>NC_135507.1:123318199-123940699 GCF_052857255.1 Amblyomma americanum | reverse complement strand
CCGGGAACTCCGGATCAGTAGCCGAGCGCCCTAACCACTGAGCTACCGCGGCGGGTGGACGACGATGGGCGCGCTTCGCGATTTCGGCAGTTCTTCGTGGCGTCTCAAACGGGCACGCCGTTCTCTCTCAAACTCGTTAGCGCGCTTATATCTTTTCGTTTGCGCGCGGCGTCTATCTCGCCTCTGGTATCAGCTATAGCTTGATTGTATATCTTTTCTTTTTTCTCTTGCAGGCTCAGGTATGACTAAAGACGCCAGTTTTGTCCGCACCTCTGGGTTTCGGCGCGATCGTACCGGCATGCGCGCGCTCCGAGCGTCTCGTATACGCGTGAGATGCGGTTCAAGACAGATAACGGATGCATCGAAAATGAGACACCGAGCGTCTCATATACGATGCGCATCCGTTATCTCTCGTGAACTACACGGAGTTGGTTGAGGGTTTTGTTCTATTGCAGCACATACGCGCTTGTCGGCGCGCTCCCTCTGATGTAGGCATGCACGCATATGTGTAGGCCTGCATGCGTTGTAGCGCTTCACTACGCTAGTCAACACCGCGCTTCGCGCGAGCCGGCGTATGTCGGAGCACGAGTGAAGTCACAGACGGCGCAGGTGGATGCCGCCGACTCCGCCGCCTTACCTTTCGCCGCTGCCGCGCGGGACGTCACGCGCGGCGCAGGTGGCCACTGCCGCGCGCTATCCGTCATCGTTTGACGTTCGCCGCAAGCGCGTGTTTATAGCGGAGGCCGACTATATAACCGCTTGCCAGAGAATAGGCGTGCGCATTCAACATGGAAGGAGAAGGCAGATACTACCGATACAGAAGCGCTACCACTGGAGTTGGCTGAAAAGGAGCGAAGAAATGAAAGGCTGAAAGGTCAACGAGCCTCCGAGACACCCGAACAACGAGAGGAACGTCTCGCTAAACGACGCAGCAAAGCCGAGTCTGACACTCCAGAAGTGCGACAGGCACCTCTCGCTATACGGCGTGAAAAGGAAGCTGGACAGCGACGTAACCATAAGGTAACCATAGCATATCCATAAGTTAAACCATATGGATATTCATAGGCTAAATCATAGAGCATAACCATAAGCTAAGCCGTAAGCATCACCGAACCTTTTCGCTTCGAGATATCCAGGCTTAACCTTAGCTAAGCCCCAGCCAATTTTTTTTGCTGCTGGCTTAAGTGGCATCTAATTCCTAGTTTTCGGCATCTACGATATATCCATACCTCTCTTCATGTATCAACCTATCTTTAGTTCTTCTCTTGCGGAGGTTGAGCG
Organism: Amblyomma americanum; assembly: GCF_052857255.1. NCBI lineage: Eukaryota > Metazoa > Arthropoda > Arachnida > Ixodida > Ixodidae > Amblyomma > Amblyomma americanum. Next base: position 123,939,418 of record NC_135507.1, on the reverse strand, counting down.
ATATCGTTCTGTTTCGGACAGCGCTTCGGCATCCAGCTCTGCGCGGCACCCGAGCGCCATCTCTTTGGTGCGGACATGCATGCGTCCGCCTGTCTTGGTGCAAGCTAACGGGCAGTGTCTTATTCCGTTCTTTGGAGGTTTACGTATGTCTAGCAGGAGTCACTCATTCTGCATGCTCTTTTGCATCCTCTTCGTTCCTTATGTATACGTCAGCTCCCATCCATCGCTTTCAGTTCATACGTTCATTTCGGTGGGGATACAGGATGGCCGCGCTGCTGAAAATCCTCTTCGAAGGTGTGGAGACAGAAATGTTTGAGGTAGTCAACGACACCAGTGCAGCCATTGTCTACGAAAACCAGCACCTTTATGTGACAGCAGGTACGTACTTATAGCTTTCTCGCTATGCATGTGCATGCGATATTTCATCATGAAGTACTTAGTGCGCAACATATATGCTTTTCTTTGATTGCAGACAACGTGCACGTTTGTCTGAATGCACCGGCAGCCCCCGTCCCACCCACAACCGAGCCCGAGGAGTTGTGGCCGGGGGCCAAAGTTCTGTTCCTGATTGAAGAATATAAAAATTTCAAATCAGACCCTGCTAAACGACTAAAAACTAAGAGACAACTCTTGGAAAATTTGGCAGATTTGGTGAATTCAAAATTGGGATGCCATATTTGACCCATTCGCAAATTGAGAACAAGTGGTGGGGTTTGCAGAGAAAATATAAACTGGTGCAACACCATAATAGCCAATCAGGGGCGGACCAGAGAACATGAAACTTTGAAGAGTATCACTTGTATACGTAGAACATGAGCTCAGAAGAGTTAGTTAATTTCTACTGAATGGAAAACTTAAGTTTTCCTGATTATGCATACGTGAATATGCATACGTAATTATGCATACGTGAGCAAATTAGTCATTCCACAAACCTGTGAAGAATGTTGCGGCATTTTTTACTTTTTGGGGTCTAGGTAGATTGTGTGACAGAATAATTAACTGTACCAATTTTGGACATATCTTGCCGAAATGATGTAATTGCTGTTGTAAATTTAGGGTGTTATAAATTACACAACAACATTTGGGTGGTTGAATTAACCGTCTTTTTGTCAACTGCATACGGCTGCTGAGAGGCATAAAGACGGACTTTGTGCTCATGTCAACAGCTCTGCAGCTGGGCAACTATTCTGCATTATGCAAGCCGTGGTTATAGGCTAGCTGTACATGTGTCTTGTTTCGCTTAATAGATATGTCAAGCTTCATGCATGAAAGAATGTGTTTGCAAAGAGCAGTACACATATTAAGTGATGCCATATATGTGCGCCAAATGGATCCTAATTTTTTTTTGTTTTAGGGAGCCCGCTGAATTTTTGAGAAAGCTCAAAGCATCTACCCACCCTACCTTCTGGGGCCAGGACTCGTTCGGAGCATCGAAGAGTGAGTCATTTCTTGTCTGCACCCGACAAGTGCGACAGAGAATATACATGCATTGTAGCACAGGCTTTGCAGAAATAAGTAACTAGTATATTGTGTTTGTCTCTCAGCCATATATTGGAGTCCTTACGGCACCACTACCCAGAAAATGGCCTCAGATAGCGAGGAATGGTTCTCCTTACACATTTAAAGTTTAAGGGGTGCCATGCATGTGCTCCATGATATGCCAAAAGAACAAACCTAGTTGCTTGGTTTCTTTTCGAACACTGCATGTCGTGCAAAACATATTTGAAATCAAACACCGTAAGGGGTTTCCCCAAGCATAAAATCAGGCGGATGTTGTTGAAGTAGCGGAGTAGCGGTAGTCATTTTTTGGCTTTTATTTGTGTCCAGATGTGGAGCTTAGGACAAGAAAGGCCCATGACTGCAACACTCATCACAAAGAGTGCCAACAAATAACAAGTGCCAACACACACCAAAAAGCCTCACGTGCATGTTCAACACTGTACGCACACGTGAAAGGTATACATGAGAGCTTTGATGTCAGCCGTGATGACTTGCATGACACTGACTTATCTAGGTATCAAAATTTATGGCTGCTACACACTGTTGGTTGAATATGTACAAGCACAGGCTCTTCGCACACTCCATCTATTCACCCAGTAACTGTAAACCAATCAAGAAATACGGACGAAGACATGAATATATATGTTTGCTACTAATAAAATAACTGATCTGCAACAAATATAAGGCGCATTCTCAGCCACAATCCTAGCAGTGACATCCGCCAGTTAGGTATGAAAAAAATTCAATACCAATTAAGGAAGGGCCTTCAGAAAAACAAGGGGTGTGTAGGGAAGCCAATGAACCTCGCACAGAATATACGGCACGCAGGAAACAGTTGGTTTAAGGACACATGGGAGGCCACATGCATTGAAAAATTTGACTTTGTCTACAAATGAGTGGTTTTTCTTTGTTAATGTGGCCAACATGTGAAATAGCGGCCCAATACATTAAGAAAATTATGGCATCACATATGTAAGGTTTCATTTTTTGAGCGGTACTGTGCCATTCTTCTCAGCAATCTAGAATTACTCACAATTAATTGTTCTCACTTTTTGAAAATGCATCTTGATACATTTGCGAGGACATTAAAGTTGTTGAATTTAGTTTGCACTTGAAAAATTGTGTGCTCTACCTTCTTTGTAATTGTAAATGTGGTATGAGCATTATAAAGTTCCTTCTCTCGCTGTTCAGGGCACAACAATAAACTTGACGAATTAATTCCCCACGGTAGATCTTTTTGAACAAAAAGACTAAACAATCTGCACTGTTAAATATTTTATCTGAATGACTGAAATTTAAAAGCCTTTCATGACAATTTCATTCCTGTTTCCTTAATGCTTTGAAAGATGCTCCAAGCTGACTTTCGCTGTCAGCAGAATTATATGTACAAAATAAATGGCTAAATGAATCACAGTGCCTTTTGTGTAGGGATTACACATATGCACTAAAAAGTCTGTTTATCGCAATATTTTGCCTGGCTGAACCTGCAGCCAGCCCCCAGCCTGGCCCCAGCAGGGTAACTGCCACAGCGAGCCCAATTCCCGGCAGCTCGCAACCGAGCACGAGCAGGGGCAGCACTGCTGCTGGAGAATCGCAGCCCCAAGCCCATCCGCACTACCAAGCCCACTGCAACAGCAACCAGGCCCAGCCAGGAAGAAGCACAGCACAGATACCTCTCGTGCAGTGCTCGAGAGTGCCGTCAGCCATCTTCAGGTGGCCGAATCTAAGAAACAGCAGCGGCACAGGGAGCGCATGACTCTTGAAGAGAGGAAGGTTGATTCTGAAGAGTGGAGGACTGCAGCACTTGAACGGCAGGCTCTTGTCTCCCTCTTTTCTCCGATACGTGCCTCAACTCATTCCCCAATTCATATGCAATACGTTCTCCAATCCACTCTCCAAGCCCTCCTTGCTATTATTATGCTTAGTTTTAAAGTTTCATTTTTTGTCTATTCAGCACTTGTTTTTATAATTTTCATTCATAGTTGCTGCTATTTGTTTGTTTTCAGTTCCGTACACTTCCCCTAAGTTTCTATGCATGTGTGTGCGCGTCTGTACGCTTAGACACATGTAAATTCATCTCGTCCTTGGTTGCACTTCGTATTGTGTACATACTTTAATAAAGTTTACAACCCTCTTATAAGGTCTGCTTGTTTCATGTAAATTACATTCTTATCACTTGTTTCCGCGTGTACTGATAATAAATTGGATGACAACAAAATTTCCACAGCATACTTGTGTAAATTTCTCTAGCACACACCACTGTTACAGCAGTTTAGCTTGCATGCTCGTTGTCATTTACTGATCAGGGGACATAGTATACATTTGAACATGTCAGCCATATTATGGTGACTGAAGCTAACACACAGCAGTGAATGGCCATTGAAGAAAGATTGCTGCAGACTAGAGGACGAGTGCAGCTTTTGATTTGGTGGCTGCAGCATTTGAGCGATGGACCTCCTGCTCACATCTTTCTCCAAGCCTCCTGACTAATGAATAGTTTTTAAAGTTTTCGTCTATTCTCTCTAGTCAGCAGTTGGTATTTTTTATAACTTTTTTAGTTAATTGCTTCTGTATATTTCATTCTGTTAAGTTCTGTATATTTCCACTAATTGGCTGCATGTCCGCGTGTATACGCAAACTTGCAGATTCATCTGTTATCTTCCGTTACTTTTCAACATGTGTGTACATTAAAAAATCCTAATGCTTCATCTTTCCATACATTCTACAACCATGCATACGTATTAAGATCTCGGCTATTTAGTTGAAAATACATTATGATTACTTCTAATAATAATTGCTTTTTTTGGGGGGAAAGGAAATGGCGCAGTATCTGTCTCATATATCGTTGGACACCTGAACCGCGCCGTAAGGGAAGGGTAAAGGAGGGAGTGAAAGAAGAAAGGAAGAGAGGGGTGCCGTAGTGGAGGGCTCCAGAATAATTTCGACCACCTGGGGATCTTTAACGTGCACTGTCATCGCACAGCACACGGGCGCCCTTTCGTGTTTCCTCCATAAAAACGCAGCCGCCGTGGTCGGGTTCGAACCAGGGAACTCCGGATCAGTAGTCGAGCGCCCTAACCACTGAGCCACCGCGGCGGGGCATGATTACTTCTAGAGCATAACTATACAAAATTTTCTCTACTTCACGCCCTCATTCCAGCAGTTTAGCTTAAACACTACTGTTCAGGGGAAAGAGGGGGGGAAATCCGACTGTGCGGCCTGCCCGTGGCCCCCCCTGCCACCAGATACGGGCCGGTGTAGTTTCGGCCACTAGGCTTTGTTCCGGTGCAACGCACAGCGGCGGGGATGGGCTGGCCGGGGCCCGTCCTCTGGGGATGCAAAACCCCATGGGAGTGGCAGCGACTCCCAAGCGACTGAGTGGGCCAGTCGCGCACGTGAGGTCCGATGCCTGTGCGGAGGCAGGCCTGGTTTCACAATCAGGTTGGACTCACGGAATTGGACTCAAAAACTGCTCGAAAATCAAAAAGCCTCTGCACGCGGGGGCGTGCGTGGCTACCGGCTGGCGCGTCGGTTTCTGGCCACGGAGAGGCCAGGTCCGCGCGGGGGTTTCCAGCAGAAGGGCTCCTTGGGAGCGATGTCCTCGGGGAAGCAGCCAGGGATGGCTGACCGCGGGGCCGTGAGGCTAGAGCGCGGGACGCCGAGGTAAGGGGGACCTTAGTAGGACCGATGCAAAAACCGTCGATGTTGCGGAGTACCGGTGGAGTAGGCCCGGGTTATCTCACCCTCGGCCAGGTTCTTGGTTTGTGGCCCGGTCAGCCCGGCCCTGAACACTCCCTCCTCAGTAGGTGTGGAGCAAGCCAGGGGAGGAAATAAGTGCATGGTTGGTTGGTTGGAAGCACAGGTGGGTCCCCACTGAGGTGTGGGTCATGGTGCCGAGGGCTGCGTGCCGATAGGCTGACGACCCAGTCTCTATTGGCCGGATCACACCACACATACTTCCGGCGTCTGAAAAGCCGCGAAAAACACTCGACGGTTAGTAGCTGGGAGCGTAATGCAAGTCCGAACCGGACCCCTGAAAGTCGTGGAGGAGCCCGAGGCAGCTGCCCCGGGTTAGGATTCCCTGTCTCCGAGTCGGAGCTATTGCGTCGTTGGGTGGTCGGGCATCCCGTGAGTGGAGCCGCACCATTGGAGAACATCGACGCCCTCCCTGTCCTGGCCAGACAGGAGTCGAGCGATGATAAAATGAGGGTCAACATCTCGCTGTCCCCATTCCCATCACATTACCCATAACCCTTCCCTCAGTCCCATTCCCACAACCTATGTCCTACCCCCTCCGCTACGTCCCAGGGGAGATCAGGGGAGTCTCCCCGGGCCCGCTCCCCCGGCTGTGGGTCGCTTAGTAGCATTACCCCATTTTTTTTATTTTCTCACGTTCGGGTGGCAAAAGCCCAACATTGCCGTCGGGCCTTTTCATTTATATTACGATTGGGTTAAGCCTGTGATACTTTAGTGGTACAGGCAGGAGCTCATTGGTTTACGTTTTTTTTATGGCAGCTCCACCATACTCTTTGTTCAGGGGAAAGAATGCGGGCATATACGAAGATAAAACTGAAAGGATACTCTGCATATTCTACGCACAAAAAATTATTTCACAAACATTACAACTGAACATCATTTTGTGTACGAATATCCCTTGCTACATTCAGCAGTCTATGCAGGTGACAGGCAGTAGCATACTCCAAGAAGTATTTATTTATTTTTTGATGCTCCAATCACGTAGTTTGGATTTTAGCAGGGTGGGGATACCAACTAGGCAATTTAACAAAACAGGCAAAGGTAAACAAAAATAACAGTGCAAGTTGAAGCTCTTCTGCACCATTGCGAATACAGTTATACATATACAACAGAACAGTGAAATAGCAAATTCAATAAAACTAGGTTATATGTTGCGAGAACAATGTCAGTGACGGCTGCAGCACTTCATTGTTAGTGAGGTTATTCAAATCGGAAATAGTTCGTGGAAGGAATGAGTATTTAAAGCAGTTATTTCGAACGCGAAAAGGAGTTAAACTTAGGTGGTGTCGTTGTCGCGTCACATATCCGGACGAAAAAACAAGCAGATCGGTGAGTTCTGTTCTGTGGTGTCTTTTGATTAATGAATACATAAATTTAAGTCGTGCACAACGATTTCTCTCAGTTATTGTCGGAAGGCCAGCTTGGATTAAAAGATGTGTTACTGATGTACGTCGGTAATTGTTATATATGTAGCGTGCCGCCCTCTTTTGAACCTTCTCTTGGGTGAATGGGTCCTAAATGATAGCCGCATAATCTAAGGTAGGCAGAACAATACATTTCTAAGCAAGTAGGCGAACAGGTGGGGTAGACAACCGCAATGCCCGTCTCAAAAAAAAAAAAACAATTTACGAAAAGCGTTACACGTTATGAAGTTATTATGTTTATTCCAGCTAAGAGTTTTAGTGACCCAGAGCCCTAGATATTTATATTCTGTTACTTCTGTCAGTTTCATGCCGTTAATACAATAATCGAATGATAAGACTTTATTTTTGTGAGTGATTCTCATTAGGACAGTTTTTTCAAAGTTAATGAACATTTGCCATGCGTCACACCATGCGAAATCTGTTTGCAACGCAATATTAAGTAATAGCTGATCGGAGACATTTCTAAAAAAAATTATTAGCTTCGAGGAAGTTTGATATGTGATTGTGAATTATATGTTCAAGTAGTTTACAAGCAGTTGATGTGAGTGAAATAGGGTGGTAGTTCTTGATATATCGCCTCTTTCCACTTTTATGAAGCACTTTCACTCTAGCAGTACCCCAGTCTCTCGGAATTTGACCTTCATTTAAGGACCTTGTAAATAAAACAATTATTTAGACGTCCATTGTGCATATCTTTTCAAAAAGGCATTAGGTATGTTCTCTGGGCCAGGTGATTTCTTTATATCAAGGCTAAGTAACATGTTTAAAATTCCATGTTCACTAAGTACCAGGTCATCTAGAGGCGGCAGTGAAGCTTCAAATTTTGGAAAGATATTATTGTCATCTGTAAATACGGACTTAAAATGTGAATACATTAGATACTGTTTGTGTATCACTGACCAGAATACCATTGATTTCAAACTCATTATTGATCCTCGAGGTTGGAGAGACCAAACGCCAGGATTTCTCGGGATACTCTGATATAAAGTTGGGTAAAGATTCATTAAACGAACGGTGTTTGTCAGTGACCGTGCTCTGCTTTAGTTGAGAAATAAGCAAAGGGATTTTTTGTTCTAATTTTGGAGAATAACTATTCGCTTTTTTCTTTTTCATCCGTTTCAGTTTTCTTTTTAGCTGCAGTGTTGCCCGAGAAATCCATGGGTTTTTTGTTCTCTTTTTAACAATAACCGGCACGTGGCATTTAATACATTCATGTATCATAGCTTTAAACCAGTCCGAAAGTTTGTGAACACTGTGAGCGTTATTACAAAACATATCAAAATTGAAGGAAAGAATATCAACAATGGAAATATCATCAGATCGAGAGAAGTTTCTAAACTGGATTTCAGAGCAATGTTTATGAACAGGCAGGCCGGAAAGGGTTAGTAGAACGGCCTTGTGATCAAAGATACCGGGTATCACTACACATTTAGCTGTATCTAAAATTGTGCCAGAAAAAAAGAAAAGGTCTAGCATGGATTTTGAATTCCTTTGTATTCGGGTCCGCGCGGTGCTGTACAGTTTGTGTCAAGTCATATGAGAACGCTATATCAAGCATGGCCTCACTTGATTCATCGCTATGGGTTTTCAGTGCGAAAGTTGGCCAGTAAATATCCGGTAAATTGAAATCGCCGCCTAATATAATCTGATCATTTGGCTTAACAAATGTTCTCATATGATCTCCTAGGTTATTTAAAACACTGACCGGTGATCCAGGAGGTCTATACAAAGCCCCTACAATAAACCGGACATTGTTGTGGTATGCCTTAAAGAAAATGCATTCAATATTAGGGACATCAGGCATGCTGAATATATTTAAATAATTTTTAAAGATTATGGCAACTCCTCCTCCTTTGCTACCACGGTCTTCCCTAAGTACCCTGTAGTCAGCTGGCGCAAATTCGAAATCGTAAACAATTTCATTTAACCACGTCTCTGTTAAAACCGCGATATCTGGATCTTCGCAAAGTAAAATTTCTTCGCAAACCACTATTTTTTTTTATTATGCTTCTGCAGTTTACATTTAATATTTTTAGTGATTTAGGAACATTAGTGATTTAGTAAGGAAAAAAAGAAGGAATTAACCTACACTAAATTGTGTCATCCTGCAGGACCACACAGCTGGATTTGCCCATAGTGAGAACACAGAGCTTGAAACATAGCAGCGTCAACAAGAGATATACACAACTTACATGAGTAACTTATACAGCTCACGTTCAATGTCTTACCATGGGTTAATGATGTACTCCCTCAAGGCAGGCTACAGGTGTTAGTCCAGTATGGTTAATAATTAGGCAAAGTTTGTTCATTAAACCTAAGCACTATTTTTGCATTTATTGCATGAAAAATCATGAGAATAAGCTAAAACCTTTCAGTCCATAGATCAGAAAAACACCATCACCACACAACCAAAAAGGCTGCAAATTCAACAACAAAAAGTTCTTAGCAGGAAATAGCTGATCCCACTTCAGAACCAGGAGTTCCCAGTAGGGACCAGGAGATAAGTACAGCACAAAATCAGGTGCCCTAGCAAGACGATATACACATTAAAAGAAAACCTATTCATTCTGGGACAAATAAAACCACAGAAAACAGCGATTCCCGTTAGCAAATCAACACTTGGTATATTATTGTGATGAGGTAAAATCATATCTTTTGATATAAACTAAGAAAGGACAGTCACAGCCATTTATTTAAAGAGCTGTTGCAATTAACAATGCAACACTCTTCATCACATCATCCATATGCAATGTACATAACAAATATTTGGATGTAAAGAAACTGAGAAATTTCATACAAATACAAAAGTACAGAAATGAAAAGGACAAAAACTCTTGGCAAAAAAATTTAGGAAGACCACTCCAATAAGAAAAGATAGAAAAGGCTGCAAGTCAATCATCGTACATGCCAATTGCGTTGCTTCATTTATAGTCTGAAAAAGCAACATATACATAGCATATTGTGCTGAAAAGAAATAATTCATTTGTCTTCTTCCAGCCCATACTTTTCTTTATTGGAAATAATTCAACATCTCTCCTTACCGCCTTAAATTTATTTTTGAAGCAAATATTTTAATTTCTCTGCTTTCTGCCTTAATTTTATCTTTAAATGGAGTGATGGCAGCTCACAATGCATAAAACTCGCAATGGAAAATAAACGAAGGCAGGTATACATGGGAGGCATATATAATTCGCGATTAAGGCTCTGAGCCGTGCTGTCGCGCAAAGTTCTGTCCGGAACAGCACTCTCTTCCTCGTCGTCGGCAGGTTCGGTTGGCGACACGTTGGTTCCGCGGTCCACCTTCTCCAACATTTCCATTGCGTCACCGCACCCCCTTGTCTTGTGCAGCACGCAAGCTGCCAGCACGACTTGCACCGCCTGGCTTATCCTGGCGACGTCGATGTAGAAGAGCCTCGGGAATTGCGCCTTCAGCAGGCCTAAGCTGCCCTCCACAACAACGCACTGCCGACTGTGCGCATTGTTGAGTGCCACCATCCAAGGCTGCCAGTTTGTCGTGGACTGGTGGTGTGCGGACAGCAGCCAGAGCAGCAACGGACACGCAGCGTCGAACAAAAAGTGTCCTCCGGCGTGAATTAATTCGCATATGTAAGAAATAATAATTAACGAAAACCTTCTACTCATATTACTGACCGCAACATATGCAGTAATTTTTAAACTCGTAATTCTGAGCACCACTATCTATACCCGTTGCTCACAATTCAGCTTGGTTAAAGCTAGCGGAAACGATCGAGACGATAACTCGCTATAAGGCACATATGCGTGCGCCGCGTTCAGTTTTCTCAACTCTCTTCCGCGCATCATGCATGTATTAAACACGCGTTAGTGATGTAACAATAAGAAGTTCTTTAACTCACCTTCGCATTTAGATCCTCCGTCTTTGAAGAGAAAGCTCTCGCGGAGAACTCTGAAGTCGTGCGTGCTGCCGGGGAAGCCGACGAATACGTCCATTAAAACCATGTCAGCGTTGCAGACCCCCTGGAGTATGATGGAATGAAACTTTTCTCGGTTATAATAACTTTCCTCCGACTCCGAGGGTCGAGCAATGCGGACATGGCATCCATCAATGGCCCTGATGACGCCCGGCGGCACTAGTCCGCGACGGCGGAGCTGCCAGAAAGCCGTCTTGCTGCGCTGTCACTCGTCGGGGTCAGGCCAGGATACCTCTCTCTCGCTTAGCGATAACAAGAAATCTTTTATCCGACATGTTGCAGCGTGGACCATCGACTCACTCACGTCGAATTTGTCGGCAATCTGGTACATCGTGGTTTGAGTACCGATGTACGTCAGGGCGATGAGCATCGTCTTCTGGGCAGATATCTGGCGCCGTACTCGACATCCCTCCGGGTAGAAGGCCGATGCCTCAAATTCGCCAGTGAGATTTGCGCATAAGTTTCTCGAAATACGAAGCAGTTTTCGTAATTCAAATTCCAAATATATAGGCACGACTCGCTCCACACAGAGTGAGACCCCGTGACCGTCCTGCTTGTCTACATGCTCGGCCAGGAGAACCACGACAGACTCGTCACCGTCGTCATCTTTGGTGTCAATGGACTCACTCCGGTCAACCGCAACGGTGAGCGCATCAGGAGCAGCTACCTCTTCGCTCGACATGATGAAAGTGATCAGCAGAGGACGCGTACGCGTGGGCTGGCTGCTCGAAACTTTCCTTACGGTTCCCGGTGGCTGCTAGTTCACGTGACCATGACGCGACTTCCTGTCAGTGGCTAACTTGCTGGCAGGCAGCGGGCTGCCCGAGCGTGGTAAATCGAAGAAGCCCGGAGTCTATCGTTGCTGCCATTTAAGTTGTTGTTTTCTCTCAAGTTGGTGTAGTGCAGCCACTTGCAATTTTTGCAATTAGTAATTTCAATTTTAAAGCGATTTTTTAGGAAATTGGGAAGAAGTTAAAGGGCAGTTCAAAGAAAGGACATTGAAATTGAATTCACTGGAAGGGACCAGATTTGTGTTCACAGGAAGTTCGAAGTCAGTTGTCTGGTACTACGTTTGGGTAGTTAACTTGGAATTCAAACGATATTCGCAATATCCAAAGGGCTGATGTTTTTATCGATGGCGAGTCCTCCGACGCTGCTACATACATTGACAAGGTCATAAAAACAACAGCAAGTCTTCGTTCTCTGCTTCCGACCGAACTGTAAAGCCTTACGCAGTTGACCAGCGACACGCAAGCATTTCGGGACTGGTGATGTGGCAGACATCTCCATACCGCACATGCGACGTGCAAATCAGAACTCCCCGGCGAGTCCACATCTGGCCCACAGTGACAGACAAGACTCCCATGTTGGCTGGTGACCTGGATGAGGACCTCGTTGGATATGTAGGACGACAGGAATAGGCAGGTCGTGGTGGTCGTATCGGGCCGAACAGGGACAATGGGAATACGCTCGCTTCCGATCACCGTGAATGGAAATGACTCGTTGTCCATATGTTGGACACGGTAAACTTCAGGTAAGCCCACTATTGAGGCGGCCGCAGCGTCGATGATGGTCTCAGGACTGGCCCCCGGAGGAACGGTGACATCGAGGACCAAGACGTCGAAGGGGTCCGCGGCGCCGACAGCGACAAGGTAACAGTACGGGACGCTCCTAGCATGAAACACGCAGGAACGTCAGGATGACGGACTCTGATGGAGCCACCACTACAAGTTATCAAATCTAAAAGGCCTAGAGAAGGAGTATAATTTTTTTATTTAAATATGTGGAATTTAAACGGCACAGCATGAACGCTAACTCTCGTCAAGTGAAGAGAGTCAACAGAAAGGTACACGAGGACAGCAGATTACCACAAAAGGATTGATGGGGCAGGCTACACAAAGGGAGCACTGGAGGGAAAATTTATGATGCTGAAAATAAACCTCCAACGCCAGTCCCGCCTTAAACAAGAACGGGGCAATTGTTGCGCACAGATATTAACGGACACGACCATTGTCGGAGGAACTTTTATTCCCCCATGAAAAAAACCAGCCGGTGTTCAACACCTTTTAAACTGATATATGACGTGCGAAAGCGCGGGAACGTAAATGCCGATGCCACAAGCCACGCCATAGCAACGAGACGGCGCAAATCTTCAAGCTGTGAACTACTCCCTATGGTTCGACTCCGATTTCAGTTCCATTGGAGATGAAGCTTCAACCCCACCTCAGGCCACTAGTGTTGGGGACGGAGGGGGGCTCTTGATTTGGCTGACTCGTTCAGCACCGCTGGTCTTGGCTCCGCAGGACGGTGTTGGTCTCCGTTAAGAAGGGAACTTTTATTTTACATATTCACGGTCGAGGTAGGAGTGTGTCGGTAGCAAACCAGCACCTCTATAAATACGCTTCGTATCCCCCAGATCCCTAACTGGGGAACAAGGTTCGGAGATTTATGTCCAAACAAGCGAACAATTGACACTGGTAGTGCCGTCAGCGAAAGTGGAAACAATGCTCCAACACTGTTGCGTCGATGATGCCTAGGCGACCAGGTCGATGCCTTCGTGGGACAGGACGGCACGCCGATTCCCAACAGGTGGACAGGAATAAAGACACCTGAAACCCCGGTGCCCTGGACTGGGGGCAACCGATCATTTATTAAAATTGGACGAGGTGCAAGGAAAGCACATGTTTGAAGATGGCTGAAAGCCGCAGAGTAGAATAAAATTTTCTCCTCTCCTCCACGAACACCGGCGTGTCTTCATCTTTTGTGGGAGGCTTGGCACCACCATGGACAAGGAATGTCAGTCGTCTCTCAGCACGTGGTTTAACGACAGTTTACTTCCCCGCCTGGTGTCCGCAACACTGAAACTGTCGAAGTAGCAGCCGCCATTCAATTAAACGCCGCATTACTGAAAAATGGAATCACACCGTTCGGCGAGCCGAGGCAGACACGGCCACCTGGCGCCGCCATTGTCGCCACTGCTGCAGTCACTGTCTCCGCGAACGCCAGGTCCCGCGGCTGCACGCTATTCCGATTAATCATGCACCTTCTCGTTGGCCATCGAGACGTCTTTTCCCGAGGTGGCAGAAGAGACCGCGATAGCGCTAGCACTCACACAGCCCAAAGTAGGAAGAATCTTCCCTGACTCGCAAAAGGCGTGTAATAGCTAGAGAAAGGGGTGGGTGTCTCTTGTGGCACTAGATATTCTCAACAGTAAATGCGACGTACCTGAAAGGAAAGCTGAGTTGGTATGGGCACTAGCTCACTCTGGGCTGGAGGGCAACGAACTTGCCCACCAGTTCGCCCGAGGGATAGAACACCGAGTAGAGGAATGTGAGCCTCAGTTCATAATTAGTTATAGGGACATTACGAACTATTACCAGACGCAGAGGCAAAGTTAAACCGATCCTCACAAACCGCTTAGCAGAGAACATCAAGTGATTTACAGGCAGATACAGGCAGGATCCTTCCCGCACCCTTACCTTCAAAACAAGATGTACCCGGAAAGGTACGAGAAGGAATGTAATTTCTGCAAGACCCAGTTAGGCACACTCCAACACATCATTGGAGTATGCGATTTTGTCAAGGCGATTCGCCCACCTCTTACCTTCCCCACCCAATCCCTCATCCTCCATTACCGAGCGATAGGAGACCTTGTTAACCAACCCCGCCCTGGAAGACCAGCTCGCCCTGATCTCCAGGGGCCTGGCGGCTAGAGAAGCATATGGGTCCCGTGAAGAGAGAACCCCTTCCATCGAAGGCGTCTAAGAAGACGTCCTAATTAGCCGGCTCAATAAAGTTCTTTCTCTCTCTCTCTCCACAAATTCTTCCCACGTCCTTGTTCTCCGAACTTCAGTTCAAATTAGCGAAGGTGAAATTTCTGTGGTCGCTAGTGCCACATCTGGAAATGACCCAGGCCAAATGTTTAGGCCACCATCTGCCAGACACGCTCAGTTATGGCTTGACGTGGATTTTGGTACAAATAAACAAGGGCCAAATTTTCCTAAATGACGAAGGCCAAATTCAGAGGCCGCCATGGTGTCGAGCACGGGCAATTATGGCTGAACATCGAATGTGGTCAAAATTGAGCAAGGTTAAATTTCAGCGGTAACCTTGTCAAATGTTGGCAATGTCCCGGCATAAATTTGGAAGTCGCCATTGTGTCAGATATGCTCAATTATTGTTGCACATCGCTTTTAGTCCAAATCGGCCGAGGTCAAATTCGGTGTTGGCCAGGAATTGAGCTTAGCCAAAGGAGGCCGAGAAGACAAAAGTTCTGGAATGACCAGGGCCAAATTTGTAGGTAATTGCCTTTGTGCCGGGCAGTCCCAGCTATGATTGAACATCAATTTTGCTCCAAAATAAATAGAAATTAAATGAAATAGGTTGTTGTGGAAGGAAATGGTGCAGAATCTCTCTGACATCCCGACGCACACCGGAACCGCGCCGTGAGGGATGAGATAAAGGGTCTGCGAGAAGAAATGAAGAATGAGGTGCCGTAGTGGAGGCTCCGTAATAAATTCGGCCACCTCTGGATGTTTAACGTGCAATGATATCGCACTACACACGAGCGCCTTTGCCTTTTGCCTCCATCGAAACGCGGCCGCCGCAGTCGGGTCCGAATCCGAGTCAAATTCTTGCCGTTGGCTTCACAGTTGCTATGACAAAGTGCGATGTGAAAGGAAGCTGCACAAGAAAGGTGCAAGATGCACCAGCGAGAAGAAAATTGAAAATTGTTTTTTGAGGAATGGAAATGGCGCAGTCATTTTCTCGCGTGTCGGTGGACAGGCAAGTTCCTGCTCGGTTATGGCGATCCTACGAGCGCCTTAGAACTAAAACAGCTCCTCCGACAAATTAGTTCCGGGCGTAGACGACCGAGTGTTTACCACATAGCACGGTGCCACAACCACAAGCGCCCGCTGCTCTCGGCGCACTGCCCTAAAAGACCCCTAAAAGACTCCAAAAGAGTGATACAAATTTGCTCGGCAGGTTTTCTCTGCCATCCGGCAGCACGAACCTTTCGCGGCTGCACTCCAGACCAGAAGATCAACCTACTTTGGGTACCCGCCCACGCGGGAAACTGAAAACGAAGTGGTCTACCGACTATCCCGAGGCCTAATAAACCGGGCGGCTGGACCCATTGACGCAGACTCGTGCTCTTTCCTTTTCATTCTTCCTGTCAGCAACACCAGCACAGCTTCACAGAGAGTCGAGACGTTAATTCCCGCCTCCCCGCCCCGACTTAAATTGAGCGCAAGCCACCATGCTCCGCAAGTTGGAGAAACACCGATCCTTAGCCATTCTAGTTTATCACTCATCATAGACGAGGAATACGACCCGGCCTGACAAAAATTGCAACCAGAAAGAAATCTCACTTACTGGCATTACCTGTAGGTTTTCGCGTGAAACAAGCCCCCACGAACCTAACTGACAGCTCCCTTGGAAGGCCAGACAAGAACATCCAACTGCCCCTCGTTTTGAGGGCTCAGGAAGTCGCCGTCACTTGAGGGCCGCATCAAGCCCACCTGCTCAAAAATCACGAAATTCTAGGGCAATAAAGTTGTTTTTTTTCTCTCGTTACCTCAACATAAACTAAACAGGCCAGGCACAACTAACAGGCGTACGAAACGGCCACGAGGAAAGTGGCCACGTGAAACGTATGAATAAATGACTGCCCAAGAAATTCCGCAAAAAGAGCGCACCATAAGACAGTTGTCACCACGCAGGTGGCGATTATGTGACGATTACACTCCGTGAGCGGGCAGTTCTG
This sequence comes from Amblyomma americanum, assembly GCF_052857255.1. Lineage (NCBI taxonomy): Eukaryota > Metazoa > Arthropoda > Arachnida > Ixodida > Ixodidae > Amblyomma > Amblyomma americanum. Next base: position 123,923,021 of record NC_135507.1, on the reverse strand, counting down.
GCATGCACCGTCTTTGCCAAACGTAGCCGAGAAGCGGCGCCTGTGGTGGTGGTAGTGGTTTTATTAAAAAAATAATAGTAAAAAAGGAAGGAAAAGATTTTTGCTAGCCCCGGCATCTGCCATCGATACTGAAGCACCTGAGCTGGGGCAGCGGAAATAAAGGACAGCAGGCAGAATGGAGAAATGAAATGAAAGAGGTGAGGGGACAGGAATAGAGGACAGGGGAAGAAGTAATATGTACAAACTATTTACACAATAAGAAATGTAAACAGGTTGTGCGCGTGATTAGTTCATTTTAGAGGAATTAAATCACAAACGCGCACAGCACTGTGTTGGTTACAACCGGAGTGGGGCGTCCAGTTATTAATCGTTCAAGGTAGAAATCGCGGAGCGTTCGGTCACTGCGTGTAACTACCTGACGGAGAACAGACGGGACGTCAAGCCCGTGTGTTCGAGGAATGCACAGAGGCTCACCAAAGTTCGCTCACGGGTGCGCGCACTGCCCTGCGGCCACAATAGCGTCTTGATGGAGTCTGGTAGTATGCCCTGCGCCCTATAGGCCGCGAGCATATCGCGACGAGCATCGGCGAAAGCGGAACAGCGAAGGAGCAGGTGTTCTAGTGTTTCCACTGCACCGCATCCGTCACACACATCACTCGTCGCGATTCCGTGACGCACCCGTCGTTCCCCGGGCCACACGCAGCCAATGCGCGCGCGGAGGATCATTGCACGTTGTGACCGTGTAAGTGCGCGACAGCCGGTGACACTGTCGATGCGCTCACCTCCCGCGATGCGTGGGTCGGGGTGCTGCTTTCGGGCATGGTCGTGGATGGCCGCACGCACGTCCTCCATCGCAAGGGGAAGATCGCTGGCAGGTAGTTGGTGTGCAGCGGTCGCGAGGTCGTCAGCTTCTTCGTTCCCGGCGATGCCGCAGTGACCGGGCACCCACTGTGCGCGCACGGCACAACCTCCCTGCGCGAGGCGCTCGATGCGCGAGCGAATTTCCCGCACTAGTGGGGTACCGCAGCCGTTAGATTGCAGGCGGCTGAGGGCGGCGCGGGAGTCGCACAGCAGAGCACTCCTGGGCGGCGGAGGGCCGAGGGTGAGCAGCAGGTCCAGTCCGAACCGGATCCCCATCAACTGCGCCGTGGTGGAGGAGCCCAGGAAGGCTGCGTGTTGCTGGCTGTGCAGTCGCAGGGCGGAGATGGTGGCCGCCGCAGCAAGGGAGCAGCTGTCGCGGGCCACTGAGCCGTCGGTGTACACGAGGAGATGGTCCTGGAGTTCCTCGTGTATGACGGCTCTGGCCAGCTGCTGAACAGCACAGAGGGGTGTGCTCCGCTTTCCTGCAATGCCGACGATCTCTCGCTGTACCTCCGAGGCAGCAGGCCAGGGCGCGCAGGAGCCGTAGAGGGGTGGGCCTTGGGTCAATTGCTCATACTCGAGCAGCGCGGCGCCCATTCGTGAGCGCGGGTGCGATCGCATACGCTGCAGCAGCGAGCCGCCGTCCGGTGCGCGGTGAAGCCGGTCGATGTGATTCAATGCCCTGCGCGCTGCTTGGAGCTCAAGGGGCCACGCTCCTGCCACGGCCAACGTTGCGGCGCACTGCGAGTTTTTGGGCTGGCCTAGGCACACGCGCAGGGACTTGCGGTGCTGAAGCTCGAGTTTCTTCCAGCACGGCTTGCGCACCGTGACGAGCGGCAGCGCATAGAGCACCGCCCCCAAAGCTGCGGCATTGTATAGACGCAGTGCGGCTTGCTGGGAGATGCCCTGGCCTCGAGCGGTGAGCTTGTGCATGGCGGCGGTGATCCTCTTTTTATTTATATTTATTTATACAAATACCTCACAGGTTCCACACTTGGAACATTGTGTGAGGGGAGGGGTTACAATATTTAGCAGACAAAAGATGGTACAAAGTGGAAAGAACAAAAAATAAACAATATTAAATACATTGGACTGCAAACAATGATTACACCGTACATGAAAAAAAAAAACCGTAATATACTGACACAGAGGAAAAACAGCAAACAAATAGTGGCACTGCATGGATTTGACAACACATACGAAAACAATTTATGTACAATATCATGGATGCATGAAGGTGGTCAATTCGTTTTTGAAGATTAATGGGTCACGTATGGTAGCAATGCAATCCGGAAGGCCATTCCAACACTTGATAGCACGTGGCAAAGCAGAAGAATTAAACGCGAGTGTTCGGCCGAATAGACGTTGGAAGCTAAGATTATTATGTAGGCGACGTGAAGTGCGCATTGGGCGTGTAAGTGGCAGTGTGGACGCGTGACGACTGTATATTAGTTTCTGTAGTAAGCAGAGAAGTGCGATATCCCTACGTGTCTGTAAACTTGTTAGCGATAAAGATAACTTGATGCTTGTTACGCTGGAATGACGGTTGTAGTCGTGAGAAATAAAACGCGCTGCACGGTTCTGAATTGTTTCGAGTGAATGAATTAAATAAGCCTGATGTGGTGACCAGATGGCTGATGCATATTCGAGTTGGGGACGGACAAATGTTAAGTATGCTAGCTTGCGGGTAGAAACAGGTGCGCTATGAATATTTCTTATCAGGTAGCCAAGCGTGCGCGATGCTTTAGCAGTTATGCATTGAATATGTTCCGCCCAAGAAAGATTTGAAGTCAGATAAACGCCAAGGTATTTATAGGAAGACGTGCGGGATAGCGTGACACTGTTAAGGGAATAAGTGAATAGCGAGTTTGAATGCTTCCGGCTAACTGTCATGATTTTACATTTGTCAGTATTAAGTGTCATTTGCCATGATGTGCACCAGTTAGTTACACATTCAAGGTCCTGCTGAAGAATTGCATGGTCAGTGGTTGAGCGGATTTGGCGATAAATTATGCAGTCATCGGCGAACAGTCGGACCGATGATGTAAGATGCGATGGCAGGTCATTTATGAAAATTGAAAATAATAAGGGACCGAGAACACTTCCCTGAGGGACGCCAGAAGTGACGTCACTAAGGGGTGATGAAAAGTTGTTTGTTACCGTGAACTGCTTACGAAAAGATATGAAGTTCCGGATCCAGGAGACAGTTAGCGAGTCTAAATTAAGCGACGATATTTTAGCTATAAGGCGACAATGGGCAACACGGTCAAACGCTCTGGAAAAGTCAATGAATATGCAGTCAGTCTGGTAGTTTTCATCCATGTTCTTGAATAAATCACTGGTAAGTTCAATTAGTTGTGCATCACAGGAAAAACCTTTTCTGAATCCGTGCTGGCGTGGGAAAAAGAAATCATTGTTCTCGAGATGGCGCGCGACGTTAGATGCAACGATGTGTTCAAGTAACTTACATGGAATACTCGTTAGTGATATGGGGCGGCAGTTACTAACTGCGTTTTTGTCGCCAGATTTGTAAACAGGGATTATTTTGCCAATCTTCCAGTCATAAGGAATTTCGCCGGTTGCTAAAGATTGCCTGAAAATATGACAGAATGATACTAGAGGGATGTATGGTGTGTTTGAGAATTTTTGTATTTATTCCGTCTACTCCTGAGGAAGTTGATACCTTAAGACTGTTAATTAGAGACGCTACGCCTTCTGCTGTTATATCTATTGTAGTCATGAATGGGTAATTGAGTTCTTGGGGTTGAGGTAGGTTGGAATAGTCTTCGGTAGTGAATACTGATGTGAAGTAGTCATTAAACGTGACTGGACAGTTCTCTTGGGGTATTGGACATTTGTTTTCATCAAGCAATGAAATGGTGTCCGACGTGCGTGACGGGGAAATTGTTTTCCAAAATTTTGCGGGGTTATTTTTTATGAGCGATTGAAGGTCCTGTGATAAAAATTTATGTTTGGCCTTCCGGATGGCATGGCAGTATGATGCTTCACACAGTCTGTGCTCAGCACGCGCAGAATTAGTGCGCAATCGTTTCGCGGCTCTGAAAAGACGTTTTTTCTTGTTTTTCAATGCTCGTAAGGAATTGTTATACCAAGGTTTAGATATGTTGACCCGTAATGTTATTCTCGGAATGTGTTTGCGCACCAGTTTCGCTATTTTTTCTTTGAGCAAAGTCCAGTTTTCGTTAACAGACCGGGATGAAAAATCACGCACAAAAATTTCGGAGAAATGCTCGAGACAACGATTAATAGCGTCAAAGTCATCCTTCCTGTAATTTAGAATCTGTTTTGGTTGGGTGCGGCGTGAGTAATAAGGGGCATTAATCGATAACTGAAGAAGCTGATGATCACTGAACCCGTCATTATAAGATATATCACTAACCCTCTCGGGAGCAGATGATAAAATAAGGTCTAAAATATTAGCATCGCGTGTTGGAGCATTGACTAGTTGAACAAAAGAAAAGTCGAGTGTTAGCTGCATGAACTCATTAGAGGCAGATGAATGTGAACATAGGTTCAGCCAATCAATGTCTGGGTAATTAAAATCCCCGAACAAGAAAATGTCAGATTTAGGAAATCTGGTTCGAATAGCCGTGATATTGTCATGTAGGTCAGCGACAAACGTGGCAGGGGAGTCCGGGGGCCTGTAGCAGATGCCTAAGACAGTGTTGCCGAGGCGGGATGCTATTGCTACCCATATGATTTCCAGTTCACATGGAATACCCACAAGGAAAGACAAAATGTTATTATTAACTGCAATTAATACTCCGCCGCCCCTTTTGCTTATTCTATCTTTTCGGTAAATTTGAAATCCGTTGCTATCAGGCAGAAGTTCCTCGTCAGCGATATCTGGACGCAACCACGTTTCCGTTAGAAGTAGTATATTACAGTTGCTATTATCAAGATATGAGCAGAGTTCTGTGCGTTTAGGAAGAAGGCTGCGTATGTTAGTGAATGTCAAATGGAGAGGTGGGCTTGGAATGCTATCTATAGGCGACTGGATCGGGTTTTTGGTAACACGTGCATTGCTTCGGCATCTTAGCTATCGTGAGACTTCTATTACTTGGTCAGTGTCAGAGTCGTACATGTATACTGAATCACCCATGCGCAGCTTGTCTACGCTGAGCTTGTAGGCCGTTTTTTTAGATTTGGCAAATTCCAAGAGCTTTTTCCTGGCGAGCCGCGTTTGTAGTGAAAAGTCCTCACGCACTGCATAATCGGTGTCTTTAAACTTCTTTCCGTTTTCGAGAATAAGTTGTTTATCCTTAAAATATGTAAGTTTTACTATGATTGGCCTGCATTTCTCAGTCTGAAACTGCCCTAGACGATGCGATCTTTCAATTTGTGTAGATTGAAGATTAACCCCTAGTTTCTCGGAACAGAGATTTATAACTTTATTTTCTGCTGTCGACCATGTTTCAGACATCTCGTCCGGAATGCCAAAAAACAGCAGATTGGATCGCCTAAGTCTGTTTTCCGCGTCTTCACATCTCGATTCGATTTTTCGAAGCTGTGCGCCAATAGTACCTGACATATTCGGTCCGGACTCGGATGCTGCCGAAACCTGCTCAATCTTACGTTCCGCCATATCAACTTCGACTGTGCGAATCCTTTCAGATAGTTGCTTCAGCTCGACGTCAACACAGGCACGCCAGTGCTTAAGCGCAGTCAATTCGCTCCGAATGTCGTTTTGACCTAATTCTATTCTTTGTACCGTAGCGAGCACAGTTGACAGTACATCCTCGTTTCCGGGGTTGGGACCAGGGTTTGTCTCCACGTCGCCGCAGAGCATCAAGAGCAGGTTACTAACGCCGTGAGCGGCTTTGCCGTCAAGCAATCCTAACACATCACACAACAGCTCAGGGCACGACACCGCAAAGAAACAACGATTGCTGGATCTAACGCAACGGCAAGCGTTTAGGTAACTGACCTGGAAGAAGAGGCGAGGTGAGTGCACCATTCTGAATGCGGTGTCGTGCCCCGCAGGGGCGGCTGCTGGAGGCTGCTTATATTCCCGGTGGTCATCGCTGATAGTGGTGGAATGCGCTCGTTGTTGCCAGATTAGCCGCTGGTGATCTGTCGTAACTGGTTGCTGCGTCCAATCCTCGGGCCATTGCGTCGAAGTCAAGGCACAGGCTCGCAGGGAGGCCGTGTCAGGCGTCGCAGCAAGTATTCCGAGTACAGGGCCAGCCTGGAAGAAGAGGCGAGGTGAGTGCACCATTCTGAATGCGGTGTCGTGCATCTGCAGACAGGCCTTGGTCGCCGCGGGGCGGAAGGAAAGGTGCCAGTTGATGTCCAGGCGAAGGTACCGCACCGATTTACGCCAAGGAATCGGAGTCCCGTCCAGTGACAGTGGCGCAAGGTGCGCGCGCGAGCGCGAAACGCAGGCCATGGCCACCGATTTGTCCGCGCTCAGCGACAGACCAAGGCCGCGCAAGCTGGCATCGATTGCGGTCAGGGCTCCCTGAAGGCACCCCCGCAAGCGGAACGCCTCGCCCGGTGGTCCCCGGCACCACAGAGCTATGTCGTCTGCATATATGGAGATGTACACATGGTGTCGGCCGCTCGTGGGGAGGGACGCCGGCACCACCGACATGGCCACATTAAACAGAAATGGTGATAGGACAGAGCCCTGCGGCACTCCCATGTCGACCGGGCGAGGCTTGGAGAGCTTACCCCCTACTCGCACGCGCATGGTTCGCCCGCTCAGGAAGCCATGAACGTATCGCAAAAGGCGCCCGCTCACACCAGCCCCCTCAAGCACCGCGAGAATTGGTGCGTGGTGAACGTTGTCAAAAGCGCCCGAGACATCCAGTAGCAGCAGCAGCGCAACCTGGCCTGCTGCCCTGGCATGCTCCAGCGCTGTAACAACGTCCGATATAGTATCAGCCGTGCGCCGCATCCCACGGAAACCCGTCTGCCGCTCGTCAAAAAAATCAGCCTCCGCAGCCCGCTCGTTCAGACGCTGCAACGCCATATGCTCCATGAACTTACCTGCCGCCGATGTTAATGCCACTGGCCGGTATCCGCTCAGCTCCGTAGGTGGGCGCCCTGCCTTTCGGATGGGACAAACGACCGTGGTTCGCCAATCCTCCGGTAGCTCCCCGCGTTCCCACACCAGGTTGATCTGCTGCAGGAGGATCTGTCGTTGCTGCGCATCCAGGTTTCGCAGCATCTGGTATGTCACCCCGTCCGGTCCGGGCGCCGAGCGGCGGCGGCAGCGCTGCAGCGCATTGTTCAATTCCGCCGCGGTGAACGGCGCATCACATGGACCTTCCGAGGCGACGGGCGAGGGACTGGCGTCGCTTCTGGGGCTCTCAGGAGCAGCTATGTTAGCGGCGTTTGCGGGGCTGGGCGGCGCGAATCGATCGGCAAACCGTTCTGCCAATTCTACAAAGGTGAGCCCGCTGGAGATGGCGAGGGCTGCCAGCGGTTGACGGTTTGCCTGTGGTTCGGTGATGCGCCGCAGAGTGTCAAACCGCTTCCGCGAGCTGACATCTTCCTCCATCCTTTGGCATAGTGAAGCCCACTGCCGGCGGTATAGCTTGTTGGCGTGGCGGCGCGCTGCTGCGTCTAAGCGGTTGTAGACAGTCCAGTCGGCGGCTCTGTCAGTCCGTCGCGCCCGTCACTCTGCGCGATCTCTCTTCTCGCGCAGATTGAGCAGGTTCATATCAGGTGTGAGCTGCCCTACCCTTACCTCTGCTCGTTGGGTGGCTGCGAGAGCGCTTCGGACTAGACTTGAAAAGAAATCTGCGCCAGTGGCCGCCGCCTCGTCGACCGCCCGCCTGAACGCACTCCAGTTGGTAATGGAGTAGGCACGTTTGGGGCGCGCCTCCAACGCAGTGGGTTCGATTAGGATGGAGTAATGATCCGAGCCCCAGAGAGATGGTGATCGGCGCCATGTCGCCTCGATGCCTCTGGATGCGAAGGCAACGTCGATGCAGGAGCCGGTTGTTCCGCGTCGTCGACAGGTGGGCTCGCCGGTGTTCAAGGGGGTGAGTCCCAGCTGCGTTGCTGCGTCGTGCAGGTCGTCTCCACGCGCGGAGTGGCGCGCACTGCCCCACGCACTATGGTGGGCGTTAAAATCACAACAGATGATTTGGAGCGGGGCACAGTACGAAGACACAGCACGAAAACAGAGCGCGTTCCCGCGACAGCTGGACGCACATAAACACTGGCCACCGACGTGTCAACACCACCGACGCGCACTGTCACCACCACGCACTCCTGGGCATCAGATGTCGCCGCCGCCGAGCCGACGAGGATGTGCTGGACGTCCTGCCGCACGTATATCGCGCACCTTGATTTCCCGGGGTATGAGATGTTACACAACAGGGCACTGCAGCACAGGTGGGTTCCTCGCACGTGGTGGCTGAGTGATAGCCAATGTAGCCAGGTAGCCGCATCTGGGGCTCCCCGTCATGTGAACGTACGTACGTCTCCTGCAGCGCGATAACTTCCGGCGAATCCTGTGCGATGCGAACTCGCATTTCGGCGTACCGCGCCGCAAGTGAGCGCACGTTCCACTGCAGGATGGATGGTATGCGGGAGGGAGTCCGGCGGCTAGCCATCATGCTGGCTTATCTGTGCGGGAGCACCCGCTGTTTCTAAGCAAGCCCGGTGCCCATCGTTGCCCTCCGGGAAAAGTGCGCTGAGGGCGCGCTACGCCAGCTTTAGGCGCGCGATCTCCGCGTCCCGTGCGTCAGGGGGCTGGCCATGAGAAGCGGCCGCAGGCTCGGGCCGCGCTGTACGGGACGCCGGGCAACCGGATCGCCGCTGGCGCTGCCGGCGCTGCCGTTGCTTCTGTGACTGCTGTTGCTGCTGGGGTGTTACCCTGACGACCTGCGCATAAGAAAGAGCGCGCGGCGTCTGCTGATGTTGCTGGGCTGGGGCCGCTGTCTCAGCCTGGACGACGGCTCGGACAACCCGCCTGGACATCGGTGCCATGGATGTGGCCATTAAAGTGGCCACGTGACGCTCTCGCTGCCAGTGCGGGCACGCTGGGTCAATGGCTGCGTTCCGCCCCCCGCAGTTAATGCAGCGGGGCTTGCTCGCGCAGGTACCAGGCTCGTGCGGCCCGCCGCAGCGCGTGCATCGGGCAGGAGCACGACACACCTCAGTGGCATGCCCCAGGCTGGCGCACTTGGCACACTGGAGCGGCCGGGGACGGCAGGGGCGGACCGCGAGCCTGCGCTTGAATATGGTGAGGAACGCCGGGGGTGTCGGCGCCGCAAAACGAAGAGCGAGTGTGCTGCCCGACAGAGACGCCGACACCATCGGTACCGTTGACTCCGCCGCCGCTAGCAGCTCCTCCGCCGTCCTGCGCCCATCCACACCGAAGACCAGGCCGAAGCTTTGATTTCGAGGAGGAGGCTCCTTGGCGCAGACCGGCACGCCGCAGATGACGGATGTGGCTAGCAGGGCCTGGAGAGCATCGCTGCTCCCCGCGTCCACTGCCACCACATTTTGCCGCATGTTTACCCGGACGGTGAGGACACCCGGGCGGGATCCGATCTCCTCGGTCAACTCCCAGCCCTGTTCCCTGGTGAAGGCGGTGCCCCGGTTCGCCGGCCGAAACAGCACCGTCCCAACCAGGCTGGGCGGGACCTCCACGGCAGCCGCGGCTCGCTCCAGGGCAGCTCTCCGACGCCGCTGCGCCTTGATAGTGATAATGCGCCACGGGACCAGGCTGGCCCCAGCATCAGCGTTGCCGCTGCCTGCGGCGCATTGCCGCGGCGCGCCGCGGAGTTGGGCGCGCTCGCTGCCAGCAGACGAAGCCCCAGCCGCAGCCTGGTCTCGTTAGGCGGGATTTGGTGAGGTCGCACCCGGTTTTCTTCCGGACGCCGTCGCCCCACCAGCAACAGCAGCAGCATCAGCAGCAGGCTGGAGGTGGGCTCCAGGGGGCTCGTGCAGGCAAGGCCCTGCTACTTCGAGTGTGGAGAGAAAGGGAACAGTGACGGTGGGGGGCCTTCGAGCTTCCCGCTTGGCCACCGCGATGTCCCTTTTGGTTTCCGAGTCCCTCTCCTCCTCGGACCCCGTTGAGCGTCGCCGTTTCCGGAGAGCAGACTCGTCCATTGGGGTGCACATGCTCTCCTCGGCTGCAGGTGTCCGCGGTGAGCCCGCAGCAGCAGCATCAGGGGGAGAGGGCATCACAGCCGGTTCCCCAGGAGTAGCAATGGCAGCAGGAAGCGCAGGGGTGGCCAGAAATGGCGGGGAGGGAGCCGCCATGGAGTTCTGCGTCTGGTGTGCGAGCGCCATGGCGTCCCTCAAGGCTAGATAGCGTGGGTCCGCCGGCGACACGTCCAAGGTCCCGATGACGGACTCAAGGTTCTCCGAGGTGGTGATGAGCGCCGCCGTCAGGCACCTCACCGTGTCCCGCAGATCAGCGATCTCGGCCTGCATTCGCCGAATGGTGCTGGACGACCTTCCTCTGGATGGCGTTCGTCTCCGTGATCGTGAGCGTGAGCGACCTGCCCTGCGTTGCTGATTGTCACGGCCGAACACAGGCCTTCGCTCATTCACGGTGTCTGTGGCCTCCATGGGGAGACCCCGCAACGCCGCAAAGCCTTAAGCCCAGCGTCCGAAGGAGCAGAGAGCTAAAAAACACGTCCGCTCGCTACGAACGCCCACCGAAGAATCCGCGGCGCCTGTGCCAGCAGCGCGCTCGTAGCCGAGCGGCGGCATTGCTGCTTTCGGCACTGGACGCTGCTGCCCGGCTGCGAGTGTAAACTTCCTGAGGTAAGCCTGGTGGTCGTAGTGGTTTTATGAAAAATAATAGTAAAAAGAAAGGAAAAGATTTTTGCTAGCCCCGGCATCTGCCATCGATACTGAAGCACCTGAGCTGGGGCAGCGGAAATAAAGGATAGCAGGCAGAATGGAGAAATGAAATACAAGAGGTGAGGGGACAGGAAGAGAGGATAGGGGGAGAAGTAATATGTCGAAACTATTTACAAATTAAGAAATGTGTCCAGGTTGTGCGCGTGATTAGTTCATTTTAGAGGAATTAAATCACACACGCGCACAGCACTTTGTTGCGGCCCCGCTCAGTATGGCAGCGCTCGAAGGCGCAAAATAGCTCGCCGCAAATGCCACCCGCTCACTTATCATCCAAGAAAGAAGAGTGAGGGTGAAGGAAAAAAAAATGAAATTGGTTTTTGAGGAAAATGCTAAGGCGCCCGTGTGCTATGCGATGTCAGTGCATGTTAAAGATCCCCAGGGGGTCGGAATTATTCCGGAGTCCTCCACTACGGCACCTCTTTCTTCCTTTCTTCTTTCCCTCCCTCCTTTATTCTTTCCCTTACGGCGCAGTTCAGGTGTGCAAAGATATATGAGATAGATACTGCGCTATTTCCTTTCCCCCAAAGACAATTTTTACTATTTTTATTATTATTTTGAGAAAAGAAGATATCACAACTCTGTGGACACCTGAACAGCGCCGTGAGGAAGCGTATGACGGAGGAACGGAAAGAAGAAAGGAAGCAAGAGGTGGCGTGGTGGAGGTCTCCGGATTAATTTCGACCATCTGGCGACCAGTGGGTGGCATCACTCATGAACGATGTCTCCGCACATACTCGAACGCTTGACACTACACCGGATACGCCCACTCTCGACGCTCGCCTGGTCCACCTATGGGAGGCCCATCATAGCACCCTAGAGCGCTGGAAAGGGCAAAAGCGCAATCGGACCCTTAAAAAGCGGCTAGCCGCACTGCAAACACAAATTACTGAGCACTCTGAGAAGCTCTGCCGATCCAATTGGGAACAGATTTGCGACAGTATGGTTGGCAATCTGTCCTCCAAACGCAGTTGGCAACTCCTCCGTCATTTAATTGACCCCACGCAATCCAAAACAGCCACGCAACATCACGTCACACGCCTTATACACAGGACCGACCTTTCTCCCGACGCACTCATCGACATACTTAGGAACACACATGCAACTCCCGGTACCTCAATCCCCCTGCCGCCTTATGCCGGCACCCCGAATGCCAATCTGGACGCGATTACGGAAGCAGAAGTCAGAGCGGCCCTCCTGAATCTCCGCTCTAAGTCCACTCCAGGAGTTGACCACATCTCATATAGCATGCTCCGCAATTTGGACGATCAGTCGATTGCCCAGCTCACAGGGTACTTCAACACATGCTGACAGGAGGGCACCCTTCTGCAATCCTGGCATCACGCGAAAATATTATTCATACCGAAGCCCCACAAACACCTTACACCTGCAAGTCTTCGTCCCATCTCACTAAAATCATGCCTGGGCAAGCTTTTGGAGCATGTCGCGCTCGCCCGACTCACCCAACACATGACGGAGCAAGACCTCTACCCGCACAGCATGCTGGGCTTCCGTCCCCACCTGTCGGCCCAGGACGCCATGCTCCAGCTCACACAGGATATTCTTGACCTCCTCATACCGCGCCACACAAAAGCTGTCCTCGCCTTGGATCTCTCCAAGGCCTTTGATCGCCTAGACCATGAAGCGATCATGGCGGCGCTCTCCCTTTTGAACATAGGTGAACGTATGTACACCTATATTCAAGCATTCCTTACTAACCTGACGGCCCAAATTCACTTATGTCCCCACACATCCCATTCATACACCCTTAGTAGGGTTGGCACCCCCAGAGATCTGTCCTCTCCCCTTTCCTCTTTAAAGTCACACTCATCCTCCTTGCCCGCAAACTACAAACTATCCGTCACCTTCGGCATACACTCTATGCTGATGATATCACTCTATGGACCACCCATGGCAGTGATGGAGACAGAGAATGCTCTGCAGTCGGCAGCTACCCTCACCCAAACACATGCGCGGAGCATCGGACTCTCATGCTCTCCGGAGAAGTCGGAGCTCCTCATACTCCGCCCCACAACCAGAAACTGCCCCACAGCCCCATAACCGTGAAACTAGAAAACCAATACATCCCGGAGGTACACACTCTCAGGGTACTGGGCCTCCACATCCAGAACAACGGGAAAAATACTCTCACCATCGAGAAACTCAAGCAGACGTCGGTGTCGATATCCCACGTGATCCGCAGAGTTTCTGGACACCACCGGGGCATGAAGGAGCATGACCTATGTCGTCTCATTCATGCATTCGTCCTCAGCCGCTTTCTCTTCACGCTCCCCTACCTGAAACTCCAGGCCACAGAAATCTCCAGTCCCAGCTCATGTGCTTCAGTATCAATGGCAGATGCCGGGGCTAGCAAAAATCTTTTCCTTCCTTTTTACTATTATTTTCAACAAAACCACTACCACCACCACCACCCTGACAGGTAGTAGTTAATGGTTGATGGTGAGAGGTTGGTCAACCAATGAACGCTGCGGCCCATTGCTTCCGTGCCGAAAATTGAATATTGGTTTTTGAGCAAAGCTCACATATCGGCGGACACCTTAACTGGTCCGTAAGGGGAGGGATAAAGAAGGGAGTGAAAGAAGAAAGGAAGAGTTCCCGTAGTGGAGGGCTCTAGAATAATCTCGACCGCCTGGGGATCTTTAACGTGCGCTGATATGGCACAGCACACGGGCGCCTTATCGGTCCTTGATACATATGAAATCACCATGTTCTACAAACTCAGCCGCATGATTGCCACCACCCCACAGTATCTTGTCGCCCTTATCAAGCGCCACATGGCGACGATTACAGAGGGGCTGCTTTATTTCACTCTACCGTCCTTCATGTTTGCATCAAACCTTTCCTCCTTATTGTAACACCTGTGGCGTGCTCAGATCCACTTTTCCACTACCTTTCAGAATTTACTTCCCCACAGGCAGTACCCCCATCAACAATCTCACTCATTCTCCCTGGGAGGCTGCTTTTCGAACTGCTGAGCCTGCCGGCGAGAAATCGCTGCTGGATCGGGCTTCATGTGAAGCACAAGCTCGTGGACTCCTGGACCTGTAGGGGACCACCCTGCAAGATTTTTTTAGTCAAAAAAAATGAATGCGGATTAGCCCAGATAATCCAGGATATACAAAGCGAAATCGAGATTGAGGTCTCCGCTAATCCACATAGCCGGTTGTGCGCCTTTCCTTTCGTGAAAAGGAACGGTCTTTGCAAAGTTGCAACGCCAATGAATTATATGAACGCCGTTGGCTAACTTGTTTTGTTTCGTTTTTCAGGAATGGAAATAGCACAGTAACCGCCTCACATATCTCGATGGGCACTCGAATCGCGCCTAAAGGAAGGGATATAGGAGAGAGGAAAAGGGAAAGAGAAAACTGAAAATTGAAAGTTAGATTTCGAGGAAAGGCTCGGCGCGGCGCAGCGGCGCAATAATAAATATAATTGATTTTGGGTTAGACGAAATGACGCAGTTTCTGTCTCATATAACGTTGGACACCTGAACCGCGCCGTAAGGGAAGGGATAAAGGAAAGAGTGAAAGAAGAATGGAAGAGGTGCCGTAGTGGAGGGCTCCGAAATAATTTCGACCACCTGGGGATCTTTAACGTGCACTGATATCGCGCAGCACACGGCCGCCTTAGCGTTTCGCCTCCATCGAAGCACAGCCGCCGCGGTCGGGTTCGAACCCGGGAACTCCGGAGCAGTAGTCGAGCGCCCTAACCACTGAGCCACCACGGCGGGTCGCAGTGGCGGAACAATTGTGGTTCGGTGCTACCACTGATGCGTGTGCAGTAGTGACTAGAGAGCGAGAAAGAGAGAAAATTGGCAGTGGCTTAGCTCGTCTATGCCAGGATATACGTCGCGAAAGCTAAGGCATAGCATGCTTAGCCTTGGTTAATCTTCATTGCAAGTCTAGTTTAGTCTGGCTGTCTAGCTATCTTGTCGCATTAAAGACGAGATAACTGTGGTTGCGGCGCACGCGAGTCTCCCTTTCAATCCTCCGACATGTTATCAGGCATGCGACAATGCTGGCAAAGCGAACGGAGGTGAGCGCAACGAGGAGGAACGCAGTGTGACCTCATACCAAACGGCGGAGGCGACGAGCTGCGCGGTATGACGTCATTCCAGATGGCACGGCGAGCGCGCAAAGCACAGTAACCGTCTGACATATCTCGGTGGACACCCTAACCGCGTCGTAAAGGAAGGGATAAAGGAGGGAGGGAAAAAAAGAGAAAACTGAAAATTGAAAGTTGCATTTTGTGGTAGCCCCGCCGTGGTGGCTCAGTGGTTAGGACGCTCGACTACTGATCCGGAGTTCCCGGGTTTGAACCCGACCGCGGCGGCTGCGTTTTTATGGAGGAAAAACGCTAAGGCGCCCGTGTGCTGTGCGTTGTCAGTGCACGTTAAAGATCCCCAGGTGGTCGAAATTATTCCGGAGCCCTCCACTACGGCACCTCTTCTTCCTTTCTTCTTTCACTCCCTCCTTTATCCCTTCCCTTACGGCACGGTTCAGGTGTCCAACGATATATGAGACAGATACTGCGCCATTTCCTTTCCCCCAAAACCAATAATTATTCATTTTGAGGTAACACGCGGCGCTGCGCAGCGGCGGAACACCTGTGGCTCAGAGATACTAGTGGAGCATGCGCAGTTGTGACTAGGTAGCGAGAGAGAGAAAAATGCGCCATTTGTCGCCACTGCTTCTCGCGCATGCGCAGCACGGCTCTCCAGGAATCGCGCGAAATTGCTCAACCTGCGGCCAGTAAAGCTTTTGCTTTAAAAGCTGTTTCCTTTCATCCATCCAAACCGGGCACTCGGGATCAGTAGCTAAGCCTCCATCGAAATGCGGCCGCCACGGTCGGCTCAGAGGAGTGCCTTCACCACAGCCACCGTGGCGGGTCGTCAGCCAATTCACTCTCAGCCGGGGAGCAGAGGGTAGCGCCAGAGACCGCTGCGCCGCCTGTGGACTGCGAGCACGCTCCTGTACTCCTCTCCTTCGCTCTAGGCGGTCTCGTGTTTGCAGCACAGCCCAACCGAGCTGACAGGCAAAGTCCGGTAGGTTGTCTGGTAATGAGGACGACTGTACGGCCACTCTTCTCGACAAATCGGCGAATCCCGATTTCTGGGTGGAGCCCTTTACATCGACCACACGGCCCCGCAAACAATACTCGCGTCAGAGCACATAGAGAACGCAACCCCAGATTTATATCATAGTGGAATCGCTCACTCTACCACCAATTACCAAACGCCACGGAGCGCTGCATTTGTAGCCGTTTTACAATGCCTTGCAGGCTTAATGCTGCAATCAAGAGCCTGCGTATATTGCCTCGCATATATTTGAAGCCCGCGCATATTGGAAGATGATGTGAGCACATCATCTTCGGTCAGTACATTTAATGGCATTTCGTTTCTCATATTACACCAAACTGTTATTTTCGGAGGATGATTTAGATAGATAAAGATCGGGGGGAATGCTTCCGATTGGCTATCCTGCTCTGCATTGGCAAGGAAAAATAAAATTGATCCGGTGGTCGTAGTAGTGGTTTTTTAATTAAAATAATAGTAAAAAGGAAGGAAAAGATTTTTGCTAGCCCCGGCATCTGCCATCAATACTGAAGCAGCTGAAATGGGGCAGCGGAAATAAAGGGTAGCAGGCAGAATGGAGTAATGAAATGAAAGAGGTGAGGGGACAGGAAGAGAGGATAGGAGGAGAAGTAATATATACAAACTATTTACACAATAAGAACTGTGTCCAGGTTGTGAGCGTGATTAGTTAATTTTAGAGGAATTAAAACACACGCGCACAGCATTGTGTTGGCTACAACTGGAGTGGGGCATCCAGTTATTAATCGTTCTAGGTAGGAATCGCGGAGCGTTCGGTCACTGCGTGTAACTACCTGACGGAGAACAGACGGGACGTCAAGCCCGTGTGTTCGAGGAATGCACAGAGGCTCACCAAGGTTCGCTCACGAGTGCGCGCACTGCCCTGCGGCCACAATAGCGTCTTGATGGAGTCTGGTAGTATGCCCAGCGCCCTATATGCTTTTCCGTTGTTATGGAGGCAAAACGCTAAGGCACCCGTGTGGAGGAGGAGGAGGAGGAGGAAAACTTTTATTTCTATTTACAGTGAGAGGTCGATGGGGCGAGCCGGAAGGGCCCGTCCCTTACAAACACTAGGAGGGAGCCCTAGTCCGGGATCCCTGTAGCTTCCGCAGCGGCTCGGGCTCTAGCTACCAATGCCTGTTGGGCATGGAGTTCGGAGCAGCCGCGCAGGGCAGCTTCCCAGGCCTCTCGAGTGGGGTGGAGGTGGGGTGGGTAGGCAGGATTGGAAGGGCATGCCCACACCATGTGGTAGGTGTCCGAAAACTCCTCCTCACAGTGTGGGCACGCGCCCGAGAAAGAAGAATTGAAGTGCTTAAGTACTGCCGGGCACAGTACAGTATTGGTATAGAGGCGGAGAAGCCAGCGCTCCTCCACCCTGGTGAGGCCTTTACAGGGAGGGGGATAGAGACCATGAAAATTTTGATAAAGAGAGGTGATCTCTTTAAAGGTGATGGCCGGATTGAAATTGAATTCCGGATCAGGCTGCGGATGAGGCGACGCCCGGTGAGTAAGCGCGCGGGCGGCAGCGTCGGCTGCCTCGTTCCCCTCAAGACCCGCATGAGCCGGAGCCCACACGATGGTACGATGGGTCGGAAACCCTGTGTAATCGCATGCGTGGAGAATTTTGAAAGCACGGTCTGGAATGTACCCTTGCTCAATATTGCGGCAGGCGCCCCTGGAGTCCGTAATAATGACTCGGGACTGGATCTGCGGCGGCCAGTGCAATGGCGATCTCTTCCGCAAATGTAATGTTTGGGGCACGGAAAGTAAGGCCCTGAACTGTAGTGTTTTGGTGGATGATGGCCGCCGTGTACCAACCCCCATGGTGTGGGCCGGCCGCATCCACATAGAAGACACCTGGCTTGTGGCCATATTGTTGAGAAATAGCCTCCGCCCGCGCGAGACGGCGACCATCATGGGTGTCTGCAGTCATGTTCTTCGGAAGGGGTCGCACCTGGAGTGCAAAGCGCCAGGCTTCAGGGATGCGGACCCGTTCTTCTGTATGTGTTGCGTAGGAAATGTGTAAGCGGGTTAGAAGGCGGCTCCCCGCAGGTGTTTTGCTTAGGCGCAAGTATTGATTGTTAAGATGAGCTTCTCGTAACTCCCCAAAGGTGTTGGTCATCCCCAGACCGAGGAGACGCTTGTTGGACGTCGTTATGGGGAGGTCGAGCGCTCTCTTATAAATCTTGCGGAGAACTACCTCTAAGGCATTCTCATCGCATTTGCGTAGGTGGAGGTAGGGAGCCGAATATAAAATCCGGCTGGTCACGAATGCATTGGCCAGCCGCAGGGCATCTTTGCATCGTAGTCCCCCCCTTTTATTGGACACCCGGCGGAGCATCCGACCCACCTGGTCCCCCACCTTACGTAACTTGTTTAGGGTAGTGTCTATCTTGCGCCTATGATGAATGAAAAGCCCCAGTACCCGGATCTCCGCGTGTTCAGGTATCGGTCCGCTAAGGAGGGAAAGGGCAATTTTGGTTGTGCACTTTGAGTTGGGGCGTATGTGCACAAATTCAGATTTGCTCGGGGAGCATTCAAGACCACAGCGACGAGCGTATTCGTCCACTATAGCTGCCGCTTGTTGCAGGTTGGTCTCGATGTCTCCAACCGATTGTTGTGTTGCCCAGAGGGTGATGTCGTCCGCATACAGAGCGTGCTGCACACCGGCGACCTCCGCCAGCTGGGTAGGGAGCTTCATCATGGCCAGATTAAATAGTAATGGCGAGAGGACAGCTCCCTGTGGGGTCCCTCGTGTACCAAGTTGATATGGGCCATATTCTGTGTCTTGTAGCCGGATATAGGATTGGCGATCTGTAAGGAATTGTTTGATATAATTGAAAGTATTGCGCCCACAATGTGTTTGCGACAAGTGGGATAGGATGATCTCGTGGGTCACATTGTCGAAAGCCCCCCGTAGGTCAAGTGCGACGACTACTTTATCATTGCTGGGGTGCTCGACGGGGTCGAGAATCTCCTTGTGAAGTTGCAACAGGACATCTTGTGCGGACCGGTGTGGGCGGAAACCATACATGGTGTCTGCGAAAATGTTTTGTTGTTCCAGGAAAGCCGACAATCTGTCGCGGACCATAGTCTCCATCAGCTTCCCCACACACGAAGTGAGGGAGATGGGCCGGAGGTTGTCGGTGTTAATGGCTTTACCTGGCTTGGGAATGAAAGTTACTAGTGCCGTTTTCCAATCTATGGGGAGTGGTGTGCCTCCAATCCAGATAGTGTTGAAGTAATCGAGGAGAGTTTCGTAGGCGGGATCTGGGAGGTTGGCAATAAGCTTTACCGTCACCTTGTCCCAGCCTGGTGCTGTACCTCGCTTCATTTTAGCCAGGGCCGCTTTTAGGTCATGGAGCTGGAACGGTTGATCCAAATCCGCGTTCTCGGAACCTGCATACGAGTACGCCTGACCACGGGGATCCTGGTGTATACTCAAATATTGGTCGCGGAGCGCATCGGCCAGTTTGGCCGTGTCTCCAGTGAAGTTATGTATAGCCCTTTGAAGCTGTTTTTGTGTCTCAGTACGGGTTTGTGCCGGATCAATAAGAGCGCGGAAGAGGCGCCACGTACTCCGACTCGACATTTGCCGAGCTGCAGTGTTGCATCGGTGCACCCAATTGGAGTCGGCGAGTTGGGCCGCGTATTGTGCCGCCTGTTGGGTGATATCCGCAATTCGAATTTTGAGTTTCCGATTGTGTTTTTGACGACGCCAGCGGCGGACTAGGCTGTGTCGTGCCTCCCAGAGGTGGAGGAGGTGGTTATCCACCGCCGGGCTCGCCTCTGAGAGTTGAACATTTTGCTCGACTGATTTCAAGTGGGATACTAGGTGTTGGGACCACGTTGAGTATCCTTGGTCCATTATCGATTGAGGATTGGTGTAACTGTTCCTAAATTTGGTCCAGTCGGGTAGTTTTGCATTGGCCTGTGGTCTTGTGAGTGGCTTGGTATGGATTGTAGTGGTAATTATGCAGTGGTCACTACCGAGGGATTCCTCGGTGTTCCTCCAATCTGCATAGCGAATATGTTTCGTAAAGGTGAGGTCCGGACACGTATCGCGTGTAACGGAGTTACCTATACGAGTGGGTTGCGCGGGATCCGTGTGAAGAGTAAGGCCCAGTGTGGAAACAAGCTCCGCCAACTTGTGTCCGCGCTTCTCTTCACGTGTGTACCCCCATAAGGTGCTGGGAGCATTAAAGTCCCCAACGATTATGAGGGGATCCCGATTCGCGACCTTCAAAGCCCGGCTGAAGATATCTGCGAATGTAACATTTGGTAGCTTTGGGGGACAGTAAATATTGAGTATGTGCAATGGGGGGTCCTGTTTGCGTAGCGGAAGGATCGTCACCATTACATAGGAGAAAGTAGCGCTAAGATCCAGGTCAACCTGGGAGGCCATGTAATTTTTATGTACGCAGAGGCAGCTATGCGCATCCTGCTGGTACACCGTGTAACTGGCAAGGGTGGCGCCATTTCCTGGCTCCTGAAGGGCCACCACAGCAGGTAATTCTGGGAACGTTGTAAGGAAAAGGCGTAGATCGGCTCGCTTTGTGCGTGCCTTGAATCCGCGACAGTTCCACTGTACAATTTGAATAGGGATCGAATTGCTTCGCGGATGCTTCCTATTTCTAGGGGCGCCCGCCATGATCAAGGGTAGAGTTGTGAGTTTGGAGAGAGGAGGCTTGAGAGCCAGTGGCTCCAAAGAGAGGAGCGTTCTCTATACTGAGGATGGCACAGGGGACCTCTTCTTCTCCGGCGATTCGACGCCTAGACGCTTTGAGCTGCCGGCCTGCGGAGGTTTTGAGCGGGCCAGCGCGCTTGGGAGCGCGGGTGAGTTGAGCGAACTGAGCGGTTATGAGGTTCGGGATAGATGCCGCAAGGTGGCTAATTTTGTTGAGTGCCGCCGTAAGTGTGGCATTGATTTGCGTTTCCAATGCGGATATTCTGTTGTTAACTTGAGTTTCGAGCGCGCTCACTCTCGCCTCGAGTGCCGTGAGGGCATGCGCAGCCTGTCCTGAAGGGGTTGCGTCGCTTTCCATTGCCTCTGCTGCGGGTGAGGCAGAGGTGTGGTTGGGGGAATTTTGGCGGGCCTCCGCTATTGCGAGGCGCTTTTGAAAATTTGCAACCTGCTCGCGGAGAGCAGATATTTCTTTTTGTTCGGCAGAGATTGGCCGTTGTTGGGATTGGGAAGGGGGAGCGAAGGGAGAAGCTGCCCTGCCGGCGCCGCTCACCTGGGAGTGTTGCTTGACAACGTTTGTCCACGTTTTGGAGCCGCCGTTTTGGGGAGGTCCGAGGGGCTTCGCTGCACCGGCTTGAGGCGGCGGTGGCGCAGCTGGAGGTTTCCCTTGGCTCCCAGTAGAGGAATTCACAGGCTGGTCCATGGCTTGGTCGGCAGCCGTGGCCTTTAGCTTGTCCGGGCGACGCTTGCCACGCTTGCGTCGGTTTCGCTTCGATTTACGCCCGCGCTCGGCCTGCGTGGGCTGGATAGCGCGATATTTAGCAGTACACGCTGGGCCCCCCGTGGCATGGGCCGCGCCGCACACTGAACACTTTGGGTTGCACTGGTGAGGGGCCCGCTCCCCCTCAACGAGTAGAGCCTGCTGTCCGCACAGGCCGCACCGGTCCAGCCTCTGGCCGGGGCAGGCGTCCACGCGGTGGCCGACCACACCGCAATGTCGGCAGGCTGGAATGGTTCGCTGGTAAGGCCTAACTTTTTTTTTCTTTTTATTTGTTGCTTAGACGTTTGCCTAAGAAGGGGCTGAGGCTAAAGGCACAATGTTGCCTGACAGGGCCTCAGCCCCCTACTACATGACAAACAAACATACAAATTACAAATTATAACAGTCCGGCGGGCCGGTAAAAAAAAGTAGGCCAGATGTAAGCGTTATACAGAGGAAAATACATACGGAAGAAAATACATACAAAAAAAAGACAGAAGAACTTGTACAAGCTCCGAGTCGTAGTGCACGAAACGTGGCTTCTCTGTTCCGGCGAAAGTCAGTCTCGCTTTGTTGGATGTCCCAAATTTTCGCACTTCCACGATGGTGCCGAAGCGCCATTGGAGCCTAGTACGGAGCGAGTCCGTAGTTTCAGAGTTACGGACGGTAATGACGCCGTAGCAGACGTCCTTGTCGTCTTGGCGCAGGTGCCCCACAAGGGGGACCTTCCCGTCGGGTCCATTAAGTTCAAATTCGCCGATGACACGGTCGGCTAGCTCAGGTTTCGCAGTGTGAACAATAATGAGGTTTTGTTCTCTTACCGGTATTATGGTAAGATCTGTTGCGGGTTGCGCGCTCAGGAGAGCCGTGAACGCCCGGCCGTAGCCGGTCTCCTGGAAAGTCTCGTACAACGAGACGCGGGTCCGGGGCTTGATGACGACGACGTAGTCGTCTGGAGCAGGCTTGGGAATAACAGGCGGTTTCCACTTCGTGAGCAGTCGCCGACTGCGGCCCGCCGCGCGCGGGGCGGGTGACTGCTGGTTTCCGGCGTGAACGCCGGCTGCGTCTACGGACGCCGGCTTTAAGGCTTGGTCTTGCGCTCGGCGCAGCACTGCGGCGTTCAACGCGGCGCTGCGAAATCTTGCCGAATCTGGGCCTCCGGTTGCCGCTGGGGTAACCGTTGCCGAAACTGGGCCTTCGGTTTCCGCTGGGTTAACCGTTGTCCAGTGCATGTTCTCGGGGTCGTAGCCTCGGCAGGAGATTTGCGTAGCAGCCATACTGGCGTCAGTGGCCAGAGGCCCCGATGTGCCGGGTACCGGTTCGGCCGTTAGGCCTAGCCGCGCCACCGGCCCGATCGGGCCATGTGTTGCCCGAAAAGGGGGTTTAACCGGGCCCACCTTGGAAAAAATTGGTGTCCAGATGTTCCCGACAGCTTTCGGTGCACGTTGGGGATGATCTTGCTAGGGTCAGGCGGAAACTTCCGCTGCTCCGGCTGAAAAATCGCCGAAGCCGACGACCAGCACGTCTGACTCCCCGTGCGAACGCACGCGTCTCACCCGTGTGCTGTGAGATGTCAGTGCACGTTAAAGATCCCCAGGCGGTCGAAATTATTCTGGAGGAGTCCTCTATCTACTACGGTACCTCTTTTTTCCTTTCTTTTTAACTCCCTCCTTTATCGCTTTCCTTGCGGCACGTTCCAGGTGTCCGGCGATATATGAGTCAGATACTTCGCCATTTCCTTTCCCCAAAACCAATGAATTATTAAAATGAAAATTGATTATAGGCAAAGCGAATGGCGTAGTATCTGTATCGCAGATCGGCAGACACCAGAAGCGCGCAGTAATAGAAGGGATAAAGGAGGTACTGAGAGCAGAAAGAGGTGCTGTGGTGGAGGGCTCTGGAATAATTTCGACCATCTGGGAATCCTTAATGTGCACTGACATCGCACAGCACACGGGCGCCTTTGCGTTTCACCGCTATCGAAACGCGGCCACCACGGTCGGGTTCGAACCCGGGTACTCCTGATCGATAGCCGAACGTTCTAACCACTGAGCCACCGCGGCGGGGCATGAGGAGACTAAACAGAAGGAATGTATAGAGAGAGTATATTGGCCCTAAATTTCCAGGAAACAAAACACAATGCCTCGGCAAGTGACTAAGCAGGTTTTGAGCAAAGGGAAGGCGCGCTCATTGTTCCACTTCAAAGTTGACTACAGAAGGCAGTGAAGAAAGGCAGATTGAAGGGGGAGGGGGAAATGGAAATTGGTTTTTCTGAAAAAGGAATGGCGCAGTAATTGTCTCACATATCTCGGTTGACACCTGAACCGCGCTGTAAGAGAAGAAAGTAAGGTGGGATTGAAAGAAGAAAAGTGCTGCAGTAGAGGTCTCCCATGTAGAGAGTAAATTAGACTGGAATTCTGAAATACCGGCTGCGGACATCGTGTTTCATTGCAAGAAAACTGCAAAAAAGCTCCCGTCAGGTGTGCGGTGTCAGTATATTTTATAGTTTTTTAGGTGGCTAAATATGCGACAGCGTTAAGGCTGCCGTTTAGCGAAAAATCCGCCGTATACCTTCGGTTTTCTAGCGAAGAAGTTCACACTGGTCGAAAAGTTGACTGCGGTCTCACGTGAGACTACAGAATTGAAAAAAATGTTAAAATATAACAACACTGGTGGTTCGAACTTAGTAACTGTACTCAAGCGTCATTTATTAGATACCAGCATATAAATAAATGATTTTCGCTTAAACGAAACTTGCGGTCATTAGTCGGGAGTCAAACATTGACAATACAAAATCGTTGGAGAATTGTTCAGACACAGCCAGTTTCACCGCTTCACTAAGAAACCCTAATTCTAGAGTTGTCAGCGAGACAAGCCAGCCCAAGATCATGCAAGCACGTTTGGACCGATTGGTTAAACGAGGCGTTGCTTCTTGGCAGCAGTGACGCCACAGTGAACGCATCGCACCCTTGCTTACCCCGCCCCCTTTCTACTTGCAGCACATCTGTATCTTCGCCTACCACCTCTAACGACGCCCGTGCAGCTGCCTCGAAGCCTAGTTGCCTCGAGCTGACAAAGCAGATTGCACCAGATACCGACTACGCCCAAAATCTGCCCCTGCGCCCTGGTCCCCTTCACCAGCGCCTCTACCGGCTTCTTGGCTGCATAAAAAAGACCCTCGCCTCTCAGCCCCTCTTCTCGGCCGTAGTGACGGCACAGTGAACGCATCGCACCCTTGCTTACGCCGCCCCCTTTCTTTTGCAGCACATCTGTATCTTCGCCTACCACCTCTAACGACGCCCGTGCAGCTGCCTCGAAGCCTAGTTGCCTCGAGCTGACAAAGCAGATTGCACCAGATACCGACTACGCCCAAAATCTGCCCCTGCGCCCTGGTCCCCTTCACCAGCGCCTCTACCGGCTTCTTGGCTGCATAAAAAAGACCCTCGCCTCTCAGCCCCTCTTCTCGGCCGTAGTGACGGCACAGTGAACGCATCGCACCCTTGCTTACGCCGCCCCCTTTCTTTTGCAGCACATCTGTATCTTCGCCTACCACCTCTAACGACGCCCGTGCAGCTGCCTCGAAGCCTAGTTGCCGCGAGCTGACAAAGCAGATTGCACCAGATACCGACAACTCCCACAATCTGCCCCTGCGCCCTGGTCTCCTTCACCAGCGCCTCTACCGGCTTCTTGGCTGCATAAAAAACACCCTCCCCTCTCAGCCCCTCTTCTCGGCCGCAGTGACGGCACAGTGAACGCATCGCACCCTTGCTTACGCCGCCCCCTTTCTACTGGCAGAACATCTGTATCTTCGCCTACCACCTCTAACGACGCCCGTGCAGCTGCCTCGAAGCCTAGTTGCCTCGAGCTGACAAAGCAGATTGCACCAGATACCGACTACGCCCAAAATCTGCCCCTGCGCCCTGGTCTCCTTCACCAGCGCCTCTACCGGCTTCTTGGCTGCATAAAAAACACCCTCCCCTCTCAGCCCCTCTTCTCGGCCGCAGTGACGGCACAGTGAACGCATCGCACCCTTGCTTACGCCGCCCCCTTTCTACTGGCAGAACATCTGTATCTTCGCCTACCACCTCTAACGACGCCCGTGCAGCTGCCTCGAAGCCTAGCTGCCTCGAGCTGACAAAGCAGATTGCACCAGATACCGACTACGCCCAAAATCTGCCCCTGCGCCCTGGTCCCCTTCACCAGCGCCTCTACCGGCTTCTTGGCTGCATAAAAAACACCCTCCCCTCTCAGCCCCTCTTCTCGGCCGCAGTGACGGCACAGTGAACGCATCGCACCTTTGCTTACGCCGCCCCCTTTCTACTTGCAGCGCATCTGTATCTTCGCCTACCACCTCTAACGACGCCCGTGCAGCTGCCTCGAAGCCTAGTTGCCTCGAACTCACAAAGCAGATTGCACCAGATGCCGACTACGCCCACAATCTGCCCCTGCGCCCTGGTCTCCTTCACCAGCGCCTCTACCGGCTTCTTGGCTGCATAAAAAAGACCCTCCCCTCTCAGCCCCTCTTCTCGGCCGCAGTGACGGCAAAGTGAACGCATCGCACCCTTGCTTATGCCGCCCCCTTTCTACTTGCAGCACATCTGTATCTTCGCCTACCACCTCTAACGGCGCCCGTGCAGCTGCCTCGTAGCCTAGTTGCCTCGAGCTGACAAAGCAGATTGCACCAGATGCCGACTACGCCCACAATCTGCCCCTGCGCCCTGGTCTCCTTCACCAGCGCCTCTACCGGCTTCTTGGCTGCATAAAAAAGACCCTCCCCTCCTCTCAGCCCCTCTTCTCGGCCGCAGTGACGGCACAGTGAACGCATCGCAACCTTGCTTATGCCGCCCACTTTCTACTTGCAGCACATCTATATCTTCGCCTACCACCTCTAACGACGCCCGTGCTGCTGCCTCGAAGCCTAGTTGCCTCGAGCTGACAAAGCAGATTGCACCAGATACCGACTACGCCCACAATCTGCCTCTGCGCCCTGGTCCCCTTCACCAGCGCCTCTACCGGCTTCTTGGCTGCATAAAAAAGACCCTCCCCTCTCAGCCCCTCTTCTCGGCCGCAGTGACGGCACAGTGAACGCATCGCACCCTTGCTTACGCCGCCCCCTTTCTACTTGCAGCACATCTGTATCTTCGCCTACCACCTCTAACGACGCCCGTGCAGCTGCCTCGAAGCCTAGTTGCCTCGAGCTGACAAAGCAAATTGCACCAGATACCGACTACGCCCACAATCTGCCCCTGCGCCCTGGTCTCCTTCACCAGCGCCTCTACCGGCTTCTTGGCTGCATAAAAAGACCCTCCCCGCTCAGCCCCTCTTCTTGGCAGCAGTGACGGCACAGTGAACGCATTGCACCCTTGCTTACGCCGCCCCCTTTCTACTTGCAGCACATCTGTATCTTCGCCTACCACCTCTAACGACGCCCATGCAGCTGCCTCGAAGCCTAGTTGCCTCGAGCTGACAAAGCAGATTGCACCAGATACCGACTACGCCCAAAATCTGCCCCTGCGCCCTGGTGCCCTTCACCAGCGCCTCTACCGGCTTCTTGGCTGCATAAAAAAGACCCTTCCCTCTCAGCCCCTCTTCTCGGCCGCAGTGACGGCACAGTGAACGCATCGCACCTTTGCTTACGCCGCCCCCTTTCTACTTGCAGCGCATCTGTATCTTCGCCTACCACCTCTAACGACGCCCGTGCAGCTGCCTCGAAGCCTAGTTGCCTCGAACTGACAAAGCAGATTGCACCAGATGCCGACTACGCCCACAATCTGCCCCTGCGCCCTGGTCTCCTTCACCAGCGCCTCTACCGGCTTCTTGGCTGCATAAAAAAGACCCTCCCCTCTCAGCCCCTCTTCTCGGCCGCAGTGACGGCAAAGTGAACGCATCGCACCCTTGCTTATGCCGCCCCCTTTCTACTTGCAGCACATCTGTATCTTCGCCTACCACCTCTAACGACGCCCGTGCAGCTGCCTCGTAGCCTAGTTGCCTCGAGCTGACAAAGCAGATTGCACCAGATGCCGACTACGCCCACAATCTGCCCCTGCGCCCTGGTCTCCTTCACCAGCGCCTCTACCGGCTTCTTGGCTGCATAAAAAAGACCCTCCCCTCCTCTCAGCCCCTCTTCTCGGCCGCAGTGACGGCACAGTGAACGCATCGCACCCTTGCTTATGCCGCCCACTTTCTACTTGCAGCACATCTATATCTTCGCCTACCACCTCTAACGACGCCCGTGCTGCTGCCTCGAAGCCTAGTTGCCTCGAGCTGACAAAGCAGATTGCACCAGATACCGAATACGCCCACAATCTGCCCCTGCGCCCTGGTCCCCTTCACCAGCGCCTCTACCGGCTTCTTGGCTGCATAAAAAAGACCCTCCCCTCTCAGCCCCTCTTCTCGGCCGCAGTGACGGCACAGTGAACGCATCGCACCCTTGCTTACGCCGCCCCCTTTCTACTTGCAGCACATCTGTATCTTCGCCTACCACCTCTAACGACGCCCGTGCAGCTGCCTCGAAGCCTAGTTGCCTCGAGCTGACAAAGCAAATTGCACCAGATACCGACTACGCCCACAATCTGCCCCTGCGCCCTGGTCTCCTTCACCAGCGCCTCTACCGGCTTCTTGGCTGCATAAAAAGACCCTCCCCGCTCAGCCCCTCTTCTTGGCAGCAGTGACGGCACTGTGAACGCATCGTACCTTTGCTTACGCCCCAATCTACTTGCTGGTTAGTTTTATCGCATTCTTTTTACGCATTCTTGTTGCGCTTTGTTGCCGTCACTGCTGCCACTTTGACGTCGCACTCCGTTCTTTCACTGCTTGTAAGTGCCAGCTACCTAGTGCCTTTTTTCCGTGCCAACTGAAATTGAAAATCTTCCAGACGAGTTGAGAAAAGAATTTAGGAAAGAGGTTGCAGCTATGCCGAATTCGCTAGAACGCGACTTGTGCAACGATTCAAGAGAATTATCTAAAAGTGTTGAAGACTGCAGTGAAGAGTTTGATGTTATGATCTCTAAGGTTTCGTCATTGGAAGAGGAAAATAAGGCATTGAAATTTGAAAATGCTGCAGTGTCATCTGAATGTGAGGAACTGAAGACGCGATGTTCCGACCTTGTGCAACGACTCATTGGTTTGGTACAGGAATCCCGAAATAAAGACTTGGAGATAAAGGGACTTCTAGCACAGGAAAATGAAAGCCTGCCTAACACGTTGCAAAAAATCGGCGAAATGATTGAAGAGCCAATACTGCAAAGTGATGTTGATGTTTGCCACCGTGTTCAAACAAAGAATAAGGCTAGCGCGAATGCAGTTGTCCAGTTCCAAACGCGAGCAAAGCGCGACACTGTGCTAGCAAAAGCTAAAACGACAAAGCTCGTAATTGAAGACCTCGGTTACAATGGTTCGGATACTGTGTATGTTAATGAGCACTTGCGTCCTCTGCTCAAGAAATTGCTGGGCATGGCGGTAGCACTGATGAAGGTACAGAAGTGGAAATTTGTTTGGACGCAAGATGGCCACATTCTTGCTAGGAAAACAGAGTCGTCGACGATTCTGCGTATCGCCTGTGAGCGACACCTGGGTAAGATAGCATAGATGCCACGCTTTTTCTGATACCTAACAGTACAACAATTCCCCAAAATGCGCACATTCGTGCTGCCTTCTGACATTTGTGCTATACCTGCACAGAAAAAGAATGCTGTGTCCTTCTGTCATCTGAACGCGCAATCTTTGCGATCTTTGCGAAGCAAGGGCGACGCTTTGGAAGCATTTTTTTTCACACTGAGCTGCCGTTTCAACGTAAAAATGATTACAGAAACTTGGTATGAAAGTAGTAACGAAGCTTTGCACCTGCCCGCCTACAACACGCATATGCAAAACCGTACTGGTAAACGAGGCGGTGGTTTCCAGATAGCAACAGAAAAAACTTACAAATGCACCATTCTTACCGACTATACTGTAACCCACGAGGACTACGAAATACTGTCGTTGCAAAGCGGAAGTAGTACCTTCTCCGTTATATACCGGCCTCCTAAAGGCAGCATTTCTAATTTCATCGGCTTTCTTGATGATTATCTACAATGGATCACAGCAAACAACCTTAATCTAGTTTTAGGCGGTTATATGAACATAGACTATCTCAATCTACAAATAAACGTGAGGTCGACTGCATTTTTCACAGCAACAAATTTACTAATGTCATAAATAACCCCACCAGGCCGCAGGCAGCGACGGCAATTGATGTCTTCATTAGTAACTATCCAGTTGACGGTCTTCATTCAGGAGTCATTAATGCCCACATAAGTGACCATCTACCCATATTCATGTTTGTAGATTCCTTTACTCTCCCAAAACAACGCGAGTTTCCTGTGGCACAATATCGGCGTATAAACCAGGCCACATTAAATTCCTTCCGGGCAGCACTCGCAGGCGTGGACTGGCATCCTGTGCTCAGCAATAATGATCTAGAGGATGCATATGGTGCCTTCATTACTATATTTAGGTCTGTCTATGACCAAAATTTTCCACTTGCCACTTATAAAAAACCCCGCAAGGCTAGCAAGCTCTGGATAACAAAAGAATGCCTTGAAATGATGAAACAAAAAATGAATCTTTACAACTTTATCAAAAGCCGATCCCTCGATGACCTAGCACGTTTTAAGGAGCATCGAAACCAAGCCACTTCTTTTCTTCGCCAAACAAAGCAACAGTATATAGAAAAACTATTTAATTGAGACGTAATTAAAAGGAGTGACCTTGCATGAAAAACGATGAATGAAGTTTTGAAACGAAGTGGACATGCCAGCGGCATCTTGAGGTCTTGGTTGGTAAAACACCAGTCAGTGGGAAAATTTTGGCAGAAAAATTTAATGATTTCTTCGCGTCACTGGTAGATGGCAACCACGGACCCCAGAATATCAAATTCCTCGATTTGCGGGTTTCTTCAACTGCATTCTTGATGCCAACGGACCCCAATGAAATAAAAACTTGCCTTCTGACTCTCCATAACTGCAGATGGCGAGACATAGATGCTCTTAAAATCCAATCAATAAAATATGTAGCCGATGTAATTAGCCCAGTTTTAGAGCACATTTTTAATTGCTGCCTCGAACATGGGGTGTTTCCCCGACGATTGCAGATTGCCAAAGTAACCGCTGTTCATAAAAGTGGTGACAAAAATGACCTATCCAATTATCGCCCAATTTCTATCCTCCCCATTTTGTCGAAGTGTTTTGAAAAAATATTATACAAGCAAATGTCCAGTTTCTGCGAGAAATGTAACATACTAACGCCTAGCCAGCATGGCTTCAGGAAAAACTTTTCTACAGGAAGTGCGCTTCCAACACAAGGACTAATTCTAGAGTCCTTTGAGCAAAAACATTTCTCTCTCGGCATTTTTATTGACTTTTCGAAAGCGTTCAATCCCATCAATCACAACACAATCTTGGCGAAGCGCGAACACTACAGTTTTCGCGGAAAACTTCATCAAATATTTACGTTATACCTTAGTTGCCGTGTCCAACAAGTAAGAGTAGACAACGAGTCATCAAATGTTTAACATTTGTCTTCTGATGTGCCGCAAGGCAGTATATTGGGAGCGCTGCTTTTCCTTCTTTATGTAAACGACATAATCTGTCTAAGTAATCATCCAACTTTTGTCATATATGCAGACGACACCACTCTATTTTTCAGAGCCGCACATGTGCGAGATCTTCAACAGCAAGCTACATATTGTTTGCAGAAACTTCAAGAATATTCTGAGTCCAATTCACTGATCATAAACACAGGAAAATGCAAAGCTGTACTTTTTAATCCCGTAATAATGATCCTGCTGTCTCACAAATTCCTCTAAAAATGGGTTCCTCATTCATTCAAATAGTTCCTACGGTCAAAAGCCTAGGAGTGCTTTTTAATGAAAATTTATCATGGGATGAACACGTTGAAAAAGTTAGGGACATGTTGTCCAAGGTTGCTGCTATTGTCTCCCGACTGCGGTTCCTCTCTCTAAAGCATATTAAGCTGATGCTGTACAACGCACTTTTTCCTCTGTTGCTAACTATTGTGCTTTGGTCTGGGGAACAACATAATTTATGAATATCAAGCGGTTGCATTAACTTCAAAAGAAAATTGTTCGAAATATTGTTAATGCTTCAGTTTTGAACATACGGAACCGATTTTTGCATCGCTTCGCATCACCGCCCTTCCCCAAGTCT
The DNA here is from genome assembly GCF_052857255.1 of Amblyomma americanum. NCBI lineage: Eukaryota > Metazoa > Arthropoda > Arachnida > Ixodida > Ixodidae > Amblyomma > Amblyomma americanum. The sequence goes on along the minus strand of NC_135507.1, from coordinate 123,891,546 downwards.
TTGAATCTATACTACTGAGGCGGTATAGAACAAGTATTAGGCAAAGTAATCTATTTATGCTGCACCTGTCGAACTTAAGATGTAGAGAACATAAGTATGCCACCCGTGCTGGTTCCACACGGTTCGTGCCGAAAACTTGAACGAATTATGGCCTCCAAATGCTTTCATACACTCTTCCGTGCTCATTAAATAACACATGTAAATTGATGTACACTTCGGTACCCGTCAGCACTTCGTGCAACTGTGATTTGTGCTTATTTTGTATTTTCATTCCTGTGTGGTTACTTGCCGTCTTATTTTGTTTCCATATTTACGCAGTGATCCTGTACTTAATCTATTCTGATGTTGCTGTCAAGTCATTGTAGGGTGCTTCGACCTCTGTCAAGCATTCTCTCTTGCTTTTTGTCGACGCACCCAACATCCCAAAGATGTTGAATAAATTGAAGTTGATTTATGTGTATCTCGAGTATGTTGCACAAAATGATTGCATATGTGAATAAGGAAACAGAGTTAGTGTCTACGGACTCAAAGAAATTGGTGGCTTTCGAAAATCGGCTAGAAGCCAGGATCACCACCCTAGAGACCAAATTAGCGCACTTAGTTGTGTACAAGAACGGAAGATTTGAAGATATCATGCAGCTCGTTTGCAAGAAATAAGGGCCACATGCACCTTCACATTCAAAATGTCGCGATGAAGCCCTATATTATAGCACTCCAAGAAAACATTGGGCTAGTTTCTCTAGCCTATTATAAAGCACTTCATAATAAGGCGGGGCGTAGAAGCGGGATTTACTCACCACCATCCTAGTACAAAGGAATATCACAGCGATCCAGCGTGAGATAGAAGGCGCCAAAGTGTTTGAGGCGTGCGGTAAAGCTTGCGGGCAGGGTACAGCTTGTCATTTCTGGGGACTTCGACGCGCGAAATTCGGCGTGGGGCTATCTTAAAGGCGACCCGAAGAGCACGAAACGGTTGGAAATCATCCAAGACCTGGGCTTAACCATCTTGAACGACCCACAAGAACGAACTCGTTTAGGCAATAGCGTTAGCGAAGATACGAGCCCCGACTTCACGTTGACGAGGAACATTGAGAGGGCTGAGTCTCTCAATACTGCAGTGCCATTGGGCAGCGACCACAATGTGGCCTCTGTTACCTTCGACACGGTGGAACACAAACGCAGAACAACCCCGGTTAAAATTACTGATTTTGATAGATTCCGCATTACCAGAGAGACGCGGACAGGTTGTGACATCTCCGATCTGAACGCTTGGGTGAGCAACCTGAAGAGAGAAGTAGAGTCCGCCACCGGACAGGTGGACATCACCGAAGAACACCCTGCGGCAGAAAAATAGCTCATGCCCATGCGGGAGGTGCAGGCGTCCCTAATGGGCAGGTGGAAATCGGGCAAGCATAATAGGAGGCTGCCTTCGCATTTCCAGGTTGGAAAGGGAGATTGAAGATCAAACCAGTAAGCTCAGCAGGCTGCAGTGGTGGCGGATATGTGACGGATTAAACGGGCAACCGAGAAATAGGAAATCGTGGCTTCTGCAACGGCATCTCCTAGACCCGACTCAGACTCAGTCCACGGCTTTGGCGCGCCTGAACCAGATAGTACATCAGTACAATGGCATGGGCGAAGAACTAGTAAACGACTTGAATGGTAAGTACCTCAACACAGCCCAGGGTAGGAACGCAGCCGCGGCGTATACTGGGGCGGACAATGAGGCACTAGGCGCGGACATCACTGCCACGGAATTGATGGCTGCGATGGGGAGACTCCGGACGTCCTCGGCCGTGGGTCCGGACGGAGTAACTATCAAAATCCATAGAAATCTGGTTGACGACTCGGTTCAGGCGCTAACAGACTACATGAACAAGTGTTAGAAAGGAGGGAGCCTCCCGTCGGCATGAAAACATGCAAGAGTCACTTTCACACCGAAACCCGGCAAGAAGCTGAGCATCAAGAACATTCGACCTATCTCCCTCACGTCGTGCTTGGGTAAGCTCATGGAGCATTTGATTCCCACGCGCTTGCAGAACCACGTAGAAATCCATCGCCTCATGCCACACACAATGATCGGATTTAGGCCACACCTGTCCACGCAGCACGTAATGCTGCAACGCTCTCGGGAAATCGTAGACCCGGGGGTTGGATTCTAGGGTTGGATTTAAAGAAAGCTTTGGATAACGTCTCGCACGAGGCGATACTCGCCAATGACCCAAAACTAAAGTTAGGGTGACACACTTACCCTCGCATAAGAGATTTTTTTGTGTGACAGGACAGCGCAGCTAACTATAGGGAAACTCAACTCGGAAAACATACCACTGGGAAATAAGGGTACCCTGTAGTTGTCAGTATTATGGTCCTTTTTTGAACACTGCGTTGATCACGCTCCCTAGAATACATGACGGCATAGAGGGTGTTAGACATACCCTATATGCTGATGACGCCACGATTTGGATGAATCACGGATCGGACGGGCAGATCGAGACGGCCCTACAAGAGGCGGTGGACGTCGTAGACGCCCACGCCCGTTGAGCAGGTCTGGAATGCTCCTGACAAAAGTCGGAACTGATGGTCATCTGTAATAACGGATGGGCCCGCAGAACTGCGTCGAATAGGATTTCACTGAAGATCCAAGGCAACGAAATTCCCGAAAGGAGACATGATACGGGTGCTTGAAATGCTTAAACAATCAAACAGATGACACAAAGTAACGCCGGAAAGGTTGGCAACCTCGGTCCAGCAAACCATAAGGGTTATTAATTCGGCGACCGGGTATGAGAGAGCGCGACACATGTCGGCTCGTTCAGGGTTTTGTCTTCAGCCGGCTCGTATACGCCACCCTTACCTGGATCTCAAGAGAGCAGAGAGTGAAAATATGAATTGCCTGATCAGGCAAGCATACAAGGCGGCTCTGGGCCTCCCCGGAAACACGTCCACCGCGATACTAGTGTCTCTTGGGGTCTACAACTTCCTTGAAGAGCTCATTGAGACACAACTGACATTGCAAGAGCAGCAGCTCAGGCAGACAGACACGGGGATCTACATTTTGCGAACCTTGTGCATACAGGGTGAGGACCCTTCAGGCCAGGTGATTATACCTACAGGGATGCGCAAACGCATTCAGGTCAAACCTATCCCCAAGAACGTGCAAGCGGACCGTCACAAAAACCGGCGGAGGGCCAGGGCGAAGACGTTAAGCAAACAGTCTCGAGGGGACAATAGTGCCTTGTATGTTGATGCGGCACGTTACAACATTACAGGCAAAGACACTTTCGCTGTGAGCGCAGTGAGCATCTCCCACAGGGTAGCGGCTACGGCGGTCACGGACCGAGTGAAAGAGGCCGAAGCCTTCAATAGCACCAGGGATCGTTCAGGAAGGCAGCAGCGCAATTCTCAGTGATTCCAAACCGGCCCTTCGCAAATTAGTGAGAGTATGTATCTCCGCCACTTAATACAAGATTATTCGTACGAAGCTAAAAGATAGGAAGGAAGTGGATAAGGTGTGAGTCACGGCCCATGCGGGCGTTCCAGGGGACGATGCCGCTTGCCAGTATGTTCGACGTCTTGTCAGCCGAGCCGGTGAGTGGGTCTCGGACCCAGATCTCCCCAGGGTCAGACGCTAATTACATATCAGGCCATAACCAATTATTATAGGGAGCGTAGAGCGAGCCAGCCTACTCCGCACTTTTCGCTCAGCCGCGAACAGGCTACCACGTGAGGCGGCTGCAAGTGCGGTCGCAGCCAAACACGTACACATATTCCAATAAGTTTCCTGATTTTTTGAATCCGTATTCTTCCGTAGCCTGCAACCTTAGACCACATAATCTGGGACTGCACGGAGCATCCGCCTCCGGCAGATCTAGTCACATCTCCCACGCTGTTCTCGTCAGCCCTAGCCCGGACGTTCAGTCCCGGGCCACGGCAAGAAAGCACGAGGTCACCGACAGACTTTAACTGTGCGCCACCTGGAGCGGCTGAAGTGACACTAGAATATCACCACCTCCTTGACAATAAAGTTTTCTCTCTCTCTGCCTCATGAGGCCACCGGAAATGTCTGTTGGCAGGAAGTGTCCGCCGCAACTGTCAGTGAGAAGACGTCAATTAACAAACTAAAATACATAAAAATAAAAGCATTAAAAAGCAAAAACATTAAATCAAACGAATATAAAGATAGAAACAAATATAGAATTAGAAAAATGAGGCGTGAAAATTATACAAAATACATCAAATAAAGTTAAAGCCATAAAAGTTCTCTTCAGGCGCCAATTAAATCTGATGAAAGGAAAAATATTCTTTTGCATAAATGACGACTAGTAGACTAAGGAGAAGTTATGAGCAAAATATTACGCAAAAATATTGTTATTTAGCCACATTTTATTCGCGTTCACATTTTCGGACTTGGCGCCTTAAACCTGATACATGAACGTAAACATTGCTACATTTGCTTGCCCTTTCTAACTGATCGTTATAGATGAATAAATGTTTAGCTGTCAGAATATATGCTTCAGAGAATTATTCTGTAATTCATGACTTAAACAACAGATAAGAGCAACAACAGAGACGACAGACAGAAAAAAAAAGCGGTCTTTCGAGCACCGAACGTGGCTTATAGATGTGCAGCCTTGATTTCGGCACCGTTGGTGAATTAACGTGTTCAGAAGTTGGGGCCAGTGGTTGTTTACATCATTTGTAATGCTTCAGGTCCGGCTGCATCGAAGGAGTCTAGAGTGATCCGAGCACAGGTGGGAAGGAAGAGAGAGCATCTTGCGGCCTGTTTTAACATGGTATTTACAAAAGTGAGAATTAATTTTTAAAGGTCGTTGTTTGCCTAATTTACGTCAGCGGCCTGAAACAAACTGTCCCCTCGCTCTACCAATCTGATGGTTGTTGTTTTGTAGCCTTGGATCTGAGCGGACAGCTCTAACTGACCAATGTGTGAGGGCACGGGTTACCTTTTTTCTTCCCCCCCCCTCTTGTGTAGTGCGGTCAAATCGTATTTTCCTCCGTCTCGAGTTTCATAGAAAATGTAATGATTCTTGCTAGAAACCGCAGCGAAATGTTAGAAGCATGAAAAAAATGTTTAGACCGCCACTTAAAATGCCTGCTTCCTCCGGATGCATGCATTCTATAATCTAGCACAAATGGTCTCAGATCTCTTTTTAAATATTAGTAGGGGGCCTAAGACCCTCCTAGACCTCCCTTACAGCATTCACTGGCTATAGCGCCCTGTGCTTGTTGGCAGCGGCTCAGCTAAGCGGCGGTTTTTCGTGACCATCTGCGGGTCTTCATTGCTCAGTCGGCCCCCCTTCTTTGGAGGTGCTTCTACATCGGCTATTTTCACGAAAAACGCTTCAGGACTGGAGTAGTTCAACGTTCTGTTTCTACAAACAACATTTTGAACGCCATTAAGCAGTAATCAAATTTCCTACCATACGTGCACAAAACAACGGTGCGTTGTGGCGATAAAACGCCACATTGATATTTTCGGCATTAAGGTGCCATGTCCACGTATGTGGATAGGCCACTCTGAACGTCCACCGCAGCATTTTACTTCCTCCGTGACAATGAAAATCTGTGTTCCGTTTCTACGTTAACCTACCGACGTATTCCGAGCCCTAAATTGCATCATTCACGATCATTTGTAAAGATAAAATACAGAAAAAAAAGCTATTTTCTCGTCCCACCTTAGAACGACGTGATGCAATTTTCTTTTTTTTACGAACTGTACCTTCAAGAGATGGCGCCGAAAACTTACCTGGGAGGGTCAAAATATTAAGATTGCGGTATTGAAAGGTCGAAATTCGCCTTGCGTACGAAAATAGCAGGAGGCTTAAGCTGCGGCCACATATGGGGACCCAGCGCCTGAAGGGGAAAAAGATACAATCCGTACTGTCGTTAAAAAAAAACGCGTTCTAGAAAGTTCCAAGCTTTCGCAGTCTTAATGTAAGCAGACTTCAGTGCTCTCAGAATCTTTGAGGCAAAAGTGCGCAGCATCTGTCTCACATCTCGCCAGACTTCTGAATTTTCTCCGTAAGGGAAGGGATAAAGGAAGAGTGAAAGAAGAAAGGTGAGCTGCAGTGGAGGGTTCCGGTATAATTTTGAACACTTGGTGACCTTTACCGAGCACTGATATTGAAAACCTTAAGGAAACCGTTCGCACTGTCCTCCATCGAAACGCGACCGCCGCATCACAAAGCGCTTACGAGACCAAAGCCGCTGCGGTGGCTCAGTGTTTATGACGCTCGGCTGTTGACCCGAAAGACGTGGCTTCGATCCCAGCGTGGCAGTCGAATTTCGATGTCGGCAAAATCTTAGAACCCCGTGTACGGTGCGACGTTAAAGAAGACAAGGGGGTCGAAATTTCCGCAGCCCAGCAATAAGGCGTCCCGCACAGCCTAAGTCGCTTTGGGACGTTTAAACCCGATAAAGCGCTTATTGGACCCATAACGCTTCCGCGTCATGCACTTCATGGAGGAACTTGTGTCCCCCAACTGTTTTGCAGCCCTGCACAAAGGCACCCTTTTCTCTTTAATCTTTCGCTCCCTTCTCTCTTCCCGCATCTTCTGGGGATGCACTCCACAACATTTAATAGAACTGGTATCGGTCCCAGCTCAATCAGCCAATCCGGGGAACAAGGAGATATATCATATAGCCAGAGCTCTGACGATCGCATGAGAGCTTTCGCACTGATATTAGTACATGTTAAAGATCCCCAGGTGGTCTAAATCATTCCACAGCCCTCCACTACGACACGTTTTACCTTTCTTAAAGCGAAAAAAAAAAGGCTAGCACCATTACGCGAAGCTCTCTCAGAGAGATGGCCCGAAAAGATGGCGTCGCAACCGCCTTCGTCTAATCATCCAAGCGGTGATTTTGACGATGACATGTTCAAACAGGTACCCACAAGGCAGGAGGCCTCGCGACACCTCCGCCGAAGCTCCTGCATTCCGAGCCCAAAAGATCATGTGTATCCATCTTAACCCCCCCCCCCCCCCCCCAATCCCCAAAAGTGATCTGTGGGGCGCGATTTGCTTGGACGGCTAACTGGCGGATCTCTACATGGCGTCACTTACGAACCCCACGTGTACCTGAGCACGCGATTGAAATCGTTTCCGTTTTTTCCATGCCTTGCGCTCAGATGGATGTTCATGAAGATAACGACGTGCAATGCGCACCGCGAGAGTGTGTTGCAGTTTAACACGAAACGTGATCGCCTGCGCCAACTGGAAAGGCCGCGTGCCACCTCTTCTGCGCTATGGTCAGCCTTTTGTGTGCCACAGTCTATCGATTTTTAGCAGGGCGACCGCGTGCAATCTCTTTCTGGGCACTAAAATTTATTATGTACTCCAAATTATTCATTGCACAGGACTTAGTAGCTAGTGTTTCCACAAAATTTTAGCAACATTTGTATGGGATTCTTGTTATGGATCGATGAGGTGTGATCATATTTTTCCGGCCTGTAAGCACTGGCGGCTTCGGTTTAGTCCATCTCTGTGTTCGGCAGATTGTTTCACGTTTCATATTTTTCAGGCACACTACTCACCCAATAGTGCGTGCATTCGTGCAAGTAAATTGAGTTACGTTTTACCAAGTATCATTGTGTATTCCAGTGTCCTTATCATTCGTGTTTGTGGGGATTCATAGATGAGGTGCATTTGTCTGTTGGTTTCTTGTTCGTTTTTTTCCCAGAGCTCCTTTTTTCGATACCCAGGAAACGGTTGTACAGGAACTTAATCTGCATGCTCTTTCCTCCGACAATGCATCGCTCTTTGTAGTTTGGTTTTGAGAATAATGACGTACTCAAGAGAGTACGTAAAACGCCCCTCTCGCAGTGTATCAAAACACTTTTCTTTAAGCTACACACTGAGATATTACTGGCTAAAACACTGCTAGAGAAAAAGGGCATTTTCGTGTCTACGGTTAACAGTCGCCTTTGTGATGCTCCTAAACGACTGAGCATATCTTCATCAATAGGGGATATGAAAAATTACTCTGACGTCGGCCAACACCGGGTGCAGAATTGGGGCCGCTATCTTTGTTAAGTCAAGTGCCGACGACCACGGTATGGAGCTCACTGCCGCGCGGATCACCTTGCAGCCATAGAGTTTCTCCGTAGTGTTTGACATTCACACAGCGGAACCGCGGAATTTTCCAAGTTCTGACTACCTAATGTGGAAAAATGATTTAGAAGCCCTTATGTATTTGTCACAGGACACGTTAGCTGGCTTATTCGCGTCAGCAGTTCCGTCGTCGCGGCACCCGAACAAGTACAATTTCGCCGTCGAAGCGTGTGAACTGGCTTCATCGGTGTTTACCAACATTTGCGACTCAATGTGTGCATGCGTGAGCTTAGCTACATTTTTTTGTCAGCATTGCTTCTAGTAAGAAGCCACTGGCGCGAAAGGGGGCTACATCCGACGCCGTGCGGCACTCTTCTGACCGGAACATCTCAAAACCAGCGCCGGATCATCTCCAGCGCTCTAAGAAGGATATCTCTGAATGGGCTATCCTTCGCTTTTTAAAGGTGCCTCATCAGATTAAGAGAGCACCAAAACAATACATACATTCCGCAGCATTTCGCTCAAAAATCACTAGCATAATCAACAATGTACCTGCCCAACAACTCGGAGCGTTGCAGCAACAGCTCATACAAGGCCATGCACAGCTGACGGTCCATGACTGACAGGATAGAAGGTACAATCAACACATGCTTGGAAAACATGAAGCCGGCATCAACAAGTTTTCGAACTTGTACCTCATCAGCAATTGCCTCGCAAGCAGCGCGCATTTAAACCGGCTGCCTGTCCGCATCCAATATCTCCAGACCAGCAACATGGCACAGAACAATTGCACACGAAAACGTCGGCGGCGATGTCAGTCCACAACACCAACAGAGACCATTACATGGATGTCACAGCATGCGACAGCCATACTGTCGCAGCTTGCGCAGAAAACAAGTGCAACTAGCAGCATTTATCGTAAGCTCCCTAATCCCCCACGTCACTCCTCTGCAAGAGATGGAAACAAATTGCACTCGCATCCGCGGTTGTGGCACGGCAGCCCTTAAACCACGTACGGCAATCCTGACCGTCGCATCCATGCCGGTCGTGGACCGCACACCGACAAACACGCCCGACAGCAAGGGCACTCAATATACCTCGATAGAGCACAGCTCACCCGGGCACACATATGGCCTCAATATTCCCAGCATCTACAGCAATATCAAAGATAAAGGCAGAGTTATTCCGGGCATCCTGGGCTCTTTTCGTTCCTCAAAGCTTCTTGTGGAGGGTGATTTTATTGCACGTCACACGCACAGCGGACACACCTCGCATACCTCAAAGGTAACCTCAGTTCTACCAGAAGGGTGATTACAACCTTGTACTGATCAAAAGCCCCACAGTACCCATTCGCACTGGCACAGGTACCACCTGCGACACCACACCAGATCTCACATGGGCCACACCGAACATAATCGTTAAATCTCACATTGTGCTCCAAGACAGCCTTAGGAGTGACCACTTTCCAGGCTTCACTACCATTGCTTGCGATTAAGAGATTTTAAACCATCGTTCACAGCTTCTCACTGACTGGGATAAATTGTGCCCATACTTGGCAGCTGATTCTACAGAAGTCTGTACTGTCACCGACTGCACAGACCGTCTGGTGGAGGCCATCGAGGCGAACAGCGAACGCATTAAAACACCCCTAGAGCACTGCAGGTTTGGCCGCATCTGGCCCATCTGTTGGAGGCCCGACAGAGACTTTTCAAGCAATGGCGTCACTAGCGACACAGTCGTAAATTGAGACTCCGCATAGCAGCTCTCACTCGTAAGGCAGAAGAATACGTGAACACGCTAGGCCGCGAAAACTTAGTGTCATACATTAAGGAGTCTAAATTAAATTTTAAACGAAAGAGGTGTGAAGAAGACAAAGTGGATTAACCGAAGAATAAAGAAGAGGAAGAAGAAGCATTCGGTGAGTTGTAGAGAGATGATTGGTGGACAAGCATTCGGTGAGGTGGAGAGAGATGATTGGTGGAGAAGAGAAGACGACGACGATAAGGCTTACGTGGACTAACACGGAGGCTATAAAAGGGCGAGTGAGAGCGAGGCACAGGGGGGAACAGCAGAGAAGCGGAGGCTCCGGCGGGTCAGGGACACTTTGGCTGGAAGAGAGCGACGCCGGCTACTGCTCCGGTGAGCTCGCGTTCTACGGGAACGCATCGTGGACTTTCTGCCGTGCCTGAGTCCGTTCCGGGGAGTCAACGGAGGACGCTACCAACTGCTACTGCCAGGGGTGTCTCCAGCGCTGTTGCCACCCATCCGGGTGGTGCCCCCAACGCCAACAACACCGGCATCACCTACACGGGCGCTTGGACACGGAGCTTGTACGACACAGCCAGCAACGCCAGCCCAAGCACGGCGAACGCCGCCTCGACGCCGCCTACCGGATCCATACAACGCCGCAGCCACACCGAACCAACCGTGAGCACGAACGCCGACCGCTAATAGTAGAACACTAGTAGTAGACGCTAGTAGCAGTGTGCCCGGGTCGTCTGTATTTATAGTCTTTGTGCTTTGTGTTAGTTTTGTGTTCTAGTGTTTGTGCCACGTAGGGTGTATTAAATGTGCGTTTGTGTGTGTACATCCTCCCCGCCGCGGTGGCTCAGTGGTTAGGGCGCTCGACTACTGATCCGGAGTTCCCGTGTTCGAACCCGACCGCGGCGGCTGCGTTTTTACGGAGGAAAAACGCTAAGGCGCCCGTGTGCTGTGCGATGTCAGTGCACGTTAAAGATCCCCAGGTGGTCGAAATTATTCTGGAGCCCTCCACTACGGCACCTATTCTTCCTTTCTTTCGCTCCCTCCTTTGTCCCTTCCCTTACGGCGCGGTTGAGGTGTCCAAAGATGTATGAGACAGATACTGCGCCATTTCCTTTCCCCCAAAAAACCAATTATTATTGTGGGTACACCCGTCGCGTAGTCCATTCTTTCGGTCCGAGTGTTCTCCGGGGAGATCCATGACAAAGATAAGTGGCGAGCCTGGGCCAGGAATCATTTCTTTTTTTCTGTTTTGCATTGTCTCGGATTTTTCAGATTTCTCGATGGCAGAAAGTATGGAATTGGCAAAAACGTTAGAACTGGCGCTCAAGCTAGGGTTAAGCAAGGAAGAGGCAATGCGTCGGTATGACGAGGAGGGAAAGAGGAAGATAGAGGAGGCAAAGAGGCAGAGAGAGGAGGCAGATAGGCAGAAAGAGGAAAGGGCGCAAGCACGCGCAGACGCTCGTGAATCAGAAGAGCGCGAGGCGAAAAGAGCTCGCGACGCAGAAGAGCGAGAAGAGAGCTCGCGAGGCGGAAGAGCGCGAAGAGAAAAGAGCTCGCGAGGTAGAGAGAAGAGCTCGCGAGGCAGAAGAACAGGAGAAAAGAAGGATAGAACGGGAGAAGGAGTTTATTTTGTGGAAAGAGGCGCATGTCGCGGGGGATATGATGAGATCACGGACAATTACCAGCGTTCCTTAGCGGGTACAGAATCTTCTAGACCGGCGAGAGTTTGCCAAAGGAAGTTGATGGCTTCTTTTGATGACAAGAGAGATGATTTGGATGCATATCTGCAACGATTCGAGCGGATAGCTTTGGGGCAAGGCTGGGAGCGCAATGAATGGGCAACGGCATTAAGCATGTGTTTAGTCGGAGAGGCGCTGAATGTGTTTGGAAGGATGCCTGCTGCTGATTCCATGGACTACGAGAAAGTCAAAAAGGCACTCCTCCAAAGATTCAGGCTTACGGCAGAGGGTTTTCGTTAGAGATTTCGCACCGCGAAACCTGGGGATTCGGAAACCGCAAAGCAGGTTTCCTGCAAGCTATCCAACTATTTTGATAGGTGGCTGGATATGTCAAACACAGAAAAGTGTTTTGAAAGGGTGCGAGACAAGCTGGTCACAGAGAAATTTTTAGCGTGTTGCAGCTCAAAGTTGGCGCTACTCCTGAAGGAAAGAAAGTTGTGTTCATTAGAAGAGTTCGCCGACACTGCAGACCAATTCCTCGATGCTCAAGGGCTAAGAAATTCGAGTAAGGCAAAGGAGGAAACTCAAAAGGTCCTAGAGACAGATGCGGCAAAACCAAGAACTTATGGCGGTGCGTCTAAGGCGCCAGTAAGGTGTTTTCTCTGCGGCAAGGTAGGACACCGTGCAGCTGACTGTTGGACTAGTAGCGCTGCCCAAAAAACACAGACTGTGTGTCAAGGTTGTAAGAGGAGGGGTCATACTCTGGATGAGTGCCGATACAGAACGCAGGACCGAGCTGCATGCGTTGTCGACTCAAGGGTAGAGCTTGTCACGCCATCCGAAGTTCGACGGCTGAAAGGAGAGCAAACGCCGCTGGAATATGAGGCAGTGAGTGGAACACCCAAGTCGAAAGCAGCAATGCCAGTGGTGGTTGGGCAAATAGGGGACCGTCCTATACTGGTGCTTAGAGACAGAGGAGCTAATACAGTCTTGGTTCGAAGAAGCCTGGTGAAAGACGAGGATCTTACAGGGGAAGCGTCGGCCGTCACTCTGGTAGACAGCACAGTAAGGTACCTTCCTGAAGCCAGGACTTTAGTGTCCACGCCATATTATACTGGGCAGGTAGTGGCAAAATGCGTAGACAAACCCATCTACGATCTCATCCTGGGGAACATTACGGGTGCAAGAGGTGTCGAAGACCCGATCCCGAGCGGAGGATGCTCGACGTTGAAGAACACCCAAAGGAGGAAAGGGAAAGGCCTGCGACAGCTCAGACGGGTGCAGTCAGTTTCTCGTCGACAGTGGAGACAAGAACTCAAGCGACAGCCCGAGCAATGGATCGTCTGCTCTCTACTCCTAGTGCGATGTGCTTGAGCGTAACACCAAGAGAAATTGCAGTTAGGCAAAAAGAAGACCCGAGCGTGAAGACCTGCTTCCAAAGAGTCGGGGAAAAAGTGAAAAGAAAGAAGAGTCGCACGTCCTTCGAATATCAATTGGTAAATGGTCTTCTGCACAGGGAATGCATATTTAGTTCAGGAATGCGTGTAAAACAGCTGGTGTTACCAAAAGATATACGAGAGACCGTGCTACACTTAGGACATGACGCCATTATGGCCGGACACCAGAGTGTTAAAAAAAACGGTGTTTAGGATCACCGAGGAGTTCTTTTGGCCGGGTGTTCAGAGTGACGTTAAGCGCTTTGTTCGCTCATGTGATGTGTGCAAGCGCACAGTTCCGAAGGGAAGAGTTGGTCCCGTACCTCTGGGCAAGATGCCAGCCATCGACCTATCGTTTCAGCGAGTTCTAATTGACATTGTGGTGCCAATCTCTCCAGTATCCGCCAAAGGCAATAGATATGTGCTTACTCAAGTTGACGTGGCCACTCGTTATTCTGACGCTATTCCACTGAGAACTATTGACAGTATCCAAGTGGCTGAGGGTCTTGTGGAAATGTTTTCGCGTTATGGGTTCCCGAGGGAAGTTTTGAGTGACCGGGCTCGAATTCACATCGGAAGTAATGAAAGAGGTTAACCGCCTTTTGTCAGTAAGGCAATTACTGACAACGCCTTACCATCCCATGTGTAATGGGCTTGTAGAGCGGTTCAACGGCACCCTCAAAAACATGATCAAGATGTGCCAGGAGGGACCTATTGACTGGGATAGATATCTCCCAGCTCTTTTGTTTGCTTACCGCGAAGTACCACAAACGAGTCTTGGTTTCTCGCCTTTCGAGATGCTATATGGGAGAACCGTTAGAATTCCACTTGCAATACTCAAGGAGCTGTGGACTAATGAAGAGATTGCATCAGATCTTAAGGCCACATATACATACGTGTTTCAGTTGCGGGATAGGTTGAAGGAAACATGCAGGCTTGCATATCAAAGCCTGAAAAAGGCGCGTGAACGCCAAAAGGGATGTTATGAAAAGAAAGCCATTCACAGCAATCGGAATCCGGGCGACCGGGTTCTTGTGTTGCTACCCATGGATCATGATAAGTTATTGAGGCAATGGAAGGGCCCGTACCTTGTGACGTAGAAGAAAAAGGATATCGATTATGAGGTATTTATAGATGACATTAAGAGGGTTTTCCATGTAAATATTGTTATGAAGACGAAGAAGAGTGCAGTGGCGCGGGACGGAGTGCTCGCGCAAGGCCCTTGAGCCATTAAATCATATCTTCATTCTGTCATCATGTCGTGCTTTCCTTGGCTTGCCACCACGTAACATTTGGTGTGAGGTGCTGGGCTCTCATCGTCATCCTAGTCCCCGGAGCATCGCCGCCTTCTGCTCGCCTTCGTCGTCGGCCGAGGGGACCTGGGCTCCGCCGCCCGGCTCAACCCCAGCTCGAACTGACCAGAACCGACCAGCCGCTTTCCCCCGCCCCGTCCCCAGCCCCGAACACAAGACACGACGACCAGGACCTGACGTACGATGACCCGACTACGACCCGAACCAAGACGGCACCCCCGCCCAGGCACTGCGGCGATCCCTCAACCCTTGACCTTCGGCAGTGGGTGACCGACCGCTGGACCTGAAACTCCGGGGGCAACCGTCCACCAGATCATCTCCTTCATATTTGTGGCAAGCCTTTCATCTTGTTCTATCCTTCCTGATCATCCTCATCGTCACCTCACCATTCGTAATTCTAGCAATCGATCGGGACGATCGCTCTGAGGACTGGGGTCATGTTATGAAGACGAAGAAGAGTGCAGTGGCGCGGGACGGATTGCTCGCGCTAGGCCCTTGAGCCATTAAATCATATCTTCATTCTGTCTTCATGTCATGCTTTCCTTGGCTTGCCACCACGTAACAATATGTTGAAGAAATATGAAGAAAGAGGTCCCGTACGGCGGTACGCCCCCAGGGCAACTTGTTCGGTAGTGGCCAAGGAGACAGGTGATGCTGCCGAGGTGTCCACGTTCAGTGGGAAGAAAAACGCAGGAGGGGATGAGGTACTGAAGAAGCCCAATTTGAATGGAGACAGAGGATTACAGCCCTACTCCAAATCAAGAGGGAGACGTTTTCGGATGAGCCAAGCCGAATTGAGGTCATATGTCACAAGCTAGACTTGTATAGAGATAGAGCTAACTGCTCATCTGTGGGTGTCTCTGGGATATATCATGTTGTTGCTGTGTTAATGTGTCTCTGGGATTTACCTTGTTGTTATTGTTGCTATTGTTGGTGTTATGTGATCATACAAGGGAGCGTGTTGTGGACACGAACGTGCTTTTAAGGACTCTGTACGGACAGCGGCAGTGGTGTGTTCTGAAAACGCGGTTTGGTGTGCTGTGTTAGTGCTGTGCTTTTGGTGTGTGATGGACATCTGCGGTGTGGTGTGCGCTGGGTCCAGAATCGCCACAGAAGATAGACGGCTGGCTGGGTGGCTTGAAGTTGAGGATGACGTGAGCAGTTTTTCACGGAAGAGCTCTTAAAAGAGGGGGCCCTTGTCACATATATTAAGGAGCTTAAATTAAATTTTAAACGAAAGAGGTGTGAAGAAGACAAAGTGGATTAACCGAAGAATAAAGAGGAAGAAGCATTCGGTGAGTTGTAGAGAGATGATTGGTGGAGAAGCATTCGGTGAGGTGGAGAGAGATGATTGGTGGAGAAGAGAAGACGACGACGATAAGGCTTACGTGGGCTAACACCGAGGCTATAAAAGGGCGAGTGAGAGCGAGGCACAGAGGGGAACAGCAGAGAAGCGGAGGCTCCGGCGGGTCAGGGACACTTTGGCTGGAAGAGAGCGACGCCGGCTACTGCTCCGGTGAGCTCGCGTTCTACGGCAACGCATCGCGGACTTCCTGCCGTGCTTGAGCCCGTTCCGGGGAGTCAACGGAGGACGCTACCACCTGCTACTGCCAGGGGTGTCTCCAGCGCTGTTGCCACCCATCCGGGTGGTGCCCCAACGCCAACAACACCGGCATCACCTCCACGAGTGCTTGGACCTGGAGCTTGTACGACGCAGCCAGCGACGCCGCCAGCAACGCCAGCCCAAGCACTGTGAACGCCGCCTCGACGCCGCCTACCGGATCTATACAACGCCGCAGCCACACCGAACCAACCGTGAGCACGAACGCCGACCGCTAATAGTAGAACACTAGTGGTAGACGCTAGTAGCAGTGTGCCCGGGTCGTGTGTATTTATAGTCTTTGTGTTTTGTGTTAGTTTTGTTAGTTACGTGTTCTAGTGTGTGTGCCACGTAGGTGTTTGTGTGGGTACACCCGTCGCCTAGTCATTCTTTCGGTCCGAGTGTTCTCCGGGGAGATCCGTGACACTGAGCAAACTTTTGTAACGACCTCCAGAGTACATTAAGCCCTAAACGCACGTGGTCTCTCCTGCACGCTGTCTTAGATCCACTAAATCTCAGACACAAGTAAGCACAAAACGTCTAATACAACTATAGCTTCGAAAGGGCACCGACGGAATTTGCCAACTACGGGACACTTATATACCCAAATCCCTTTAGTCAGCCGAGCCACTGAATTTACCTCCATCTCACCCAGAACTTGATGCCGACATCACCTTAAACCAAGTCCGTCGAGCATTCTGTATTATTAGCCGCTCTACAGCGCCGGGGCCAGATGGCATAACGTACAGGGCAAAACTCAATAAGGACGAAGGCTCCTTCCAGAAACTCAGGGAGCTCTTGAATAACCGCTGGCACGCTCGAACCCTCTCATCAGCCTCCACCCATGCCAGAATGAGATTTATACCGAAACCGGGCAAACCGCTCACCCTTCAAAATTTGCGCCCCATCTCTTTAATGAGCGGTGTCGGCAAGCTCTTCGGGCATGTTATTCTCAATCACCGGCTACCGTTCCTTGAAAAAACAGGCTTTCTCTCTATCGATCAATTTGGCTTCCGTCAAAAGATCTATGTGCAAGACGTACTTCTCGCCCTTAAAGCGTCTCTTTTTTACACTAAGCTCCGTACAGCCGCCACACGAACCATACTGGCCCTGGAAATTCATCTCTTTCGACGCAATAAGCCATGACCATATCCTGAAGACATTAGCCACCACGGGCTATGGCAATATATTCGGGCCTTCCTTCAGGGACGCAAAGCAGAACTCCACCTTTGGGTTATGTCCTCCCAGCCTTTCCCCCTGCCAAACCAGGGAACCCCACAAGGGGCGGTCCTATCACCTTTATTTAAACATTACCCTAGCGCATTTGGCAAATGAACTTGGCGCTATTCCAGGTCTCCACACAGGCATATACGCAGATTATATAACCTTCTGGACAACAGGAGGATTTCTTGAAACAGCCCTGCCTATCCTGCAATCTGCCATATACATCACTATCAACCATTTAGCAAACACAGGCTTCCGTTTCTCTCCAAATAAATCCGAACTCTTGCACCTGAAACGCCTCCCCAGTGACCCCCCCCCTAATTGAACTGCACATGTACGTGTATTCAGTGCGCATTGTGTCTGAGGTGAATCAAGGCGGAAATTTGGGCGAGTTGGTAAGTGTTCATTTTCGCTCTCAGCGCAACACGAAAGGGTCACAAGACGAAGGACTAGCACAAAGAGCGCCTGTTTGTGCTAATCCTTCGTCTTGTGTCCCGTTCGTGTTGCGCTGAGAGTGAAAAAGTCTGAGGTGAAGATTCTCGAAATTCTCATTAACAACACACTCGATGCAAACGCCACCCTTCAGTTCTTGCAAAGACAGACCAAACCGGTAGCTGCACTAATCACGCGGGTGGCAGCACTCAATCATAAGCTGTCTGAACGCGAGACCCTCAAAATGACAATTGTATCAATCATTAGCCGCATCACATACTATCTCGCACACCACATACTCAGCGCAATCACAACAGGCAGACATCCTAATACCACGGCTGTCGCCTCCGCCCTACGTCTTCCACAGACGGTTAGCAAGAAACGTCTCCGGGCCACTGGTACCCGCAATAACATGATCGAATTAATAGTCTCAACGCACCAACCAATTAGTCCGCCTGAGTTGCACGGAAACAGCACAATGCCCGGAAGCTGTGTCTCAATCCACCCATTCCGACCCCAACATCTCCTACACCTACATGATTTTTTTTCTCACGCAGGATCGCATATATAAGAAGCCCCTACCGCGCATTACGAGCGCTAGCCTCCATCAGGGTAGGCGGCAGGCTCGAGAGAGCTATTACACCAAATGATACAGCAACCGCTACGATAACTTATATGTCGACATGGCAGAAAATTATAAAGTAGGATTGTTCGCGGCAGTTGCAGCCTATTAAGACAGCACAATGGAGGCTGCAGCCACTATCCGAAATAATTCGACTCCAGAGAAGGAAGGAGCCGCCATGGCACTTGCTATGGCCGATTCCACCGTTTACAAAAACATAAACGAAATTTGCCAGACTCCCATGCAGAGTACCGCCCCTACCTAAAGAGCGTGGCGGCGCCGGCCACACACCGTATTCTTGCCACAGCCACCTCTCTCGAACGAACGCTTACTCGGTCGTGGATCCCTGGGCATGCCTCGATCCTCGGTAGTAAGCGCCTTCTTGCGTCGGCTCGAAAACTCTCCTCCCTGAACTCCGGACGATCAGGCACCCAATCCCGTGCAAGAGGCTACATCGGTCATTTATATATATTATCAAATCAGCACTGTCTACAAGCTCAGTCGCATGGCATTGCCTCTACCCCACAGTGCCTTGACTACCTTATCAAGCGCCGCATGGCTACAATTACGAACTTGCTGCTTTATTTCACCTTACCGTCTCACATTTTCACCCCAGCTTCCCCGCTCATTGTCACTACTGTGGCGTGCCCAAAACCACACTTTTTCATTACAAGTTGGAATGTCCTTTCCCACAGAGAATACGCCCATCACCAATCCCTCTCATTCTTCCCGAGAGGCTGCTTTACAGACCACTCAGCCCGCCGGCGAGAAATGCTGGTGGATTGGGCTGTATGTGAAGCTCAAGCCTGTGGACTCGTGGACCAGTAGGGGACCACTCTTGAAGATTTTGTCCTGTAATAAAGTTGTTTCCATCCATCCAACTAGCGCCTTAAAAGAAGGGACAAAGGAGGGACTCAAAGAAGAAACACAAGCTGTAGAAGAGGTGTCCGGAATAATTGCGTCCACCGGCTGACCTTTACCCAGCCCTGACTTTTCAGAGTACACCGGCACCTTTTCCATTGACCTACACAGAAACGCGGCTGCCGTAGCCCAATACGCCTACGGGACCGCAGCCGCCGCAGTGGCTGAGTGGCTAAGACGCTCGGTTGTGGACCCGAAAAGCACGGGTTCGATCCCGGCCGCGGCGGTCGAATTTCTATGCAGACAAAATTCTAGAGGCCCGTGTACAATGCGACGTCAGTGCACGCTAAAGAATCCCAGGTGGTCGAAATTTTTTAAAAGTCCTTCACTACGGCGTCTCTGATAGCCTCAGTTGCCTTTGGATGAATACCCCTGTTAAATCAAACCAAACAAGAACGACTGTGGGCGCCCCATACATTTCCGCCAAAAATGAATTTGTAGGACTTCGCTCTACTAATCATAAAACTTGCGCTGGAAAAGATCCTCGGTGTGTCATATTGCTGAATATTCCTACTTCTTATATCTTTCGCACTTTAATCTATGCCGAAGTTGTTGCTATATTATATTCTACACTAATTGATCATTTTCTTTTGATAGCAGTATATATATATTTTTTTTATTTATTTACAAATACTGCAGGCCCTATTCGGGCCCAAGCAGGAGTGGGTACATACAACAACGTAAATTACCATTGCCAATTAGCAATTAAGAACACAATAAACATGTACATACATCATTGTAACACTATACGTAACAGAAATAAACATGAACGTACTACAGTGCAATACGTAAACAAAATAACAATGAAAAAGCGTAACGCAAAAGAAACTGCTCTCATTGCGGCAATTTTAGAGGTCAAAGAAAAGGTTATTTGAAAGCTGAACGAACGATTCTATTGTATTAGCGTTAACTACTTCTTCGGGTAATTTATTCCATAGTGAAATTGCATGGGGAAAAAGAGAATATTGATGGATGTTAAGGTTACTTAATGGTTGCTTAATTGTTTTGTTGTGGTTTGTACGAGCAGAGCGCATGGGGGGGCTCGGGTAAATAACATTCACGCGCTATTTTGTAGTGACCATGGTACAGCTGATATAAAAATTTGATGTGAGATACAATTCTGCGATGAACTAGTTTTTTCAATTTCGCCCTGTCGCGAAGAACGGACACGCTTGAAAAACGCGAGTAAGTGTAGTATATAAACCGCAAAGCTAAATTTTGCACTCTTTCTATTTTCTTGATTAAATATTTTTGATGAGGGCTCCAGATTAAATCCGCATATTCTAATTTTGGTCTGACAAGAGCTTTGTATGCTGTTAACTTAACGGTTGATGAAGTACGGCGCAATTTCCGTTTCAAAAATGCCAGCTTTTTTAGCGCGTTGCTGCAAACGTTTTCTATATGGGGTTCCCAACTTAAATTGCTTGTGAGTGTAACACCTAAATACTTCACTCGCTATATATACCGCCTCGTGCAGATATTGAAATGACTGCTGCTTTGCTTAGCACTTGTACATAGACTTCGCCTACTGATAAAATAATCGTTTGGGAAGATTTTAATGCAAAAAATGTTTTATAGGGCGGAAATGTCACTTCGACTAGAGGAACTCATCTTCAAGCTTTTCCGGCCTGCAATGCCCTCGTCGTTCTTAATAGTCTGGGATCTTTACCAATCTAGGCCGCTCCGTATGCTTCTAGTTAGATTGACCTTAGCTTCGCTTCTCCTAATCTACTTACACAGGGCTATTCTTAGCAAATAAGTGCTGATTCATCACTTTCCGAGCACAGATTTATTACATATCCGTTCTCTGTCCAACTTTCGTCCCCGTTAAAGGGGCTCTGAAACACCTTCCGAGGAGAGCGCATTAACTCACTTAATCACTGCACTGTGTTGCCATGAAAACCAGAGCCAAATACTACTCTTCTACACGAAGCAGATGACCAACAAACGCGCGTCAAATTTGGCGAGCCCTTACCGGCGACTTTTTCATGCTCGCACCCTCCTCCGTCCCCCGCAACTGCGTAGACAAGGTGAGAGGTGGCCATTGGTTAGATTCTTTCAGACGTCAGGCAGCTACCGTGGCCGCGGCCAATAAGCCGCTTAGCTCCGGCTGGTCGGGAAGCTCCGCTCCTAAAGAAGGGTCGGCGAAGGAGCGCCTACCTTCCAGCGTGCAAAAAACTGATGAGAGGAGAGGGAAAGGCGTGAAGACACTGAAATTCAAATTTTAACTACAGATAACTCAGCTTCTACACAGCGCATTTAAAAAATCCTTGCTGGACACTTCGTGAAGCGGCGTGCTTCAATATCCCAGCATGCCGCAACTTTATTAGAGCCCCCTTCACAGCCCCTTTAAAGCAGCTCACAAGAGCGAGCTCCAGTCGTTTAATTTACCACTTAAATTCTCAGCCTTGGTTTCAATATTTTATAATCACGAGTTTCATTCAGCGTCCGTCCTTCGTCATGCTCTAGCTAAATTAAACGAAACTTTTATGACACTACATAAGAGAAACGGCTGTTTCATAAAACCCAAATTTCCGGGGAGTTTTGTTTGGTGGACGGCTGATTTGAGCATAGAGCGGTCACGTGTGCGGGCTCTTCGTCGCCGTGTTTAGCACATTTCGGACCCTCAGCTGAGAATTTTCCACCCTTCTGTTTGTTATAGGGTTCTTGCAAATGTATCGATCAAATATTCGAAACGCCAATTACAATTATTTAAAGTTTTGCTCGACAGCCACGCGCACTTTGGCAAGGTATGCACACATGTTCTTTGCAATCTCAGGTGCCCTTCCGTAATTTCTCCTCTTCTCTACTCTAATAGCACATTTACTGAAATGCTTACCGACACTATAAAGATGCTGCTTCGTACTCACATCGCTACAAATAGTTTTTCCCGAGACTTTCCTTTCCATACTCACGTTGTGACGTTATAGCGCCGCCTTACAATAGTTCAGTGCAATTTTTACCGTTCATTGCTGCGAAGATTGAAGCTGTTATAAATTCGATCGATCTAACGTCTTCTTGCCCTGATCTAGTCTCTCTTTGTTTTGTTCTGGTCCTGTTTAATGCTGGTCTCTCGTTTTTCCTCTCTATTTTTAATTCTGCTTTGCATTTGTGTTTCTTCCTTCATGCCTGGACGGTTCGGAGGATTAATCTTATTCCCAAACCGAGCAGACCAGCGCATTTTCCCACTTTACCAGCATATCTGCTTTAAGTCTTATTTCGGTAAAGTGCCCGAACGTTTGCTGTATAGTAGGTTGTATTACTTCCTGTTACAGAATAATCTATAGCACAGAAATGACTATGGTTTCATGCATGTTCGAAGGCTCTCTATCATTTGTGGGGGTTATATATACATATCAACAACAAAAGCTTCCTGTAGTTCTCATTTCCCTGATCCTCAGTTAGGCATTTAAAGGGTTTGGCACATTTCTTAAGATCGTTGTCCAGAAAAATTATATTCTCTCTTGGCTCCTGTCCTAGATAACCCACACTTACACTATCAATCTCCTTCTTCTACTCTTTCTCTGCCTTTTTCTGTGTGCAGTCCGCAAGGTTCTCCTCTTTCACCTTTACTTTAAACCTTTTACTTTTTGACCGCTTATATATTTTTGTCCCCTCACCTATCCACATTCAAGTATATGCCGATGACACCATTATCCTTGTCCCTGGAAAGACCAGCCGCGAGTTGTCAACATTGGGTTAAAATATTTTAACTTTAATCGAAAACTAGTGTGCCAATTATCGTGTTCACTAAAACCTTCAAATGTGTTATGCTTTATTTTAAATGGAGTCCCCGCGTTGCTCAAGTGTAAGCCAACTATAATCCGATACAATTACAGTCCCAAGTGTGAAACCAATCTAAAATTATTAGGAGCTGTTTTTCACTCCTAATTAAGCATTATTCTTCATGTCAATCACTTGCAAGCAAAAGGTATTGCATCTAGGACCAAGCTCCTTAATTGGTTCGCTTTCTATTTTCGTGTTTTTCCTTCGCAATTGCGCGAAATTTTTCATCAGGTTATTCTTCCTACAATCACCTATGCCGCCCTAGCTTGGTGGCTTTATTGTCCGCTTTCCAGTCTCAGGGATCGTGTCTTAACGTTGGAACGGATTCCCCTCCTTGCTCTTCTTGTTGCCTACAGTACTACGAGAACTGCTGCTGTTCACCTCGTTGCCAATGTTCTTCCATTATCTATTTATCTTGGCCAATTACGAGCAGAGTTTATGCTTTTTACTTTACCGTAACCCGTTGTAAACGGTAAGGCCTTTTATAACCTATCTGTAATTCAGCCTGTATTTAATGTCTAGTCTCACCATCCTTCATTGAAACTAAAATTTTCGTTTGCTCAACTTAGTTATCAGGAAGCCTCGCCCTTTTCTTGTGAACGCGCACTGCGTATTTACCCTGACGGATCATTAACTCATCATTCTCCTTTTGCTGCTGCTGTTCTTAGCTGCACAAAAAGTATTTTGTGCGTTCATCGCATATCATTACAACCACTCACTAGTGCCTCTTCCGCGGAGCCTGTAGAATTCTATTCTGCTGTTGCGTTTGCAATTTAACCCTCCATCTAGCCCCGTTCAATTCTACACTTATTCTGTATCTCTGCTTCCTGCCCTGCCTTCAGATACTTCATTTAAACCGACAGTTATTTCCATTAAGAAAGACCTCCATCTTTCGCGTTCTCTTGCCCTATTTCTTTTATTTTATATCCGAGGTCACGCCAGAATTTTCGGGAATGAGTTAGCCGACCAGGCTGCGGGTAGTGCTAGGCAATCTGGCCATTTACACAACTCTGCCCTTACACGCCGTTGCGTGCGTCCCGTTTTACACCATTCTTCACTTCTTTTATGGCAAATTTATTGGCAAGAGACTAATGGCAGCGCAGACGTATTAACTGGATCCCTGATACCCTTAATATTCCTTCCATTCGTGTACCTAGGAATCCTCTTATTACTATACTCACTTCGCGTGGTAGATTCTCTTTCTACTTTAAAAAAATTGTCGTATCTCCATCTACAACTTGTTCATGTGGTATGTTTTGCGATGATGTCCGTAATTAAGTCGACAATTGGACAAAAAGTCGTGTGGTTGGGGACAATCGTAATAAATCTTAAAAAGGGGGGACGCCACCAAAAAGAAACCAATAACAACAAAACGATGTTCCGGCTCCCGTACGGGAGCGCTGTTCACAATGAGAAGCATTAGGTAATAAATCTGGATTGTACACACTTGAAAAGAGGGCGCAGGGAGCGTGTGTATACAGGGGTTAGATGTCCAGTGTTGCGATTGAGGGTGTGACTTGTCGCTTGAAGGAGCAAAGACTCGAGCGGAAGGCGACGGAACAGATTCTTTTCAGTTGCCAGCACGTGTGCCCAACTCCAGTCGATATCATGGCCGGTTGATATGGAGTGTTCGGCGAAAACATTAGAATTCACGTTTTGGTTTTTAACATCACTACAATGTTCTTTTAGGTGCCTTTTAAAATAACCAGTCTCAGCCGATGTAGACGCTGTCACAACCAGAACAGGGGACTGTAAACAGCGTCAGGGTACTTTTCATTGGGGAGAACGTACATTCACTTCTTCAACGGTGAAATCAATTGCTTCTTCAGTGGAGTTTAAATGAGACGTAAAGGCCACGAAATTATCTTTCTGAGTTATGGAAAAGCAGTCGTCTACTTCTTTATGGAAAATTCTTGGATGTGATGGGATTGTTTGAAGTGCACGGCATTGGAGAACTTCCATAGTCGGATTCCCGACAGTCGCTCAAATAGAGACGCCCATCGGCGCACCAGGAAATTTTCGGTAAAAAGAGTTTTGGAAGACGAATTAAATGATGTTCAGGGAGAACTGTAAGAACCGGCGGAGATTTGAAACGTCAGTGGGGGTCCTTTGTGGTCAATGCGGGTCCACGACCAGACGAACTTTCGTCCAACTGTCGACTTCATCAACCTTCGCCGGGCGCCCGGCCAACCCATGTGCCGAGCATACGTCAGTACGTGTCCCTGGTCACCCGTTGAGTTGAGATGAGTTGAGTTGTTATATGCTGCAGGTGCGATTGGTCACCTTTGTCGCATCGTTCAAAGGCCATCTTCAATTCACCTTAACGTGCACATCTTTAGCCCTTAATCCGCGATCCCTTTCTTTGATTCGTCCCGTCTGCACACGCTTCGGACTAAGAGTTATTTCCAAAGCTGAAAGGTCGGTCCTACAGTCCCACATACTTGAATGCAAATGAAATCTTGGAGCACTGGAAAATGAGACCTTTTTCACCCGTCGCCGCTTGGAATCCTGATGCCCTCAGGCATTTCCTAGCATTGAGCTGCATGCCAATTTTAAGGAAATCATGCTGTCTGCGTCCGCTGACCTTGCACACAAAAACAAGTTACGTCAGCTCCTTCCGCTTCATTCAATTACATAAAAAGCAGGTTAACGAGAACAGAAAACGGGGCGAGTTGGAATGTATTGATCTTTAAGCAGCGCGAAACACAGGACAAGAGGAAGAAACACGAGACGACACGAGCGGTATTCTAACAACTGTACTTTTATTTTCGAAGGGTTAGTTATATAGGCACCAAAAGCAATAACCAAAAAAACACCCACAAAAACCCAAAACATACAATGGCGATATTCCGTAAAACCGCATGTGCACGCAGCGGGAGGTTAATCGCCTCATTTTAACAAAGCACACCAGCAATCTGAACACATGACGTGCACCCAGCTATCATCCTCTCGCCACACATTCCCCGAGAGCGTGAATCTCTTTTTCCACAAGATTAATAGAAGGCGAAGCGACACAAGTTCCAGACTCCTGCCTTATCAGAAATGCTTCAACTAACTCCCGGCAGCTCCAATCTGGGTGACTAAACAAGATATTTGGCCTGTCCAAATGAGGGAAAAAATCTTTACATTTTCGGCAGTGCCCAGCAAGGTTCGACAAAACTGCCCTTTTTACTGATCTTCAATGTTCAAACAGACGCTCGTTAATACAGCGGCCTGTCTGGCCGATGTACGTTTTGCGGCAGGAAAGCGGGATAGAATAAACCACTCCAATGTCGAGTCGACGAGCGGTTGTTTTATGTGTAACTGTGCATCTGATCCCCCCTCGGTCATCTCGGCCCTCAAGCTTTTTTATTACTGCACTGCAGACTCTTCTCAGCTTATTCATAGCTGTGAACCATGTATCTTGCCCTTACCTTCTTAAACTGGTGTGACAATCCATGTAGATACGGAATACCGACTACTCTTGTTTGCGCGTCGTCTTTTCCTTTTCCTTTTTCGAGACTATCGCCCCTTGTTAATATCCTTTCCGATATTTCAGCCAGAGCCACATTTGGAAAACCAGCGTCCCTAAACTTCTGAGCCTGCCCCTGAAATCTAGTCTCAACCCGTTGGGAGCACGATTTACGCAATGACACCTTGAGACACGAAGTCGCTATCCCCGCCTTGACTAATTTTGAGTGCTCTGAATTGTAATTTAGGAGCGGCTTAGCTGTTCTATGGATATATTCCCAACACGTTCCTGTTTCATTGCTGATGACTTTGAAGTCAAGGAACTGAATGGAACCCGATTTTGGTAATTCAAACGTGAAACCCAGACCCTGGCTCCTCTCTTTGAAAATCTTAATGACATTAGTAACACTCCTGGGAGACCCATGGTTCAGAAACAATAAAGAAACCATCTACACAGCGAAACACTTTCACAGCTAAATCCTTAAGATCTTCTTCCAGTCTCATGTCCATCCTGCTGAGGAAAATTTCACTCAACATCGGGGCGACTCGAGACCCGATACACACACCGGAGCGTTGGATGAAAACTTTTTCACCCCATCCAACGAAAGTCGAACGTAAGTAAAAGGACAAAAGTTCAAGAGAACTTTCCACGGAAGTGCCACAGTTGGAAATGAAGCCCGTTTCGTCGTTATCGTTGACAACGCAGTTTTTGACGTTCTTCAACAGCTGAGCGTGGGGTAGGGAGTAAAATAGATCCTCCACACCCATGCTAAAGGAATAATGTTTCTTGTCCTCCAGCCGCGACAGGAAATCAACCACCTTAGTAGATTTCTTCACCATAAAAGGGTCGGAAAGCTTAAGGGAGCCTAAATGCCGCTGCAAATAGCCTGAAAGAGCATGCTGCCAAGTGTCACGTTCCGATACTACTGCCTGAAAAGGGACATCGGGTTTGTGGGTCTTGGCTGTAAAAAACAGGTCCAACACCGTACCTTTTGTGTTGTTGACGGTGGCATATAGTCCATCTAGGCTCGTTCCTTGTAACATAAAGTTCAGTTGTTACAATAGCGCTCGTGTCGTCTCGTGTTTCTTCCTCTTGTCCTGTGTTTCGCGCTGCTTAAAGATGAATAAAAAGCAGCGCGTACAACGGTGGTGTATAACCTTTCTTTTTTAAACCTAACAGCGCTGATCTTTCCGTTTTAAACCTGGGCCTAAATTTCAACACTGGACCTAGCCTGGATGCCAAAAAACTTTTGTGTGGCGTGGAAAGTGCGGTTAACCAGGTTTAACCTTCGCGCCGATATCAAGCAAGAACTCGTGCTGTCAGCGTCCTTTCCAAGCACCGCCCGCAGCAGAACAAGTACCCGCTGACCACTGAACAAGGACAAGCTGTCAAGAGCATTCGCAATAACACGGATCTGGTTATACTTCCAGCAGACAAAGGAAACACCACAGTCCTTCTGGGCCGGAGTGACTACGTAAGCAGAATGCAAATCCTGTACGATTACGCCACCTACTCCCGTCTCGCGAAGGAGCAGACCGCAAAGGTGCAGCGCGATTTACAGAAACTTCTTTATGACGTGTTTTAGATTTGTTCCTCCTACCCACAAATACTTTACTTCTAGCTTTTGTGCACAAACGTCTAGGCCCCCTTCTCTACGGGCTTCCCGTGGTGCACATGCCTTGTATGCCGATGCGTCCCATCGTAGACGCCCAGAAAGAAGTACTACCGCTAACGATGTGGGTCAAAAGTAACTGACCCCACCTCTAGGCTCCAAATCGTGCCACATTTTATGCTGGCATCGCCTGACAATACACTACTGGCGTAAAAACTGGCGAACTGGATGGGGGTCTGTTAGTTTTGACCCTGACAGTACAATGGTGGAGGCTCCCATCAGGATTGCAGGTTCTCACATCATAATATTAAAAGCGTAACACAAAGTGCGCGAAAAAAGTTTGCCCTGCTTTCCTTGCACAAGCAGGAGCAGTGCTTTAAAGTAATTTGAAAAGTAAATAATTGCTTTTGGTGTAAAATTTCTGCCCCCAGGCAACGCATCAAATTAATGAATAATTAAATTTGAACGTGAAATAAAAAGTGTAAAATGCCATAACTTACACAGTCTTGCAGTAATTGATTACTGGTATGTCTGCGAGCGGATGTTAGCCTTCTGTTATAGTGAATACATAGCCAGAAAACTAATTTTGAAGTAATCAAATTAAATGATTAAGTTAATAAGTGCTGCAAGACCAATATCTTGCAGTAGTATGAACTTCCGTACCATTTTATGAAGCATTTGCTACACAGAAATGAAGCAGTGTTTCCTGCAGTGCTTAATTAATTTTCTGTATTTCAGCGGTTCAGCTGACCGCTGTGGCCAAGGAGACAATAGAACAGGCAGTTCATAGAGATCACACCACTTATCAAAAGTTTGCATCGACACCTGCGAAACGTCTCCGTCTGGACATTCAGCGGGAGTCCTGCCCTTTGGTGTCACTTGTTGTGTCACCGGTAAATGTCAAAGGTGATGACGATGACATGTATGAGCCAAATCGTTCAACATGGACATTATACCACACATTGGAAGATGAGTAAGTACAGTCGGCTACCATAAACTGAAAAAGAACATACCATTTAGACGCCTCATCGTGTTCCCCATGTAAACTTACTGAAAAGGCAAGAAAAAGGCCGAATGGGCAAGATGATATTCCTTCATACTTTTCCAACAGTGCTTCAGAACCAGGGCGGAGAACGAGAAGGAACACACACACAATGCCGTGTATGTGTTCCGTCTCATTCTTTGCCCCAGTTCTGAAGTGCTCCTGCAAAATTAGAAATGAAAAGACAATCTGCTGCCTGACTTTAGAAACGTATCTGATAAACTGGTAGGTGTCAACTTCAAGTATTCGCAATAGGAGAAAAAAATGGGCTCAATAACCTTGCAAAACAATAGCGATAAATACAGTGCTGTAACGGAGCTCTGCTGGCATGTTGTCGATTTTATAAGTGCTGATTAATCTATGCCATCTTTCCTAAACCATTAATGCAGCACGCACATCATTGCACAACTTAACAGACTTGACCAAACGACTATTACAGGGTCAGCGATGATAATGAAGACACAGAGAAGGGCAGCTACTACATTGTTGCCCATACCTGTCTCATGGTGCTGCTGAAAATATTCCTGAGCTGTTTTACTGCTCCTGCATAGTAAAGCTGCGCTACGTTGGGACGTGCATCAGTGTACAAACAGTATGCCCCAATGGGCATATGTACACAGCATCGAGCCAGCTGCTGGTTGGAAGAAAACCAAAGGAAAACGTTGAGCTTGTTACTGCTTTGTTTTTCTGGCTCAAGCCCTGCAAAGACTCTAAGACTGATGCAGATAATGAAAATCAAGGCAATCAGTGAACGCACGTTCTATGAATACCAGAAGGCATACCTCTTCTCTGCCTAGTAAGTGTGCAATCTACCATCTTTCACTATGAATAACCCTCAATTTAGGACGTGCAACAAAAAGAAAAGTTTACAATAAATCTCACAGCCAACCTCCTTTCAGGAGTCTGAAAATGGCAGTGCAATGCATGACTGCCTTCGAATATTAGTCTTTTTCCAAGTGATTTCAAAGTTGTGTGCTGTCAACTGCTTAATTTCATTGCATTCAAAGGCATCGAAAATACCGTTTTATTTACTGTATGATCAGCAAAGGAGAAGGGGCACTGCTCTCGGAATTAACCCATCAGAAAAAGTCTAAATGCACAAAAGCTCCTGCGCTCCTAGCCACTGTGGCGTTACATCTTTATCAGAACTAATCAGGCTGGCGAGACTAGAGAAAAAGTAAGCTAGTGTCAAAGCACTGAAGCTTCTTTTACCAGCCCTCATTGGCTGCGAGGATAACCTGTGCAGTCTGAAATTGAGACATCACAATTCTCCTCTGAATGACAAGTCACCTGATAGCGTAAGAAGCAGTACATGTACTCTTGCTACTTTTGGCAAAGACGGCACATTATTTGATGATTGCTCATTATAGTCGCTGCGCCCAGCTATGGGAAACCTATTTTTACAGAACAGAAAGGCGGTTGGGCTTATGCTTCAGCTGGTGTTGGGTAGAATATCAATGCATGCACCAGTTTCTCACCTAACAGCCATATGCACAGCTAGTCAGGGTAAAAAAAAATTCAGTGTTCACTGAAAAAGTATTAGCTGACATAGTTCAGCCGTGTGAGACATGTAACCGAGCTCTAGCGGTCCATTAGGCCACCCCATTATTGAGTGGTAAGGGTCTCCTGCCCAAGAAACTCATTTCCCAGTCCTAGATCCAATTCAGGCAGCAGGTCTCTGCTGGTTCAAGCTGGCTTCTCATGAAGAGAATAAGCTCGAGCTGGTGTGGCAGGCAGAGCACGCTTCGACGACTTGATTTGTGTTTGAAATAAAGTGTCTTACTAATACTGCTATCACATGAAGAACAATACGACAAAGGTTAAACTGATGCTGAACACTGCATATCCCATAGCTCTGTCAAGAGCACCAATAAACACTACTGGCATCCCTAGCTGACAGCGAGGTGGACCTGTGTGGTAATTGACGCTGTGACTCGCCTGGCCACAGTGCGAAATTCCTAACATATTCATTTCAGTGATCTAGCTTTGGAAAAATAGTACACACTGAACAAGTGCAAGTGGGAGAGGTAAGTGCAGAAATGCATTGCTCTCAAAATTTACCAGAATTTAGGATGGTACTGTGAAGCCGAGTATTAAAGCTCAATCGCATTTTAATTAAGTTATTTGCAGAGGCCATGAAAATGCAGTGTAGAAACATTCCTAATATTTAATTATTTCCTTTTCTATTCCAGGCTTTATACCAGGGATGACAACTGTTTACAGTAACGTGAACACCTATACTTTTCAGACAGATGCAGTGTAGTCAAGTGGTCGCATAGAGAAGGAAGGCCTTATCAGAGGCCTTGCCTTCTTTTCAAATGCAGAAATTCGCATCGAGTCCCTTACAACGAGCAGGCAGTCAGGAATAAAGAAACACAGGCAGCTGTACAAGTCAATTCTTGACTACTTTGATGTTTGGCATGTATCAAAAGGTATGGAGAGATTTTAACCGTCTTCAAATTAATACGTAATTTAGAGCACACCAAGTAATATGGAATTTGCTAATCACATTCTGTTATTGGTCATACTTTTTGTGGCATTGAAAATGCTGATTTCTGCCATGCAATTTTTTGAAGCAACAGCACGAAAATTATCTCAATACGAGCGTTACCAGATGCTAAATTTACTTGGGCATTACTAATATTTTTTTAAGCATGAATTAAGTGAATCTATAATGAGAACGAAACAATATATACAGATTTCAACCACTAACGTTCACTTACAGCTGGAATCAATACGAGAGTGATCGCTCCCAGTCAAACCTACTAGGACAAAGTGCTCTACCGTATATATATTTGGGAGAAAAGCAAACAAAATAGATGAGAATAGCTTCGTCCTTCGTCCCCACATCTTTCACCGCCACTTCTTTTTTTTTCAGAAATTGGGTACTCATTATACGAGGAAAAAAATGTTTTGTATAGCTGCAACACTGGATATCTTCATATTCACACTGATTGACCTATGCGCAGCTCTCTCCAACAGTGACAGGTGTAGTGGAGAGAAGAAAATAGATGAGGGGCTCTTTAGAATATATGATAGAAAAGTCATCAGTCTCTGAAACAAACAATGGCAGAGAGAAATATCACTTTTTCTTGCTGTTAGACGAAACGTAACACTTGCCTAGAAGTGTGCTTCTAGCATCACGCTTCCTTTTCTTGTAAAACCCGAAATTGCTATGAACTACTATTCTACAGGCAACTGTAAACAAGCATGCCGTGCATCATTCGCATAAACGCACCTAGTCACTACCATTTCATGTAAAACAGGAACATTTCCTGCCGCAGAACAGCTCTGAGACTTGCAGCAGTGGTGGCGAAAAGTGTGTCAGGCTATGGTAAGAAGAATACTGACAAACTGTATATGCTCTGTATATTTACTGCCTTGTATACATGATACGCCCAAATTCATCACGAGCTCCTTTTCATTCTTGTGTCATATCTTTTTGGTAAGTTTTCACCACTGTCCTCTTCCTACTGAATGAATCCAGCAACTAAATATACAGCTGAAGCTGCTACTAAAGATAAATTTTGGATGGTTTACAGGGATCACAAAAAAGCTGGTCGCCGCTTCAATAAAATCTGGCTGCAATGATATAGAAAAATGAAAGCAAGCGATTATCAATCACTTGTACTGGTGTGCTTGTGCTTGTGGTAGGAATGGCGAGCTGCTTGCGGAAGCATGGCAAAGTCTCGTGAACCATTTCATCAACACCCCGTAAGGGCACAACAACCAACTCTATCCGAGGTGTCTGCATGGGCCTTTGAGCAGCTCTGCTTGGCTCAGTGTTAGTAAGTGCAGTTAACCATTTTACTCAGCTTTCTCAGGACTTTAATGGGCTTTTAGATCACTAGTTCACCAGCATAGATCTTGTGCGCCTACCCATAATAGTACAAAATAATGCCACTGTTATCCCATACTGTTGTGTCACCGATGCAAACACTGAGATAGCCATTAGAGTTAGCACAACATGCAGAATGCTATTGTGCAGTTGCAGAAAAGCGCAAAATGATTCGTATACTTTCTTTTCAGGTTCTCTTCCACACAAGGAAGTGGAAGCCATTATAAAACCAGCAGTGCTTCTCATGGATATTAAGCGGCTGTCACCACGAATACAGACATACTGCCTCGAGTCGTTCCACAGCGTGCTGGATGGGTTCGACCCAAATCTACCGCATTTACATATGAAGGCATGAGGGCTCGGTGAGTCTACAAAAGGATACATGCAGAATACTATCCATCTTGTCAGAGCATCATCCATCACATCAGAGCAAAGCAGCACAAAAAGCAAAATGATTTTTTTCAACACAGTAATGATGTCTAAATATTTCAGGTCATATCTGTTGTGGGGTTGAATTGGGAGAAGATAAATACCTTTTCCCCATTGAACCGCGGCTGACACCGATAAAAACCACCAGACCCCACACTGTGATTGCGTCCGCTACCGAGCGCGTCGTAGACCACGGTGGGCCTTGCTCTGACGGAGCAAAGGAACTGGACATAAGCTGACACAAACAGGCATTTATTGCTACAGCAACACTAACGCCAGCTAGCAACAAGATACGCTAATGAATCGAGGTCGTCCGACTCACCAGCAAGGTTACGAGCGAAAGCTCACCCACGCTTGGGCAAGGGATACTCCGAGGCCAGACGGCACGAAATACGGGAGCCAGTGTTCCAACCGCTTCCTCCCCCGCTGGCCAAGAGCGGAGACGAGTGCGAAACGTCCGCTTGCGTCGACGGTCACAGTCGAAGAGCCCCATGCTCTCTATCGCGCGCGAGCTGCAAGCCTTCTCTCGCACTGCGACATTGGCACCCTGTCTTGTTACTTAAGGCAACTAGCCAGGGAATGTTTCTTCCTCGAGGCGAGGCTACTGCAGACGGTGCATCGCGGGAAAGCATACCGCAATGGTTAACAGCAGGGCTGATTTCCCACACTGTTTACCTTCCTAACGCATTTCTGGCGGCTCTTCATTTTAATGAGAATGGAACAGAGACCAGGTCGTAAGGAGCGATGGCATGCCAATGTGGCACATAAAGATGGCAAAAGCCAGGCACGGTGCCACATTCATCACCCCCAGAAGACAGCGACAACGCTTGGCAAGTCGCTGTGATTTGTATATTATATTCCTGTGTAGCTTGTGCTTGTGTGTAAAAGTGCATAGGAAGCAACGGCTTCTAGTTCAAAGCCTTTAATAAGACTTCAATCAGTCTTCGTCTTGTAAACAATGCACAATACCATTATTTTCATGAAATCAACGGTCAACATTTAGTGACGAGTCACTTTAATTGACAGTTGCTGCAAAGCAAGGCATTAGCATTCACGGCTCGGTCAGGAGCTTTCATGGGTCCCACATAGCTGAACTAGTCAGGCTCTAGTCTCCGCAGAATGTGGAAAAAAATCATGTGAAGTCAATCACTGAGAGACCAAGGCATTGGTGTATTGCAGGTTATGCAGATGACCTAGAAATCAAGGTCATCGAGCTGTGTTATTTGTATCACAGCTTCCGAGATGCCATAGTATACACTGAACCGAGAGTTGGACCAGCATATGCAAAAAATGTGCAGTTCAGGCTATTTTAGGCAAACAGGCGGAAGCCCATAAAGCGCGCTTTGCAAAGCCGTGAAATGGCTGCTGCACAAAAATTGCTCTGGAAAAAATAATTGGAAAGCCTTCAACTCATCTCCAGTATTGCGTACCATGAAACAATGCAAGGATATACCGATTAAAATCCTTTGCGTACCTCGCTATCATAAATCATTTCACGAAAAAATTAAGATTTTAAATACCACTGATTTACCTTCTTTATGGGTCTTGATATTTGTTTTCGTCCTTTATATTCTTTGGCTTTTTGTCTGACGTTCTATGGCAACCTATATTTGTTAGTATTGTAAAGTAATGGGTCTCATTTCCAATTCGTACTTTTAATGTTATCCGTAAGCTTGTCGTGCATTTCTGTGTTTATTAATGGCAATTCCAGTAGTCTATGCCCTTGAGGTCCCGTAATTTAAGTAAATGCCAATTGCTGAAGTAACAAACACCGCTATGGTTTTGTCACCAACTACCAGAGTGAACATCCTGCAAGCACCAGAAAGTAAGCTCAGCTTACACTTTTTAATGGTTTAATTCGTTAGCATTCCTGAATGTCACTTTCTTTAAACGAATGGTTGCTTCATCTGCTAAATTGCTTATTCTGTGAAAAGTGAACTATGAGGTAAATCAGCATTTCATGTCTCGCCACAATACCGGTAACTTTGTCATGACCTGATGCACGGCAGATAATCTTGTCAGGAAGATCTTTGTTGGGCTCATCAATGTTAGCAGCTGCACATTTTCTAACAACTAAAATTTAGCACTAATCGGTGGGCAAACTGGAAAGCTGTTACATATAGGCTGCACCTCTGCCAGGAAAAGAAAAATGTAACTGTGGGCATGAACAGCACTTCTTTAAGCTGGTTTATTTGACAAGAACTTCTATGTAAGCAGCATAGGGCTGTATGTTGCCCTGGCATGATGTTATACCGAAGTGCGCAGACTACTTACATAACCTGATAGGAGCAACAAGCACAAAGACTTTAGTGGTTTTTCAAACAGTTCAAGCAGACGGTTAGGCAATTCTGGAGTGCTTGAAGCTATATTTTCCTCATAACTGTGCGATCATACAGCGGCGCACACGAATAGTCATGCCAATGCACTAACAATCACTAAACAACACCCGCCTTCCGTTGTCCTTTCTAGTTTCATTCGGCAGACTGTTCACTGTTCATTTTAGTTTTGTACATTTTGATTATTTTTACAAAGTTGTCGACGTTGTTTTTTTATCCATATGTAGACAACACGGCGCATACTTTAAATGTGACCTTCCTGAGGGTAGCTTTTTCGCTTTTAGATATGAACTTTGAGTTCTATACGAATTGGGTGTCTCTGCCATTCGACTCCTTACATACTTTCAAAATTAGTTAAGAAAGGGATTCCTCCACTTTGAATTTATTCTCTGCTCAGACAGCCATGCACCCACAAGACGCATTTGAGCTTTGAAAACCAATTGGACAAGCTTACTTTACCTGGGTTCTCTCATAATATTGTGAAGGGGTCGCCGAAAACCTCATGTAGAAAATGAAAATTAGCGAGAGCTGGGCAAGATGTCCCCTAGGAAGAGGTGAGGCCGGCAGTGGTGCTGTATGTGCAAATTTGGCCCACAATTTAGAGAACTTTGCTAGCAAGCATGGCGTACCACTCATTTTTTCAGCCCGTAGGAAGCTCGGAGGCCTTTGCTGCGGGTTCGTGTAGAGGATAAACCACGCACTGTGTAAATGAGTAAATATCAAGGAACATGAACAAAACAGTGAACAAAATAAAAAGCGCCGAGAATCAGCAAAGCACATCAAAACTTGCCCTTCACACTATTGGGAGCCATGCTTTGCTGCATGAAATTTCTTGCCAGAAGTAAGAATACAATAGCCAGGGAACTGACTGAAGCATTCTACATCATAAAGGCAGCTCGTGCATCAGTGCAAATCATGTAACACTATACACGGCCGCGAAAAAGTTTTCTGAGCATCCTTTACCACATCGCACTTGATCGAAAATAGAGTCAGAACGACCTCAGACTTCAATTAACAAACTGATTAGGCAGGAAGACGGCAGAGTGGGTCAGAGAACAAACATGGGTTAATGGCATTCTAGTAGGCTAGGGCACGGCAAGTATTGTAAAAAAAATATAATGTTTGGTCTTCAAGAGTAATGAACCGGATGCCAAAAGAAGGCAAGCGCAGCAATGAGCGGCACAAAGTTGGTTGGGCGGATGAGTGTAAGAGGGTTGCGGGGGTAGGGTGGCCGCAGCTGGCACATGTCAGGGTTTATTGGGGAATTATGGCAGTGGCCTTTGTCCAGCAGTGGACGAAGTCATGCTGATAACGATGATGAATTGAGGGTACACATGCACAAGCTTTCTGCGAAATGAAGCAGCTGTGAGTGGTGCTCTGTCTCTTTGTCCTCCATTGTGGGATGTGTAGTTGCTTTGGCGACTTTAAATAGTCACATTGAACACCCACCAACCCACCCATTAAGAATCTCTATGAAATGATAGGAGAACCATGTATTCTATCCTGTAGTTTAAGAATATGAGAAATCGGCTGTACTTACCTCCTAATATTCAGCATATCGAAACCCTGTTGGTGCGTCCGATGGGAATAATGTTCTTTTCTCTGCCGCAACAAAGGCTGGCAAGATGAGACGATGTTTTTTCCTATGGCGACGACAGACCCACCAAACAGTGTATATGGTGTGTACCGGTATCTTCTGAGAAAAAAGAACAAATCACTGAGTGAAGCATGCACTGTCACGACAATACACATGTGCATGCATGTTTGATAACACCCAAAGATGAATAATGTCACTTAGATGTTAAAACTCAATATCCTACAAGGAATATTTATAAGCAATGCAGTGCACGAGAAATTAACGTCTTTGCAGTGCATGTAGCATAAAATGCTTACGCATAAAAATATAATCAGTTGGGAATAGACAAAAGTTTATACATTCTGCCAGCTAACCGCCGCTCTACGCGCTCATATCACACCAAAAAAGTCCTAGATTTTTCGTTCAGGACTAACGCATTTAAAAATTCCTTTTTTCCGCGCACTATTTTGGAATGCGTTATCCGCCGACACGGTTGACTGCCCAACGGTTTCGTCATTCCTGTGTGCACTTGCGCATAAATCCTGCGTGACATGTGCCTCCCCCCACAAAATGACATCCATGTTGTAAATAGCATCTTGTGCTTTTGTTTTTTTTCTGATTTATTATTCAGCGTCCTGTATCTTCATTGCTGATTTTGATGTTTTTGAATTTGTTTATTTCTCTTGTCCGCTCCTGCCTAAGGCCTGATAATAAGGCTGGCAGTACCTGTAAAATAAATAAATAAATAACTTCACTATGATCTAGTGTAAAAGAAGAACATTCAGGAATGAATGCCCTGGAATGATAAGCTGACTTTTTTTACGCACTGCAGTGCACCGGAAACGGAGTTTTTTAAAGTGCTCGTTGCACAAAACGTTTACGCGAAAAAATAACAACAAAAATAACAGCACTATATTCTAGTGCAAAATAGCAGTCGGGGATAGATGGATGGATGAAAAACTATTGGGTCCTACAAGTAGTGATAAGAAACCACTAAGCGGGCCGCTTCCACGTGGGAACCGGAAGACCAAGCCTCACGGCCACGTCGTGAGCCTGCTGGACAACCCAGAATTCTTCATCCAGTTCCGGGCTGCAAAGTGCAGCCTCCCACTTGGACGCGTCCTTGATCGCCGTCTTCAATTCTTGCGCAAGATTAGAGCATGTGTTCGAGCGTGGCTAAATCACCACAATCCTGGCAATAAGACTCCGTATACGTGTCAGGATAAAACATGTTCAACCTCCGTGGGCAAGGATAAGTACCAGTCTGTAGTAAGCATAATGTAAGTGCCTGAGCCCTGGTTAGTTTAGGATGCGGCAAACCATAAACCCTGCGATTGAGAAGGTAATACTTCGTGATCTCATTGTATGTGGAAGGGGAGTCTGTTCTCGGGGAGTACCGCCACGCCGTGGCGCGGGGCAGAGCGGAGGGTAAGATCTCGCGCTGCCTCATGAGCGGACTCATTGAGGTTCGGACGAGCTCCCTCAATCATCCCAAGGTGAGCAGGACAACAACATAAGTAGTGTTGAGAGATCTCACAGGTCTCCATAATCTTAAAAGCAACCTTAGCCACCGAGCCCTTTTCAAAGACCCTAACGGCCGACTTTGAATTACTATACAAAAAGCATGCGCCTGTCAACCAGGGTGAGCGCAATAGCCGCTTGCAGTCGGGGATGAACGGCATGGAATGCCAAGTTGTACCTTATGCTCAGCCTACCGCAGCATCAAAAAAGAGCAGAACCTCACTTGTGGATATCGTACGTCGCTCATAGCTTCCCGCTGTGTACGCAGGTCGAAGGAAAGAACGCGGAGCATGGTTGTGTTCAGGCATAAAAGGCTGAACTCCGTGTGCTCTTAACTCCGGGTGCTCCGGGATGCAGCCTTCCGGCTGAGCCTCGACGACGCGGTCTGTCTCACAGGAGCACACACACTCGAGCTCCGCCAAGTTCGGCAGAACTTGGCACTGTCCACAACTGCACCTGAAACAACAGCAAATTTGTTACGGTGCAAAAAGAAAAAATCTGACTGGACACGCTTATCTGTAGCAGCAATGCAAACAGTGAATAAGAGGATTTATTATTGCAGCACCTCGTTACGGTAGGCGACATAGCTGCTGCCAGCGTTTAAACCGTGCTTTCGTGCAACATGAAGTCATATGCTACGCAGAAGGAAGAAGAAAACGCCTATGGCTAGCTAATGTTGATCGACCCTATATATTAGCAAACGAAGACGCTGGGCCGAACTAGGATCTACGAAGACTATTATTATAGAATTCATATGTGTCTGCACAAACCAGTTTCTACTGATCTGTCGTCACGGGGGCTCGGCGATGACTGCTCCCGCACTTGCTGCCGACAATGCCGGCTCCTCGACCCTTGAACATTCTAGATATCCGGTCACACCAGCTCCTTTACCCATGAAAAGCATCCCACGCTCTTTGGGGCTGAAGTCGCCGAAGTGCAGGCTGAAGTTCATTGCGAGAACTTCGTTGTCGGGTCCGGGATCCTTCGTAACACTGGCGTGACGCAGGCGTAAAAAAACGAAGCGACTAGAAGCAACGGCGTACCGACGGGTGTAGATGCCTTCAACGTGGGGTCGGTGGTAGCTTACATTTCGGCTGCTGCTAGTGCGCACCGCTACCACCAGAAATCCCGGAGTCTGCGCTTACGTCATATCTCATGTCAGCTAATCCTTTGACGTCATTACAGTTCTCGGGATTGAGTCAGAGCGGGGGGAAAAACTTTTTCAGATTCGAATCCAAATCTCTAAGTAATAGATCCATCTGTCGCTCCCGGACATGTGGCAACAAAGCCATGAAATGGCGAACTATCCGATTTTGCTAACAAAAAAATTTATTGAGCTCAGGATCA
Organism: Amblyomma americanum; assembly: GCF_052857255.1. NCBI lineage: Eukaryota > Metazoa > Arthropoda > Arachnida > Ixodida > Ixodidae > Amblyomma > Amblyomma americanum. The sequence continues at coordinate 123,851,548 of NC_135507.1, read as the reverse complement.
TTGTCCCTTTAAACCCGCATAAACCATAAACCAACTTGCCGTGGTTGCCAACAAAAATGAGACTTCTACCCTCATGCTCCTGACCTTAGAGAACATATCGTAGTTACTATGTCATCACTATAAAGGTCACGCACTTATTTGCGCAAAGGTCCTTTGGGTCAACAGCACCGGCATCTTCCAACGCGCTAGCTGGCGCATACCTGTGGTTTCGAGAAGCAAGCGCTCCAACAAGCTGTTCTCTTATAGAGGCGCTAGTGAAGCATTAATGTTTTCTTACTACACCGTGAGGACAATCGATACTACGGGGCAATACTTCAGTCTTATCCTCTATGAAAATGCACTGTCAAAAAAATGCAGCACATTAATGTGCTCAGCTACGCCTTCCTGTACAGTGGCTCTAATTTGATGCTTCGCTTATAGCACGGCGGCATCGCGGGGCTATACCGAACCGTTGGTTTCAGCACACCTTGTTACTTGATACCGTTGAGAGCAGATAACACAAAAATAACACATTGTTAACACATTGTCAAGCTTTCTGCACTGCAATAGAAACTACCGCACCTTTCGTTTTTCTTGGTTTGCTGCTAGCTGCTAACGCATGGATGTTCAGCTTCGAAGGTCTATTAGAGTGCCCGCGAAATAACCGGGTTTTTATAGCACATTTAGATTCTGCAATTTAACACAGCGCAAAAGCAGAGGCAACCCACTAAATTTTGCAGTAACGAGCGAAAACAATAAAAACAGGATCAATTTTATCATTATAGAGTGAAGTTGTCTCGAACAAGTTTCCTAACTGAGCCAATAATATTAATGATATCTGTTAAAGAATCCATGGCTCAGTATGTAGTATCTGCATCAAAAATCAATTACAGTTTTGTATCTTTTGCCAACATCTGATATATAATCCAGTATGGATTAAGGCATTAGTATAGAACCCAAATTTTTGTTTTCAGATGTGGTGATAACCACTGTACCCCAAGAACGAATGTATTGCAAAAGAGCTTACCAAGCAAAGGCCGAGCTTGAGCCAGTGGGCAGGTCCGTGCACTTTCCTTTTCATAGAATGGAATAACTTTATTGCTCTATTTACAGCTTTCAGCGGGTAACAGAGGTCTTCATGTTTTGCTGAAGTCTCCGTCGTCTTGAGTGGTCGGCGCCCCAAATCCAGAGCACCGCGGAGCCTGACCACTTTGAGAGCGTACTGCACCAATCCTTTTTGGCCTGTGAGCACGCCGCTTGTGAGCAGGCCCTCCCACTCTTCCGCACTGGGTTTTCTTCTTTGTGGAAAGAGAAGTTATTTGTGCATTGCCATGTTTATTTATTTATTTATTCAATACTGCAGGCCTTTACGGCTCAAGCAGGAGGGGCATACACTTGGCATCAGCGTATAGAACGAAGATAGCAAATAATAATTTCAAAACACTTGTTCTATGGGCAATAGAACATGAGCAAAACAAGGACTAAACGAAATGCAAACCGAGCTCTTCATTTGGGAAAGTCAAACAGAAACAAACAGAAGTAAGCCAATGAATGAAATATGCAAAAATGAAATGTCAAACTTGCAGCAAGGCAAAAACACGATCAGTTTGGGCAACCAAAAAGCAGACAAGAAAAATATTCAAGAGCAATTCAAGGTTTCAATTGAATCAACGCTGGTTAGAAGAGTCAGAGGTAAGTTGTTCCAATCTGTTATCGTGCGAGGAAAAAAAGAATATTTAAAAACATTAGTTCTGGTGCTGTATGGCGTTAGAGAGTCATCGTGTCGATGTCGTGTTCGGCGTGCCGTAAGTAGTGCTATGTACGGATCAGGAGTCAGAGCAAGAAGGTTATTTTTAAGAAGGAACATAAATTTTAAGCGCTGAATTTTTCTTCTCAGTTCCAGTGTCGGTATTCCATGTTGTTTCATTAGTGCTGTCGGGGAATCAGTTGTACGGTACTTCGAAAAAATAAACCTGACTGCCTTACGCTGTATTCTTTCGAGAGCGTCAATGTTAGTTTTGGTATAAGGGTCCCACACTACGCATGCATATTCAAGTTTTGGTCTTATTAATGATATATAAGCTAAAAGTTTAGTTTCGGCGGGGACATGCTTCAATTTATGACGGAGAAGGCAAAGTTTCCGAAAAGCTGTGTCACATACGTTAGTTATGTGAGTGTTCCAGTTTAGGCTGTTTGTTAGTGTGACGCCAAGATATTTATACTCGCTGACTTCGGTTAGTGGTTCTGTCCCGAGGGCATAGGGAAAAGAAAGGTTATTAAGTTTCTTGGTTATTTTCATATACACTGTTTTGTCAGCGTTCAATTGCATATCCCAACAATGACACCAGGAAAGAATATTTTGTAGATTATTATTAAGAGTTATCTGGTCATCCTCGCTTGACACTTCCCTGAACAGCACGCAGTCGTCTGCAAACAATCGTATTTGGACGGGTTCAGTAATAACGCTCACAATGTCATTAATATATATTAAAAACAACAATGGTCCTAGCACGCTGCCCTGAGGGACGCCGGAAGTAACTGGAAGTTCATGGGAGTAGTAAGTATCAATATTAACAAACTGTCTACGATCAGTGACATACGCAGCAACCCAGTTAATAATGAAAGGAGGAAGGTTAATCATTTTAAGTTTTTCAATAAGCTTAGAGTGTGAAACAAGGTCAAAGGCTTTCCTGAAGTCTAAAAAAATAACGTCCACCTGGCCGGATTTGTCTAAAATTCTAGCAAGGGAATGGATTACCGTTGTTAATTGTGTCACCGTAGAAAATCCTTTACGAAAACCATGCTGCGCAGGAGAAAGTACATTGTTATCCTCCAGAAAATCTCTGATGAAGTTGGCTATGACGTGTTCAAGCATCTTACAACAAGATGATGTTAACGAAATTGGTCGGGATGACCCCACACCATAGGCATGGGTCCCTGTATTGACTGGGAAACATTTTATGTAGGATGTGTAGATTTGAGAATGTTCCTGTCTGCAGCCTTCGCCAGCCGACTGCTTCATGTTGTGTCAAACATGGGTGAGGTGGTGGATATATTATCCTGTTGCCTCTGTGATGGTTTGCTATTTCCGCGTACGTTGGTTCCACCGTCATAGTGGTATCGGAGTTCCTTGACTGCCCCGCTCGGTATGTGAGCTCGCGAGCTAGACTCTCGGCCCTCTGGTTAACCACTATTCTGGTGTCACCCGGCACCCAGAAAATCGTATGCTGTGTCTTTTCGTTCGGAAGCCCTGCCTCGTGGAGGATTCGCAGCGCCCCTTTGATGATTCTACCTGCCGTGTAGTGTCTGCACGCTTCTTTGGAGTCGGTTAGTATTATCAAGGATCTGTTTCTACGGCAACCCTCCGACAGTGCTAGAGCTACAGCTGCTTTTTCTCCCTCTGTTACCGTGCAGCTCCTTAGGGTTGCGCTGCTTATCAGCTCACCCATGTAATCCACGGTCACGGACGCAACTCTTTGTTATTTGGCGTTGTGGTCCCACGGGTATAGGGCTGCGTCCGTGTATACCACGTTGTTTTTAGTGGCCAGGTGTTTTTCTACGTATTCTGCTCGCGCTTCTCTTCTGGCGGCGTGCAGATTCGGGGCCATATTCCTCGGTAGGGGACTAGCTTTCAGTGTCTGGTGAAAAGTGTCTGGTATGTTAGCCATCCTATCCTCCGTTTATTTTATGTTTTTATAGCCTAATCATTTAAGGAGCGCCCTGCCGGTGGTTGCCCGCTGGAGCCTGTAGAGCTGCGCAACCAGTTGTGCCTCTTTGAGCTCTTCAAATGTGTTGTGAATACCTAGCTTGAGTAGCTTGTCGTTCGACGTGTTTCTGGGCAGATGCAATGCCGTCTTGTATGCTTTCCTTAAGATAGTCTCGGCTTGTTCTCTCCTTTGTTGCGTCATGTTGTGGTACGGGAGTGAGTACGTGACCCTGCTGACCACCAGGCTCCTGACCAGCTGAATCGTGTCCCCTTCCTTCATGCCACTCCTTTGCGACACTCTCGTGATCATCGTGCTGACTTGCTCAAGCAGGCCTAGCGTGTGCCCGCACCGTTTGCTGCTCTGGATCCACATTCCGAGGATGTCCTTCTCTGGTATGAGTTGACCTTCCAGATACACTTCTTTTTATTGGTTGTGTTCTTTGCAATCCTCTGAATTTCCAATTTCTCGATTGAGCACACGAGGCCTCTCTCCTTGACGTATTGTTCGACGCATGTTGCCGTCTTCTGAAGCTTTCGTTCGTTTGACCCAGTGATCCCTGATTTACCCAGACCGTGATGTCATCCGCATACACGGCGTGCTGGATGCCCTCGATCTCGTTCAGTTTCTGTGCTAGCCCCATCATCGCGATGTTAAAGAGAATTGGCGAAATGACGGAGCCCAGCGGGGTACCCTTGTTAGGCGTGTCAAAGGTATCACTTCGCAGGTCTCCGAGTCCTACTGTCGCCGTGCGCCTTGACAAAAATGCCCGACTTAATTGTGGGCTCTCTTGGCGCAGTTGGTCTTGTTTAGCCTTAACATGATGGCTCCGTGGCTGACGTTGTCAAGAGCCCCTTTGATGTCGAGGGCCATGATGATGTTTTCGCCTGCTTTGGGGATCTTGTTAAGGATCTCTTCCTTTATTTGTAGCAAGACATCCTGTGTAGACAGGTTCGTCCGGAAGCCAAACATTCTTCGGGTGTACAGCTCGTTGTCTTCTAGTTGTCGCTGTATTCTTTTGGTGACCAGTCTCTCGTAAAGTTTCCCGTGACACGAGGTTAGCGAGATGGGCGGCAAGTTTTCTATCTGTAGCTTCTTGCCGGGTTTGGGCATCATTACCACTTCCGCGTGCTTCCATTCTTTTCGTACCGTGCCCGCTTCCCACTGTGTATTGAGGTAGTCCGTGAGTTGGGCCACCGCTTCATTGCTGAGGTTGCGCATCAAGGAGTTCTTAATTTTATCGGCTCCTGCTGTCATGTTTTTATTGACTGCTCTGACGGCGGCATACACCTCTTCTCTTGTAATTCGCTTGTCGAGTTCGGAGTTTTCCGTTCCCTGGTAGTCCCCTTCGTATTCTTGCGGCTTGTCCCGGCCATAACATTTGATCCGGACTTCCTCTTGTAATTCCTCGTCTTGTCCCTCATATTGGTAGATGAGCTTTTGAATTGCCTTGTTGCTCGCAGCTTTGGTTTTGGTTGGGTCCAGGAGTGCCTTGAGTATACGCCAGCTTTTGGCTGGGCTGAGCGTGTGCCGCTTAGTGAGCTGCTAAACTGCTGCCAGCCTTGTCTTGCCAATTGCGCTGCGTATTCCCCTCCCTTCTGGGTGACCTCAGTGATTTTCTTCTTTAGCTTCTTGTTATCCTCTGTTTTTATCATCTCTTGGTGAGCCCGCGTCTCGCCTCCCATAGTTTGAGTAGCCTCGGGTCCACTTCCGGTGGTTGTTATGTTCTATTTCTTGTGTGTATTGTTTTTGTATTTGCTTTAGCTGTCGGCGCCCTTCCATTGAAGTAATCTCCCCCTTCATGTGTTTACTGTTCTTCTGAAAGGCGTCCCAGTCCATTATGTGGGCTGTGCCAATCTTCCTCTTGATGTTCTGGGCTTCTATAGTTATCTTCAATACGTAATGATCGCTGCCTAGGTTCTCCTGCAATTTTTCTCATTCGACCTGTTTTGCTCCTCTAACGTACATTAGGTCGGAATAGGTGCCTGACTAATGCTGTTACCTAGATGCGTTGGCATATTTTCTTCCGTTAGGAGGGTGCAGTTTGTGTCCTCCGTGGCCATGCAAACTAGCTGCCCCTTCCTGTCGCCTATCTGATACCCACAGCTGGGGAACCTCGCGTTAAAGTCCCACGCTATCAAATGGGTATTGGATGTTGCTAACCTGCCTGCCCCCGCGAAAAGTTTGCTAAAGTTGTCATCTTTTTGCCTGGGCGGGCTGTTTAAGTATGAACGCACTTTTTGCATTATGCTTTTGCTTGGGTAAAACCTCAGTTATCACGTGTTCTGTCCCGGTATCTGGTATTTCGCAATGTGCTATGGTTACTAGTTTGTTGCTAATTAATGTCGCTGTGCGGCCCTTCTCCTGGCATGCATACCCCCTGAGTGTTGGTGTGACATTTGTCTCTTGTAACATGATGATGTCTGGGAGTGCGTTTTGTGTGTTTATGTACTGCTGCAGGAGTCCCTGCTTGCGCCGGTATCTCCTGCAGCTCCATTGCCATATGCTTAGTGTGTGTTGTCCGGCCATGTTGTATTGTTATTGCTGTTGTTTTGGCTTTCGGATCCGAATTTTCTTTCGTGATAAAGCCTGTCCCTGGCTTCGTTCGTGATTTTCTGTGTGTTTTTACATTTTACGTAGCTGCGAAAATTCTGTTCCTGCAGCGCCATTTTTGTTGCATCTGTCCAATCTGCTTCTGCATGGTTTGCATAAAGCTTTCCATCTTTTCTTCTAGGCTCTTTTCCTTTGACTGTGTTTGTTGTATTTGTTGTTCAGGCACGGGGCTGGGTGGCGATCTAGGTGGGCTGCCCATTCTTTGTGTCTGTAACTCTCTGATTAAATCTTCGATTCTTTTCTTTACTTGCCTGGTTTCCTCTCGGCTTAGCTTTGGCTCCCTTTTGAGCGCCTTGTTTTCCTCTATTAGTTTCGTGTCATTGTTCGATTGTCCCGAGTGCGGAAACGGTAATGTGGGAGGGCCCGCTCCCCAGCTCACCTTGACTCCGCCTTTCTTGTGTTGTTGTTGTTTCGGCGGCCCTTGGTTGTTTTGCTTTTCCAGGGGTGGAAAGGACTCATCCCTGGGTCTGCCTCTCCGGCCCCTGCTCCGGCTCCGTGACTGGTTCCAGTGGGCAAGGCAGCACCCGTGGGATGCAGTCGCAGCTAAACCCGTTCGTCTTTTTATGCAGGTCCTTGCTTCGTGCATCGACCCTGTCTCTGTTCAGCTCGGCGGCGGCGAATGTGCTGCTTCTTGGAATGAACGATACCAGCATGTGCCAGTGACAGTGCTTTTCCCCGCCAACACCGGATTTTTCAACGACACCGACGGCCGCTGTGCTGAACTTTTTCGACATCCGCAGTGGCTATCCCAAGGAACATCGGCATCATCGAATCTTTCGGGAACCGCCCCTAAGGTTTTCTTCACCAGTGGGCAAGGCAGCACCCGAGGGATGCAGTCGCAGCTAAACCCGTTCGTCTTTTTTATGCAGGTCCTTGCTTCGTGCATCGACCCTGTCTCTGTTCAGCTCAACGGCGGCGAATGTGCTTCTTCTTGGTATGAACGATACCAGCATGTGCCAGTGACAGTGCTTTTCCCCGCCAACACCGGATTTTTCAACGACACCGACGGCCGCTGTACTGAACTTTTTCGACGTCCGCAGTGGCTATCCCAAGGAACATCGGCATCATCGAATCTTTCGGGAACCGCCCCTAAGGTTTTCTTCACCAGTGGGCAAGGCAGCACCCGTGGGAAGCAGTCGCAGCTAAACCCGTTCGTCTTTTTTATGCAGGTCCTTGCTTCGTGCAACGACCCTGTCTCTGTTCAGCTCGGCGGCGGCGAATGTGCTGCTTCTTGGAATGAACGATAGCAGCATGTGCCAGTGACAGTGCTTTTCCCCGCTAACACCGGATTTTTCAACGACACCGACGGCCGCTGTGCTGAACTTTTTCGACGTCCGCAGTGGCTATCCCAAGGAACATCGGCATCATCGAATCTTTCGGGAACCGCCCCTAAGGTTTTCTTCACCAGTGGGCAAGGCAGCACCCGTGGGATGCAGTCACAGCTAAACCCGTTCGTCTTTTTTATGCAGGTTAGTAGATATCGCTACTGCTATGAATTTAAAAGCGATTCTCTTTGTTTGGTCGTGCTGCCTTGCCCAGGCGTCTTGCTTGAAACATTTGCAGAGTGTTTTTATTCATTTTGTTTACTTGCACTTTTGCTTAGCGGTGACGTTGAGCCCAGGCCCAGAGGTAGCAAAGAAACTGGATGAAATTATTGAGAATCAAAAGGTCTCTTCATGCCAACTTCAGTCTCTAGGGGCAAAACTTTACTTGCATATATCAGAAACAAATCAGAGACTTGCTTCAATTGAAAGCAAACTGGAAGTACTATCGCAAACAGCCCAAAGGGTGGAAGCATGCGAGCACTCGTTGGCAGGATTGAACAGAGAAATAGTTTTGCTAAGAACAAAGGAGGACTACCTTGAAAACTACTCTCGTCGTAACAACCTGCTCATTTATGGCATTGAAGAGTCAGAAACCGAAACAGTAGATGACCTTAAGAAGCATGTTCTGACGGAAATATTTGAATGCAAACTTGAAGTCAATGTAGGGAGTTTGGAGAGGGTGCACCGCTTGGGGAAAAAAGCTGAAGATAAAAAGCGTCCCGTGATTATGAGGTTTTTTGATTTCGCTGAAAAGGAAGAGGTTCTCCAGAATACTTCAAAATTGAAGGGTTCCCAAACGTCCATCTCAGAGGACTTTTCACCTAGGCTACGGAAAACGAGAAAGCTACTTTGGGCTACTGTCAAGGATGTTAAGAAGCCCGAGGATAACGTGTACCTCAAATATGAAAAATTAGTTGTCAATAAAGAGGTGTACGCGTGGGACGAAAAGAAGAACCAAAGGTATAAAGTAAGTGGTGCAGTTTCAGGTGATATCGGTCAAAACGCCCCGAGTAATGACGCAACTTCCTCTGAATCAGTGAAAAATGCCGAGCGTCCGCGAAGGAAATGTGCTCCCGCTTCTTCTACTTGACAGGACACAAGTTCAATTCGGTCTTCCTTCAACGCCCTTATTAATGATCATCAAATTAAACAGATACCGTCATCTGCAGAAAATATCATTAGCAATTCTTTTCGCAGTCGGACGAAACCACCACCTCAGATTCGCCAACTGCGTGTGATATCTTTGAATGCCAGAGGCACTGTTAATAAAACAGACAGCCTTGAGGTAGTGCTCTTCTCTTATGATCCCCATGTACTGGTGATAAGCGAGACATGGTTACACAGTGGTATTTTTGATGAAGAAATTGTGCCACCGGGCTACGTCATTTACAGACGTGATCGCGGTTCACGTGGAGGTGGGGTTGCTGTGATTGCTAGGTGTGAAGTGAACGTAACGCTCCTTGACCAAATTGATCAGCATGAAAGCTTGTTTTTGCGCCTAGTAACGCATGGCTTCACCTTTTACCTTTGCGCTGTGTATCGTCCACATGATGCAACGGATTCTTTTATGTCTAGTCTTTTCGATAATTTAATACATTACCAGAATCGGAATCTTATCCTTACCGGTGACTTCAATCTTCCTGCCATCGACTGGGACAAACCATCGTATGGCCTATGTGCCTCATGCGATATTGTTTTAGATCTGATGTTTTCTTTAAACCTTAAGCAAGCTGTTCGTGAATACACCAGACAGTCATCTGTACTAGACCTATTCTTTGTTAGCCAAACCTTTTTTGATGGAGTGCTTGACGTTGAACCGGGAATATCAGATCATTGTCTTTTATACTTTTGTTGTGTTTCGCCTGGTGATTCGGGGGTGCGTCAGGCTAAAATGATAAAGGACTTCGTTCGTGCTAATGATAATGCAGTCATCGACGGCTTACAGTCGCTGCTAAGCAGCTCCTCCGGGAATGACGTTCATAGTTTGTGGCATCACTTTAAGAATGCAGTACAGTACTGTGCCGAACATTTTATTCCACTTAGAAAAGTTCATATCAACCGTCGCAATCCTTGGATAAGTCGAGAACTTCTTCAACTGAAGCGCAAAGTGAAGCGATTTATGAAGAAAAAGATATCTTCATTACAACAGTTCCAACTACTCAAACAGAAACTTGCCTTAAAGTTAAAATCAGCAAAGTTTCATTATTTTGAAATGACGCTCCCCGAATTCATCCGAAGCAATCCCCAAAAGTTATCGAAATTTTTAGGTAGAAAGAATGAGCAGTTGAGTAAGGTTCGAATTAATGACGACATTGTGACCGACTGCACAGTGATTGCAGAAGGTTTTAACTCTTACTTTCAAAGCGTATTTCTGACGGAGAGGGCAACCACAGCTAGAATTCGAGGTGATGATCTTGGTAACGTACCGGCTATTTCTGTGAATGGTGTTCTGTCGATGCTGCGTAAACTTGATGATAAGAAATGTTCTGGTCCAGATGGGCTTGCAAATGCTTTTCTTAAACGTTTTGCAACGCAATTATCCGAGTTTTTAACACAGATATTTCAAGTCACTTTAAATTCTAGTGATGTGCCGGAGGACTGGAAAATGGGCCGCGTTGTACCAATCCATAAAAAAGGACATAAGCTGAGTATTTCTCACTACAGACCGATTTCAATTACTTCTTCTTGTTGTAAGTAAATCGAACACATAGTCTCTGGGTGCCTTAATTCGTTTCTAGCTGAAAATAACATTTTATCCTCTTTGCAACACGGCTTCAGAAAGGGTATGTCCACTGTGACGCAGTTGGTTTCAACTGTTAATGAATTCCAACTTCTTCTTGATAAATCCGGGCAGGCTGATGTTCTTTTTTAGACTTCCGCAAAGCTTTTGACACTGTTTCTCATGGCAAACTCATTTATAAATTAGATAGTATTGGCGTCCGTACTTATCTTGTCAACTAGATTCATGCTTATCTTAAACAAAGGAAACAATACGTAGACGTTAATGGCTGCAGATCTAACGATCTTCCAATTACTTCAGGCGTGCCTCAAGGCAGCGTCTTAGGGCCACTGCTTTTCCAAATCTATGTAAATGATCTGTCTGCTTCCATCCCCGGAAATGTCTCTTTAAAGCTTTTTGCAGATGATTGCATACTTTTTAAGACCATAAATAACCAGACCGATCACTACTTCTTGCAAAATGCGCTTCTAGCTACTCATCAGTGGTGTGTAAAATGGGATATGCAACTAAACCTTGATAAAACTATTCTCTTACGCATTTCCCGCAAAAAGCATCTTAGTCCTTTCTCTTACACCCTGCAAAATCATGTAATCCACGAGGTTACTCAATATAAATATTTAGGGGTAACGTTAACTCATGACTTAACATGGACTTCACACATTGCAGACATTTGCTCCTCGTCATTTTCTAAGCTTTGTTACTTAAGGCGGAAGCTTAAAGATGCCCCAAATAAAGTTAAACTCCTTGCATACTCAACATTCATTAGGTCCAAATTAGAGTACGCTTCGGTATTATTGCATCCATTCATAAAGAAAGACATATACAAGATAGAGATGGTGCAAAGGAAAGCGGTTAGGTTTATTTATAACAAATACCGGAGGTTAGACTCACCTACAACACTAATGAAAACCAACCATATTCCATTACTTGAAGTACGCAGAAAAATTTCCCGTCTGTTGTTTATGCATAACCTTTTAACACATAAACTAAACATACCCCGCACTGAAATTCTCAAACAATTGTCGCGCCGAACACACCATACACGAATTCATTTGCTGGAACCCATGTTTTCAAAGACTGACTCATTCAAGCACAGTTTTTTTCCACGGACTGTTTCCGACTGGAACTCTCTTCCCGAGGCCATTTTCCAGTCCTCAAATTTTAGTAAAGCTCTTGAGAAGCATTTTCTCGAGTAAATGAGCGTTGTATTTCGTTATTCTGCTCATTGTTTGTAACCCCATGTATTTTCTTAATATTTGTCATTTTCAATGCCTTGTATAGCCCCTCCTGCATGGTCCAATCTACTGGCCTGCAGTAATATGAAATAAATAAATAAATAACCTGGCTGCCACACCGACTCCGGGAACGACTCTCGTCACCCTCTGAGCTGAACCGTCTCGGTCAGCGTCTCCGGCTCCGGCTCCGGCCCCGTCGCTGCTGCTGCTGCTGGCCATGGTTGCCCGGCGGCGGGTGCCCGCGTAGCTCCTCAGCGGCCTTGAGCCGCATCCTGCAGTCTCTGGTGCCGGTCACGTGTCCGCCTTCGTATACCATGCATTTCGGTTGGCATTGGTGTACGTCGATGGGATTGCTGACTCCGCAACGTCTGCAGGTTCTCGCCTCGGGCGTTGGGAATACGTCCGATCGGTGTCCCTGCAGGCCGCATACATAACAACATTATCTCGTTGGCCTGTATAGGTACGTCTTGTACTCTCCGCAGCTGAAGATGGCCCACTTCAGAATGCTTGCACCGCAGAAGTTGATTAGTGCTGTCTCGGTCTTGCCCAGCATTCGTGCTGCTAGGATCTCGACCCCTTGCCTACGTAGTATTAATTTCGATTCCAGTAAGTACGATGTCATGCCTGCCGGCAATCCGTGAATTACCTCACGCTTGACGTCGCCTGGCATGGCCACATATGCCGGTAGCGGGTAGCTCGTTCCTCTAAAAGGAAACTGCTTGATCTTGGGTATTTTGTTTGCTGCTTCTTCTTTGGAGGTGCTCGCGATCACAACGTTCGAGCCCGGTCGGAGCCTGACCAGAAAATCCTCCTCCTTGATTCATCCTCCACATGCTTCCACGATGGCACACGTGGCTTGATACGGCTTGATTTCCAGAATTTTGACTTCTCCACGGGGTCGGATAACGATCTTGGCGTCGTCCATCGGGAGCGGCACTAGCGTCTGCCTCGGCTGCCGCTGCGCTCCTGAGTTTTGAGTCTGCGTGCGCCCTCCGCCAGACTGCGTCATCCCGCCGGCAGACGCAGCTGCCGGCGCCATCTTGCCATTGTTCTTCTTCACGTGGGGCCCCTCTGGCTTCAAAATGTTGTTGCCCTTGGCAGCGCGCATGATTCCTTTCTTGTATCGTCTGGTATGGTATATCTGCCAATTTCTTTGTCTCGCACCAGGCTCTCGTCGTCGCTGACGTCCTGTTGCATGCTTGCGTCTTCCATTGCCCCTTCAGGCCGTTCCCCGCTCCCTGCGTGCCGGAACACGTGGTCGCCGGCGCGGCCTGCATCTTTTCAGTTTCCGCCTGGTCCTGGGCTGGTCCAGCTCAAAAATTAGTTGTGGCAAGGTTGTTTGGTGCCCGAGATGTCATTCCTGTCTTCCCCGAAGGCCATCGGATTGACAGGGCGCCCGGGGTCTGCTAAGCCTCGCGTTAGGCTTAGCTCCCTGGCCACGAAGTCGTGGCTTCAAAACCCCATAAAAGTCCAAAAAGTGGGCCTACTAGGCTGAATTCGGTGTTCTCGTGGTCTTGAAGCTTTCATTCGTTGATCTAACCAAAAAATGTGGTGGCCCGATGGATTTGCAACGTCGAAAGCTTCGAAAATTCGCGGAGCGCATGCGACATGCGTCCGCTTTCTTCGACAGCTCGCAGCGCCCCCCCCCCCTCCTCCAGTGTACGCTTAATATCCCCGGATGGTCTATTTATTTATTTATTTATTTATTTATTTATTTATTTATTTATTTATTTATTTATTTATTTATTTATACACAGTACCTACAGCGCCCTCATTGGGGCATTATTGTAGGGGGGAAACATCATAAATAAGAACAAACATCTAGTACATAATAAATTAGGCAAATGATGCAGTCTACACAGAAAATAAAATAAACCCATGCACACGGAAGCAAAAACAAACAAACAAACAAACAAACAAAATAAAAACCATTTTAGAAAGGCAAGCATACTCTAAACACACACATACACACAAAAAAAGATTCATTTTAAAATACAGCACTGCTTAGAACATAATACACTCGGACAAGAATTATTGCACTTATATTGACAGGTGACTTTGCAAATCGGTCAGAAACGATGTAGGAGGAGCGGTAGCGACCCGCGAAGGGAGACAGTTCCAATCATGCACTGTTCGTGGGAAAAAACTATATTTGAATACGTTTATACGGCAATTGTACTCGCGCACCTTAAGTGGGTGGTCAGTGCGGGCGGAAATGTAGCTGGGTTCACTAATGTATTTCTCTTTTGGAATTCCAGTTTTATTATTAAGAACATTATAAAAGAAAGAGAGTCTCAAATATTTGCGCCTGTTTTCAAGTAACGGCCATCCCAACTTCTCGCGCAAACCAGAAGAACTTTTTTGGAAATTGTAATCGGCGGACACAAACCTAGCAGCCCGTTTCTGGACGCGCTCCAGCTCCTCAATATTCAGTTTTGTATGCGGGTCCCAAACCGCGCAAGCATACTCAAGTATCGGACGTACAGTAGACATGTATAATGTCTCCTTCAGCGTAAGGGGAGCGTCCTTAAAGTTACGTCTGAGAAAGTTTATTGTGCGGCTGGCTTTAGCAGATATGTAATTTACGTGTGTATTCCATGATTGGTCAGTAGAAAAAAAGACTCCCAAGTACTTATAAGTTGAAACTGCGGATAATTCAGTGCTACCAAGGAAATAGTCTGTTTGGAGGAATTGTTTCTTTTTTGTAAACCGGACCAGATTACATTTGGAGATGTTTAGCGCCATATTCCAGTTGTTGCACCAAGAGAATACAGAGTTGAGGTCATGCTGTAGGGAAATTGCATCTGCTTCAGAAGAAATATTGCGGCAGATACAACAGTCATCAGCATAAAGTCTGATTATACTTGAAATGTTACTAGTGAGGTCATTTATAAAAATGAGAAAAAGAAGAGGGCCCAAAACCGACCCCTGCGGAACACCTGAAGTTACACCCACACTTTCCGAGCTGACACCGTCAATAACCACGCACTGTCTCCTTTCCGCAAGATACGCCTCAATCCAGGATAAGAGTGAGGTAGGAATATTTAATTCTGAAAGCTTATGTAACAATAGGTTGTGAGCAACTAAATCGAACGCTTTTCGAAAATCTAAAAATATACAATCTACCTGACCGGCGGAGTTTAAGGAAACAGAAATGTTATGTGTGAATTCCACGAGCTGTGTTTCACATGAGAAGCCGGACCTAAATCCATGTTGTGTCGAACAGAAAAAACTATTGTTTTGTAGATGGCTAATTCATTGAGTATAAATGACATGTTCCAGTGTTTTGCACGACACGCTCGTCAGCGATATGGGCCTATAGTTACATGTTTTAGTTTTATCACCACTCTTATGAATCGGAACGACATTGACACTTCTCCAGTCAAGGGGCAAAGAAGAATTCTCTAACGATTTCTGAAATAATGCAACGAGATACGAGGCAACTGAAACTGCACAATTTTTCAAAACGTAATTGGAAATGTTGTCAGGCCCTGGTGCTGATGTAACTTTAATTTTCTGTAATAAAAGCATGATCCCCCGTTCAGAAATTTCTACGTCATTCATTCTGGTCAGGGTGCTGGAAGATTGAAAGTCAGTATGTGTATTAATGGGATCGGAAAACACGAATTGGAAATAAAGATTGAAACTTCTCGCTTTACCTTTTGAATCCCTTCCAAAATCAGTTGCGTCTAGTATATCAGGCGCAGAGACCCTGCTGTTTCTCTTATTTTTAACATATTTCCAGACTGCCTTTGGGTTTGTATTTAGTTGTTGGCCTAGTGTGCTGAAGTATGCCCTTTTCGCTTTACGGATTTCTTTCGATAAGTTCTTAGTTTGCTTTTTCATCTCGGAGTACAAAGTTAGTGCAGGCGTATCGCAATATCTGCGAAAGAGCCGTTTCCGCCGGTTGATAATTGCCCGCAACTGTGTATTCATCCAATGCATATCGTCACGACGCTTGGCTGAAATCAAGCGGGATGGGATGAAAGTCTGCGTCAGTGACAAAATTTTAGTTTTAAACCAGTTCCAGAAGGAATCAATATTCAGGGATGGCTGATGTGAAAGAAACTCAGGAAAAAATGCGTCGAGTTCCTGTGATAGCGAAGCATAATCCCCTTTTTCATAAAAAGACACTTTGCGTGGTTGGGTGTGGTGGGTCTTCATAGCATTACAGGATACTTTTGCTAAAACTACATCATGGTCGCTTATGCCTGGCAGCGTTATGACAGACGAGACTAGGCTAGGGTCATTGCAGAAAAACAAGTCTAGCACATTAGCACTGGTAAGGCCGAGTCTGGTAGGGGTTTGAACAAACTGAAATAATGAGTGAGCACCAATTACTTCACGGAAAGCGGTATACAAGAGGGATGCAGTGCGAATTACTGGTTTAAAACAAGACCATTCTACGCTGGGCATATTAAAATCACCGGCAAGGATAATATGTGTTGCGTCCAAGGCTAATAATGTGTTGCTAAGTTCAAAAAATGGCTGTGCGCAGGTTGAACCGGGCGTCCTATGGACCTCCTGCATGTTTGTAAACAAACGAGGTGGCGCTGCAGTCGCTAGCGAGCTCGTGGTAGGCAAAAGGTCGGGGAGTGGCGTCGCGGATAGGTGTTGTGCGCGGGTTTTCAAGGCTTGTAGGCGCGTTTCCAGTTTCTGCGAATCATAGCAATGGTCGATGCTTCCAACTTAGTAAATTGTCGAAGTACACGAGCTCGCGTTGTCCACGTGCGGCCTATAAAGAGAAATAGTTTGACACTGTGTATTGTATATATGGTTAGTAGTAAACATGTAGAAAGCGTTCCTGTTGTTTATTTATGCGCTAGGCATTGAATAAAACAAGTTTTGACACTCTGCACTAGACGGAATGATTTTACTTCGGGACAGTAGTGAGGGGAAGTGCTGGCGTTGTTTCGCCGGAGCAGACATGCGCTCATCGTCTGCTGACATACGTACGTGTCGCGCTGCGCGAAAAGTGGGGACAGCGTCGTGTCCCCGATCTCCTGTCTCGCTTAGCGCTGTTTTTAGCCGCATGACCACGCACCAGCCAGGCCGACTTGTCCTCTTGCTAAGCTGGTCGATTTGCTGAAAATTTTTGATTTCTAGAATTATTTTCTTTCCTAACCCTGAAGTCTAGTTTCGTGACGAAAAATTATAGCGAAATATTGAGTACAAATTTATAAATTACGCTTTTTAGAAGTGTGGTCGTCAGAAATTGTGAGGTAATTTCTTTGATTTCAGTGCCGCATTTCTTTGACCAAAGCGAAAGCGAAGATGCCATAAACGAGGGAATAAACTTTAAGGTTCGTTTTCTGACCTCTCACATTTTCTGCGACTGGATCACTCACCTTCGTAATTCGCATGAAAATCAAATGATTCCATTTGTCGCAAACTATTCCTGAAACGTTGAGAAGCGTAATAAATCTCTCGATTTTTTTCCCTACACATGCAGTATTGTGTTAGTTATTTTTTGTAAGAAACGTTTTCATGTAACTATGCATGCATAAGTACTGATCATATAGAAAAAGAACTAATCGCGTCATCATACAAAACAGGGCTTTATGCACATGCTGGCATAAAAAAACTGCGCACTATCTACTCAATTATTTGAGACCTAGCTTGGGGAGACTTGACGACGGTGTTAATTATAATTACCCAGAACTGCACCAGATATAGCTATATATAAAAGGAATGACTGAAACTAGCGTAGGAATTTCATATTTGCACCAAGTTTAGTTACATATCGCATGCATGAATAACGAAAACACTTTTCATGCCGCGTCCCCTCTCAATCTCGCCACGTGTCTGTTAGTAGCACGCCTGCGGCTGCTTCTTTCCAAACAAGCTTCGCGATCATGTATTACCTCATGAAACATGACACATTCATGATGCAATGAAAAAGCATATGGCGTTTAGCACACTTAAGGTACGCTATTTTAAGCACACCAACGCGACCGCGCAAGATTGATTTAACTTACTAGACTTCTTTCTACTCGAATGAAATAATTACGTCGTGATATCAAGAAACAGTTTCAAGTAAATATTAAATATCACAAAACGCGCCATTTAAACATGGTGTGCTATTAACAAAAAAACGCATTCCTTGGGGGCGAGTGAGCCAGTCGGCGCCCCGTGCACTCCGGTTCAAGGTGATAAGTACGTGTGCAGCTACATGTCTTTTTTTTTTCCTTGAGCAATTATCAGCCTACTATCCTGAAGTCCAGGTGAATGAACGCAGTAACTTGCATGCTATTAAGTGCATTGAGTGGCAGTGCCCATCGACTCCCAGACTTCGCGCTTTACTACCGTGGCACAATGCCTGTTAGCCAGTTTCCGAATGCGGCATTTATGCGCGAGAAACCTATCGAGGCTAATTTAATATTTTTTATGCTACTACGCGGATCCAGCAGTGACGCAGCTGGTCAATATATCCTGCTTCTGCAGTTCACAGGCTTGAAGCAGCCACCGGTAGCTGCGGCAGCTGCGGTAGGCACGGGCAAGCGGAACCTGTTTTGCCTACCATGCGAAAGTCGCTGCTAACATCAGCGCCACCGCATCTTCGTGACGTCGCGGGGTGAAGGAGGTCCATAAAAAGAGCCAATTGCCAAAGAAGTACCATCGCCCAGCCGTACCCTGCACCAGACAGCTTCACAGGAATCGTTGTCTAAGTTAACAGACACGCTTCTCAAACTGCTATGAACGAGGATGAACACACCACCACCGCGTACATTGCGATCCTTCCTATACGTGGTATAGGATGGAGGAAATATTTCACCATCACTTATGTTGCTGTCCAGCCATGACTCGGTTCCAATTACCACATGTGCGTTCGTCATTTGTAAGAGAGAGAGGAATTGGTCCGTTTTGTTTTTTAGACTGCGGCAATTAACAACAATACAGACAAGTTCATTTTTAATAGCAGTTTGTGGGCTAGCTAAAAGCCTCGGTGATGGCTATTGGTTTACACAAGTGATATCGTCTGTTTCAATGTTGTACATATATGTTTTGTTGTCCAGGTTTAGGTTATTAAACCGTAGTTTCAACTTTCCGCCGCGTGCCTTAGCAAACTGCATGAGCTTTTTTCTTTGTTGCCGTACTTTGGCCGAATAGTCCTCGCTTATCGCCCAGTCAGTATCTTTTAGTTTAACAGCATTTGAAAGAACACGATTCTTTTCTTTAAAGGACAAAAATTTAACGATCAGGGGTCTGTGCTTGTCGGGCGCATATCTTCCTAGTCTGTGCGCTCTTTCAATGGCAGCGGCGTCAACGGAAAGTTTTAACTTTTCAGCGCAAAAAGAGATAATTTTAGTCTCAGACTGTTCCCACGATTCGGTTTCTTTGTCATGGATGCCATAAAAAATTAAGTTGTTTCTTCGTGATTGGTTCTCCAGGTCATCGTGCGATGACTCGAGGGCCGTGCACGCGACAGCAAGTTTCTGGGAACTTTGAGATAATCTTTCTACTTCAGGCTTTAGCGGGAGCACCAGTGACACATTATCTTCAACGCTCTTGACTTTTTCTGCGAGTTTTGTTAGTTTTTCTTCGAGATTCTTTTGCTCAAGCCGAATGGAACGTAGTTCGTCCAATATTTCGGTCTGTTGCTGTTGTATCACAGGTATTGTCATGATAGTATCGAACATCTGCTTTTCCTGCTCAGCAGAAAGAGGCCCAGGGTTTTGCTCTACGTCTCCCGAAAGCAAAAGCTTTCTTTGAAACAAACCTATTTATACTGAACAGCTCGCGGACACGTCGTACAGAAGGCGTAAAAACATGCACACAGCAAAGTTGGGATCTGGCGTCGACTTCCTAAACGGTTTGCCATTAACAGAAAGGTAAGAGCGTCTGGCTGCCATGTCGGCGCCAGATACCGGTGTGGCTGGGTACAACAGCTGCTTATGTAGGTCATGCTTGTGCGGAAGGTTCCAGGGTTGCCAGTCGATGAAGCGTTCGAGCGCCGGTAGCGCTGTGAGGTCCAACGGGGAAGCGTAACCCAAAAAAGCCAGGTCAGCAGAACAGACTTGCTCGGTAGAAGCGGCTCCGTTCATTGGCAGGCACGTCGACATCGCGGCAGCATCGAAAATCGCCATCATTTGCAGCACCTGAAGAAGAACAAGATGTAAGCGTCTGGCTGCCATGTCGGCGCCAGATCCCGGTGCGGCTGGGTACAACAGCTGCTTATGTAGGTCATGCTTGTGCGGAAGGTTCCAGGGTTGCCAGTCGATGAAGCGTTCGAGCGCCGGTAGCGCTGTGAGGTCCAACGGCGAAGCGTCACCCAAAAAAGCCAGGTCAGCAGAACAAACTTGCTCGGTAGAAGCGGCTCCGTTCATTGCCAGGCACGTCGACATCGCGCAGCATCGAAAATCGCCATCATTTGCAGCACCTGAAGAAGAACAAGATGTAAGCGTCTGGCTGCCATGTCGGCGCCAGATCCCGGTGTAGCTGGGTATAACAGCTGCTTATGTAGGTCATGCTTGTGCGGAAGGTTCCAGGGTTGCCAGTCGATGAAGCGTTCGAGCGCCGGTAGCGCTGTGAGGTCCAACGGCGAAGCGTCACCCAAAAAAGCCAGGTCAGCAGAACAGACTTGCTCGGTAGAAGCGGCTCCGTTCATCGGCAGGCAGTCGACATCGCGGCAGCATCGAAAATCGCCATCATTTGCAGCACCTGAAGAAGAACAAGATGTAAGCGTCTGGCTGCCATGTCGGCGCCAGATCCCGGTGTGGCTGGGTACAACAGCTGCTTATGTAGGTCATGCTTGTGCGGAAGGTTCCAGGGTTGCCAGTCGATGAAGCATTCGAGCGCCGGTAGCGCTGTGAGGTCCAACGGCGAAGCGTCACCCAAAAAAGCCAGGTCAGCAGAACAGACTTGCTCGGTAGAAGCGGCTCCGTTCATTGGCAGGCACGTCGACATCGCGGCAGCATCGAAAATCGCCATCATTTGCAGCACCTGAAGAAGAACAAGATGTAGGCGTCTGGCTGCCATGTCGGCGCCAGATTCTGCCTGACTGCTATAGCAGCAGCTGCAGCAGTAGTGCGTGTCATCAAGAAAGCAATTAATCTGAACGTGTCCCGAGCCATACCGAATATAGCGTTGGAACACTGCAGCTGTAAAAAGACCTGCACACTCACAATAAAAGTAAAGAGCTAATTCTCTAAGAGGTGTCTGAATATCCATTTTCTACAACATTACAGAAATCAAAATATCGGTTTTAATAAACGATTTCACTTCAACTTAAAAACCGGTTTTACCTTAAAGTTTCTTTTATTTCTAAAAAGCGCAAGGCAAGAAAGAGTCTTTCTCGTTGAACAAAAAGCAAGCATGCTCCTTTGGCAACCGAGCTTCAAGCTGCACTTCTCTTAATCTCCGATGTAATATCGCTGTTAACTCTTTTCGACAAAATTGGGGTATCATCATTGAAGGAGACTTCGATAACGAATGACATGCAACTAGTCTGAGAATCCTGAACCAATTGTTGCGCTGTAATTTCAAAAATGGGCGCTATAGTGAGCTACGGAAAGAGTCTGTCTAAGGTTCTCGTACCCGCTGACCAGCCTTTCGGTTCACGTGGATCCAACATGGTGGCGATACATGAAATGCAGAGCAGCTTGGGCGTGGCTATTTGAAAAGCAATGAAGGTGGCGCATTTGGACAGTTCGCTTTTGCCGGAGTGCCGAGCCGCCCCATAGCCATTTTAGAATATCGTAGCTTTCACAAATTGTGAAGCCTCATTTCACGTTGAAGGATCAGGTGAGGCCATGAAAACAAGGTCGAAATTCGGAGGAGACCATGTGTGAGTACTGCAGCTCTTCACAGCTATCCTGCTTCGCGTCATTAGTGGTGCACTTGGGCCCGAGTGGATTCTAATTGCCTGGTACTGGTGCAGGAAAAAATTTCATCCAGAGTTACAATATTCTTGCAAAAACTCCTGCTGCGAAAGGCTCCACAAAATAGTGGAAGCTTTCTGAAACACGCAGCCTTTATTATTTCATGACTTGAGTTTGAATTATTCTACCGCATACCCAAAGCACACAAGCGGATATTGCGAAGTTCTTGGTCTAAACCAGTTTCGACAACTGAAAAAAAATTCAGCTATTTCAAGTGTACACGCTAAAATTATAAAGTTCAAAGAAGCCCGCCACCAACGTCCCAACTAATATATGCTTACTCTGTGTTGAGAAACGCGTAATTCGCAGGACGCACCAACAAGCGATTTCTTATCTG
The DNA here is from genome assembly GCF_052857255.1 of Amblyomma americanum. Taxonomy (NCBI): domain Eukaryota; kingdom Metazoa; phylum Arthropoda; class Arachnida; order Ixodida; family Ixodidae; genus Amblyomma; species Amblyomma americanum. Next base: position 123,829,734 of record NC_135507.1, on the reverse strand, counting down.
CATCAGTTTAGCTTTCGGGAATAGTGTGCGACCAAAACTAAACGTTGGCAATTCTCAAATCTCATACCAAAAAAAAAAGATTGAGGAGAATGCCTACAGTTTTTTATTGCGCCGGTGACTCGAAGGTAAATGATCATATGTCTACGTAAAAACCCCAGAGCTTAAACTTTTGAAAGTAAGAAAGCGTTTGTTTTTTATCACAATAATCGACGATGGTGTTCAGTGAGCCGCCTCAAACGACAATTTTTTTTCCTTTTGTAAATCACCGCATGCTGTTTTCTTCCTCCGGCAGATGTACAGGAGAAAAATTTTGGCTATACAAACCTTTTTTATCTATATTGTACTTGATAAAGTCATAGGTAGTGGAGCCTTCCGGTTTTTTGTGAGTACGTAAGCATCCGGCGGGCTGTTATTATTGAAAAATCTAAAACCACATGATCCAGCAACAGCATGCCACCTTAATCAAAAATTGAACAAATAAAGTCGCGATGGGCATCAATAATTTTCGCAAATTATGTTTTCGGCAGCTTAGCAGGAAGGCTGACAAGGTGATGTGCGAGAATCCGAGAGAGGAGACGAATATGCGCTCTGAAGGCTTCGATTGTTACATAGGCAATAACAGTATTCTCCTGGGAGATCAGTGCTGTTGCGGCTGTAAACGCGCATTTCGGTAGTCTTAGGTACGTCCGGAGAGCTTGAGCTTGAACACTTTGTAGACACCGCATGTTCGTTTTTCTCAAGTTTCCTAGCGCAGGGATACTGTACCGAAGGAATGCCATGAATAGTGAATTGTACAGTTTGAGCATCGAAAGCACTGATGCTCCCCTCGTCTTCCCTCCGAGGTAGGAGAGAACGTGAACGATCGATGTCAGTCGCCTTTTCATGTACGAGACATGTGGGCTCCATGTTAGATTACGACTCCAAGGAAGCGATGGCTTCTTTCGTAGTGTATTGCTCAACCATTTGTGCTTATGTGCTTACGGGGTAATGGGACATGTTCTTGCGTGTAAAAACAACAAGGGAACATTCATTCAGTAGAAATCTCCAGGCCTCGCAGGCGTATGTAGACCGTAAGAATGATTGCCGCCTTTTGAAAGTCTACTCGCACTCTTGGTCACGTAACTCCTGATGCACAGATACAAATATCGTCCGCATAGACTGAGACTTGCGCCGACTGTGGCGGACACCAATAAGGCCGACAAGTGTAGAATTGAAAAGCGTTAGTCTTAAGGGCTCCACCCTGTGGAACCCCAAGGGAACTGAAATGTGAAGATGTTGGTCCGTCCTCAGTCTGAATAAATAGTGATTTGTTTGAAAAATAAGTGCGTATCCAGCAGACCTTGCGACAGCCAGGTTCTGAAACTTCCAGATGGTCAAAATTAGCTGGATTAGAGACGCTGCTATACGTCCTTTTAACATCCAGAAACAACGCCGCGGTCAAGCACTTCAGATGGTTCTGATGTTGAACTGATAACAACAGGTCAATCACGCTATCAATAGGCGAGCGTCCACGCCGAAACCCGGACAGTACATCTGGGCATATTTGGTAGCGCTCCAGATACCACTAAACGCACGTAGGTACCATCATTTCCATTAGTTTTCCCACGCAACTAGCCAATGCGACCGGACGGTACGATGCTAGGTCAAGCGGTGATTTTCCGGGTTTAAAGGCTGGCACCAGACGAGTTGATTTCCACGCGTCCGGAACTGCATCGGCACACCAAGATGAGTTCATGTGGCCTAAAGTAACACGTCGAGCCTCCTGACCAAGGTTTTCAAGTGCTGAGTATGTTACACCATCAGGCCCCGGCGATGAAGACCGTCTGCAACCGGCCCATGAACAACAGTCGCATGAACTACTAGTCGCGGAAATCCGTGAGCTCTACGACACCACCATCAATAAAGGACACGATATTATTTGCCAATGGCTGCCAGGACACAGCGGCCTCGCAGGCAACTACCACGCGGACGAGGCCGCGCTAACTGCTCACCATGAGGGCGATTGTGCGTCCATGCTCGTCTCGAGAGCCGACGCAGTGGGTAGGCTTACACTATTTGCGTGGGACATCAGGCTTGCCGCGTGGAATTGAGGCCAATTTTGAATTCGCGTTTAAAAACCTCGGACCAGATCTGAAGCTCCGCCTTCCATCCGGCCTACTACGACGTGAAGCAAATCCTCTGTGCCGCCTGTGGCTTGCTGTAGCTTTCACCAAGCATTGCTCTTTCTTAATCGGTATGGCTGATAGCCCTTCATGTGCCATCTGTGTGTGTAGTGAGACTCTAGACCACATTCTTTGCGCATGCCCTGCCTACAATTCCGGAAGGCAGTCTCTCTGCCGTGCACTGGAACCTCTAGTTCCGCGCCCCTTGGCGGAAATGAACATTCTCGGCCACTGACAGTGGCGATCGACGGCGAGAAGGTCTCCAAGGCACTGTTCCGCTTCTTGAGGACTTCTGGCCTGCACGGTAGGCTGTGACTTAACCGAACGCTGTGACTTTGCATATTGACTTCGATTTTCTGCTACCCTCAACCCTTTCCCCCCGTGCAGGGTAGCAAACTGGTTATTCTTCCGGTTAACCTCCCAGCCTTTCCTGCTCCTCCTCCTGAACGAATAAATGCCCAGTATAAATGTGGAGTGGCTACACGTGCCATAAACCGACGTTATGAAATAAGAGATACGCCTTACCTAGGTACGGTTTTCCTTCCACTTGCGGAATGCAACATAGTTTTTAATGCCGGCTGGTGTCATTACGTTAACCTACGCGTCGATAGCGCTACACTTAAAACTCGTTGCAACAAAACAACTTATAACGAAATATCGGAAATAAGGATGAAATGACGATTCTCCTTAGCAGTTCGCCTTACTCGGGCTATAAAGAAGCAACGGCTATAAAGAATTAATCAATGAGCCCCTTCAACTTCGTTGTAGAGAGGTTTAACTCTATGTCATTCACGCCCTAGTGCGTTTACAAAATATTGCTAGGGATTGGGGACGAATCGATTTTACTTTTTTTGCGGAAACGCACTCTCTCACCCATCTTTTCGGAGGAATTTAAAAAAAAACATGCAATATATGAAGAAGATATCATGTAGTCTGTGGTGCGGTACCGTATCCAGTGCAACTGACTTTTTGCCTAACGAAGCGGGTGTACTTACCGAGTTAGATTTGTGGAGCGGTATACACACACACGCGCGCGCGCGCACGCACACATGCACACGTACACCCAAAAATTACTATGGCAGCCTCCAACAACTTCATTTCATGCATTTGCCTTCTTTCTTTTTTTCGTATGTGTAATGACCCAATAAAATCTACGTTCCAGCCGACTTTAGGTTGATTTGGAGTAGTTCTTGCTGTAGGGATATTTGGCTCATGCCATGAATTTGAACGGCGCGAAGGACGTGATCACAGAAAATACAAGAATGACAGAGCGCCTCTTTCTGACCACCTTGCATTTCCTGGGTTCAAGTTTTCAATTTGCCTACTTATATCAATTATCAGAGACGAGAGCACACGTAGTCATTGTTCCTGAGGAACGCGTAAGCTCATTTTGACATAACGCGTACACTTCTTGCAAGATACGGTTGCAACACTATAACGGTGCTGGACTAGAGTGCATTAACTGCGGTTTTTGTTTCATATCACTTGGGCTTAATCTCACTCCAGCAAAATAATGAGTCGGTGCCCTCTAGAACTTCAATAAACATGCGTGGCGCTACAATAACTTATACAATATGTGCAGGATTATTCTTCACTAGTAAATAATTGCCCGAAATTGATAAACAATCGGCGCTCTGCAAGACGATGTCCAGGAACTTATTAAGAAACCTTGGCTCATATTACAAGAAATGCGCCGTATATCTTAGGCTTGACGGCCGTGGAATATGGACTTAACCCTACTTATCTTACTTCATAGGCCTCAGTCACAGTCCCGCTCCTTTTTGAAGAGATACCTTGTTAGTTATTCAAATGGTGCCCATCCGATCCACCTCGAATATAACCCTATTGAAAAATGTGTACAGGTTTGAATAGGAGAAAATAGGATTATGACACATTTCGTTTAACATTATAGGATGAAGCTTCCAATCGATTCAGCGTTTGAGTAAGTCTTTAGTGGAGGGCTCCGTATAACTACCATTACCCATGGTTAATTACCGTGCACTTACATCACACAGTGCATGCAAGTCGTGGGTTCAAACCCGCCCACTACGGTAGCACTTCTATAGAGAAAAAATGGGAAAATTCCGTGTACAGTGCCTTTTTTAGTGCCCGTTAAGAACGCCAGGTGGTCGAAATTATCCGGAGGCCTCCACTTTGGCGTCCCTCATAGACTGAGCCGCTTTGGGACGTCCATCCTATAAAGCCAAACCAAATGTGCCACAATTATATTTGCTGACTCGTTCAAACCTACATACATTTTTCAGTAGGGAAAAGATATGAGCTGCGACGAAGATCAGAGATGTGGGGCATTTCGGTAGAAAGGAAATGTAACAGGCGATGAACAGCTCACGCGATAATGCCACTTGTAGAAGAGCACTGCAGCGATAAAAAGAAAATACACGTCCACATAGATGCTCCTTCTGCCAACGATGGCCTTCGTAGACGCGCCCGCGCCTACAGATGGTGTGAGGGGTCTAGAGTAGAAGTGTGCCGAAAATATTTCTTCGAGGTCAAAAGATTCTGCAGCTGCTCCGTACTTCATACCTATTATCCTACGTCATATTTATGGCACTCGGAATAGGTATTTAAGTAAGTCAAGGTCAACCATTGAACTGTAAAATAAAAAAAACAATTTTGGTATCATTTTGCTTGATCTTGTCGTTCTTACGATTCATCTTCATTCATGCAGAAGTCATTCCGAACGTTTTATGCGCCAAACGCATTTCATTTTTGTCTTTGAAAGGGCGGAAGTTTGATCCCTTTATACTTTTCAGACCATACTTGTTCTGGCGAATTATTTCAGCACTATTCTATGCCTATAGGTTCTATGCTTCCTGTGCAAGAAACTTTATTGAGTGGAACACGCTCTGCACCAATAGCATCGCATTTCGTGTCATCCAGCGAATCTGGCGAGTCGTGATCAAGTCATTAGAAGTTTGTATCGAACGACCTGCTTGCACTTTGAAGTGGGCGTTTCATACCATAGGAGGAATTGTCAGTGTATTATCATCTTTGTGCAGTATCTTTGTTTGACTGTGCACATCCCGTTAAAAGGGCACAATGCCAGCTCATGGCCTCTCCACCGCCTACCCTATTTCTGAGAAAAATGAGTCGCGAGTATCCATTTTTTGCCATTGGTACCTAGATGAATGATGGCGGATGTATTGAGGGACTATGTTATCAGCCATATTATTTAGCTCCCTGCCCGCAGGGGCGTCACCATTAATAGGATGTTGGTGGGTAGCGCACCAGCACGTAACGCAGCATATACGCTTAAGGTGTGCACGGCTTTGCCGTGTCAGGGGAAAAGGAAATCCTGGTGGCCGAGCTGACGCCGATTGTTTGGACCTTAAAGGCCCTCAACCGAAGCAAAACTCCACTTTGGCCCCGCTTCCCACAGACGGTACCGCCGGATTGACCAGCCCGGGGGAAATCACCGAGTTGCGACTTCCTGTCCCCCTCTCCACACTTTTCTTTGCTATCTCTCTCCCACCTATCCTGTAATCTCACTTCTTCCATATTTTCTTATTTTAAGGACGGCGAGGGTTAACCCTGTGCGTACTGGTCTCCCTTGGCCCTTATACATTCAGTTAGAGTGGCCGCGTACGGTTATTGCGTCTAATGCATTCCCATGTTCGGCTCCATGGTGGGCGACCAGCGTGGCTGACGAATAACATACACTATCTTATGGCAAACAAAAGAAACATCTTTCTGAGCGGTCACTTAAAAGGGGCCGGACCGACATCAAATAATAATCAGTGATAATAATCGACATCAACAGACCGACATCAAATAATAATTCAGTGATATTAATTACATCGGTGCCGATGTGATTATTATCACTGAAACATGGTTGTCTTGCAAAATTGATAATTCTGAACTGTTTGATTGTGAACGACATTACACAGTTTATAGGCATGATCGCTCTGAGCGTTCGGGTGGCGGGATTTTGATCGCTGTTGCAGATTACTTGTTTTCTTATGACGTTTTCATACCGTCAGACCTAGAATTTCTTTGCACATGTATTAAGATAAAACATAAGGAAACCGTATTTTGTGCCTGTTACCGACTGCCCTAATCAGCGAGCAGTTTTTGTGATAGCCTCTATGACTGTCTTAACCAAATTGTACTCAGGTTTCCAAAAGCACCAATTTTTCTCCTAGGCGATTTTAATTTCTCTGCTATATCATGAACGGAGCACCACCCTGCTGTTTTTTCTTCTTCAGAATCGTTAGCCTTCCTTGACATATGTTCAACGTTTAACCTCGGTAAAATTGTGAAAGACCTAACTCGCATTACTGCATCCACTGCCAATATTCTGGACCTTGTTCTAACAACCTGACCTGATTCCATTTCATATCTTACACTCATGCCTGGACTAAGCGGCCATTCAATTATCAACTGCACTCTGCCGTCACGTGCACCCCGCCCAGTCAAACATTAAAAGGTAATTCGGGAATAAAAAATGGAAATTATTCTGCAATTACACCGAACTAGAAAAATTTGCTGACATTTTTTTTCCCAGGTTCTGCGAGCGTTCACTGCACAATAACTGGTCTTTTTCAAAAACAAACTGGAAGCCCTCACTCATAGGTACATCCCACTTCGTAGAATAACGCGCAATATACGTTCACCATGGTTCAGTGTTTCTTTGAGGCGACTGCTAAACAAAAAAAACGCATCTTTTGTCGCTGCACGGCATCCAACTCTACTGAGAGATGGAATGCTTATCTTACGGTGGCATCGCAACACAAAAATCCCCTTTTGAGCGCGAAACGCAACTTCTTTCAACATACCTTGCCTAGAATCCTGATTACTAACCCACGCAAGTTCTAGACAATCCTTAACGTGAAACCAAAAAAAAAAAAAGATATGATACTGAAAGATAACCAAGGTGACCTGGTCCACTGAACGAATGTTGCACATAATTAAATCGTACATTTTCTTTATGCCTCGTAACAACTACACACGTAACTCTTCCCCACATGCCTACATTTGACTCCCAATTGATGGATGCCATCACCATTGACTGGGAGGGAATTTACAAACTTATTGATAATGCTAAAATGTCATCTTCTGCAGGTGCTGATGGTATCAGCAATAAGATGTTGAAAAACACTATTACTTATTCTTCACATATGTTGTCCGATATTTTTACTCAAATATTGCAGGCCGGCACGCTCTCTGACGACTGGAAGGTGGGCAATGTGGTTTCAGTACACAAGTCTCGTGATGTTCACAGCCCTATAAACTACATACCAATATAATTAACTTCTATTCCATGCAAATTTCTTGAGCATGTAATCTATTCTGCCCTCGTGAGTCACCTTGAGTCCATTTCTTTTTTACAGCCCATCAGCTTGGTTTTCGAAAAAATCATTCATGTGAAACACAGTTAATCGCTTTTACTAATGACCTCTTTGCAGCTTTGGATCGTTCTTGAAGATTATTGATTGCATATTCACTGACTTTGCAAAAGCCTTCGGTACCGTCTCTCATCCTCTTTTACTTTTGAAACTTAGTTAACTAAACATAGATAGTAATGCATTAAAATGAATTGAGTGTTTTTTAGCTGGTCACACTCAGTATGCTACAGTTAATGACCATGATTCTGATCTTTCTTCAGTAACATCTGGCGTTCCTCAAGGATCTGTTCTATGGCCTCTCCTTTTCTTAATCTATATTAATGATCTTCCTGATCTCATAACATCATCTATCCGGCTTTTCGCTGACGACTGCGTAATTTACAGACAAATTTCCAACCCATCTGATACCTTAGTTCTTCAATCTGACAATAATAACATTTCTGCTAGGTGCGACGCTTGGCTAATGAAGTTTAATGCACCTAAATGTAAAACAATTAGAGTAACACGAACACCTTCCAAAACTAACACGCATCCATATATTCTTAATGGCTCCCCCTTAGCTTTTGTTTCTGCATATAAGTATCTTGGCGTATCCATTAACAATGACCTCTCATGGAAAACGCGTATCCAGCACATAACTAACAATGCTAATCGCATGCTTGATTTCTTTCGCCGTAACTTTTCACTTGCTCCGGTTAGTTTAAAACTACTTGTGTACAAAATGGTCGTCCGATCTAAAGTAGAATATGCGAATTCCGTATGGGACCCTAACATCAAATCACTGATTAATGCCTTAGAATCTGTTCAGAATCGTTCAGCCCGTCTTGTCTTGTCTAACTACTCCCGTTCGTCTAGCGTCACACTCATGAAGCAAACTGTAGACCTTCAAGACCTTTCACTGCGGCGACATCTTTGTAGCCTTTTAACTTTCCACAAACTATATTGCACAAATGAATCGTTAAAACACAGTATTTTCACTGCTAAAAGTTATGTATCATCCCTGATTGATCACCTATTCAAAGTGAGAGTTCCAAGCTGCAGAACTAACCAGTACTTTCATTCTTTCCAGCCCAAGACAGCTCAGACTGGAACCACCTGCCCGCCTGCATCGTCTGCATCCCAGAACCTGAAGCGTACAAATCTGCGCTTTTTCATCATCTTTTATGTTAATCTCTCTTGTTTTGTATTTGATTTTTATTAATCACTTACCACTCCCATCTCTAAGCCTGAACTGCCGTGATAGTACCAAAGTAAATAAATAAATAAGACATGTGTCGCCAAATACAACGGAAAGCTTTGCAAAGTTTCTTGTTGTGCACTCCATAACCGACAAGCCTGTAGCTGGTTTATCAGCTTTTGCAATTGCAAACTGCTAACTCTGAAAAGCTTGGCGAACTGAATGTGCATGTCACACCTCACCGCACCCTTAACTTAACCAAGGAAGTCGTTACAGAACACGAACTTGTACAGAGTACTGATGGAGTGGTTGAACAAGGACTTGCCCGAGCAAGGCGTAATTTCCGCCCGCAGGATCACAATCTGAAAGAACAATGCAGAAATAAAGCAAAACATATTGTCCTCACATTTAATACCAGTTATCTGCCAGACTCCATCATGCAGCATACTTACACTGTAAGGTGCGCCCTTATCTACAAAACCTAAGGAATTGTTTTAAATGCTAGTGTTTTGAACATGGCTCAGTATCATGCCGAAGCAAGCGTACATGCGTCACATGTGGCGAAGACGAACACACCAAAGAGAACTGGGAGTGCACACCGAAATGTATCAACTGCACTTTTGCACATGGCGCGTACTCCAGGTCCTACACTATCTGGAAGAGAGAAAAAAGAAATAATTAACTTGAAGCAAAAGGAGAACATATCTTACCCAGAGGCTAGGAAACGATTCACCTTTCAGGAGAAGGGAACTTTTCCTGAAGCGGTGAAGCACGAGCCGCAGCCGCATTCAGTTCCATTTGGCACACAAGTCGAGCTGCTGGACATTGTGTGGACATCACGGTCCCGAACCCTGTACACGAAAGATTGCGGCAAAGTCCACAGGCCTGACGATTGCTCGGGAAGATCATGCAATCTCCGCTGGAGGCCCTTTCTCGACGTCATCGGCAGTGGCCGCCTCGGTGACGGCCATCCAGAACAGCAACGCTGAACTGAACCTGTCCCCCACCTCACAAAGCAGCCAAAAGCTGCTTTAAGAGACTCTGCTCCAGGAGCGGAGCCTGATGCAGCTTCTGCATTAAAAAAGCCATCGCAGCACCGAACTAGCCTCTAGCTAATCTGAGGAGGAAATGGAGGTCTCAGTAACTCTACCATTTGTTGGGCGAGTTGGTGCTCACGATAATCCATAACAGCGCGAAAGACGGGACAGAGAAGAGAGGAAACAACACAGAGCGCTGTGTTGTGTCCTCTCTTCTCTGTCTCGTCTGTCGCGCTGTTATGGATTATCAGTAACTCTGCCGTTATCTTTGCCGCCGAAGGACCGCCGTCTTTCTGGGTTCGGTGGTGGTGGCGGCAGAAGAAAACGTGTTTCACAATTGTAGCTGAGAATGTGACGTAGTCAGTACAAATTGTCTTCCTCTTCATACCTACCCTGCGACTACACTCTCTCATGCGTAAATATGTTTCTTTCATGTTGTGGAACTGTCGTGGCATAAGAGATAAATATGACGATATCTGCATATTATTAGAGGAGCACCGACCGCACTTATTTTGTGTTCCAGCAGCACTGTTAAACAACACACACGAAAATCTTTTTAAACACCGAACTTTTTTGAAAGGATCGCGTTGGCACCGCTTGGGGTGGTGTTGCCATTGTCGCGATCTCCGGTGTAATAGTCAAGGAGTAAACCCTGAACACTCCTTCAGAAGATTTCGCAGTAAGGGTTCAGCTGAAATGTCTGACTACTGTGGTTTCTCTTTATCTTCCCCCAAATAGTTGTTCTTCGGTGAAATGGCCTGCTTTACTTAGTCAATCAGTTACCAAAACCTTTTTTGATTCTTGAAGACTTGAATGCTCACTACCCACTGTGGGGCACCGATAAGACAAATACGCATGAGAAAATAATGGAACAGATACTAGACGCTACAAACATCTTGAACGACGGTGACGCGGCGTACTGTAGCACTGCGAACACAACTTACCCTTCAAGAGACCTGTCATTTTCATCGCCCCAATTGCCCCTGGATTATTCGTAGAATGTGATTCAAAACCTTTTTGGCAGCGATAATTTTCCTATCCTCCTTCAAGTCACCTATATACGCCCAACGCCGTTTGTTCGGTATCCTCAGTGGAAGCTTGCACAAGCCAAGTGGGATGTACCTAAAGAATATGCCATAACACATGAAGCTGTCACACCCCTAACTATGCATGAATAAAATATGGCGATCAGAAAGGTAATCATCTGTGCAGCTTCATGATCAATCCCCCGTTCCAATGGAAATCTTCGAAAACGTCCAAACCTTAGTAGATTGAAGAGTGCTCTCAAATGAGGAAAGCACAAAACAAGGCATGGGAAACCTTCAAACGATATCCAATGGTCACAAATCCCATAAAATTTGAAAAACAAAAGCAAAGGGCGTTATGTTCGGAGGAAAGCAAGGCGCCGGCCATGGAAAATTTTTCTTTCTGGTGTAAACTAGTGTGGGCCAAAATACGCAAGATGGATGGTGAAAACGGAGCGTTTACGATCCCTCTTCATAATAAAATAAAATACCTCTTCAAACAGGCAGATATCTTGGGGAAACATTTCTATAATGTATCGAATTCTGCAGCATATACAGAGAAGGTTTTGAAAGAAAAAGAAAACGCCAAAAACAGGCTTCCACACTTAAGTTCAAGTGAAGAGTACAACTGCGAGTTCACAGTGCATGAACCCGAACTCGTGTTTGCAAACTGCAAGCCCACTGCAGTTAGTCCAGATGTAATTCATTACAGCATGCTGCAAAACCTCCCTCCTTCTTCACTTGGTTCATTGCTGCTCCTTTTTAGCCGTGTTTGGAACGAAGGTGAACTTCCTAATAAATGTAAAACTGCAATAGTCACCCCAAAACTCAAGCCCGGAAAAGACCGATGCTTTGTAGAAAGCTTTCGTCCTATAACTCTGACCAGCTGTCTCTGCAAAACCTTTCCTCTCGTGAATACAACGCTAGTGTACATTTTGGTGATGAACAAGTCAATAGATCGATTTCAGTGCGGTTTACAACGTCACTGATATACGATAGACCTATTGGTGCGTCTTTAAACACGCGTTCGGGAGGCCTACGCAAATGGCTAATACAGTCTGTCGCTATTTTTTTATCTTGAAAAACATACGATTCGACCAGCAGGTATGGAATCCTCCACTACCTCGTCAACACTGGAATTGCCGGAAAAAAACTCCGTTGTATTGAAGACCTTCATTCTTTCCGTACCTTAAGAGTCAGATTGGGCAACACTCTGATGTGTTCGTTCACGAAAATGGAGTCCGCCAGTGTAGCTTGTTTATTGTAACGCAATTTTCCCTAAAAATAAATTGATTAACAAATTTCATCCCGCCTAGTATGCAGTACTCGTTGTACATAGATGAACTGAAAATCAGTTTTACATCATGCAACTTTGCTATCTGCGAACTACAAATACAAACAACTGTCAATCGCCTCATAAAATGGGCGGATGAAAATGTTTTTAAGTGCTCTCCAGAAATACGCAGCCTACTTCCACATCCATTCCTGCATCTGAATGGCAAAGTCATCCCTGTAAAAACAGAAAAAAGTTTCTTGGCGTTCGCCAGTGTAGCTTGTTTACTGTAACGCAAATTTCTCTAAAAATAAATTAACAAATATCATACCGCCTAGTATGCAGTACTCGTTGTACATAGATGAACTGAAAATCGGCTTTACATCATGCAACTTTGCTATCTGCGAACTACAAATACAAACAGCTGTCAATCGCCTCATAAAATGGGCGGCTGAAAATGGTTTTAAGTTCTCTCCAGAAAAACGCAGCCTGCTTCCACATCCATTCCTGCATCTGAATGGCAAAATCATCCCTGTAAAAACAGAAAAAGTTTCTTGGCGTTATTTTCGATTTGAAACTAGCATTCCGACCACACATGCAACAGCTGAAGCTCCGCACTGAGAAAGCAACAAATATCCTCAAAGTTCTGTCCCAAATGACAAGGGGTGCAGATAGAAGTTGCTTACTCCACCTTTACGGGTAACTGATTGGCTCAAATATGGACTATGGGTGCGTTGTTTATTGTTCAGTCAGACCATACACATTGAAAGCTCTTGACCGCGTCCAGCATTCTAGTCTAAGGATTACTTTAGGAGCATACTGCGCATCACCTATTCAAAGCTACTATGTGGAGTGCCACGAACCATTCTTGCCGTCGCGAAGAATGTTATTAACACTTACATACGCACAAAAGATATTTTCTTATGCGGAACGGCCCTGCAAACCTATTTTGTAAAGTACACGTCAGACGGCTTTCTTCCGAAATGAGACAAAATACATACCAACCACAGGAATCAGGATAAACACAAACCGCCGAATCATGCAAACTCAATATTTCTATAGAGCATCTGTTCCCATAGGACAATGACGGCGTACCCTGGTTGAAAGGCTCCGTGCAATGCAAATTTGCATTGGGCGATTACAGTAAGAAAGCTGTACCATTGGCATTTATAGAAATTGAGTTTTTTAAAATAAAGGAAATTACAGCGCATTTACAAATTTATACAGAGATGGCTTAAAAACTCATGACGGTGTTAGTGCAACTGCTTTGCGAAAGGGTTCCACCAACAGTGCCATTGTAATTAACCAGAAAGCAAGCGGAATTCTGTGGAATTCTATAGAATATTAACAGCACTGGAGAACATAAGTAACCAAAGCAATAAAAACGCAGTAATAGATGCAGACTCCAGAGGTTCCGTGACTGCAATAATCTCGAAACAAAGGTCAAAAACCCCCTTTTATCTATATAGTGCAAAAACTGGTGTCAATAAAATGTCTTGTCAATACACTTAAACGAGATATTTTAAAACTTTGTGTCCCGTTTGAAGTAGAATACTTATATTTGTGTGTGTTGTGATTGCGCGTGTGCGTCTGTTTTAAAGCGTTCCCGTGAACTATATTCACGACGTATTGGACGGTGTTGCCGATGTGCACGAGATGTTGCGTTACCTGTGTTATTTTTCTTGCCTTTTTGTCCCCCCCCCCCCCTTCCCGCTGTAATTCCCAAGGGCACTGCGCGTACTGTGATAAATGAAATAAATGAATAAACTGCATCAGCTTGCGGTACGCGTGCACAACGTATATTTCAGCTAAGGTCCAAGCCATATTGGGATTGCAGGAAACGAGCTCGCCGACTCCGTGGCAGGGAATGCAACCAGGAGCGACTTCTACAGAATAAAGATTCTATGCCAGGAATCATAGCACTCTGATTTGTGTTACTAAGGGAATGGACTGTGTTCGTGTGTTAAAGTGATAGGTTGGCTCTCTTTATCGGCAACTTCTGCGACTAGCTCAGCGCAGCGTTTCTTCCCTCCTTCTTTTAAGTTTTTGTCTCCTGCATTCCTTCCCCTTTCTCAACTTATGCCTCATGGCACACTTCCAGAAGAAAGAAAGGTGCGCTATCAAGGTAAATGTAGTTGGGGTCTGTAGAGAAAGAGGTAGAATTTATAGGGTGAAGAGCATAAGGCTCTCTCATTCAATGTGTATCAGTATTTTACTGTTAAGCACTGTCTGAAGATGGGTCTCTATGGCGGCGTCACTGCCTCAGCATGCCCAGACAGTGATGTCATCCGCATAGAGACTGAAATGTATGTCTGGAATTTCAGAGCTTTGTTGGGGGAGATGAATAAGAGCGAAGGGGAAGAGGTATGGGGAGTGAACCACAGCTTGAGGGGTTCACCGAACACCGAGTTGGATGTTGTGTGAGGGTTGCTGTCGGAAGCTAAGAAAGGCCTTTATGTAGTTGTACAAATGGCTGCCTACTTGTAGTGTTTGTAGATTTTCATGAATGGCAAAGCGCAATACATTTATCACATCCTTTGGTGAGGTCTGCCCAAGAATGCTGCGTGTGTCGTCTGTTTTTGAATCAAGGATGTGGTGGTTTAGTTAGAGGGATACGTCCTATGTGGCGATACCCGGATGGAAACCAGACAGGTGGGCAGGAGCTGCCGTTCTTCAAAGAAGGCACGGAGTCGTGTGCGAATTACATGTTCCATTTATTTTCTCACATAGGTGAAGATATAGGTCGGAGGTTGGTGGGGAGATGTGGTTTGCCTGGTTTTGGGATGAAGATTACTTTGGCCTCCTTCCATTGGGGCGGCAGGCTGCCTTGTTGCCAGCATTCATTAAGTAATCGGTTAAAGACTTAATGGAAGGGATGCCTAACCTGCGTAAAGCTTTGTTGGTGATTCCATCGAGTTCGGGAGCTGAGGAGGTATTTATGTCCTGAAGGTGTGGTATTACTTCTGCTTCAGTGATAGGCTGGCTTAAAAGGCGTTAGAGAGTCATAGTTCTGGTAGAGTGTGGGTTGGTAAGGTGGAAAGTATGTCTCCTTAAGTTCCCGAAGGGACACACTGTGTCCTTGCTAAAGTGGCTTCACATCGCTCTTCAGAAAAACCTCGCCATCCACGTAAATACGTGCCCTATTTGAAGAGAACTGTATCTTCTCCTTCTCAAGAAGCTCCGGACGTTCTCCCACCATCTGAGGCCTCCTGGGAACCATGCATGAGTGCAGCTGAGCTGGGCACTGACACTAGGATTAGTGGCTCCGCTGCCACGCTGGCGGAGGTAGCTCTGCCGGCGTCTCTCGTGGCAGCACCTGCCACGCAGTCGGCACCTGATCCGTGGCGCCAGGTCCAGCTTTGTGCTCCTGCTTCATCAGCAGATGCACCCCTCCTGCCTTCCCGAAATGCCGGACTGCTCGTGAGTGATCTGCCGCCAGGGCACAAGCCATCAACTCAACACCACCGGATGAGCCTCTAACCGCACGGTTAGATGATGAACAGGGCATTCCAATGGACTTATCGGCACCTCTGCACGTGCAAAAGTGCCTTCGCGAAACTCACAAGCGTCCCTCAAACGACAGCCAACCGATTCCATCTTCGGCAAGTGGTGGCTACCAAGGTAAGCGCACTTGTCTTACGATCGAGAACTCGGTGGAGCCTACACCCGGATCGTCTTCCTGGTGACCATTAAATCACTGGCCAACAAAAGCCTTACGGATATACCGAACAAGATTTTACAAGCTAACTTGGACGCGTGCCTCGGAACCAAAGGTTTTCGGGAATTCACAGCCAGGGCAAAGTTCAACATCATTGCAGTGTGGCTTCCTACTCTGACTGCCATAGAACGGCTGCAAACGCTCACCAGTATTTCACTGAGAAGCGAAATTTCAGCGCCAGTACAAGTGTATTTCGTTGAAGGCTCCGACTTGCAGCGCTGCGTCGTCTACAACGTCGATATCAGTGAGGATCTAACTGCACTCCAGCGTGAGCTGTACTGTGCCACGCACCGTGTCATCCAGGCCCGACGCACGGGAAAGGGGCGCTCTGGCATAGTCACCTTGCAAAGCCCTCTTACACTACCAGCCCGTCTGTACTATTATGGCTGTATTTTACAGCCTCGGCTATATAAACCGAGTGCGGTATATTGCTATAACTGCCTCCATGCTGGACATATGCGCAAATCCTGTCCCTTCAGTGCCGCCGGTGAAAGTACATCGGAAGGGAAAGTGGCTTATTGATGCCGCCTTTGTAAATCCGATGACCACGAGATATTATCTCCAAGCTGTTCGACAAAACAAAGGGCAACACAAGAGGCTCGTCGTCGAATGACAAAGCATTGGCCAATACAAGACAATTTAACTTCATTGCACACATCCAATCAGTTCGCAGCTCTCCAGTGGGATGACGACGAGTGGCCGGAGCTCCGTGAGCACACCTCGCATGATCTTTCAGCTCAGCAGCCTTCTAACGGTACTGTGCGAAAAGAACGCCTCCGAAAACAGCAAAGCAGCGCAGTGTGCCGGAACTACCGCAGGACGATATGGCCGCAGTCGACGAACAAATCGCACGTCTTTTAGCGGAAGTCACCAAGCTCCGGCAACACCGTGAACTGCTCGTTCGACGTAGACGGGCAGCGGAATCATCCGCCACATAAATAAATGGCGCAGCAACATCGATTTCCTGCCGCCCACCAGTGTCATTTCCTGCCGCCCCTTCCCAGATTACCGCAATACCACTGGACAACTCTGCGACTTCATTGCTCCGGTGTATGGTCAACGAATTGTCCAACCTGACGTCCGTGATTCTACAGCGCTTGGGCTAGTAACTAGAAATGGCAAGTTCCAGTGATGCCGGTGTGCTGTAGTGGAACTTCTGAGGCATTTCCACGAAGGTGGGAGAGCTCAAGACACGACTACAAATTCACAACCTCCAGGTAAGGGTCATGCTTCTAATAGAAACAAACGCCTTGCCATCGATTCGAGGCTTCAATGCCTATATGTCTCCTTGAATGATAGACCGCCGTGTACAAACTGCTGCTCCCCAGGAAAGGCGAAGGTGTATGTGTAATCAAATTTTCGTCATGTACGCCTTGTTCTCGAAAACTGGTGCACGTCGTATCAAGAGGTAGTGGCAATGGCTGCGGAACTTAAGGGAACCGTTGTGGTCGTTTCATTTTACGTTAGACAAGCCGGTGGTGCTTCCTCTCGTATTAATCGTGGCTGGTTAACAAGTGTGTTCGTCGGCAGTATCCCGGGTGTCCGATGTTAGTCGGAGGCGACTTTAACGCCCCTCACCAGTATTGGGGGTACACACCTTCGAGTCCTCGTGGCAGGCGTGTGCGGGACGCCTTCATCATCATCATCATCATCATCAGCCTTACTACACCCACTGCAGGGAAAAGGCCTCTTTCATGTCTCTCCAATTAACCCTATCCTTTGCCAGCTGCATCCACCCTTTGCCTGCAAACTTCTTAATCACCTCCGCCCATCTAACCTTCTGCCGCCCCCTGCTACGCTTACTTTCTCTTGGAACCCACTCCGTTACCCTTAAAGACCAGCGGTTATCTTGCCTTCGCATTACATGCCCTGCCCAAGCCCATTTCTTTCTCTTGATTTCGACTAGGATGTCATTAACCCGTGTTTGTTCCCTCACCCACTCTGCCCGCTTCCGATCTCTTAACGTTACACCTATCATTTTTCTTTCCATGGCTCGCTGCGTTGTCCTTAACTTAAGCTGAACTCTTTTCGTTAGCCTCCACGATTCTGCCCCGTAGGTGAGTGCCGGTAAGATTATGCCGTTGTACACTTTCCTCTTGAGGGAAATTGGTAAACTGCCACTCATGATCTGCGAGAATTTGCCATATGCGCTCCACCCCATTCTTATCCTTCTAGTTATCTCCCTCTCATGATCCGGATCAGCTGTCACTACCTGCCCTAAGTAGACGTATTCTGGCACAGTTTCTAGGCTCTCGCTGCCAATTGTGAACTGTTGTTCCCTTGCTAGGCTGTTGAACATTACCTTGGTTTTCTGCATGTTAATTTTTAGACCCATCGATCTGCTCTGCCTGTCTAACTCGTTGATCATGATTTGCAGTTCACCTCCTGAGTGACTCAGCAAGGCAATGTCATCAGCAAATCTCAGATTATTTAGGTATTCTCCATTTATTCTTATTCCCAACTGTTCCCAATTCAGGCCTCGAAATACCTCCTGCAAACATGCAGTGAACAGCAATGGCGAGATCGTGTCTCCTTGCCTGACGCCCTTCCTTATTGGAATTTTATTGCTGACTTTATGGAGGACTATAGTAGCTGTGCAGTTGCTATATATATCTTCCAGTATTTTGACATAAGGCTCTTCTACCCCCTGATTACGCAATGCCTGTATGACTGCTGAGGTTTCCACTGAGTCGAATGCTTTCTCGTAATCAATGAAAGCTATATATAGAGGTTGGTTATATTCTGCACATTTCTCGATCACCTGATTGATAGTGTGAATATGATCTATTGTGGAATATCCTTTAAGAAAGCCTGCCTGATCATTTGGTTGATTAAAGTCTAACGTTGCCCTGACTCTATTAGCGATTACCTTAGTAAATACTTTGTAGGCAACGGATAGTAAGCTGATCGGCCTGTAATTTTTCAAGTCCTTGGCGTCTCCCTTCTTATGAATTAAGATAATGTTTGTATTCTTCCAAGCTTCTGGTACAGTCGTGGTCATAAGGCATTGCGTATACAGGGTGGCTAGTTTTTCTAGCACGATGTCCCCTCCATCCTTCAACAGATCTGCTGTTACCTGATCCTCCCCAGCTGCTTTTCCCCTTTTCATTGCTTCTAAGGCTTTCTTTACTTCATCTTTCGTTACTGGCGGGATGACGCATTGCTGTGCACTGCTGTCTTTCTCATTAGCGCTCTGATTACATTGGCTACTGTACAGGTCTGTGTAGAACTGTTCGGCTACGTTAACTATCTTATCGATATTGCTAATGACATTGCCCTGCTTGTCTCTTAATGCATACATCTGGTTTTTACCTATGCCTAGTTTCCTCTTCACTGTTTTTAGGCTACCTCCATTTATTATAGCATGCTCGATTCTCTCCATATTAAACTTCCTTATGTCGGCTACCTTGCGCTTATTTATTCACTTTGATAGCTTCGTTAGTTCTATTCTATCCGTAGTGTTAGATGCCTTCATGTTTTGGCGCTTCTTAATCAGATCTTTCGTCACCTGAGATAGCTTCCCGGTATCTTTTCGAACTGTTCTACCGCCTGCTTCTACTGCGCACTCCGTAATTATTGATGTCAGGTTATCGTGCATTGAATGAACATCAAGATCATCTTCCTCAGTTAAAGCCGAGTATCTGTTTTGCAGCGCTATCCTAAACTCCTGTGCTTTCCCTCTTACGGCTAACTCGTTAATGGTCTTCTTGTTCGCTAGCTTCTTCCGTTCCCTCTTCAAGTCTAAGCTAATTCTAGACCTTACCATTCTATGGTCGCTGCAACGCACCCTTCCGAGGACGGCCACATCCTGATTGATGCCAGGTTTAGCGCATAGTATGAAGTCGATTTCATTTTTAGTCTCACCATTCGGGCTCTTCCAGGTCCACTTCCTGTTTTCTCGTTTGCGGAAGAAGGTATTCATGATCCGTAAATTATTTCTATCCGCGAATTCGACTAATAACTCTCCCCTGCTATTTCTAGAGCCTATCCCATAGTCACCTACCGCGTGGTCGTCAGCCTGCTTCTTGCCCACCTTCGCATTGAAGTCGCCCATCAGTACAGTGTACTGCGATTTTACTCTATTCATTGCTGATTCTACGTCCTCATAGAAGCTTTCAACGGTCTGGTCATCATGGCTGGATGTGGGTGCGTAGGCCTGCACCACTTTCAGCTTGTACCTCCTATTCAGCCTAATTACTATAGCTGCTACCCTCTCGTTAATGCTGTAGAACTCCTCTACGTTGCGGGCTATATCCTTATTAATGAGGAAACCCACACCTAGTTCTTGTCTATCCTCTAACCCGCGATAGCACAGTATGTGTCCGTCCTTTAGTACTGTATACGCCTCTCTCGTCCTCCTAACTTCGCTAAGCCCTATCACATCCCATTTAATTCCCGCTAGTTCCTCGAACAGCACTGCTAGGCTAGCCTCACTAGCTAAAGTTCTAGCGTTAAACGTTGCCAGGTTCAGATTCCAATGGCGGCCTGTCCGGACGCCTTCACAGATGCCCAATTTCTGCTGCTGAACCATCCTGGGACAGCAACACGGCCAGCGCGTCAAACTCGCAGTGCTTCCTATGCTCCAGACTTGAGGTGGTGGTCGGGTCCGGGTGCTCCATCCTGGCACGTGGAAGCATACAGCTGCGGGAGTGATCATCACCCTATCATCATAGGTCTTCACGCCTCACATTTTCGAACTTTATGCTACAAATGTTCTGTGATCAACTGGGACAATTTTCGCTCATGTATGGACAATCTCTCCTTAGATACTTCTCCAATCCTTGTTTAGCGCATACAAACAGCGCTGAAAAGTGCTACAACTACGACCTGGACTGATGTTGGTCGACCGGCACCAGACCTCGGCCTTCTTGTGGGCGGCACGCCGTCAAGCAGAGCTGGCTGCTGCGCGAGGCGCTACGGTCGGATCATTTGCTCCTCTCTGCGGCGTGCCCCAGGGATCAGAATTGTAGCCGACACTATTTAATATTGCTTTCATCCCGCTGGCTTGGCGCTTACATGACACCCGTGACATACAATTTCTTCAGTACGCTGACGACATCACGGTGTGGAGTACTCACCAAGATCTCCGTACTCAAGAGGCTGCCCTTCAATCTGCCTTGGATGTTACCTGCAATTACGCATCATCCATCGGACGTCAGCTATTCGTGCATAAATCAACATAAACGTCGGTCGCCAACCACTGGGGACGCCGTAAACTTGCTGCAAGTCCAATCCGCCTTTGTCTATCAGGCACCCCACTACAGTGTAAAAATCAGAGTGTAAAAATTCTTCTCTTAATGATTCACCGATCAGGATCAGCCACAGCATGGCTTTCTCAGGCGAAAAGCAAGCTATTCAGACTTTGGGGTTGATTACTACAATTGCCCCTAAAACTGGTGGCGCAAGCTCGTTCGTTGCACGACAATTGGTGAAGGCAGTTCTGCAGCCACGTATTGTTTATCAAGCCCAGTTTGAACATCTTACAAGACCCCAATAGGATCTCCTTGTAGCCGTGAACCTAGAGGCTATGAGGACCGTTACGTGCCTTCCATGCATCACACCGGTCATAGCTTTACAAGAGAATGCGTAGTTCAATTCCATTGATGAGCTAGTGCAGCAGCGCCGAGAAGCGCGCAGCCTTAAGGCCAGTCTATCGCACTCCACGCATGCACTCAGGACTTATGCAATGTCACACTCCATTCTTCAGCCGCCAACGCCAGTTCTTCCCCCATGGAAGCTTGTACAGCTCAGCGACAACAAGCGAACAGATAATCGCCGGCCAACATCTGCTCATTCGGCATCGTTGCTTCTCCAGAAAATTGAGGAACATGCTTGCCTGCCTGAAGGATCCATCGCTGCCTCCGTAGACGCAAGCACACAAGACTGCAAAGCAATAACAGCTATCTACTGCCCGTGCAGACCTGCCCTGCATCAAATCTCTTGGTTTCAGCATACGGAACGCCATTCGTCCTTTTTTGCTGAGCTCGTTGCAGTTCAAGAAGCACTCTTCTCCGTGGCCGACATGACAATGCTCCCTGCTTCCTGCGTTGTCATCCGCACTGACGCCCTGCAAGTTGTCCGGTTGCTATGACGTGTTAGCCGCTGTCCAACGATATGTCAGGATGTCACATAGATTAAGGAGCCTAAATTAAATTTTAAACGAAAGAGGTGTGAAGAAGACGACGTAGATTAACCGAAGAAAGAAGATGATGAAGCATTCGGTGAGGTTGAGAGAGATGATTGGTGTAGAAGCATTCGGTGAAGAGGAGAGAGAAGTTTGGTGGAGAAGCATTCGGTGAGGTGGAGAGAGATGATTGGTGGAGAAGAGGAGAAGGAGTAGACGACGACAAGGCTCACGTGGACTAACGCCAAGGCTATAAAAGGGCGACGGAGAGCGAGGCACGGGGGGGAACAGCAGAGAAGCGGAGGCTCCGGCGGGTCAGCGACACATCGGCTGCCAGAGAGCGACGCCGGCTACTGCTTCGGTGAGCTCGCGTTCTACGGCATCACATCGTGGACTTCCTGCCGTGCCTTAGCCCCTTCCGGGGAGTCAACGGAGGACGCTACCATCTGCTACAGCCAGGGGTGTATCAAGCACTGTTGCCACCCATCCGGGTGGTGCCCCCAACGCCAACAACACAGGCATCACCTCCACGAGCGCTTGGACCTGGAGCCTATACGACTCAGCCAGCGACGCCGTCAGCGCCGCCAGTCCAAGCACGTCGAACGCAGCCTCGACGCCGGATACTGGATTCATACAACGCCGCAGCCGCACCGAACCAACCGTGAGCACGAAAGCCGACCACGAATAGCAGAACGCTAGTATTAGACGCTTGTTGCAATGTGCCCGGGTCGTGCGTATTTATAGCTTTTGTGTTTTGTGTTAGTATTGTTAGTTTTGTGTTCTAGTTTGTGTGTCACGTAGGGTGTAATAAATGTGCATTTGTGAGGGTACACCCGTCACCTAGTCCATTCTTACGGTCCGAGTGCTCTCCGGGGAGATCCGTGACAAAGATAAGTGGCGAGCCTGTGCCAAGATTGATTTCCTTTTTTTGTTTTTGCTTGGTCTCAGATCTTTCCGATCTGTCGACGGCAGAAAGTGTGGATTTGGCAAAAACGTTACAACTGGCGCTCAAGCTAGGGTTAAGCATAGAAGAGGCGATGCGTCTCTATGACGAGGAGGGAAAGAGGCAGAAAGAGGAGGCAGGTAGGCAGAGTGAGGAAAGGGCGCAAACACGCGCAGACGCTCGCGAGGCAGAGGAGCGACAAGAGAAAAGAGCTCGCGAGGCAGAAGAGCAGGAGAAAAGGACAGAGGGGGGAAGGAGTTTATTTTGTGGAAACAGGCGCATGTCTTGGGAGGATATGAGGAGATCACGCACAATGATCAGCGTTCCTTAGCGGGTAGAGAATCTCCTAGACCGGCCAGAGTTTGTCCAAGGAAGCTGATGGCTCCTTTCGATGACAAAAGAGATGATCTGGACGCATATCCGCAACGATTCGAGCGGATAGCTTTGGGGCAACGATGGGTGCGCAGTGAATGGGCCACGGCATTGAGCATGTGTTTAGTCGGAGAGGCGCTGAATGTGTTTGGAAGGATGCCTGCTGCTCATTCCATGGACTACGAGAAAGTCAAAAAGGCGCTCCTCCAAAGATTCAGGCTTACGGCAGAGGGTTTTCTTGAGAGGTTTCGCACCGCGAAACCGGAGGATTCGGAAACCGCTAAGCAGGTTTCCTGCAAGCTGACAACTATTTTGATAGGTGGCTTGATATGTCAAACACAGAAAAGAGTTTTGAATAGATGCGTGACAAACTGGTCACAGAGCAATTTTTAGATTGTTGCAGCTCAAAGTCGGCGCTATTCCTGAAAGAAATTTGTGTTCATTGGAAGAGTTCGACGACACTGCAGACCAATTTCTCGAGGATCAAGGGCTAAGAAATTTTAGTAAGGCAAAGGAGGAAACCCAAATGACCCTAGAGACAGATGCGGCAAAACCAAAAGCATATGGCGGTGCATCTAATGCGCCAGTAAGGTGTTTTCTCTGCGGCAAGGTAGGACTCCGTGCAGCTGACTCTCGGACTAGTAGCGTTGCCCAGAAAACACAGGTTGTGTGTCAAGGTTGTAAGAGGAGGGGTCATACTCTCGATGAGTGCCGGTACAGAACGCAGGACCGAGCTGCTTGCGTTGTCGACGCTAAGGTAGAACTTGTCACGCCACCCGAAGTTCCACAGCTGAAAGGAGAGCAAGCGCCGCTGGAAAATGAGGCAGTGAGTGGAACACCCAAGTCGAAAGCAGCAATGCCGGTGGTGGTTGGGCAAATAGGGGACCGGCCTATATTGGTGCTTAAAGACAGCGGAGCCAACACAATTTTGGTTCGGAGAAGCCGGGTGAACGACGAGTATCTTACAGGGGAAGCGTCGGTCGTCAGTTTTGTAGATAGCACAGTAAGGTACCTTCCTGAAACCAGTATTCTAGTGTCCACGCCATATCATACTGGGCAGGTAGTGGCAAAATGCGTAGACCAACCCATCTACGATCTCATCTTGGGAAACATTACGGGTGCAAGAAGTGTCGAAGACCCCGATCCCGAGTGGAGGATGCTCGACGTTGAAGGACATCCAAAGGAGGAATGGCCTGCGACAGCTCAGACGGGTGCAGTCAGTTTCCCGTCTGCAGTTGAGACAAGAGCTCAAGCGACAGCCCGAGCAACGCAGCGTCCGCTCTCTACTCCTGTTACGATGTGCCTGAGCGCAAAACCGGGCGAAATTGCAATTAGGCAAAAAGAAGACCTGAGCTTGAATGCCTGCTTCGAAAGAGTCGGGGAAAAAGTGAAAAGAAAGAAGAGTCGTACGTCCTTCCAATATCAATTGGTAAATGGTCTTCTGCACAGGGAATGCATATTTTGTTCAGGAAGGCGGGCCCAACAGCTCGTGTTACCGAGAGGTATGCTAGAGACCGTGCTACGCCTAGGACATGACGCCATTATGGCCGGACACCAGGGTGTTCAAAAAACGGGGTCTAGGATCACCGAGGAGATCTTTTGGCCGGGTGTTCAGAGTGACGTTAAGCGCTTTGTTCGCTCATGTGACGTGTGCCAGCGCACAGTTCCGAATGAAAGAGTTGGTCCCGTACCTCTGGGCAAGATGCCAGCCATCGACCTACTGTTTCAGCGAGTGGCTGTTGACATTCTGGGGCCACTCTCTGCGGTATCCGCCAATGGCAATAGATATGTGCTTACTCTGGTTGACGTGGCCACTCGTTATCCTGACGTTATTCCACTGAGAACTATTGACAGTATCCATGTGGCGGAGGGTCTTGTGGAAATGTTTTCGCGTTATGGGTTCCCGAGGGAAGTTTTGAGTTACCGGGGCTCGAACTTCACATCGGAGCTAATGAATGAGGTTAACCGCCTTTTTTAAATAAGGCAGTTACTGACGACGCCTTACCATCCCATGTGTAATGGGATTGAAGAACGGTTCAACTGCACCCTCAAAAATAAGATCAAGAAAATGGGCCAGGAGAGACCTGCTTATTGGGATAGACATCTCCTAGCTCTTTTGTTCGCTTACCGCGAAGTACCGCAAACGAGTCTTGGGTTCTCGCTTTTCGAGAT
Organism: Amblyomma americanum; assembly: GCF_052857255.1. Lineage (NCBI taxonomy): Eukaryota > Metazoa > Arthropoda > Arachnida > Ixodida > Ixodidae > Amblyomma > Amblyomma americanum. Next base: position 123,804,365 of record NC_135507.1, on the reverse strand, counting down.
GTTATATTAGAGCCGTTAGAAGTCCACTTACAATACTCAAGGAGCTGTGGGCTAATAAAGAGATTGCATCAGATCTCAAGACAGCATACACGTACGTTCTTGAGTTGCGGGACAGGTTTGAGGAAACATGCAGGCTTGCACATCAATGCCTGGAAAAGGCGCGTGGACGCCATAAGGAATAATATAAAAAGAAAGCCATTCACAGGAATATGAATCCGGGCGACAGGGTTCTCGCCCTGCTACCCACGGATCATAATAAGTTACAGATGAAATGGAAGGGCCCGTACCTTGTGACGCGGAAGAAAACGGACATGGATTATGAGTTATTGATAGATGACACAAAGCACGTTTTCCATGTAAATATGTTGAAGAAATACGAAGAAAGGGGTCCCGTACGGTACTCCCCCAAGGTAGCATGTGCGGTAGTAGCCGAGGAGACAGGTGATATTTCCGAGGTGCCCACGTGCAGAGGGAAGAAAAATGCAGGAGGGGATGAGGTACTAATGCAGCCCAATGTGATGGTAGACATGCGATCACAGCTCTACTCCAAATCAAAGGGGAGACGTTTTCGGATGGGCCAGGGAAAACGGAGGTCAGATGTTACATATTAAACTTGTATACAGATAGAGCTAACTTTACAGCTCTAGGTATGTCGGGGATGTATTTTGTTGTTCCTTTGTTAATGTATCTCTGGGATTGATCTTGTTGTTGTTGCTCTGGTTGGAGCTGTGATCATACAAGGGAGTGTGTTGTGGATACGAACATGTTTTTTAAGGACTCTCTACGGACAGCGGCAGTGGTGTGTTAGTGTTCTGAAAACGCAATTTGGTGTGCTGTGTTAGTGGTGTGCGTTTGGTGTGTGCTGGACATCTGCGGTATGGTGTGTGCTTGGTCCAGAATCGCCACAGAAGACAGTCGGTTGACTGGATGGCTTGGAGATGTGGATGACGTGAGCAGTTTTTCATAGAAAAACTCTTGAGAGAGGGGGAACTTGTCACATATATTAAGGAGCCTAAATTAAGTTTTAAAGGAAAGAGGTGTGAAGAAGACGACGTGAATTAACCGCAGAAGAAGAAAGATGAAGAAGCATTCGGTGAGGTGGAGAGATGATGATTGGTGGAGCAGCATTCGGTAAGGTGGAGAGAGATGGTTGGTGTAGAAGCATTCAGTGAGGTGTAGAGAGATGATTGGTGGAGAAGAGAAGGAAAAGACGACAAGGCTTATGTGGACTAACGCCAAGGCTATAAAAGGGCGAGGGCGAAGAAGAGCGAGGCACGGGGCGTAACAGCAGAGAAGCGGAGGCTCCGGTGGGTCAGGGACACATCGGCTGGAAGAGAGCGACGCTGGCTACTGCTCCGGTGAGCTCGCGTTCTATGGCATCGCATCGTGGACTTCCTGCTGTGCCTGAGCCAGTTCCGGGGAGTCAGCGGAGGACGCTACCATCTGCTACGGCCAGGGGTGTCTCCAGCGCTGTTGCCACCCATCCGGGTGGTGCCCCCAACGCCGACAACACCGGCATCATCTCCATGGGCGCTTGGACCTGGAGCTTATACGACGCAGCCAGCGACGCCAGTCCAAGCACGTCGAACGCCGCCTCGACGCCGGATACTGGATCCATACAACGCCGCAGCCGCACCGAACCAACCGTGAGCATGAACGCCGACCACCAATAGTAGAACGCTAGTAGTAGACGCTGGTAGCAATGTGCTCGGGTCGTGTGTATTTGTAGCCTTTGTGTTTTGGGTTAGTTTTGTTAGTTTTGTGTTCTGGTGTGTGTGTCACGTAGGGTGTATTTAATGTGCGTTTGTGTGGGTACACCCGTCGCCTAGTCCATTCTTTCGCTCCGAGGGCTCTCCGGAGAGATTCGTGACACAGGACATCCACCGGCTCGCGGGACGCATCCCGTAACCAGTACCTATTGAGTGTGTCCCATGGGATCTGCTGTCCTCCCAAAGCCAGGCAGATTTAGCGACACGCCTTGCGAATACACTCATCACCGCCTCGGCTCCTTCATTTGGAGAATTTTACCCTCCTTTCATCAAGAAAGAAACTCCTCCGGCGCCGCACATGTGCTCTCATCCCTCCGTGTGTGGTAACCCTTCCCCGCGGTCTTACCCGTGCAGAGGAGGTTGCGCTTATTAGGATCCGGTTCGGGATTGCCCTCACACCAGCCATCACTCGGAAGTGGCCTCAGTACCGAGAATTGTTTCCTCGGCCAGGGTGTCCGATATGTAAACACGAGGACATTGAGGCCGACATTCATCACTTACTGTGGGACTGCCCTGCTCTCCGGGGAGATTCGTGACACAGGACATCCAGCGGCTCGCGGGACGCATCCTGTAACCAGTACGTATTGAGCGTGTCCCATGGGATCTGCTGTCCTGCCAAAGCTAGGCAGATTTAGCGACCCGCCTTGCGAATACACTCATCACCGCCTCGGCTCCTTCATTTGGAGAATTTTACCCTCCTTTCATCAAGAAACTCTTCCGGCGCCGCACATGTGCTCTCATCCCTCCGTGTGTGGTAACCCTTCCCCGCGGTCTTACCCGTGCAGAGGAGGTTGCGCTTATTAGGATCCGGTTCGGGATTGCCCTCACACCAGCCATCACTCGGAAGTGGCCTCAGTACAGAGAATTGTTTCCTCGGCCAGGGTGTCCGATATGTGAACACGAGGACATTGAGGCCGACATTCATCACTTACTGTGGGACTGCCCTGCTCTCAAGCCTGCAAGTATCCGGCACCTGATGGTAGCGGGCCTTTCACCAAGCAACCCTGCATCATGCATTGCCTGGACACAGGGACCGTACCATCGTTCTCTACTGGACTTCATCAAATCAGCTAACCTTTTTTACTTTCATTTAATCATTACTACATCATTCCTCACACCTTCACCCATCATTGATCGCCTGAGGCATTAAATTTCGCTTTAAGAAAAAGTTCCCAAAGCAGCTTTTCTGGCGAAAGGGGGGATATGTGAATTAGTTTTGTGAGACTGGGTATCTGCAATGTGGTAGACTGAGATGAGTATATCTATTAGATGTCGGAAGAGGTTACATTTTTTAGCTAGCCTCATTTACCGTGAAGACGGTTCCAGAGGGATTCCAAGTTTCGCATCGAGAGCACGGCTGCGTGTGTTTCCACTTCTTTGTTCTCTCATGTGCGTCTTCGGCGGATGGTTCTGTTCCTTATCTGGGATTGCCAGCGCCTTCTAAGTAGATGTAGGAGCCTAGTGTCAATGCAGTAATGTTAACGCAGTAATGTCAGTGATAGGTCAGATGTTTACTGTTAGATCTACATTTTAGAAGAATCCTATTTGGTGAGCGTTGATTCCTTATGTGGACGGTGAGTGTAAAGATGGAGTTGGGGATGTAGCGGTGAAGCACCTACCGCCCTAAATAATTTTTCGATTGATCTTGGTTTTAGAGTTTCTCAAACATTTTAATGAAATAACAAAGCGCTACTTAATGCAAAATCTCGTGTTAAATCATTAAACTTTTGTGCACTTGTATTTTGACACAATCTTAGCTTGCCTAATAAATACAGCGTTTTTTCTCTCTGAGAGTATTATTACCGTTGAAAAGTCCTTTGTGTTTCACCTATTTATTTTCTGTGCGCAAGCGAAGTCTGGTTTTGTCATTTTTGTTGCTCCGCTGTGGTCACGTTTCATGCAATGTGCGAGCCTCCTTCTCCTTGCTTTGTTCTGTTATACGTTGAATGTTTATTTAATTTCTAACATGTTCATTTTTTTTCACCGCCGCACTGTACTGCGAACTGTACAAGGAAGCTGAGGCCTCGTCAGGCGCTACAGGCCTTTTGCCTCAGCTTGCTCTTTCTTCGTAAGGAATAAAGTCTTTGAACTAAAAAAAATTCCTAAGCAGTCCTCGGTGCTGCTCAGTATGTTGGTTGGGGGACGGTAACTGATGACAGCGCATACAGCTCGTTCAGTCGAAAAGCTGTAGGCGTTTTAGTAGTTGTAGTGAGCACCGCGCGTTGGAAATATTCAAGGGCTGCGTAAATATCAACGCACAGTCAGTGTATAAAGCAAGAAGGATCTAGGCTCGGAATCGAACCTGGGCCCTTGGTCTTAGAGACGGGGAAGCTTTCACTCCGCCACGTTAGCTCGAAGTTTAGAACATGAATAAAGGCGCACATAGTGAAAGTAAAGGTTTTACAGAAACGTATCTTCAAGTTCTGTACTGAGGCGTACATGAGTAGAGTAGAGGGTTCGGCATATTCGTCACACATGCTAAAGGAAATAATGACCCAGCATCAAGTGACGAGGACAGCCGGACAGCACTAGGCGCTTGTGCGTGTGTGTGCTCTTCTGCTGTCTTCGTCACTTGATGCTGTGCCATTATTCTGTTTAGTACATGAGTAATTATGAGCATGTAAATTACAGCTGCCTGAATTAAGCGAGAACCTTGCGTTCCCGGTAAATTTCCTCCGTGCTTGGCGTGCAGTCGTTGGGCTATCTTGCGGCATCCACTACAACCCCCACTTCGCCATGCACGGCGCTGTGCGTAAGATGGCGCGTGCGTAAGCGACCTTTCGGCGTCGGGTTAGTGTTGCTCGTTTCTGAACAGGTGTGATGGAACCGCAGCCATGGCTTCTATTGGCCTTCGTGTACTTAGTTTTTTGGCGCCGCCGCTGCCTGGCTGAAGCCCGTAGGCGACCGACGCGCGCAGTGTATCCAGCGCTGCAGAATCTCCGCTTCCCCATGGGGACTTTTGTAGAGGGGGATACACTAGGCTACCAGTCTAGCATTTCGCGGTACACGCGAGAGGAAAGTTGTGCGCATGCGCTGTTACCATGGTACAGGGGAGAGACCAGTTGTGCGCATGCGCCGTTACCATGGAAACCGGGGAGGAGAAGTGGGTACGCCGCGCGCTTCGGCGCCGCCGTCAACACTCTTCCGGAGTCCCTCCTTTATCCCTTCCCTTATAGCATGGTTCACTTGCCCGCCCATATGTGAGACAGATACTGCGCTGTTGCCTTTCCCCAAAAACCAATTTCACCTTACGGCCGCGGTTCGCCGTGTCGGTCTCCACGGCAGGCGTCTGTCGGTCGGTCTGTTGCTGCGCTCCTCGTCGCATGGATAACACCTGCCGTTTCGCTGAACGCATCAAAGTGCACCGGCGTTTTATAAAAAATTTGTTTTGGGGGAAAGGAAATGGCGCAGTGTCTGTCTCACTGTATCGGACGGCACCTGAACTGCGTCGTAAGGGAAGGGATAAATGAGGACTGAGCGAAGAAAGGAAGAAAGAAGTGCCGTAGTGGTGGGCTCCGGAATAATTTCGACCACTTAGGTATATTTAACGTGCAATGACGTCACACAGCGCACGGGCGCCGTAGCATTTCGCTTACATGAAACGCAGCCACCGCGGTCGGGTTCGAACCTGGGTACTCCGGATCCTGGACCGGAAGGATTGACCTTGTGTATCTGAGAGAAAGCAACCAGTCTAAATACTGTGTAGGTAGAATTGAGACAACTGCGTGTAACTTTACCGATCATCGGGCAAAGTTTATCTCTGTCATAACAATTGAATAAATAAACGGTGGGTCTCACCGAATGCTTCTTAAATGCTTGACATTTTAGTCACAACAAACTCGACAATATGCGTAAGCACCGTACCACAGCTCTCGCTAGGTGTATGCTGGCATAGCTGAATTAAGCCACCGCCGATTATTTTTGCCTAACCGTTGGAAAAGGATGGGGAGGAGATCCGTAGCCCTCCACTACGGCACCTCTTTCGTTCTTAACTGCTTTCACTCCCGCCTTTGTACCTTCTCTTACGGCGCGAATCTGGCGCCCACCGAGATGTGAGGCAGATTGTGCGCTATTTTGTTTCCCCAACAATCAATTTTTTAAATTTTTAGCGCGGTTTCTGTGGCACTGGCACACCAGGTTCTTCATTGTCGATGAGGGCAGGCTGGAGATGCCAGATCTGCAGTATTAGTTTGGGAATTGTTTGCGAAAATTTTGTACTTTCCTTTATTGTATTTTGTAGATCCAGCCAAGGGCCTGTTTCAAGTACCGATTTTCATGGCCGCCATCTTGAATTTTAAAAATCGAAACTATGCCGCCATTTCGTCCTCTGACGTCATAGTCGCATAGTTCCGCCTCTATACACCATACTGGACCATGACGTCATTATTGGCACGCGGAAGGTGGTTGTTTCTGCAATGTTATTGTAGATGGCACTACAAGTCTCAATCCGAGAGAGAGAGAGAGAGAATCAAATTTATTGAGCCGAGCTAATTACGACGTCTTCTAAGACGCCGTCGATGGAAGTGGTTCCCTCTTCAAAGGCCCATATGCTTCCCAAGCCGCCTGGCCCCTCGAGATCAGGAGGAGCTCGTTTTCTATTTGCTGCCACAGATGGCACTGTGATCTCAGGGTGGTAGCAGACCCCACAAAATCTCGAAACGTGAAGAGCAAGAGCTCACGCTCTTAAAATAAATATAGATTACCTCAGCTAATCCAGGATATACAAAACGAAGGCTGTCAGCGGCGTTCATTGTGTTCATTGGCGTTGGCGTTGACAGTGTTCTTAACGGCAATGGTTTTGAGGAAAGGATAATTGGTTTTTTGAGGAAAGAAAATGGCACAGTATTTTGTCTCATATATCGGTGGACACCTGAACTCCACTGTAACGGAAGGGATAAAGGAGCGATTGAAAGAAGGAAGAAAGAGGTCCTGTAGTGGAGGGCTCCGGAATATTTTCGACTACCTGAGGAATTTTAATGTGCACTGTTGTGATCGGGACGCCTTGCCTGGCATTCCAGCGAGGCGCTCGATGCGGCGACGACGGGCCGGGAGTTGCGCTTTCCACGAAGCGCGCCGGAGACCCGACTCGCGTGGGGGAGCTGGGGAAGCCAACAGGATTTGTGTGTCCGGTGACATCCCCGCCGAGTCCACTGCGTCTGCGTGTTCCCGAGTTTGGGTAAACAACCCACCCGCGCCGCTTTCGAAGCCGTTTGAAGATGTACCACGCTTCCAAAGAACTCCAAGTGCGTCACTGTGCTGTGTTCGTCGACGACCGACCGGCGAGAGGGACAGTACGGCAGCCCCTTTGCAAGCCACCGTGCTGACGTTTTGTTACTGTTTCACGTGATGTTCTCTCCACTCTCCTTTTCTCTTTCTCTCTCTCTCTAAATGGGCTTGGTCCCCTTGTTACACAAGTTAGGCAGTTCGGCTCCAGAAATAAACGGAGATGGTTTGAAGAACTAGCTCTCTTTTCTCGAATCCCGATTAGAGCACGGAAAGCCCAGCTCCTTGCAGCTCCGGTCCTAATCCGCCGCACGGTCACGACAAACTGGCTGGCAGCGACGGGATCACCATGCATCGGAGCCCCATGATTACAGCTACGTGAGTGTCTGTCTTATTTCCTTTGAGATTTACCAGGCTCTAGAAGTACGTGTCTGAGCTGGCAGGTGTGTCCGTTATCGGTGACAGACCATGGTGTTTGTGATCTGTAGCGATGGCGAACGAGCAGGGAGAGTCGAGTGTCGAGCTGATCATGGACCTCAAGTCTTTACGTAAGCCGGAATTGCTGTTGATGTGTAAAGAATTGGGGTTGGAAACGGCAAAGGCCATGCGCAGGCCCCAACTTATCAATGCTATTCTCGCCCTCGAGGCAGACAACGCTGAGCTCATTGAGTGTTGGGAGCTGATTAAAGAACGGGAAAAGAAAGAGGAAGAAGAAAAACGTCGTGCAGACGAAGAGAAACGTCGCGAACATGATCTTGAAATGAAGCGATTAGACGTTGACTTGAAAAAAGCTGAGGCAAGTCTTGCTGTTCGTCAGTCAACCAGCGTTGGAGATGAGGGAATTATTAAGATAAAAGATCTGATGCAACCTTTTCAACTGGGAGAGCACATTGGTCTCTTTCTGGTAAATTTTGAGCGGACATGCGAAAAAAGGGAGTTAACAAGAGGTTCGTGGCCGCAGCATCTGTTGCCTTTGTTGCCGTGTCAAGTCGCGGATGTGATTGCCAGGCTGAGCAAGGAGGACTCACATATATATGATACTATAAAAGCGAGCCTCCTAAAGAGATATCGGTTGTCGCCTGAAGCATTCCTTCAAAGGTTTCGCAAAGGAATGAAATCAAAAGAGGAGACGTACCTGGAATTCGGGTACAATCTAAAGATAAACTTTGTGGAGTGGCTAAAAAGCGCTGACATTTACGGTGACCTTGATAAGGTGTAGAATGCATGTGCTTGGAGCAGTTTTTCCGCAGTATACCGGAACCGATGCGGCTCTGGATACTGGATCGAGCGGAAGTAAAAACAATACAAAAGGCCGCCGAGCTCGCAGAGGAATACGCTTCGCGCCGCAGTCTGCAGGAAGAGGGCCGCAGCAGAGATTATCGCAGAGAAGGCGACAGGCGAGGAGAACATTTTGGGCCAACGCAGGCCAAAACCGGCACTAAGTCGTTCTTCCGAGAAGACAGGGGCGTGAAAAGAGAGGAGCCTTTGAATGGTACTTCGCGGGCACCAGCGAAAACTGCTGTGGAAGTGAAGGAGAAAGAAAAAAAGAAGGCTTTTGAAACCCAAAAGCCTATCATTTGCTACAAATGCCAGCAGCCAGGGCACGTCGCGGCGGGTTGTAGAGGTCCGCGCGTAGTGTTCTCCTACGTGAACGGAAGCGACGAAAATCTGGCCCTTTTGAAGCCTTACATGCGAGAATTTACTGTCAACGGAAAGTGTTGCAGGGTTCTGCGGGATTCCGCCGCAACGATGGATGTCGTGCATCCTTCGTATGCCAGCGCCACCGATTTCACCGGTGAATGGGCATGGATCCGTCAGGTTCTCCAGGAAGACAGCGTTTGTTTGCCTTTGGCTCGCGTCCTTATCGAGGGTGCATTCGGGTCGCTTGTCACAGAGGCTGCCGTTTGCGCTAGCCTTCCAAGGGAGTATCCATACCTGTTTTCCAACAAGTCAGAGATGCTCTTGAAACAGCAAGGGACGAGCTTTGAGCGGGGAGACGTAAGTGCGCTGACCCGATCCGCAGCAAGAGCGCTAGCGAGCCAGCTAAGCTATGATAAGCCCGTGGGCGAGGCAGTGATGGAAGTCGCTGAAGAAAGTGCGGGGAGAAACCAGGCCACAGAGAACAGCAATAGCCAGGGCGCACAGCTAACCGCCAACGTAGAGGAAGGGGCGACGACAACAGACAAACCTGAGCTAGAAAAGTGCACAGGTTGGATACTACCTCCCTCTTGTAGTAACTTCGAGCGCTTGCTTTCAGTAGATAAAGCTCAGTTCTTGAAAGAACAAGAGCAGGATGAGCCTATCCAGAAATTGTACGTTTGTTACAAGGAAGGGATTTCTAGAAAGAATGTAACAATCCGAAAGAAAGATGGCCTACTATTCCGCCACTGTAAAGACAAAAGGGGTGTGATATTTGATCAACTGATTGTGCCCAAAAAGTACAGAGAGGACCTCCTTCATCTTGCACATGGGGGCGGATGGTCAGGCCACTTAGGTTTGAAAAAGAGCAAGGCTCGCCTACTGCAGGAATTCTACTGGCCTCTTTGTTTCAAGGACATGGAGAGGTTTGTGCGATCTTGCGACAGCTGTCAACGCGTAGGGAAGCCACACGACAAACGCAAAGCGCCTATGCAACTGGTTCCGATTATCACTGAACCTTTCAGGCGCTTAGTGATTGATATTGTCGGGCCGCTTCCGGCTACAAGGGATGGTCATAGGTACCTGCCAACTTTGCTCTGCCCTGCGACGAAATTTCCAGAAGCAGTGCCGCTAAAGGAGCTGAGTTCTACAGAGGTCGAGGACGGGCTGCTTTCCGTCTTTGCCCGAGTGGGCTTTCCGTCGGAGATACAGAGTGACCGGGGCAGCGTGTTTACCAGCGCTCTGACCACTACATTCCTAGAACGGTGTGGCGTCAAGCTTATCCACAGCTCCGTGTCGCACCCGCAGTCAAATAGCGTCGAGCGGTGTCACTCGACTCTGAAACGGGTACTGCGTGCACTGTGCTACGAGCACAAGAAAAAATGGGTCGCTTGCTTGCCGGCAACGTTGTTCGCTCTCCGGACGGTGCGCCATTAGTCGACGGGCTTCGCTCCTGCTGAATTGGTATACGGTACGAACCTCCGATCTCCACTGCTCATGCTCAGAGAGATATGGGAAGGCCGAGGAGAAGACTCGACAGTCGTGGAGCACGTATTGAACCTTTTGGAGAGACTGGACAAGGCAGGCAAACGCTAAGTTTCTGGTGTATGTCTCAGGTATAAAGGGTACGACCCCTAGGCCGGCCACATGAGATAGCAATAGCAGACGCTTAGCACCTGCCAAAAAACCAACACTAAAAGAGAAGCTCCCGTCTTTGTTCACTCTTAATGACGTTACTTGCTATTTGATGGCAGTCACGATTTCCGATGGTACAGTGCTAGGATTCACTTGCCAAAAGATTCGATTCTCCTCTGGCGGGTGAAACACTGCAGGAAATCTTTCAGGCCGTTTCTTCTTGTATGTGACTAGCGTAAACGGTTTCTCGTTGCATTCAATAATCTATAGTTCACTGAACATGAATACATGTGTTCTCATCATACTTGCAGCTGTACTGCAGTCGGGACTTCTAGTTCTCTAATTCTAGTTATTGTCATTCATACTCTTGGCGTTGTTACTAGAGCACCTGTACCTGCTCCAGTAAAAGCGGCTTCAAAAAGTTAGGTGGCACTTGCCGGCCAACCGGCTCTTAGCTGCACTCAGGAGCAGAATTCACGGTGCCCATATTACCATGAGTATCATTGTATTCACAGGACTGGCCTCAGTCGCCGACCACCGTTGTGGCTGAAGGCTTGGAAAAACTGGAAAAAAAAGCCCTTCGTACTAGGCACTCGTTGTAACGGAAAATCTCAGAACTGCATCCAGTTCATACCAGGCCCAGTGAACTCGCGAATAGCGGAGGGGAACCACAAAAATGCAAAAACTTAAGGAGCGCCTGAGAACAGCGTTCTTACTGATGCACGCATTTCCTAATATTCGGAAGAGTCATTTTATCCGCTATTAAAAGCAGGAGATAGAGGTGATATTTTAGCGAGGTATTCGAAGAGAGACAATGCATGCGCCTCGTTAAAATAGCTTTCGTCACTTGATTTAGTAAGAAGCCGGTATTTGGAGCCTGACCGTGCCTTTCTTTAATTGAGAGGCCGTGGATTGAGTGGGCATGCTTGTGTGGCAATACGTTAAAAAAGCAGGGAACTAAAGCTTTTTTTAATAGGGCTTAAGTATGGAGACAAGTGCATTATAGTTTTTTGTGACAAACTATGGTTAGCGGAGAAAACTTTTTGAAGACGTGCCGAGAAGTGCCTATTTGCTATTTGCTTATATGAATGACAGGTAATCCTAAACCAGCATCTCAATGTAAGCATGGTAAAAGAGCTAGAAAGAATATCAGAATGCGATAAATAAATAACTAATCTTGATGAAGAAATCCACGTATTTGTTTTGGTGCCTTAAATATCGTTGTTCTGAGCTGATAAATACAATAACACCCTTTCTTGCAGCAACCAGCTCTAAAGAACAATTTCAAGGATCTGTTCAATAGGCACTAAAAGCTAGTTGAAAACCTTGGATGCAAAGTGTTGGTACTCTGTGCACACGGGGCGTTCACCTGTAGTTTGAGAAATGTGTGTTCGAGTGCATTTATGATAAGTCCAGAAATGAAGGCGTCCATGTCTTGGTTCTGGAGGTGCTGTTTGGTCAACTTTATTTTTACACAACACAGGTGGTCATTTCAATGCGCCATGAACAGCTATACGGCTACCAATGAAAAAAAAGTTTTTCTAAGTCACGTTATTACTGACAACTGTAAGTATTTGGATCTCAGTTAAGAAGGTGTTCGTTCAGTCATGTCAACGCACTGTTTTACTCTGAATGTTCGAATGAAGTGCAAATTGAATATTATTCATTGTGACATACTGGTGATATTTCAATGGGGCTCACTTCATTTATTTAACTTAATTGATGCTGACACGCCTTGGATTTGGACTACACGTATCCGAGCGGCAGAAAGGCTCTGTTGCTGAAGCAGAAGAGTGGAGATTGTGACCCGTACAGCCGCTGACGGCATGAGCATCCTGGCCAGCACTCACGCCCCCAACTACCTGGGGGACACTGTAAGTAGAAGAAAAGAGTGCTGGTCGACAGAGAGACCAGGTGCATAGGTTCGGTGTAGCTGCATATTTTTAAACGTTTTGTATTATTTAATTAAGCCTTACATCGTTTGATGTGAGCTGCTACTCTAAACCCGAAATGCATTTCGGCTGTAGCATATCATAAATTTTTTTATTTCTCCTGATAATTCCAGAAGCACATAGTAACGTTACAGACAGAAGACGAAGGCTAAACTCAACGTGAGGAGTCTGCTATTCTTTCTTGCCTTGAGTTAAGCTAAGTCCAGGAGATTGCGCTAAAATAGCGAGGGTCAGATAAACGTGTTTCCTTTAATATGGGTAAGTGATTCCTTGATATAACAAGCATTTATGATAGGCGAAAATTATTTGTGAGTTTCCTCGATTATTTATATGCTTTCGTGGACTAAAATAAAATGCATCAAATCAAGCCTAATGCCTGACGCCTACGACAGGCAAAAAGAATCCCTCTCAGCACACAGGGCGCCGCCTCTTCATGCAAGTATTGATTGTTCTGAACGCTCCTAGAGTGTGAAAGAAAATGGCTACCACGGCCGAATAACAGGCGCGATGGAAACAAATCTCTAGATCGGTTTACACCCGGAAATTGTTTTACATGACATTCTCAAAACTGTGTTTCAAAAATCTGAACCCGTCAGCAACAGCATAATCTCACGATGCCCCCAATTCAGCTATGCGTGTTGACAGGCTGGGTCATCGGAATGGCTGCGGCGCGCGCTGCCTGTTGTACCTTCTCAAGTAACCTGCCTTGCTATACAAAACGGCCCAGATGAAACCGGCGTTTGTGCTCACCCAAGAGATTAGACGTCTTTAGCATACCGGAAACGTACTAGCGGAGACATGGACCGGTTTATTGAACGCCTGCTGCGCACGCGCTCTGGCCCCAGCTTGCACCACCCACGTCACTGTGCGTGGGCAGGAGTCGTCCGGATTATAAACCGGTATACGTCTCCGCTAATACGTCTCCGGTACGGTGAAAACGTCTGTTGTCGTGGAGGCCACTGCACGTTTACACCTCGGCTTGCCTGCTTGCGTGATTATGGCATCTTATATATCGTGTCACCTGGCGTTTCACAACCCAAAGCTGTCCCGTGGCCTCTGACAGACTCCGCGTTGGAGTTTCCGACTAATTTCCACCATCTGCGCATCTTTACAGTGCACTGAGTCACACAGCAGAGGGGCGCTTTCACATTTCGCCTGGTTTGGTACGCGGCCGCTGTGGCCGGAATTTCATCCCACCCCCTTCGGAACCGCTAAACCACCGCCGCGATCTAAGCACCTGCGGTGCTTTTCCGTACGATGTTTTCCTGGCATAGATGCCCTACGACTGATCGGTGGCGCCTATGAGCGGCCTGAAAAGACGTAACACAGTTCGCTGACTGGTGTCAGTTGCTGCACTCGAAGGCAGTCAGCATTTTGATAGCACCGCACCAACCAAACGACATTGAGATGAGGACAACAAAGACAACTGCAAACTAATCCTTCAGCAAATAATGCGCCTTCAGCGGAGGCTATTGCATTGCTCCTTGCTGCTTACGCGTGTGGGACAAGAAGGATGGCTAGAAAGCGCCCATATATTGTCCAAACGTGACCGAACTAAATGCGGGATCGAACAATATTCCCCCTGATCAGTGTAGCCACCGCAGAGTGCAAGGAGATGCGCCGGCTGGCAGAGATCGGCGGTGAACTGAGGAGAAAACTGGTGGCACAACTGGCGAAACATTGTATGCAAGGGCTATTAAACCATAAACATTTTAACGGAAAAGGATCACATCAAATAAACGTATATCTCAAGCCTCCGCCCTTGTCAAGGCAGTAATTCCACGCGCGAACAGATAGATAGCAGAGTTTAGAAGTTTCGAGTGCAATGAAACACTGAAAAGGCTCGACATAATCTTTTTTTTTAACAATGCCATTCAAAACTGCTAGCGTCGTTTTTTTGCCGTTAAATTGTACACAAGATCCATCTGCCTGCCAAATACTACTTTTACTGTGACTACATTGTAACAAAGTGACTACATAGTATCTTCTTACTTATGCCCACGTTATTTGCACCAATTTATTGGCGGCGCTTTGCGTGGAAGAGTTGACATTTGTATCATATAACACACTCAATACTCAGTTCAATACTTCAGATATTGCGCTAATAGAGACAAGACATACACAGAACCGGAACAGACTTGGCACGTCTGGCCCAGTTCTTGGCCAGTTTTTTCTGTACCAGCGTGGTATCTGCACTGTGAAGCGCCAATTAGCCCCCGCTTTGGCCTAGTTAGCAAGTTCGAGAGAGGGTGGTTTTTAAAAGAGTGGTTTGCGTCCCGGGCTAAAGAAGACGCTATCGAAGAAATAAAGATATAACGGGAAAGAAGCACCAGGGAAGCATAAACGGTAAAGAACACATGCCTTGATATAGTGTAGACATTGCTTTATCCCGGCCACTCGTTGAACTTCGCGAGAAGGGACCAGCCCATATTTTACAACGTGCAAACTTCATGACGGGAACTTTCAAGAAACAGTATTAAAACGAGCGTTAGTTAACACGTTTTCCGCTATTTTCCTTACCTACAGGTTCTTACCTACGCAGATGTGACTATATGATCATTATATAACGCGTTCGGTTGTCCAACAAACGAGAGAACTATTTTGGAGATTAAAAACAGGGTGTCGTGTTTCGGTAGGTGCCAGTAAATCTGGAAAACACCCTGGATGCGCTTTTCTCTGAATTGGTGAAAACGGCCAAATGCCAAACTTCTCCTGGCACTGAAAAAAGAACGCCAGTCTCAGATGAACCAATCTACATCACTTTTTTGTCTCGTTGACCCGGAAAATCTCCATATAGTTCTTAGGGTCGTTCCTTTTTATGGACGCCGCAGTCCTTGCATCGTTACCTTGTCTTATGTTTACCAGCATGATGGTTTTCAAGTATTAGTCCAGTTTCTGGAAGGAGGAAAAAAAGGGGACACGGGAAGGCCCAGGGCGAGCACGACATACAAAGCCCTGTACTATCTTCACTTAAACAGAAAGAAGAGAGGAGGGGGAGAGAGGCGAGTCCTTCATCGCCTTTAAGCCTTCTTTACTCAGCGTCCGGAAGCCTAGCCCCACCAACCCTAGAGCATTTTGAGACCGTGCACTGGAGTATAGGGGAGAGCCGTGTGCTCGTCTGCGTGGGCAGAAAACGGTATACCACGGAGGACTACGTCTAAGAATTTTATAATTATGAAGGTGTTTGTGAACGTGGGAACAAGCACAATGTGTGCAATTGCTGCCGAATAAGCCTCTCCGAGGACCCTCATAGCAGCAGCCGTCTGAGTAAACATGCAGAATCCGCTCGACAACTACAGCTGATCTTAAAGCCGCACACAGCAAGGTATGTACTATTGATGTCAAATATCCTCCATTCGCATGCTCTTTAGTCGGAATGCGGCTCTTAAATGCGAAATATAAATCGTGAAAGGGTTCGTTTTCTAAACAGCGTATTTTGAACATGTTTGTTCATTCTAGTTTCTATGTTCACAATACCGCAGTCCAACGCCATCTGCAAATGCAAAAAAAGGACGATGTTTTAATCGCTCGGGCGACCAGAAAACGAACGCGAATGGCGAGACGATATTAGAGTTTGCTCGCCGCTAGCCTCGCTTATTCTGGTCGTATAGCGGCTATTTCGGCGTCGTTAGAAGCTCGCTTCCTTCAGCGTGTTTTGGCTGCTAGGCCGCCAACCGTTTTTTTCACGCCTTTTCTAAGTCATGATTTCATGCAGCCGACCGGCTCTCCTCGGCGCTGGGCAAACGCAGCGTCGGTACTGCCAGGAGCACGGGTCTCCTGTCTTGCTCCTCGGAGTCTAACAATCTCGCCCAAGTCAGTCGGCCGTCGCCGCTGAACGCTTTGTTTCCTCCCTTGATTTGCAGGCGTTTTCGTCACAGCGCCTGCTTAGCTGAGTTTATTTTGATTTCTTCGACGTTTCTCATCGCGTATGACTGTACACACTGAGAAACCAATGCCGGGACGGCATGTTTGAAGACCACGACTGGTCATACGTGCAGCAATGGTAAGTGCCGTACGCCCAACCGAAAGTACCATGGGACAACGTCGAGACGTTCGGCAGTGCCGTGTGAGCATCGCTCGCTGCGTCAGCTAGAAAAATTGAAAATCGAAAATTTGTTTTCGAGGAAAAGAAAGTCCGCTGTAATTGTCTCATATACCTCTACACACCGAACCATGCCATAAGTGAAGGGAGGAAGGGCCCCGTGAGGATCGTTCCCTGCATCAGCTAGAAAAATCGAAAATTGTTTTTTTGAGAAACTGCCTCCCCGTCGCGGTGGCTCAGTAGTTAGGGCGCTCGACTACTGATCCGGAGTTCCCGGGTTCGAATCCGAGCTCGGCGCCTGAATTTTTATGGACGAAAAAGGGCAAGGAGCCCGTGTGCTGTGCGATGTCAGGGCACGTTAAACATCCCCAGGTGGTCAAAATTATTCCGGAGCCCTCCACTACGGCACCTCTCTCTTCCTTTCTTCTTTCACTAACTCTACCCCTTCCATTACAGCGCGGTTCAGGTGTCCAACGATATATGAGACAGATACTGCGCCATTTACTTTCCCGAAAAAACCAATTCAATTCAAACTGTCTCTTTTTCGATGGATACGAAACGCTAAGGCGCCCGTCTACCAGTGCACGTTAAAGATCCCCAGGTGGCCGAAATTATTCGCAGCCCTCGACTACGGCACCTCTTCCTTCCCATCTTATTTCACTCCCTCCTTTATCCCTTCCCTTACGGCAAGGGTCTTGTGTCCAATGAGATGCGAGACAGATAGTACGCCGCTCTTTTTCCCCACAAACCAATTTTCAATTTTTTCCCGGTAAATACATGAACCGCGCCATATGAAAAAGTAAGAATGTGGGAGTCAAAGAAGAAAGAGTTAGCGTAGCGGAGCGCTCCGGAATAATTTCGACCACCTGCGGATCTTTATTCTGCAATGACATCGCAAAGCACACGGCCGCCTTTGCGTTTCGCCTCCATCGAAACGCGGCCGATGCGGTCACGTACGAACCCGGGCACTCGAGCTCAGTAGCCGAACGCCTAACCACTGATCCACCGCGGCATCGCTGCCCCATTTTGGAATGATAGAAAAGAAATACCGAAATCACACAGAACCCTAGCTAAAAGCAGAGTGCGCAATCGCTTAGTTCAGATTACTAAGCGGTCCTCAAACCGGACATCTAGTACTTACTATTTAAACGTCTGTTGGACTCCAGGAAACGGTGTTTGCAAGAAGCGCAGTTTTCGTAACGAAGTGCACTCGCTCAGTAGTATACCAGCGCCATGTCCCCCAATTGGATGATATCAGCAAATATAACGCAAAGCTGGCTGGCCGGCGCCATGAATAACCCAAACGCAAAAAGAAAGGTGAATTCAGAGAAGCTTGTCGATGCAGCGAAGGCGATGAGGGCCCTCGGAGAGAGAGAATTCGGAATTGCACCTGCATGAAGCTGCGGCGCAGCTCCTTGGGCATTAGAAACTTGTTCGCACTTCAGCCTTTGCTCGTCGAGTTATCCAGATTAGAAGGGGAAAGGCCCAGATTTGTGCATGTACACGCACCCTTCACCAGATGTCCAATCAATTTTACTGCATGAGAGGTAGAGTAGTCTTTCAGCAAAAAATCCATGCTTTTCGTGTTTGTGTGCAGGCGCGGTTTTGCGTCTTCATCTTTCACTTCAACGCCGCTAACATATGGAACCCAGAAGGTGCCT
Source organism: Amblyomma americanum (assembly GCF_052857255.1). Lineage (NCBI taxonomy): Eukaryota > Metazoa > Arthropoda > Arachnida > Ixodida > Ixodidae > Amblyomma > Amblyomma americanum. Next base: position 123,786,445 of record NC_135507.1, on the reverse strand, counting down.
CGTCAGGTTCACCTCCGGTGGGTTCGCAACCGGGCCCCCGCCGGCAAAAATGCATTTCCGAAATAAAAGGAATCTAGAAGCACCTACCCATCCGCTGTCACCTTCATGACGCTCTGCCCAGATATATACCTACCAATCATTCTCCACTGTCCAGAATGCCTGCGGCCATCCACTTAACCAAGACGTATCTCTACTCGCCAGATATCTCCCCAGTACTGCTAATGCAGATCAGTCGAATGACACCTTGGTCTCGCCGGCGCATTTTCTAACGTGTTTATGAGTTATGGCTTATGGGGCTTAGCGTTTCAAAGCGACTCAGGCAATGAGGAACTCCGTAGTCAAGGACTCCGGAAATTTCAGCCACCTTGGGTTCTATAACATGCACTGACATCGCACAGTACACGGTCCTCTAGAATTTCGCCGCCATCGAAGCTCAGCCGCCACGGCTGGGATCGAACCCGCGTCTTTCGGGTCACCAGTCGAGCGCCATAACCACTGAGCCACCGCGGCGGGTGTAACGTGTTTGTATTTGTCAAACATGGCCCTAGAGTTTATTGTAACCCGTTGCAAGTAACTGATTTCTTGCAATCAGTTGCATTTTTTTATAAATTTCAAACCGAACGATTACTTTTTTTAACGATAAAGAGCCATGTAATTCAATTACTTTTTGTAATTGATTGCTAGTAATCATTTCGTTTTTTTCGGAGACAAGTTGAAACCAACTGTGCAGCTCTGAAAATGTCAACATCGCGGCAAACACTGCTGATAGCCGGGATGCTTTGTTCATAACAGATCGCAACGGCGGAGAAGCATTGCGCGTGCTTATTGTTCGGCAGGAACCGCGTGACCGCTGTCTTCTATTGCAGTTCTCTTAACGCTGAATATCACGTGACGACTCTGTAGGGACCAACCAGTCCCGTCAACGGTGCCCCTACATACATCCCGCTAGGTTACCGCGACTGCCGCGCCTTCAAAAACGGAGGCGAACAGAGGGCATCGACGCGCCCCACCTCCCACTGCACCCAACTCGCAGTCTTCCACGCAATGAACGGATCAACAACGAAGCCCGTAGCTTCATAGAGGACTTTACGAGGATGTTGAGCACACATAGCACCGCTAAAGCTGACCGCGCCAGCCGGCGGGCTAACGCTGTCAGCTTCAATAGTGCAAGGCGCGGGACACCTACTAGCATGGAAGCATTGCGTAAGCATGAAAAATGAGAATGTTAAACTAGGAAAACTAGGAAATGTAGGAAAATTAGCGACAACAGCGAAAAACCACTCTTCTTGAAAACTTAAAACGTGTAACAAAATATCAAGCAGGTAGCAGTAGTTCATTGTAGTCTGATAAATGTTTGGGTTGACAATAAAAGTTGCAGAGAAAATAGTGCAATAGTAACCGAATCTTCAACAATTGTCCAGTTACTTTTCTGGGCTGGAGTAGCTGCGACTGTTAGAAAAAAAAAACAATTGTTCCCACCGCTATGGATATTATAGGGACTGCATGAAACATTTCTCATTTGATGGCAAGATTGGTGAAGCTACATGGCTTAACGAAAGATTAAGCGTGTATTCATTGGAGATTCATACTATACCAAGCCACGTCGGCAAATTAGCCATCATAGCAGCTGCCTTGTCCTTGGTTGGTATCGTTTCCCCGTACTAGATCTTTAAGCCGCCTTTTACATGATTTCACATACCTTCTTCTTATTTGCTTGAAATATACTTACCTGCCCTGGACAAAAGTTCTCCTTCACGCCTCTCGGTCTTCGGGGAAGAGGTGCCCATCTGGATGAAAAATCGGAGTGAACTGATTACTTCTGTGAGCAAGAATCAAGCAAAGCACTTGACGTCGACCTAGTTCATTACTTCCGAAGCCCACATATCAGACATCTGATAGAAAATGAGAGACATACACAAGGCCAGCCCACAAGAAAACAAGTAGAAAATGAGACATCCCGAAACCTCTCATCTGTAAGAGCGTTGTCGCCGAAAATGTTATATTGTATGATGAGAACTGGCCTGGTCTAAAATGCCTAGATTTTCGTGCACAGCATGTTATTTTTTCTGCCTTCTACTTTATTAAAATGCAGAAACCATACGAGAAAGTTCGCAGCATGTATTTGAAATTAAAATGATGAAATGTGATGTAAAAAGAAAAAAAGTTTATGGAAATTAAGCCTTGACATTTATTTCCTTGCAGCGAACCAACGAGCTTATCAAATATGGTCGCAAGATGCAAGCGATAAATCTTGACAGCCAAACATATACGGGCAGTCGCTTCCTTATTATGCATAGCACTTCATTTCTCGGCAAAGCTCTACGGAGTCATAACTTCTATGCTTAGAGTGCGGTGGCAAAAATGTGGCAGCTGTCTTCGTCTGTTTATCACACTTCTATTACATGTTAGCTTGCATCTTTCTCAAACTGAATATTATTATTTCGTTTCTATTATTTAGTGTATTACCTAACACTTCCTACTCGGAAAAAATGCTCAATGAATCGATTTCGGTCCTTACGTTTGAACTGCTTTTGAGGTGCCGCTTAGATGTCATGCTATTAAAAAAATAAATTTACCCTCCAGTATTTTCGTGAATTTACAGCTACGTCTATGGTGGGATGTACCTTTCGGTGAACCGTGAATGCTTATTTTTTAGAAAGGTCGCTACCTGTGTTCCAGTGTTCAAAGCTAAGTACTCTGTAAACCAGCTCATAGAAAAGTGCAGATTACAACTCATGTCTTAGGATTCATGTCTCAAATTTATTTACGCACTATTTCCCTGCTCGCTGAACTCTAAGAGCACTTATCTTGATGATGTTTTTGGAATGTTTATATAAGGGTTTGAAAATTGCATATGAAGTTAGGCTGTATCCCCCGTTTCCTCATTTCCTGTGTGGCGCCGTTCTGGCGAGACGCAAACGGTGTCTGATTGGAGCATGGAGCAACTTCTCTGATGACCTGGAAGCTTATCTCTTCGAGAACATTAGATAGGCGAAAGCCTTTAACGGCTCATACTTGCCGCCATGGCCTTGTCCGGTGTCAGGTGATGTCTAGTCTCAAGTCATGTCACACTGATGACTGAATTAACTCAATAATAAAAAATTCTCGCGCACGGCAGAATTCGAACCACCATCCTTCCGTTCCGCAGCCGAGTGTGCTAACGACTATGCTGCTTCCTGCGAACGCATTTGTAGTTCTCCTTCACTGCAGAGTGTTTGCGGAAAGGCGTTTGTGGAGAGTGTTTGCACAAAGAGAAGCCAGAAGCCAGAGAAGAAGGAGAAAAAGGCCAGAGAAGCAGACTGCAAGCGCCAACGAAAGACGTGCCGAGCTCCACACATGATCATAACCTGCCAAGTGGGAACCTGCGCCTGCTGCTCTACTGCGAACGATCGGGTAAGTTTCGGATGGCTTCTTGTTTTATGGGCTTTATGCACTCGGTAAGGCAGTAAGCGGGGGCTATGTCTACTCAGTCTCCTGGCCAGGGGAGCTCCCCCTGGTCGGCTTCTCTGGGGGGGAAATCCGACTGTGCGGCCTGCCCGTGGCCCCCCCTGCCACCGGATACGGGCCGGTGTAGTTTCGGCTACTAGGCTTTGTTCCGGCGCAACGCACAGCGGTGGGGATGGGCTGGCCGGGGCCCGTCCTCTGGGGATGCAAAACCCCATGGGAGTGGCAGCAACTCCCAAGCGACTGAGTGGGCCAGTCGCGCACGTGAGGTCCGATGCCTGTGCGGAGGCAGGCCTGGTTTCATAATCAGGTTGGACTCACGGAATTGGGCTCAAAAACAGCTCGAAAATCAAAAGGCCTCTGCACGCGGGGGCGTGCGTGGCTACCGGCTGGCGCGTCGGTTTCTGGCCACGGAGAGGCCAGGTCCGCGCGGGGGTTTCCAGCAGAAGGGCTCCTTGGGAGCGATGTCCTCGGGGAAGCAGCCAGGGATGGCTGACCGCGGGGCCGTGAGGCTAGAGCGCGGGACGCCGAGGTAAGGGGGACCTTAGTAGGACCGATGCAAAAACCGTCGATGTTGTGGAGTAGCGGTGGAGTAGGCCCGGGTTATCTCACCCTCGGCCAGGTTCTTGGTTTGTGGCCCGGTCAGCCCGGCCCTGAACACTCCCTCCTCAGTAGGTGTGGAGCAAGCCAGGGGAGGAAATAAGTGCAAGGTTGGTTGGTTGGAAGCACAGGTGGGTCCTCGGGAGTCTAATTCCATTGGCTGGATCCACCACACATACTTCCGGAGTCTGAAAAGCCGCGAAAAACACTTGACGGTTAGTAGCTGGGAGCGGGACGCCAGTCCGAACCGGACCCCTGAAAGTCGTGGAGGAGCCCGAGGCAGCTGCCCCGGGTTAGGATTCCCTGTCTCCGAGTCGGAGCTATTGCGTCGTTGGGTGGTCGGGCATCCCGTGAGTGGAGCCGCACCATTGGACAACATCGACGCCCTCCCTGTCCTGGCCAGACAGGAGTCGAGCGATGATAAAATGAGGGTCAATATCTCGCTGTCCCCATTCCCATCACATAACCCATAACCCTTCCCTCAGTCCCATTCCCACAACCTATGTCCCACCCCCTCCGCTAGGTCCCAGGGGAGATCAGGGGAGTCTCCCCGGGCCCGCTCCCCCGGCTGTGGGTCGCTTAGTAGCATTACCCCATTTTTTTATTTTTCCACCTCCGGGTGGCAAAAACACAACATTGCCTTCGGGCCTTTTCATTTATATTACGATTGGGTTAAGCCTGTGATACTTTAGTGGTACAGGCAGGAGCTTATTGGTTCACGTTTTTTTATGGAAGCTCCACCATATTCTTTGGTCGGCTTCTCTATCCCCTGATCTCCTGCCTTTGGAAGCTTTTTGCGCAGCGGCGTCGGCGGTATCGCTGTTGCGCTGGTGCCTCAGGATGGCGGTGCAATCAAGATAACCAACCCTGGAGCTGTTCGGGCTGCTCTACAGTCAGCCACTTCTCATTATGAGTCACTCTCACAGGTACGTCAGTTTGGACGCAGCGGGATTCTGTGTAGAACGCCAGACCTCGACTGTGTCAGAAATTTATAAAGGCCTAATCCTTCGCCTCGCTTTGGGTAAGTTCCTTTATCCCTTTACATCTGCCTCGCACGAAACGTATCGTTCGAGGCGTGGACTCTTCCCTGTCTCCAACAGAGACTCTTGAGCTTCTGTCTGCTGCAGGTGTTGCTGTGCACCGCTGTAGCCGGGATGTAAACAACATACGGGTGCCTACCGAATCTGTGATTGCCACCTTCGCCGGCACTCCCTGCCCATCTGAAATCAAGGCATGGCCTCTAATTTTTCGGGTTGACCCTTTGTCATCTAGGCCTCTACAGTGCAACAAAGGCTGGCGCTATGGCCATAGCGCCGGCGGTTGCAAATCCAGCTTGCGGCGTTGGAAATGCTGGGATGATCATGCAACGAGCACCTGCACCGAGCAGAACGAGAAGTGTTGCTTTTGCGGTGGGGCCCACTCTCCAAACCATTCAAGTTGTCGCTCCCGAGCAGAGGAAATCCAAATTCTGGAGATAATAGACAGAAAACGCTGTTCGTGCCGTGACGCTAATACAGAGGTGAAAGAATGTGCCCGTGGTTATGCAGGTGTGACCGCTCGTCAAGGAGTCATGCTAGATTCGACGCTTTCCCAGGCAATTGCGGCTGCTGTGAGGCTTCAGTGTCTAAAATGGTAGAAAGGATTGTCGCAAGTGTATCAGAGTGCCTTACAGACGTTCTAGCGACTCAGCTTGCACATGCCGTGCAGGCCGGTTTGGCCCCTTTCTCGACAGCAATTCCCTCTATTTTTACCCGGTCTACAATTCCTGAAGCATCTCAGCCCCAGGAACATACTACAGCCCATTCAGCGGTACTTACCTTGGGTACTTTGAGTGGTGATGGTATCATCTATGATTCCGAGATGATGGAGCCTGATGCGCGGGTTCTCAAGCTCAGCGGGTCCCCCATGTCTCATTCGTCGTCTTTTCCGCGTACCCAGACCAAATCAAAGAAGCAGCAGCTTGGAACCAAGCCCTAGGATACCATCATGGGGAAGGCTGCTGCTAGGCTCTCGCAACCATAGCGTCGTTGTGAGTTTTACAGTGGGACTGTCGCTTTATTCTTTCAGCTAGCTTCCACAGATTTACTCCGCGTTTCTACCCAGCTTATTCCGGATGTCATAATTCTGCAAGAAACCTTGCTTTCAACCGAAAACCATTTGCATTTTAAAAATTACCGTTATTTTCGCATAGATCGCCAGTCAAGAGGTGGTGGTTTACTAACTTATATCTCTCCAAAATTTTGCCACAGGGCAAAGGAATCTTTTCAGAAGATGTCTCGTGACTGAGATTTTGGCATTAGACTTTGTACTTCCTGCGTGCTCTTCATTTTCCATAGCAAATTGTTATTTCCACTCTGGAGTAGAGGATATTAGACCTCTGTACTTGTTACTCGCTAACAGTAAAAGCTCAGTTCTGGTGGCTGGCGACTTTAATTCTCACCATGTGTCGTGGGGTTTTAAGAGTAATCTCGGCGGCAAGCGCCTTTGGGACTGGGTTTCTGATCACAACCTTTTGTGCTTAAATTCAAGATTGGCCGCTTACCTTTAGCACAGACTCAATCTGATTTAGATCTCACGTTCAGTGTCCTGGCATTGGCCTAATGAATTGGTCGACTGTTGATTGCGGCACGTCAAGTGACAATATGCCTATTCATTTTGACATCGTATGCCGTGTAACTCCTGCGTCTTTTCATTTGCGGTCACATGTAAATTACGACAGATTTCAGACGGCGTTGCGCTCTGCCCTTGCGTCAGTGTCTAATATCGCCGAGGCCGACCAGTCAACAAGCATATGCCTGGCTATAGAGGAATGCCGTAAAAAGTCGGAGTTTCTGGTGTGGCCTGCAAGAGGGAATTCTTCTACCTGGTGGAGTGCGGTTTGTACAAGTGATTACAGGCGGAGGAAGACAGCATGGAAAAAGCTTCTTCATTACCAATGCCCAAAAAAACAGCAGTGATTATAAATGTATTGCAGCCACCTTTAAACGAGCAGTTTCTCGTGCGAAGGAAAATATGAATCAGAGCATTTTGATTATCTTTCAAAATCGGGCAACCGAAGTGCAATATTCGGCTTTCTGCGGTCTAGAAAATTGCTCACGTCGTCTAGTAATCTACAGTCGTTAATTACGTCACCTAGAGAAGCTACACAGGTGGTTGAATTAATTGCCACGGGCCTGAAAAATAGGTTTTCTTCTCTACTGCCTTTGCGACCAATGTTGTTTGCGTCAGTGGTGCCAAACAATAATGCCTGACAAGTTAATCTATCGGAGCTTTCCCAAGTTGTAGAAAGTTACCAGCCTCTGCTCCTGACCCTGATGGTGCCACTACAAAGATGCTCAAGATTCTCTAAGAGGAGTCCTTCGTGTCCTTATTGCACTTCATAAACTACTCAAACAAGCTTGGATACCACCTGAGTGGAAGCTGGCGAAGGCTACGAACTATCCCTTTACTTAAACATTAGGGTGGAGGCTATGAATTGGATAATATTAGAGCAAGTTTTCTAACATCAAACGTGGTAAAATTAATAGAAAGGGAGTTACTAATTCGGGGGTCAGCCTTCGCGGTCACAAAAATATGCTTAGCCCGTGTCAACTCGGATTTCGGCCCCGGTGTTCGATATGGAATGCACATGCTGATCTTGAGAGCTGAATTCTCCTTGCTCGTCGTCAACGCCAGGTCACGGCTTTAATATGCAAGACGTTGCCAAAGCTTACGACAGTGTAGAACACTCCATCCTAATACATTGACTATCAAATTGACTATCAAAAATGCGCACTCAGGCTCTCTGAAATGAGCTTTGCAGACCTCGCCGATATGAATGCCAATGAACACTGCTGCAGCCTTGTCGATAGAATCAAAGCTGTGATAAATGATTGTAGTTTTACGCAGAAAAACACGTACTATACACATCCAGTGTGCCCTTGGATGACAGCAGCTGTGCTAAATATAAAAACGCGCGACCACTGGCACACAAAAATGAAACAAAACAGAGGGAACGCATATTATAGTGCTCAGTATAAGATTCATAGAAATAAAGCTGTTGCTACCATGCGTGTACAGAAGAAGCTATATTTTAGTAACCAAATAAACGCATGCGCCGGCAATTCTAAGAAACTCTGGGCTACAGTGAACTCGATAATTCAGCCTACTCCATCAAACCGAATACTTCCTGACCTGGCCCTTTCCCCAGATAAACACCTGCTATCAGATCAGTTTAACGATCATTTCTGCTCAGTGGGTGCTGATTTACGTTTAAGTATGGGTCTCGCAGACGAACCTTCTCTGCCTGAGTATCTTGAAAAGACCTTGGGTTTTATAGAAATAAGCAGTGACGAAGCAATGAGTGCACTTAATTCAATGGATGCTACTAGGGCCACGGGTCTCGATGGTATTCCGGTTTCCATAATTAAAAACAACAGTGGCGTCCTAGCTGCCACCTTAGCATCTTTATTTAATAAAGCGTTTCTGTCCGGCATCTATCCTGATATTTTGAAGCTCGCCAAGGTAGTCCCTATCTACAAAAGTGCGAATCCTAATGAACTCGGAAACTATAGGCCGATCTCAATCCTTAGCTGTATCAACACTCTGTTTGAAAAACTATTGGCTAAAAGAATTACGCAATTCCTGACTAAAAATGCAATTCTGTCAACGTCCCAACATGGTTTTCAGAAATTTAGATCGACCACCACGGCTGTGCTTTCTATAACTGACTCAATCAATGAAGCACTCAATAATAACAATATTTCTGTTGGTGTATTCCTGGATATTAAGAAGGCATTCGACACTGTGGATCTCGATATTTTATGTAAGAAACTAGAACGATATCGGTTCAGAGGTGTGTCATTCGATTTCTTTAGAAGCTATTTAACTGGGCGACGGCAGTGTGTTATTATTGACGAACACGCGTCAAGTTCGCGTTCTATTTCCGTAGGTGTTCCGCAGGGCTCAGTACTGGGGACTATACTTTTTACACTTTACATAAACAACTTACCCGATTGCCTAATAAATATGCGTGCCATTATGTACACCGACGACACCTCATTGTTGGTGACCGCTAATTCCGTTGAAACAGCCAAGCATACTTTAAACTGAGAACTTCAGAGAGTCAATAAATGGTTTTTAACAAATAGACTCACTTTGAACATAGGCAAGACTAAATATATTATATTTGCATCCCCTTATAAAAAATACCAGAATACCTGCTCCGCAATAACGATAGGAGATAAAGAAATTGAAGAAGTTAAGACTATTCAGTACTTGGGTGTAACCTTAGACGCTGCATTAAACTGGAAACCGCCTATCGAAAAATTGCGTAGCAAACTATCATGCATGTTTCGTTCTGGCCAAAGCTCGGCGACATTTCGAAATACACACACTAAAAACAATATACTTTAGCTTCTTTCAGTCCCAATTAACTTACTGTATAGAATCATGGGGGTTCACTTACATCACTAACATAGAACCTGTTTTACGCCTGCAGAAGCGGGCACTGAGAATAATGACTTGCACAACACCATATACGCCTTCTCGCCCTTTGTTTTTTAGACTCCAAATAATGCCGGCATTGCAGCTTCGAGATTTTCGCGTTGCACTACTCGTACTAAGAGTCCTCCCCGGCACCTCCCCCCTTTCCTTTTAACACATTCCATAGAGCCCCAACTAACAGCCGTTCAGCAGCACAGGGAAGATTTCTGATTCCTACATCTCGCAATGACTATGGCCAGCGCCGCTTCGAGTATCAAGGGGTAAAAACTTGGAATAAAATCCCCTGTGCAGTCTTTGCAACGTCCAATCCTTATATTTCACTAAAGACCTTTTTTCTGTCACAAATAATTACCTGATTTACAATGAAAATCGCTGAGTGATTGTCTCTTATTATTGTCTGTAGTGTCTATGTTGGGTTTGCCATTCATATGTCATTGAATAATCACTTCTAAGGCAACTGCGTTTATTTTGTATAAAAAATGCTGTTCCTATCTTCGTATGTTTTTTTGTCATGAGCCCTCTTGTATTTCTGTAATTTGAACCATCTTGCTTGTACGCTTTGCATTTTTCCACCATTCTTATGTGTATTATTTTGGCATGCAGTAGAAATCATTTGTCCTCACTAATCTCTTTGCTTTTATTGCATGGATCCATAACTAGCCTTTGGCTAAGGATCCAGACAGTGATGTTATGTACTGTACTGAAGAAATGATAATAAAAAGAATTGAATTGAATTGAATGGGCTACAGTCTCTTCAGTTTCCAGACTATATAGTTGCTTGGATATCTGCATTTCTTTATAACAGGGAATTCTTTTGTGCCCATAATGGTGTTCATTCAGAGAGGTAAAAACAAACGAGAGGTGTACCGCAAGGAGCTGTTTTTTTCTCTCCTGTGCTCTATAATATTTTGTTGAGCACAATTCCTCTCCATCGCAATGTACGCACTTAAGTCTATGTGGACGACATTGCGTTTTTTGCGGCTGTGCCGGATATACGTTCCCTGTATGGTCTGTAGTAGTCATATTTGAGTACACTTGAGGACTGGCTGAGCAGCTTACACCTGAAGTTAAATGTTGGCAAGTGGTCCATCCTTGTTTTCCTTCGGCAGAATACTGTAGGGTTCTCTCCCACTAGCCAGTTACAACCACTACCGCAGGTTCAATCCCTAAAATGCCTAGGGGTCATTTATGACGAGGAACTCACCGGGTGACCCTACATTGACCACGTCGTGGTGAAAGGGGCTCGTGCCGCGGGCATGTTACGTAGATTACGTAGTCACCGGTAAGGCATGCGAAGGAATGCGATATTAATGATTTAGAAAATGTATGTCAGGCCAATTTTAGAATTTAGATCTGTGTTGTTTTCAGGCTCGGCTGCATACAGACTTAAAATGTGCCTCAGCCTCCCAAAATTTGTGGCTACCAATGTGCTGTACCTTGAAGCCCGCACTCCCCTCTCTTATGTAGACTTCAATATTAAACTGTGCAGACTTACCTAAATATAAGAATGTATCATTTCCACCGTTCACAAAGCATTTTCTGTTTCCAGCCGAACTCTCTTTTAGTGCCCTCTAGTCTCGTTTTCATACCCCGCAGGTAGTGTTTCTGCAAAGATTGCTTGAGCCTTTAGATGTGAAAATTTATAAGATCCTTCCTGCGCTATACAGAGGGCCCGCTGTCCACATTGTTTTCGACGATATTTTCCCCCAAAATGAAAAACTTTTGCCAACTTGTATTCTGAATGGTGTACTGGAAGATTATCTAAAAACCGTACCTAGAAATACTGCAATAGCAACCGACACATCGCAGTGCAATGAAAAGGCAGGTGTGTGAATATTCTGTTCGCATTTAGACTGGTCCATTTTACTGCGCCTTCCAGATTTCATCCCCAATTTTCAAGCGGTTTCTGGCAGTTGTGCTGGTTCTACGCAAGCTAGACCCCTCTATTACCGCAGTGGCAGTAATTATCGATTCTTTATCTCTCTGTTCGTCCCTCACCACGCATGTTGACGATCCCATTTTCAGCACATTCTGGTCCCTGTTTCCTCCGCACTTAAGTCTTGTTCATATAGTATAGGTTCCCGGTCAAAGCAGTTGGACAGTTAATGAGATTGCTGATACTCTCGCAAAGGCTTTCCTCAGCGGCCCCGTGTTGCCAATCATCCCGTCTACAGCCTATATTACAGCATCTAGGTTTCGGCGACGTGCGTTTTTAAGTACGCAAGAATGAACGCTTGTAACGTCGGCGGATTATCAACACACCAGATATTCTTGCAACAGGCAAGTTTGTCCGTCTCAGCAGCATGAAGTATCTCTGACGAGGCCGCGGTGCCGAATCCCTCCTCCACGTTTCTATTTACACAGGTCGGGTTTGGCGCTCTCTCCTTTTTGGGCATTTTGCCGTGGGTCTAAATCTATTGAGCATTTTTTGCTTTGTTGTAGATGGTACCCCTCTTTGAGAAAAAGGTTGTTGGAGGAGCCCTTGCGGCCCCTTTTCCTTAGTTTAAGCAGCTCGCTTTTGCTATCATTTGGTGCCACTACATTTGGGTTCAGCCACAGATCTGTTTTTACCGCTGTTCTAAATTTCCTGCAGGAATCTCACCGACTGCCCTGCTAAGTGCTACAAATTTTTCTTTTCTGTCAGTTATTACATTTTGACTTAAAAATTCTGTTTCAGTCCCTCTCTTTATTATTATTAATATTATTATTATTATTATTATTATTATTATTATTATTATTATTATTATTATTATTATTATTATTATTATTATTATTATTATTATTATTATTACTACTAATTTTTAAATCAAAACTTTTATCTCTTTTCTGTTCATAAGGAACAATCCTCCGGTGTTGCTTTCCCGCACGTTTTTCATTTTTATTACCTCAGTACAGGTGAGTAGCCACCCGATTCTTGGCCAATCCATCAGTATGTGCGATATTTTGATAGGCTAACAACAACAACAAAAATGTCGTCTAGATCGAAGGTGTGGCAAGGTAGAAGCCTTGGGGAGGGCCACTGGTATGGGAGCCTGCGAAGCTAGAATCGCAGCGGGCCAGGCCAAAGGCTTTCACCTTGCCGCAGTTTAGATTGGCAAAGTGCTCCTATAAATTTTTTTATCTTGATAGTTTGCCTTCACAACTATGTGCAGCTATTAGTCCTATTCTGGAGGGCCCACAGACCGAAGTGGGTGGAAGTGATGCGTGCTTTTCGTGCACCGTAGTGCCTCACTGCGTGTCTCTGTGTGCTCTCCCCTTCCTCCTCGATCTTTCCTTCTTGCCGTTCCGCTGCTCTCTTGTGTTTTTTTTTATTGTTCGCTTGATTTCACCTATTCTATTTTTTAAGCTTAACCTGTCATCTAAATTTCTAAGTAGGTTTATGCCGCTTTATTTTACCACCTTTTGCTTTCATGGAGCCTGCCTGGTGGCTATAATTTTTCGCGTCAGCCTGTATCGTGTGTGATGCTTGCGACCATCGCTTGAATTTACACTCAAAGCATGCCGTGGTTGGTTTGTTGTCTTTTATAAATTAACTTTTGATTCCAAATCCTCTTTAAGTTTGCTTTTTTAGCACATCCTCATGTATTTTAATCGGTTTCAGACTGTGATAGCTATTCAGGGACAGGCATTCACTCATCTTTATTTTTGGGGCTTCTGCCTACAAAACAGGTACTCCACGATGAGCAGACGATGTCCACAAGCTAACTGTAACCATATGTTTATAAACGAAGGGTCCCGGGCAAGTGAAACGACGTCAATGATGAGATTCATGTGGTATCGCGTGCAATATTTTCGTTTCCTTGTGCGAAGTTACGTAATAGGTTATAAGCAAGCAGCGAACTTTCATGACATTGGGTTAGGGAAAAAATCTTAGGTTGTAAATTTTTAGATGAGCTGAAAAAATAGATACGCTAAATGTTTCCAGCAACAAAATGATTACGTAGTACTTTTTCCGGCCAGAAAAGAACGCCCGGAAGATTTGAAATTTATAATTCCCTTATTGACGGCCAGGGTAATCCCCTTGACTGGTGTCAACACAACACTTCAAAGGCACTGAGACAACCACACACGTCGCACAATATAACACTTAAATGGCACTGAGACAACCATGCAGACAGCACAGGCACACATATTTTGCTACCTTTACAGGCTCATGTTCGAAACATGGTACGTGTGAGGTGCACAACACATCTGCGGAGGATTGTTAAACGCGGTGCGTCGACAGTGGCAAGACGAACAGCGGAGCGCTACGCGTGCCACCCCGGGGTTACACGTGTGCACGTGCGAATAGTATGTGCGAGGCGACGGTGACAGGCAGCGTGGCAAGCATGAGGAGCGAAGAGCTGATGTGTCAGAAAACCGAGCTGTGAAGGAAGACAGCGTAGTGGAGGTCGTGTCATTCAAGCGTGGAGGTGACAGCCGTCGGACGTGCGTTCCGTGCTGCCGTGGACCTCCCTTGGATCACCGACTCAAACCTCCTGCGTTACTTGCAAGTACGGAGGTGGCAGCCGATGGACTGAGAGTGCGTGCTGCCGAAATGCCCTCTTGGATAGCCTGCTTTAAGTCTCCGGCTTTTAAGACCACCGTCGAAGGATCTGGCTACGATTTTCTTGCTGTTGCCAAATTCATCGGGCTGCTGACGGGATTCTACCGGCGTCCCCCTGGGCTCTTCTTCGCTCCTACGACCACCTGGCTCCCTTCCGATCCGCTTCTTTTGACACATCACCAGCGACGTGTCGCACTGCATCGACCCGCGTTCCCCCCCCCCCTTTCTGTAAGGCATCCCCGCTTCACCTGAGACGCTCACAGTGCCTGGTGAACTCTTTAATTCTGTATTTTTGCACGCTTGTTGGCTGTGTGTTTTTTTGGCGTGTGCGTTTCTTATGGGCCTCTTTTCCTTTTAATTATAAATAAGGCTTCGTTTTTTTTACCTTTTGTTCTTTTGTCCTCTTGCTCGAATCTGCACGCGATAGCGTTCCCCTTCGGAAAGTCGGGGACGCGCTACCAATTCGCGACAATTGGCGTCCCCACAACAGGACGAAGCCGTGTTTTTTTTCCTTTCGTGGGTGAGTAAAAAGAAACGATGGCAACACTATGGGATTTGTTCGAGATGGGTGATCGCCTGGGGTTGAAAGACGCCGAGCTGCGGACGTGAGTGGCTACCGAGCAAGAAAAGCAACGTGCAGCACGTGCCGCCAAACGCGAGGCTCAACACGAGCTTGAAGCTGAACGCGAGCATGCAAAGACGCTAGCAGAGGCTGAAGAGCGTAGAATGCAGCTACAATTAAGGCTCGGAAAGATAGTGGGGGTAATCGAGAACCCGCACCGAGGCCCTCAGTAGCAGTTAGGTCACACAAGTTGATCCCGCCTATTGACGATCGCAGGGAAGACATACGCATACCTCAAACGTTTTGAGCGTATCGCAGAAGGGCACAGCTGGCCCAAGGAAAAATGGGCTACAGCGCTTAGTATATCTGACTGGAGAAGCTCTCCGTGTGTTCATTTGATTCTCTTCCACAGATTCAATGAATTATGATAAGGCAAAAGTAGCCCTGATCCAACATTTTCGGTTCATAGCACAAGGTTATCGCGAGAGGTTTCGTGAAAATAAGCAGCTGAAGAAACGGGCAAGCAATACGCAGCACGATTGCTGAGCCTTTTCGATGGATGGGTCAAGATGTCGGGAACGGCCACAACGTACAATGAAATACGTGACTTGGTGGTGACCGTACAGTTCATGAGGAACTTTCATAGTCGTGTAGCAATTTTTATTCGAGAAAGAGAGTGCAAGACGCTGAACAAAATTGCTGAGACAGCAAAAAAATTGATAGAGGCCCAGCGGCAAAGAAAATTACTTCGCTCAAAGAATCGTTAGAGGTGGGCATCCAGCGAGAGAAGGATGGTCCATCAAATAGACAGTTAGGAAGGTGCCTCATTAGTAATCTACCTGGACATAAGGCTGTCAACTGTCGCTCTCAGCCAGAACAGCTTTTTGCGTTTATTGTCGGAAAACAGGGCAATATGTAAGCTCCTGCTCATGAAAGAACGAAAACCAGACGCAATCGTCATGTGTTCAGCCAGAAAGTGTTGAGCCTGAAACTGCGTTCACATCAGAAAGGCTTGTCCCTGCTGATGATAAAGTGGTGGTCGGACTTGTCCGAAAAAACCCTGCAGACGTACAACAGATGCTTGCCCTAGAGGGGGATCTCTGAGGCCTACGCGTACGTGTGTTACAGGACACGGGGAGCAATACGGTGTAGTGCAGATGGCCCTAGTTCCTGACTCATCTGTCACTGGCTCGACATCTGCGGTTGATGTCAGTAGTCTGAAAGTTCCCGAGGCAGAAGTCTATATCGCTTCTTTTTATTTCCGTGGCAGGGCCCTGGTGAAATGCATGGTGACGCCGCTGTAGGATTTTATAATTAGAAATCTACCGCAGGCCCGTGAGTTGTAAAATTCAGACATTATTTGGAAGAAATCAGAGGGCGTTGCTAAATTATGTCCTGGCATAGTCAATGACGAGGTCGCCGGCGAAAAAGGTGAGGCCAGTGCCGAAAAGTGGTGTTGGCTGGATAAGAAGTTTTTGGACGAAGGATGAAAAGTGCTGCTTTAAGGGTTGGTCCCATTAGGTTCACCAAGGAAATGCTAGATGCAGAGCAAAGAGAGGATGAGTCATTGAAGGCGTGCTAGGTGAAGTAGAGAAGGTGTTCCTTGGCAAGCACGGCACTTTGCACTCGTATTCTGCTGAAAAAGGTTTCCATACCGCCTCTATCATCTCCCCTCTGGCAGAGAGAGGTTGGACAGGTAGTACTTGCAAAGTCTTTTGGAACACAGGTGTTGAGCCTTGCCCATGATAGCCTGTTTGCGGGGCATCAGGGCATTAAGAAGACTACAGATCGAGTTCTGGAAGAATTTTTCTGGCTGGGAGTGCAGGAGAAAATAACGAGGTATGCCAGGTCGTGCGACCACTGTCAAGGGACGTACCCGAAAGGCAAATTAGGGAAAGCTTCGTTGGGAAGCACGCCTCTTATCGGCACTACATTTGATCGGGTCGTTGTCGATAATGTCGCTCCGCCCTCGCCCACATCGGTGAAGGGGAAAATATATGTTCTCACTCTCGTCGATTTTGCCATGCGGTTTGCCAACTCTGTGGCTCTGACAAATGTAGATTCAGCAAATGTGGCAGAAGGTTTGGTCGAGTTGTTTTCACGAACAGGTTTTCAGAGAGAGATCCTCTGTGACCAGGGCTCCTGTTTCACTTCCGAGATGATGAGAGAGCTCAATGATCTCTTGGCGGCGAAACATCTCAGTACGACCCCTTACCATCCAATGTGCAATGAGATGGTGGAGAAATTTAACGGCAAACTCAATCAGATGCTGCGGAAACTCAGTCAGGAGCAGCCCGAAACAACAGAAAATTATATTGTTCCGCTTCTGTTCGCATATAGAGAGATTCCGCAAGCGAATCTGTGGTTTTTTCCGTTGTATTTGGTATTTGGCCGAAATGTTCAAGGACCGCTCACAGTCCTCAGAGAGCTCTGGACAAGGGAAGATCTGGAAGAAGAAAATAAGACGACATATGGTTACGTTCTCAATTTAAGAGAACGTCACGAGGAAACTGTGAGAGCGGCAAATCAAAATCTGTTGCGTGCCCAACAGTCTCAGAAGAGATACTATGACAGGAATAGCAAAAGGCGGCAGTTAACGGTTGGAGATCGTGCCCCCATTCTTTTGACGAGTAGCCACATTAAGCTCCTGATGCAGTGGAAAGGTCCATTTGTGGTTTCTAGTAATAAAAACGACGTGGATAATTGGATCGAATTGGGCCACAATAAAAAGTGCTTCCGCATCAATATGCTTAAGCTATGCGGAGAGCTTGCGTCCCGAGAGACCGCCCAAGCGTCATATTTCGTTGAATCGAAGAAGTTGACATGGTCAGAAAACATAGGCGCTGATTGCGTGAGTGGTTATAAATTGCCGGAGTTGGATACCCAACGTACAGTGCTACAATCTGGTGTTTGCAATTGTTACCTGTGTAAATGTAGCCTGGTAGTTTTTGTGCGTTATTTTTTCCCTTCGTTCACGGTTATGGGTAGTTCAGTGTGTACATATTCGCCTCTATGGTACAGACGCATGTAAAGTTTATATCCAATGTTTCAGATTCAGAATAACTTCTAATTTTTGAACCGGCCCCTCTACCTACCCTCTTCGGCATGGCACGCAGACCTCCGGGAGAGTAGGGGATTTATTCACAAGACTTGCACTTAAATTTTAGTGATTCTGGAGCTGCCAGTTGGGTCAGTTCCTTTTGCACCCTAGAGTGCGGGATTCTTAATACTTGATTCGAAATCTCATCTTCATATTTGTTTTTTCCTGGAGCTTCTTCGCATTTTCTGATGATGTGGTCCATGTCGGCCACTCCACCGTGAAATATGCATTTCTCTTTTTGACTTAGGGCCTTTTCTTCTTTCTTTTCAGGTTTGATCTACGCCCTCTTTCTAGGGGAGTGGTAGTTCCCGCTTGAAGAGTTCTTAATAACTTGCACCCTCTGTACCTTAGCTCCTTCCTGTCTTAAATGGGCAGCCTTCTTTTGTCCTCCCTTTGCATGGCCATCTTCTCCCTTGGAGTATAGTGTTCCGCTTCCACTACCTTGATTACTCCAGCGCTGTAGAGCCCTCGTCTTCATAATATTCGACGAGCAGTTCTATCTGCGGCATCATTGTCTAGATCCCCAGTATGTGCTGGGATCCATGTTATTCTTACATATCTGTTTATAACTGCGCCTTCTATTACTTCAACCGCTTTCTTGCCGATTCTTTTCCTTGAGTAGTTCACCGCGTTTATCCTGTCGCTAATGATAAGCTTTACATTGGTAACGGTGACGGCTAAAGCGATCGCTAGCTCCACTGCCTCCGTGGTTGATAGACCTTCGGCTATAATGTCAAATCTGCATTTCCAGCCGCATCTACGGCCACCGACGCTGTGAAGGGGTAGATTCCTTCGGCGGCATCAGTGTATACAGTGTCGTGATGCGGTCTGGACTGGACTTCTTTTTCTATGGCCCTTGCTCTTCGTATTGTTCTGTTAATGCCCCTCTCCGGGTGCACGTTTCTCGGAATGTTGGACACGGTGATTTTGTCCATACCTTCATAGAGATTTGAGCCATTTTTACAGAGGCTTGTTCTTCTTCTATTCCTGCCATTTTTAACATTGCTCTGCCTGCTGCAGTCCTGGCGAGTCTTGGCTTCTGCGCTTGCTTCGTTGCTTCCATGCGTTCTTCCAGCGTCTTAAGCATGCTTCTTTCTTAAAACTTTGTGTCCGGTGATGTAATCGGCAGTCCCATCGCTCGTGTGGCACGCCTTTTTATGATAATTTATACATTCTTTTTGTCCCCTTTTTTTAGTTTCATATACGGGAGTGCGTAGCACACTCTGCGGATGATGAATGCTTGGATGGTTCTTATTCCATATTCTTCCTTGATGCCTTTGTCTCTGTTGGTGATTCTTCTGATCACCCCACAGATTTTCTCCGCCTGGTACTTGAGTTTCTTTATCGTAGTGGCGTTTTTTCTCGCCTTTTTATGATTATACCTAATATCCTCATTTCTTCTACTTTGGGGATTTCTCTCCTGTCCAGCTCTATTATAATATCTTGGTGTTCGGCTCTTCTGCCCATTATCAGAAGTTCAGATTTTTGCGGTGAGCAACTGAGCCTCCTCTTCTGCATGGGCCTTCATCGTATCCGCTGCTAGCAGAATATTTTCTTCTAGCTTCCTCTTGTCCCTCATATTGGCCCAAAACGCTTACACCGTCTGCGTAGATTCCTACTTGTAATTCTGGGATTTGCTTGATTTTCTCCATCGAACTCCTCATGATGAGGTTGAAGAGCATTGGCGAGAGTACCGCTCCTTGCGGGGTTCCATTGTTTTCAAGTTTGATGCACCCCGATTCCACTCCTTGGAAGTTGATGTAGGCTTTTCTGTCTTTCAGGAAAGACCTGATAAACTGGAATACTCTTTCTCCCAGGTTCAGCTGGTTAATTTCTTCTAATATGCTGTCATGCTTCACACTGTCAAAGGCTTTGGTCATGTCGATACCAAGGACAACGTTTATTCCTTTCTGTTTGTCGCACTTGATGATGTACTTCTCCAGTCTAAGCATTGTATCTTGCGCGCTTAGCATCGGCCGGAAGCCAACCATTTCGCGAGGCCATAGGCCTTATTTTTCCATATAGTCTGAAACTCTCTTCTGGATTATATTTTCCATGACTTTTCCTGGGCTCGATGTTAGCGAGATTGGTCTTAAGTTCTCTAATTCAGGTCTCTTCCCTGCTTTATGTTTTAGTATATGTTGGCATGTTTCCACGTCTCCGGGATTACTCCTTTGCTCCTGAGTTCAATGAAGAGTTCTGTTATTTTTTTATTGCTCTCTAATCAAGATTCCTCATCATCTTGTTGTTGACTGTTCTTCTTTTCGCTTCTAGCTTTTCCTTCTTTTCCCAAAGCTTGAACAGATGAGTGTCCGGCTCAATCCCTGCATCCTCTGTTTCAACCTTCTTGGTGGCTTTCTTAGTTCTTCCAATCCCGTCTTTTACCCATTCGTCTGTTACTGATTTCTAAGTCTGACTTTTCTTCCAATAGATCTCTAAACTTGTCCCAGTCCGTGATATTGACACAGGTGATAGAAAAAGAGGACGAAGGGAACTTAGGCGATAGAAGCAGAGGACGAAGAAAATCTTCTTCCTGCTCGTGCTCGCTCTACCGGCTGTGTAGCTCCTTGGTCCCCGAGTGTTTTTGGTGTACTATTCGTTATAAATCTGGTGGAGGTGCTGGGTACGCTTCCAGACCCGCGCAGCCCACCTGTGATCACGGATCTCACCCCGGTCCACCAGCGCCGCGGCCGCCGCCTGCGAGGAGAGTCCCCAGAGTTCGGACCCCTTCCGGCAGCCACCAGGACGACACAGTTTCGGACGTCGAGGAGCCAGCTGCCATGTCAACTGAGAGTAGGCGCCCAGCTCACATCCTGTGCCAGCAGCCACGAACACCCCCGTCTTTTCATGGCGACGTGTTCGAGGACGCCGAGGACTGGCTCGAGACATTCGAGCGTGTCGCCCGTTACAACGGGTGGAGCGATGAGCGGAAGCTCCACAACGTGTATTTCGCTCTCGAAGAGTCGGCGCGGACATGGTTAGAAAACCATGAGGCTTCGTTTCCATCCTGGGAGGCCTTCTGCCGCAACCTGCTCGCCACTTTTCCAAACGCCGACCGCCGGGAGCGAGCTGAAGCTGCGCTACACTCGCGCAACCAGCGCCCGAACGAGAGTGTCCGCATGTTCTTTGAGGACATGAGCCGCCTTTTCAAGCGCGCGGACCCCTCTATGTCGGAAGACAAGAAGCTTCGCCATTTAATGCGTGGTGTCAAGCAGGAGCTATTCGCAGGACTCGTGCGCAGCCCACCGCGCACTGTGGCCGAGTTTCTCAGCGAGGCGGCCACCATGGAGAAGACTCTACAGCAACGAGCCCGCCAATACAATCGTGACGTCAACGCCTTCGGGCCAGACACCTGTTCTATGCATCTCGGAAGCGCCCCGGACGACTTACGCGAACTCATCCGTTCCGTCGTCCGGGAGGAACTCCAAGCCCTTCGGACGCCTTCTAACATGATATCCTTCGCGTCGCTGACTGACGTCGTCCGCGACGAGGTGCGCCTCGCAGCCCAACAACAAGCATCTGAGGTACCCCTCCAGCTTGACGCAAGGCCCACGTACGCGTCTGTACTCCGTCAAGCTCCGACGTCGGGCTACACCATCAATGCCGCGGCTCCATCAGTGCGGCCACCGGGTCCCCCTCGTGACCCCGCTCTGCCAGCCTACGAGCGGACGCGTAAGAGTCAAGTGTGGCTGGCCCCAGACCGTCGGCCCCTCTGTTATCATTGTGGCGAGGCGGGTCACCTCTATAGGGCGTGCCCGTACCGCCGCGTGGGCCTGCGGGGTTTCGCCCCGGACGACCCCTGCCCTCGCAATGGCGAAAGGCCACTTGAGATAGCCTCTCACCTATTGGAGCGGCAGAATCTCGTCACATCCGGTCGCCGCGGTTCTCGATCACCGTCCCCAATGCGCTACTGTTCTCCAAGTCCCCGCGGAGCGCAAAGCTATTCCGGACGCCGTTCGCCCAGCCCACGCCGGGAAAACTAATGCCGGCGGCCTCCGGAGGCAAGGCCGCTGCTGTAGGGAAATGTGAAGATCCTCCGCCACCATCACGCCGATACGCCATTTCGCTGGGGGCAGGTAGCGACAGCATCCGACACGCTACCTCCGATTTGTACGTGACAATTGATGGAGTCGACGTCTCCTCCTTACTCGACACCGGTGCCGATTACTCCGTAATGAGCCGTGCCCTCGCCCAAGAATTAAAGAAAGTTTTGACGCGATGGTCTGGGCCGAGCATTCGTACTGCTGGGAGTCGCCTGATTACCCCTGCTGGCAAGTGTACTGCAGGGGTCGGCATCCGTGGTTTTCTGTACGTCTGTGAATTCGTGGTACTGTCCGAGTGTTCGAGGGACTTGATCCTGGGCCTCGACTTTCTGCAGACGAACGGCGCTGTCATTGATCTGAACGAAGCCCGGATCACGTTCTCAACGAAACAGGCCGTGGCGCATACCGACAGAGATCCGGGAATCAACGCTCTGCGTATAGTCGACGATGACGTGATGGTGCCACCAGGGTCTAGCGTCCTGGTTCTCGTGAGACATGACTTGTTCCAAGATTACGAGGGTATCGCGGATAGCCACCTCCCGCTGCTTCTCGCGAAGGGAATAGCCGTCGCTCGAGGCCTCGTCCAGTTGCATAACGGTTGTACTAGTGTCCTACTCACGAACTTCGCCAACGAGGCTCAGCACCTCGCCAGGGACACGGCTGTTGCCTTTCTTCACGAAGTTACTGTGTTGCATGATTTATGCGCCGTCGGGGCCAGCCCTCAAGACGAGGCCGCACCGTGCCACGCCCTGCAGACCGTGAAAATCAAACCGGACTTGGCACCTGAGCAGAAGAATCTTCTGTCTGCTCTTCTAGCAGATTTTGCAGATTGCTTCGCCACCAGCTCCAGGGTCGGTCGTACACCTGTCGCCAAGCATCGCATCATCACAGACAAGGCCACGCCGCCTGTATGCCAGCGCCCACACCGTGTTTCTCCTAAGGAACGCGAAGCCATTAAAACGCAAGTCGATGAAATGCTTGCAGACGATGTTATTCAGCCGTCAACAAGCCCATGGGCGTCGCCCGTGGTCCTCGTCAAAAAGAAAGACGGCACCTTGAGATTCTGTGTTGATTACCGGAAACTAAACAACGTGACCAAAAAGGACGTTTATCCGCTTCCCAGGATTGACGATGCCCTCGACCGATTACGTGACGCCAGGTTCTCCTCCTCATTAGATCTCAAAAGCGGATACTGGCAGATAGAGGTGGACCAGAGAGACCGAGAGAAGACGGCTTTCGTGACTCCAGACGGTTTATACGAGTTCAAGGTGCTCCCGTTTGGTCTTTGCTCGGCGCCGGCCACGTTCCAGCGTATGATGGACACCGTTTTATCCGGTCTGAAGTGGCCGTCTTGCTTGGTGTACTTGGACGACGTCGTCATTTTCTCGCCTACCTTCGATCAACACTTGTACCGGCTGCGCATCGTGCTTCGAGCCCTGAAATGCGCGCAACTAACGATCAAACCCGAGAAATGTCATTTTGGTTTCAAGGAACTTCGCTTCCTTGGCCATGTTGTCAGCGCACAAGGCGTTCTCCCGGACCCCGACAAGACTGCTGCCGTCTCCAGTTTTCCGCGCCCAACCGACAAGAAGGCACTTCGACGTTTTCTGGGCCTCTGTTCTTACTACCGACGCTTTGTACCCGAT
Source organism: Amblyomma americanum (assembly GCF_052857255.1). Lineage (NCBI taxonomy): Eukaryota > Metazoa > Arthropoda > Arachnida > Ixodida > Ixodidae > Amblyomma > Amblyomma americanum. Next base: position 123,763,020 of record NC_135507.1, on the reverse strand, counting down.
TTCTCCAGAATAGCTGACCCGTTGACAGCACTGACTAGAGACGAAATACCCTTTCTGTGGGGAAGCGACCAAGAAGAAGCTTTTCAGGAGCTCCGCAACCGCCTACACAGCCCCCCGATACTCGCCCAATTCGATGAAGACGCCGCCACCGACATACACACCTATGCCAGCAATGTTGGCCTTGGGGCGGTACTTATCCAGTGGCAGGACGGCGTGGAACGCGTTATCGCTTACGCGAGCCGAACACTTTCGCGATCGGAGGCGAACTATTCGACGACAGAGAAAGAATGCCTTGCGGTGATCTGGGCCATCAGCAAGTTTCGTCCATACCTGTACGGACGACCCTTCCGTGTTGTCAGCGACCATCACTCGTTATGCTGGCTGGCAAGCCTTAAAGATCCGTCCTGCCGGTTGGCTAGGTGGAGTCTCCGTTTGCAAGAGCACGACGTGACTGTCGTTTACAAGTCGGGCCGGCAGCACCAAGATGCGGATTGCTTATCACGCGCGCCCGTGGACCACGCTCCGCAAGAAATCACCGAAGATCTTCCTTTCATTTGTGCTCTTAGCCCATCCCATGTGGCTCAGCTTCAACGAACGGACCCGGAGCTAGCGCCGCTCATCGAGCACCTGGAAGGTCACAGTGGTCGGGTTCCGCGTGTTTTTCGTCGTGGCCTGCAATCCTTCACCATGCGAAATGGCGTTCTCTACAAGCGCAACTTTGGAAAGTCCACCGAAACATTTTTACTCGTGGTGCCCACCCAGTTACGACCTGACATCTTGAGCGCTTGTCACGACGAGCCGTCCGCCGGCCACTTGGGAGTCAGTCGCACGCTGTCAAGGATTCGGGAGAAGTACTATTGGCCCAAATTACTTCCTTCAGTGCAGACCTACGTGCGAACCTGCCGCGACTGCCAACGCCGGAAGTCTCCACCCATGAAACCAGCCGGATTTCTTCAGCCAATAGCGCCACCGAAGATCCCTTTTCAACAAGTTGGAATGGATCTCCTTGGCCCCTTTCCGAAGTCATCCACCGGAAAACGGTGGATCGCTGTTGCGACGGACTACTTGACACGTTATGCTGAGACCACGTCGCTTGCGAGCGGAACTGCTGCCGAAGTAGCCGAGTTTTTTGTCCACAGCATCGTCCTGCGTCATGGCGCCCCTGCGGTCATTATTACTGACCGTGGGGCAGCTTTCACAGCCCGCCTAACCCAGTCTGTGCTGAAACTGACGCACACCAGCCATAGACGTGCGACGGCGTACCACCCGCAGACCAATGGCTTGGTGGAACGGCTCAACAGAACTCTGGCCGACATGCTTTCCATGTACGTGGATATGGAGCATAAAACCTGGGACAAAATTCTGCCATACGCTACATTCGCTTACAATACGGCACTGCAGGAGACAACGCGGCTCACTCCCTTCCAGCTTGTCTTCGGCCGTCGAGTTACTACTACGCTGGATGCTATGCTGCCTGTTGACCCCCACTGCGAGAGCGACCCTGACCTCGACATCGCCACTTTTGTGCAGCGTGCGGAAGAAGCGCGGCAACTGGCAAGGCAGCGCATACACCGTCAACAGCAACTAGACGCTGGCCGCTACAACCAGGGACGGCGCTTCGTTGCCTACGAGCCAGGCGACTATGTGTGGATTTGGACGCCCGTTCGTCACCGCGGGCTGTCTGAAAAATTACTCCGTCGATACTTCGGCCCATACCGTGTCCTCCGCCGCATTAGCGACGTCTCCTACGAAGTTCAACCCGCCACCCAAGCCAGCTCATCCCGCAGACGCAAGCTTACCGACGTTGTGCACGTCGTTCGTATGAAGCCGTACCACGACCGACCACCCGATTAACTTGAGGCTGACCGCTGTGCCCTGTTTTATGTTGTGATCCTCGTGCCTCACCCTAGCACGCTCGCTTTCTGCTCGTCACTCTAGCGCACGATGGCCGCATCGGGGCGATGCTGCAGGGCGGGAGCAATGACACAGGTGATAGAAGAGGAGGACGAAGGGAACTCAGGCGATAGAAGCAGAGGACGAAGAAAATCTTCTTCCTGCTCGTGCTCGCTCTACCGGCTGTGTAGCTCCTTGGTCCCCGAGTGTTTTTGGTGTACTATTCGTTACAATATTATCCTTGAACCTTTTGCTGGGCTTCATGCTGATCTTCCTGTTTAACTTTACTTCAATGCCATAATGGTCACTTCTGAAGTCTTCCCTAGTGCATCTCCATCTGGCATCTTCCGCCGAGTGGGATAGGGTTAGATCAGGGGTAGTGTCCGCCTGATTTTTTCCTCCTTTTCTTGTTTTAATGCCTTCTTGGTTGAGCAACTTTAATTCCAGTTCTTCTATTTCGTCATTTAACATTTTTCCTTTGGCGTCAATGTTTTGATACCCCCATCTGGTGTGGCTTGCGTTGAAATCTTTCGTGACAATTACAAGTTTCCCGTGTGCTATTCTCATGGCGCTACTTAGGCAAGTCGCAAATCTTGTCTTCGTTTGCGGAGGCCTGCTGTATATGTTTAGGATGAAGACGCTCCCTCTGTTCTTTTTCCGGTGATGCACTCGACCAGAAATGCGATTCCTTCCTTGTTTTTAAGCTCATGCTACATGGCCGCTATATTACTTTTGACCAACGTGGCTACTCTGCTTTTTCTTCCCAGACCGTCATCGAAGGTCTTGTACCCGGAGAGTTTTGCAGGTCCACTTGTGTCTTGCAGAGCTATTGCCTTGGGTGCGTCAATTCTGGTTCTCATGAATTGTTGTACTACTGCCCTCTGATTTTCAAAGCTTCTACAGTTCCACTCCCATATCACGGATTACTTATTGCTCATGTCCGTGATTATATACAGGAGGTCCTAGCCTTGCTATGATACATTCCTCGAAAGCTTGGAGTTTAGGCGTGTGCTTTGCTAGCCTCACGTCCGTGATTTTTGCGAACTTTTGCTCCATCTTAGAGAACATTTCTGTGATTTTTTCCATAGCTCTTTGTTGATCATCTATGGTTACGTATCTAGCTTCTCTCACCTCTCTCGTTACCTTTCTCTTTGGCTGCCTGGCTTGTTCCACCACCATATCATCCTCCCTCGGGTCAAAGATACGTGAGCGGTGGGTGGTTTTTCTTTTCATTCTGCGGCTCCTTTCAAGGTGTTAACCTCAAATATCAGCTTGTTGTTTTGCTCTCTGAGAGTCCTTAGGTCTTGTTTCAACCTCTCCATTTCTTCCTTCATTACGCTGACCCCATGTTGCACAGGTGCTGTCTCCTGGCTTGCTTGCGTTCTGGTTTTTACGACAGAGGCGCATGTCACGCCATTCTTTCCTTCTTCGTTTTCGCTCTTCGTTGTTGCTCTCTTGAACACTCTTCCTTGTGTGTTGGTTTTTCTTGTGTTCTGACTTCTCGGTCGTCTTTGACTCCAGATGGAGGATCTTCCTCTTTCGGAGTCTCCTTTGGGGGTTACCGGTCGATTTCTGGTCTTGCTCCATCCTTTTCTCCAGGGTTGGCTTGGGGGCTGCTCCATTTCTTCTTTCCCTGCTTGCAGTACCTTTATTATGTGTGGGGTCTTGTATATTCTCTTACAGCGGCTGTCTCCTAGCAGATGTTCTCTGCCGCATAGCTTGCATTTCGGAGTGCAGACATGTTCTTGCTGAATTCTGCTTCCACATCCTCTGTATGTGACATCTGAGTGGTCTGGGCAGACATCTGCCCTATGTCCCATCTTCCCGTATCCGTAAGATACATCATGTCTCTGCCTGTATAGGTTACACTTGACTACTTCTGATCCGCAATTGATGTACCTGGGGACTTCGGTTTCAAAGACGATCACTGTCTTCGATCTTCTTGCCTAGTCAACATACCCCTCTGATGGGGGGTTATAACTGTTGTTCATGATTTTTCTCTCTAATTTCCTCCTGTGGCATCTCCAGGTTAACGTCGTATATTACTCTTTTTCCGCCCTCCGGTACTGCGTGATGTGCCGTGGCTTCGAGTTCGACCTGACCAACCTTGATACTTCTGATGTTGCTGTATCTTTCTGCCCTCTCTTCACTGTTTGTATTAATCATGATGGACTGGTTCATCTCGTTGACGAGGATGAAATCTTCTCTGTCGTATTCCAGGCCGGCTGCCTCCTGTATGACTATTCCAATCTTCCGTCCGCGCTTCTTTTTAAGCGCTTCCCCCACCCCTTGGGGGCGAATGATCAACTTTTCCCCTTTTCTAGGGACGTCCTGACGAATTTTTTCTATGAATTTTTATGCCACCTGCTTTCCACTCGGTCAATTCTGCTTCTCTCCTCCCATTCTTTTTTCTTTCTTATATTCCTCCTCTGTTATGTAGTTTCTTCCTTTTCTTGTGAACCAGATTCCAGGTTTGGTTTGGGAATCCGAAAATCCTAGCTGGACATCCTCCATTTCGCTAGATTCAGCGAATTCCCTTACATTGACCGGCAACCTTGGGTCTCGTCATGTTACTTCCTTCTCTTTTCTTGCCATTTAAATTTCCCTTGCCTGGCGCAAATGCTAAGAATAGCGAGGCATAGCCTCCGGCGTGGTCTGCCGGTTTTTCGGCGGGCTACAACTTTCGAACCAAGAGGTTCGAACGTTCGTAAAAATGTGAAAATAGGCTCACTGCAATCCTCTTACCTTCACGGTTCTTTTCATGCACTTACCAATGCAGTGATTTGGACATCTCAGCAGGAGCCCGGTCTTGATCGCGGAGCGCGTTGCAGACACGTCCGGACGCAGCGCTCCTTCCCTCTACCCCCTGTCCGACGTTTTGTAAGGTTTTTCTTTTCCCTTTTATCACATATATAAGGTCCGACCCTCTCTGTATAAGGTTTGCAATGTTTCCTCTGCCTCTGCTTCTAACACTTTCCATGTGCCTCCATGTGTCTCTGTGCATAAAATGCCTTCGGTGACTTCGGCAGCGTTTAATTAATCTGTTTACCACATGAACATAAGTGTTGTGTGCTCCAACGGCAGTTTTTTCTTTGCAAAAAAATTTTCGAAATGGAGGGGGAGGCGGGGATACTAGAGGTTCACAACACATCTGCGGAGGATTTTTGAACGCGGTGCGTCGACAGTGGCGCGTCGGACAGTAAAGCGCTGCGCGTGCCAGCCCAGCGTTGCACGTGTGCATGTGCGAATAGTCTGTGCGAGGCGGTGGCGACAGGAAGCGTGACGAGAAGAAGGAGCGGAGAGCTGACGTGGCAGAAAACCGAGGTGTGAAGGAAGACAGCGCAGTGGAGGTCGTGTCATTCAAGCGTAGAGGTGGCAGCCGTCGGGCGTTGGGTTCGTGCTGCCGAGGACCTGCCTGGGATCACCCGCGCAGGCCTCCTGTGTTACTTGTAAGCGTGGAGGTGGCAGCCGATGGACTGAGGGTCCGTGCTGCCGAAAGGCATACTTGGATAACCTGCTTTAAGCCTCCGGCGCTTCGAGCCGCAGTCAAAGGGATCTGGCTACGATTCTCCTGCAGCTGCCAAGTTCTTCGGGCTGCTGACGGGAGTCCACCGGCGTCTCCCTGTGTTCTTCTTCGCTCCTACGACCACCTGGCTCCCTTCCGATCCGCTTCTTTTGACACATCGCCAGCGACGTGTCGCACTGCATCGACCCGCGTTCTTCCTGTCTGCCAGGCATCCGCGCTTCACCTGGGACACTCAGTATGTGGTGAACACTTTCATTTTACACTGTACTGTTCTACGCTTGTTGAGTGTGTGTTTTTTTGGTTGGCGTGTGCGTTTCTTATCGTCCCCTTTCCCTTTAAATTATAAATACGGTTTCGTTTTGTTTTCTTTGATCTCTTGTTCTCTTGTGTTGTTCGAAACAGCACGCTATAGCGTTCCCCTTCGGAAAGTCGCGGACGCGCTAGCAATTCGCGACAGTACGTCCCCGTGGCATATAGCCGGATTTTCGGAGCTTCCCTTATAGGACTGCGCTCCATGAACAAACCGGTAACCAGGTCAGGGCGCGCCTGCACCCATCCGGTGGGTATCTGACTGTCGGTTTCCAGCCAGGCTTACAACCAAACCGCAAGGGCAAAGCTGCGGTACTAGGCAACTGCTGTGCTCAAGTAGCACCACTGTACAGTGGTGCTACTAAGTGCTAAATGACACGCTTTGAGAGAAAATATCTTTAGAACACTCTGCAGCAAGGATTTGTACTAGCACTTTGTAACGAATATGGGATCTGTGTGTTTGTTTCTAAGAGCAAGGGTAAAAAGTATACAGTTGCAAGCTTTCAAGCCTGTGCTTTTAAAAGATGGTGATCTGCAGATTTCCGACACATACTTTTCATCAGATGTCAACATTTGAAAAGGCAACTTATTAGTTGGAGAAAGTTACATAACTTTAGAGAACAAAAAAAGCTGCTGACTGTAGCCTCACGACCCTCTACAACGCGTATTTGCTATCCCTTGCTAAGGCAGACCTTTTTTATTCACTCGCTTTATTTAGCTGGAAAATTAGGTATAACGCCATGGTTGTATGTACCATATATATAAACCTGTGACTACTCATGAGGCTTCGTGATTTATTCAAATGACATAACGATAGGTAGCAGACAATGCGACTATTAAACGAATGATTATGGTCCATATGACATGCTTGCATATAGGTTGAGGCCAACAAAATAGAAAATGCATACAAATGAATGTGACTCACAAACACTCCAACCAGCTTACAAGAAACCAGCTTTCTTAGGTCCATCACAGTCGTAATTAGAGAGATGCCATGCTGTATTTGAAGGCTGCTATCAGCACGCCATTCCGAAATGATGGACTCAAAGCTTTATCCTCTTTTTTGTCGGGAAGTTAACGCAATTTATTTTTACATTTTGCTGGCTGCAGACATCCAAAAATTCCTTACCCACTTTCTCCATAAACATCCTAAGAATCTAAAGTACTGAAAACTAGGAGAGCTCCTACATATCTAGCTGCCGCCTTTCCTGCCGCCACAGATACTTCACCCGTTTTAACTAACACCGAAGCGGCTCAATTACAAATGAATATAGCAAACTTGAGCTGCCAACGAAGCCATGAGCAAGACTCGCGTTGTTGCCAGCATGTAGAGCCGCATCAGCAGCCCGGCTTTCGTTCCGAAAACTCCTGTTAGCTGAACGGAATGCACGAGTGCGAACTGCTATACTTCCAATTTGAGCATGGGTGATAGTGTTAAATATGTTTCCTTTGCGTAATCAGGAAGGGCTCGGCACCTGCTGGTTCCCTGCTGCTTATAGATGTGTATCATTTGAATCAATTAGTCAATCAATCAAATATATTTTCCACCAACTGGATGGTCGCCCGGTCTAAAGGATGTAATAACAGTTTGACAAAGCCATCTCAGACGTTCATTACAGCAGAGTATAGCGGGTGAGCACGTTGGTATACTACGCGCAAAATGTTTTGCGGTGCCCCGTGAACTGTGTAGAAAGAGCGTGACATCCTTGGTGGTTAAATCGTGTTTTTGTGCAGGTGCTCTTGTGCATCTTTTGTGCAATCGTGTTTTTGTGCATCTTGAAACCAAATAGGCCTTGAGCCAGTGAGCAAAACAAGCACGAACGGAGTCATGATTGTGATCATTGAATATTTTTTTTTCTGAAAGAGCACATATACAGGTATAATTTTTATGATGCAGAAGCCCTAAGAGGGCTCTGTTCAAATTTAGTTAATTACAAAGAGGGAGTACACAAAACATACGCAAATAACGCGGCAACTGATCAGGATAGCAGAAAACGAATGGTACCATCACATATAGGCGACAAAATGTAACCTTCAAGCCAAGTTTCATCGCTGTAGAATTATTAGTTAATTATTTATAGCCACCGATTATTTAATATAGCGAATTATTTATTATTTATAGTGAACAACACAAAGAAAACAATCAAATGTGTCGATTTAGCGCGGAAGTCGAAATACCGACGACGCAGGGTGACATCACACCCGAGGTCTTCATGATAACGGCGCGCGCGCCGATGCCGCCACCTGCGCGCCACCACCAGAGAAGCCAGAAGCCAGAAAAGAAGAAAAAAGCCAGAGAAGCAGACCGGAAGCGCCAGCATCGTCGTCTAGATCGAAAGTGTCTCAAGGTAGAAACCTTTGAGAGGGCCACTGGTATGGTAGCCTGCGAAGCTAGAATCGCAGTCGGCCAGGCCAAAGGCTTTCGCCTTGCCACACTTTAGATTGGCAAAGTGCTCACATAATTTTTTTTATATCTTGTTCTTTTGCCTTCACAACTATATGCAGCTATTAGTTTTCTTTATTTCATTTAAACGCCCAAAGTTTGCGAAATAAATTTGATGAGGTTAATTTGTTTTTATCAGATTTAAACCACGAGTTTGACTTTATTTGCTTTAGTGAGACGTGGTTCACATCTGACTACTGTTTTCTCTTGCCGGGATTTGATTGTGTGTCAGCGTGCCGTTCATCAAAGCGCGGAGGAGGTGTTGCTCTGTATGTGCGTTGCCAACTACCGTATCAAATTCTAGCAAACTATAACATTGTGAATGAAAATTTTGAGTGCGTCATTATTCACTGTTATAATATACTACTTGCTCTTGTGTACCGACCGCCATCTGGGTGTTTAAAGCAATTCATGCAGTTTGCAGAAGAAATATTTGAACGTAGCCTCGAGCTCAACCTCGAATGTGTCTTTGTTGGGGATATCAATATAAATGCTTCTCCAAATAATATTATTTTTTTTGCATTTCCAAGAGCTCTTTGAGTCGTATGGTTTTTCAAATGTGATTAATGATCCTACTCGCGTCACGTCAAATTCTGAAACAATACTTGACCTGTGCATTACAATCTTCTGCCCCGATGAAGTTAAATCAGGTACAATTATATGCGATCTTACTGATCATTTACCCATTTACTGTCTAATACCTTCGAAGCAAAAACGCTCTTTTCTGGAGAAAGAAATATTGATTAGAGATTACTCGGAAAGAAACATGTCAAAGTTTAAAGAACTCATTATGCAACAGGACTGGGATAGCGTTACAAAGGAAAAGGATTCTAATAACGCTTATAAGGCATTCTTGATGTTTTTTATTTCTGCGTACAATGAATCATTCGGTTTTAAAACTCTTAAGAGACACAAGAGAGCAAGAAAGCCCTGGATCTCGCACGACCTGTATAACAGAATAAAAAACCGCAACATCCTTTTTCAAACGTTTTTAGACACACGAAGTGAAGGCGATCTCCGCGCATTTAAGAAAGCGAGAAATAAATTGAATGCTGATATTAAGAAAGCAAAGAGATCATACTATGTGAACAAGTTTTCCAATATTGCAGGAAATCCTCGTCTGGTTTGGCAAGCGGTCAGAGACATCACGTGTAAATCGAACTCCCCAAAGCGGGTTTCTTATCACAGCGAATCTTTGAGTGAAGAAGAGGTTGCAAACCTGTTCAACGAACATTTTATTAACGTGGGTGCTTCCGCAAATGACTGCGCTGCGATACCATGCGAGGAATTCGTCAAAGCACAGTGTGAAAATACTGTATTTTTGTCCCCAACTGATGAATATGAAATACTGGACGTCATTTTGGGTTTAAAGAACCATTGCGCCTCTGGAGCTGACGATATTAAACCCGGTCCACTAAAAGCCGTGGCAGAAATAGTTAATAGTCCACTCACTCATATTCTGAACCTTATTCTTTCCACCGCAGTGTTCCCAGACGCAATGAAGTTAGCTCGTGTGGCTGTTATACACAAGGGCGGTTCCACTACCGATATGAACAATTACAGACCAATCTCGGTGCTCCCTATCTTTGCGAAGGTAACGGAAAATATTATACATAAAAGACTAGTAAGCTTTCTGAGTGTAAATAACATAATAGCAAGTGAACAATTCGACTTTAGAAAAAATAAGTCCTCCGAAATGGCCCTTCTTGAATTGAAAGAACATATACTCGAAAACATTGAAAGGAAAATATTTACCCTCGGAATATTTCTGGATTTTAGAAAGGCCTTCGACTGTGTCCAACACGACGTGCTTTTAAGGAAGTTGCCATTGTATGGATTTCGCGGCAACGCATTGTCTTTATTAAAAAGCTACTTAACATCTTGAGCCCAGTTCACATGTATAAATGGCGCAAAATCCGACAGCAGACTTGTAAAACAGGGCGTACCTCAAGGGTCATTACTTGGTCCGACACTATTTTTACTATATATAAACGACATTGTAAACATAATAAATAACACTAAGTTAATTTTATATGCAGATGACACGAATGTTTTTCTCGGGCGCTGACGTTGTGGACGTGTTTCATCAGGCCAACGAATGGTTAACTGGACTGAACTTATGGCTTCTTTCGAACAGACTCCAATTAAACACAAGTAAAACTAAATACATACTGTTTAGACCGAGGGGAACCCATTCACCCACGAACTTGCACTTAAAATTTCATAACGTTACTATCGAACAATCGACTACAGTTAGATTTTTGGGGGTAATATTCCAGGAGAACCTTTCATGGACGCCTCACGTTGACGTACTGCGTAGAGACCTTGGGCGAGCCGTGGGAATTTTAAACAAGATAAGATACCATGTTCCGTCTGCTGTAAAAAAGCAAATCTACTATGCGCTTTTACATTCACGCTTCTGTTACTGTTTCCTAGTATGGGCTACAACGACTAAGACAAATTTGGATTGTCTTTTCTCTTTGCAAAAGCGAGCAGTGAGAGCAATAGGCAATTTAGATCTTTCGGAGGACACTGCACCTCATTTTAAAAGTAATAAAATAATGCCCATTCACAAACTCCATAAACACAAACTGGCCCTGGAAATTTCGCGTCTTCACCAAACAGATATAACATTTCAAACTAAATATCATGCCCAACCTGGTCCTTATTATCTACGACAAAACTTAATACCAAGGCCCCGTTCGCGTACAACATACGGTGATCAAAAACTAAGTTATTTGATTCCGGATTCCCTCAATGCGAATCCTGAATTAGCTGAGATACTGTTTACTGCCACCAAGGTGCAACGACTGAGAAGAACACTTAGAGACATTTTCTTAAATGAAAACTAAATACCATGCTGTGCTGATAATTTCGTTCGCCTTCACTCCGGATCTTTACCTTCACTGTGATGACTGTTTTTCATAACACCACGCTACTGATCCAACTTATTGTTTCTTATGTACCTGTATTTTTGTGTTTTTCATGCCCTTTCATATCATGCAGTATTGATGTTTCTTTTGCTTTGTAATTATTGTGCTTTTGTTATGTTGTTTCCGCCGCAGCCAAGGGGGGCGCGGCCCCGTCAGGCATGTTCTATTGCCTTTTGTCGCGTCCCCCAAGGCATTTCTGTAGCGGAATGTCTTCAATAAAGAAAGAATATCCTGGAGGGCCACAGACCGAAGTGAGAGGAAGATGTGGCGACACACTCTGTGCACATTTCATAGCAGCCATCACCTTGTTTCATCCGGCCAAGCTTAAGGCCACATTCTCACAGCCGGCCTCCTCTACGGAGCGGCGACGACGGAGCCGAAAACCGCGGCAGCTACGGAGCGGCGCGGTTCTAATCGAAATAGGCGCCGGAGACCGGCAAACCAGTTAGGGCGGGTGCTCGCACCTTCCACGTTTCTCCCGCGTGAAAAAAAAAACAGTGGCGGCGGAGTCCGAAGGAGATGCCGAAGGTGCGGTGAAAGTCGTCTATCATCTGCTTGCGCGTTGCTTTGCTTGACTATTATCGTAGGAAAAACATGCGATCTCGCAAGCGGTGGGAAAAGTTAGAAGTCAGTTGAATAACTTTGCGCAATTCCACATTTTTACAGCGAAACACCACGCGTACAGCACAAAAACATAATTATACGAATATAGCAAGCTACTATTAAAGCGCTGCGCGCACTGCAGTCACATTATTCTGGCCAATGTGAACGAAATCGAACATATGTAGGGGATAATGAACTCTGTTATCAATACAGGAATGGTTTGTCAGGGCTTGCTAGATTGTTCTTTATACTAACGTTCGAGAATTAGACTAGCAAACAGTTTGGAGAATATTTTACCAGTATAGGCTAATTGAAGCAATGAGGCCCTAAAAGCTAGCTACAAGTAAACGGGGTTTCAACGCAGCTTTCATCGCAGAAAGCGGCTAAAAACCGTCAGCTCGGCGGGTTGGTGGCGGCCTTCGACACAGCGCTCGTGTCGTCGTTTGAGTCGTCCTCGTGTTTTTGCTCGCTGTTTTACCATGGATAGTAGTAACCAACTTGCTCAGCTTTCCATACTTCTTCCAATGTTATTCCTATGATACGCTTTTTTATAACTCCGTTGTTTTCATCTCGCGTTTCTTTATCCTCTTTACTGTCTTTGCATTGTTTTTATTTGAGTTTGTTTCGCTGCCCTTTATCTTATCTGCCCCGTCACCTCTACCCTCATTTTTGTCTTCTTCACCTGAATGGTTGTTCTTTACATCAGTCATCCCATTCTCTTCGGTTTAAACCTGGTAACAGGCTTTCCGTCCCCCAGTTCGTTACCGTCCCGAACTCCCTCTGTTCGCCATAGTCCACGGGCCGCGTTTTCCTTTTTTTAAGTTTTTGTCTAAGTTAAGGTTCGTTCTTCGGGCTCCACAACAGGTTCCCAACCGTCCGAGGCGGTATAACAGACGAGATCAGGCAACACTTGACTGAAGGAGAGCAGACTGAATCTTTATACAGGAATTCACATATTTACAACAGAATAAACGGCGAGTGATTACGTGGAACTGGCTGAGGGAAAATCTTCCCTCCTTGGCATCGCCGAAGATGCAAGGGATCGAAATATAGATCAGAACTATTTTCCAGGCTCCGGAACCCGGTTTTGAAACCTAGTGCGTTGACCGGTAGCGCGAGAAATCCAAATACACAACAGTGGTGCTACTTGAGCGCAACAAATGCAAATTCGCTTATCGTATATCCCTCGTCCAATGCAAGCACTAAACTCATCGGAGACTCGTTTACCTGGAACGCCTCGTATATTGCCAAATGAAATAAAACAGTCATCCGCTCTCTGTCCCTTGGCAGCGGGCGTTTTTCGGGGCGCCAGACACGTGCATCTAACGATGGAGAAAAGAAGAGAAAAAAGGGGGGGGGGGGGGCTCCTTTTCTTGTGCCCGGTGGTGGTGGTGGAAACTTTATTAGACACCGGGGAGTTTAGGACGCGCAGAACCTTGGGCACCCGCACGGCCCCACTGCACTCAAACGTTCATGGAGCCCGGCCTGTGGCGATGGCTTGCTTGGCCGGGTACTGGGAGCCGCGCACCCACGCATCGCCGCCGCCGAAGCCGCGACTCCGCCAGCGCCATCTCTCGCTCGCAGCAAGCGAGCCGTGGGTCACGTGAGGCGAGCTCGCGCTGTGACTGGCACGTTTTTTGTGGGGCGGGGCTCCGTCGCCGCCGCTCGACGGAAACGTAGAGCAGGGCCCAGCGGCACCGGCCGCCCGATTTGGGGGGGGGGGGGGGGGGGGGGGGGAATCCGCTCCAAATTCGTCCCCCTCCGTCGGCTCCGGCGGCGACAGAGGTGACGGAGGAAGCGAAAAACCGGATGTGAGAACGTGGCCTAACACGGCCACACGCTGGACCGCCTTAACGATAAAGCACAGTGCCACCGCTGCGTCACCCGAGGCATGCTTCACTAACGGCGGCTACAAAAACAGGCTGCCCGGCTGGGAAGCGCGGCTGTTTTTCTTCCGCTGCCGAGACGAGCGTAGCGTGCGTATGCTCCTCCGCTGCCCACGCTGATAAACAGTTCTTACGTTTTATGTTGTGATACGTCCTTCTACAGAATGGCATCCCACATCTGGTGACCCGGACGACGGCACCCTCCCACAAAGTGATGCGTGCTTTTCGCGCACCGTAGTGCCTCACTGCGTGTCTCTGTATGCTCTCCCCTCCTCGTTCTTTCTTTCCTTCTTGCCTTTCCGCTGCTCTCTTGTGTTATTTATTTTTCGTTTGATTTCAGCTATTCTCTTTGTTAAACTTAACCTGTCATCTAAATTTCTTTGTAGGTTTATGCCGCTTTATTTGACCACCTTTTGTTTTTGTTTGCATGGCACCTGCAGGATGGCTATAATTTTTCTCGTCAGCCTCTATTGTCGGCGCTGCTTCCATTAATCGCTTGAACTTACACTGAAACCATGCTGTGATTGAATTGTTTTCTTTTCCTAGTCCACCTTTAATTTCAAAATCCTCTTTAAGCTTTCTTAGCACCTGTTCTTTTATTTTAATCGGTTTCAGCCTGAGATAGCTATGCAGGGACAGGCATTCAATCATCTTTATTTTTGGGCCTTTACCTACGAAACAGGTACTCCACGATCAGCAAACGATGTGAAAAAGCTAACTCTTACCAAATGTTTATATAACAAGAATCCCGGGCAAATATAACGATGGCATTGATAAGATTCACGTGGTATGGCCTGCGATATTTTCGTTTTCTTCTGCGATTAAAGGTAATAAGTTATGAACAAGCATCAAACTTTCATTACTTTGGCTTCGGAAAAAAAATCATAGCTTGTTAATTTTTAGATGAGCTGAAAAAATAGCTGCGCTAAATATTTCTACCAACAAAATTATTACGTAGCACTTTCTTCGGTCAGAACAGAAAGCTTGGAGAATATGAAATTTTTCAATTCCTTTCGACCGCTATTCACGGCTAGGGCATCCCTCTTGACAGGGGTCAACACATAATATTTAAACAGCACTCAGACAACCACACAATTAGCACAACATAATACTTAAATGGCACTAAGACAACCACGCAGCCTTCACAAACACACATATTGAACCACCTTTACAGGCTCATGTTCGAAGCAGGGCACGTCCCCGAGGAATATAGCGGGATCTACGGACCCTCCCGTATAGGACTGCGCTCCATGAACAAACCGGTAACCTGGTCGGGGCGCGCCTGCACCCATCCGGTGAGTATCTGACCGTCGGTTTCGAGCCAGGCTAACAACCAAACCGCTAGGGAAAAGCTGCGGTACTAGGCAACGGCTGTGCTCAAGTAGCACCAATGTACAGTGGTGCTACTTAGCGTTTCATGACACGCTGTCAGAGAAAATATCTCTAGAACAGTGTCTCCAACAAGGACTTGTCATTTCACATCGTGACGAATATGGGATCAGCGTGTTTATTTCTAAGAGCAACGGTAGAAAGCATATAGTTGTAAGCATTCAAGACGGCGCTTTAGGATGTGAGGTGCAGCTTTGATACAGATACTTTCCTTCAGATGTGAACATTTGAAAAAGGTAGCTTATTTGTATGTCAAAGTTAAATAACCTTGGAGAACGAAAAAAACTGCTGACTATAGGCTCACGACCCTCTACAACAAGTTATTGGTTTTCCTTGCTGAGAGAGATCTTATTTAATCACTGGCTTCTTTAGCTGGGAAATTAGTTAAAATGCCGTGGTTTCATGTACCATATGCCTAACTTGTGGCTACTCATGAGTATTATTGATTTATTTAGATGACATAACGATAGGCAGAAGAAAATGCGACCATCAAACGAATCATTATGGTCCATATGACGTGCTTCTGTATAGGTTGAGGTTAAAAAATAGAAAATGCATATACTCAAACCAGCTTACAAGAAACCAGCTTTCTTAGGTCCATCACAATCGTCATTAGAGAGATGCCATGCTGTATTTGAAGGCTGCTATCAGCACGCCATTCCAAAATGATGCATTAAACCTTTCCCCTCTTCCTTATCGGGAAGCTGACGCAATTTATTTCTACCTTTTGCTGGTTGCAGGCATCCAAATATTCCTTACCCACTTTCTCCATAAACCTCCTAAGAATCTAAAGTACTGAAATCTAGGAGAGCCCCTACATATCTGGCTGCCGCCTTTCCTGCCGCCACAAATACTTCACCCGTTTTATCTAACACCGAAGCGGCCCACTTACAAATGAATATAGCAAACTTGAACTGCCAACGAAGCCACGAGCTAGACTCGCGTTGTTGCCAGCATGTAGAGCCGCATCAGCAGCCCGGCGTTCGTTCCGAAAACTGCTGTTAGCCGAAAGGAATGCACGTGTGCGAACTGCAGTGCTTCCAATGTGAGCCTGGGTGATAGTGTATGGCGACGTTAAATATGTTTCCCTTGCGTAATCAGGAAGTGCTCGGCATCTGCTGGTTCCCCGCTGCTTATATATGTGTATCATATCAATCAATCAGTCAATCAATTAATCAATCAATCAAATTATCACATTTATTTTCCAGCAACTGGATGGTCGCCTGGTCTGCACAAATAGCTTTACAAAGGCCATCTTAGACGTTGATGACAGCAGAGTGTATAGCGCCTGAGCACTTTGGTATACTCCGCTCAAAATGTTTTGCGGTGCCCCGTGAACTGTGCAGAAAACGCGTGATAGCCTGTTGGTTAAATAATTTTTCTTTGCTGGTCATCTTGAAACCAATTGTGCTTTTTACGTAGCGAGCGAAACCAGCACGAACGTGCACATCAATGTGATCATTGAACTTTTTTTTTTGTGCACGAGCACATATACAGTCCATAATTTTCATGATGGAGAAGCCCTAAGAGGAATCTTTTTTGACTAAGTTATTTACAAAGAGCAAGTATACCAAATTGCCAAAGACCTAATCATTGTTTTTCGTTCAAACCAAGCACCGAACAAAATCTCGAGCAGTAATGGCTGTTTAAACTACTTTCAATACATTCTGTCGCAAAATATGTTTGCAGAAAACCTAACTTTTCGTGCTTTGGATTTTGATTTAGTAGGGAAGTCGAAATAAAAGCGGCCGCAGAATTTTTTGGCCAAAGGAACTCCGAACACTTTTGCATACTATGCCACGAATTCAACGAGTGTTTGATGCATCCTTGCTGTTATGTTTATTATTCAAGTACATAGAAAAAAGGGCACGGAAGCAGATAGAAAATGACCTGCGCCTGGTTACACCTGGCCATCCAGAAAAGCTAGACTTTCTTCCAGGCAGCACACATTTGGCAGCAGCAGTGGTCACGGGTGAACACGCGTCTAATCGAGCACTGTCTACTGCTGCTACAGTGAGTTTCTTCTCGTCTTGGTCAAGTTTTCAGCAACTGGACCACCACTTCGTCGCAAATTGCAAGTGTGCAAAATAGATTCCCAACGAATCAAGCCCCGCTCCACCCGCTGATCCTACTCCTGGCATCTGCCTGTTGACGATAACCACGTCGCGAGAAAAGAAGTGGAAGGTGCCACAATCGTTTACAAGTATGGGCGTTGCAGCAGTGGCAATCTCATTTGGTCGCAGCAGTGACCGCGGGTGGACCGGCGTCTAATCGAGGATTTTCTACTGTCGTTAAGGTGAGCAGTCTTCGGGTTTTGGTCAAGTTTTCAGCAACTGGACCACCACTTCATCGCACATTTCACGTGTGTCAATTGATTCCCAACGTACGAAACCCCGCCCCGCTCCAACCACTGATCCTGCTGCAGGCATCTCCCTGTGCACAATAACCACGTCCCGACAATTAGAGTGGAAGGTGCCATCATCGCCTACAGATATGGGCGTCGCTACAGTGGCCTTCTCATTTGGCAGCAACTGTGGCTGCGGGTGGACACGCGTCTAATGAAGGATTTTCTACAGTTGTTACAGTGAGCAGTCCTCGGTTCTTGGTCAAGTTTTCAGCAACCGGGTCATCACTTCGTCGAACATTGCACGTGTGCAAATTAGATTCCCAACGTATCAAGCCCCGCTCCACCCAATGATCCTGCTGGGGGCGTCTGCGTGTTCACGATAACCACGTCGCGACAATTAGAGTGGAAGGTGCCATCATCGTATACAAATATGAGCGTCGCTGCAGTGGCCTTCTCATTTGGCAGCAACAGTGGCTGCGGATGGACACGCGTCTAATGAAAAATTTTCTACAGTCGTTACAGTAAGCCGTCATCGGTTCGTTGTCAAGTTTTCAGCAACCGGGGCATAACTTCGTCGCACATTGCACGTGTGCAAATTGGATTTCTAACGTATCAAGGCCCGCTTCAGCCAACGATCCTGCTGCTGGCATCTGCCTGTTGAAGATTACCCCACAACAACAACGGAAGTCGAAGGTGCCACCAACGTCTACAAATATGGGCGTCACTGCAGTGGTATTCTCGTTTGGAAACAGCAGAGGCCGCTGTTGGACACGTGTCTAATCAAAAATTTTTTACTGTCGTTAGAGGTTGGTATTACGGTCCCTTGGTTTAGTTACCCGCCTAATGATTGCTTGCCCATTGCTGCTACCCATTGTACCAGTTCTTATCAAAATTGCTAAAATGTTATAGCATCCCTCGAACTACTTCCCGGTACGTCTGCCGGGTTGTCTGACTTTGTTTGTGGCGTATGTTATGTTGCCATCAAGGAAAATGATCTGTTTCGCTGCGACTGCTTTGGGCATTCACGTCAGTTATCATTGTACAGGAGAAAACCAAGAAAAAATTTCGGCTCAAAGATAAAGACTAAGAAATCCTGGAATTGCCCTTCGTTCCTGAGTACAAAGTCTCGCCCCGCCGTTTCTAAGTTGTAGGATGTTCGAATCACCACCATGCTTCTTGACATTAAGGAAAAGCTTGATGAACTGCTCTCACTTAAGCCGACAGTTGTTGAAATCGAGGCATCAGTAAAACTGCTATCAGCGAAGTATGATGATGTCCTTGTTAACCTCGCCAAGCAAGATGACTGATTAAAGACGCTCACTGCCAAAGTGGCCAGAATTGAGACATCCAGCACTAGTGCGGAACTACAGGCCATACCATTCATGCCACGGTTAACTACCTGTAATACCATTGTCGAAAGCTTAAAGCCCTCTTGTCCTTTTGTCTTGAATCTAGCGCTCCCAAGTCTCAGTACGAAAGCTTCACCTCGATGTACATGGCTTCAATCAATAAAAAGGCGAATCGCTCATGGACAATCTAAATGATATACCGTCAAAACTGCAACTTGCAGGTCTATCCGAGGAAACTGTCTCCGCTATCCATATACTGAAATCAAGAAACAACATGACACCAGCTATAATAATTTGTTTTACCCGCCAATCGCCAAAGGACAAATGACATGCAAAAAAGAAATGCCTGTCGGAAATCAAGCCAAATGCATTAATGTTGGAATATTTTCTTGCAGAGAAATTAATGTTACTGAAAAGTGGAAAGGAATGACCACGTGTCAATAATTTAAGCTCTGCATTAACCGCAAGGCAACAACTTTGTGAAGAACGAAGAGGGTCAGAACACAAACCTTATTAAATGCGTGGCTGACCTTGATAATCTCGTTCAATGGGTATAAAAAACTGCACTTTTTTCATATTGTCATAATAGTTGTGTGAACCTTGTGTAATGGATCAGCATAATGGATCAGTTTGTTGTATTGATGTAAACTGTCATTCGTCGAGAAACAAGGCGGCTGAACTTAATTTCATGCCCAGCAGCCTGGATTTTGGGTTTCATTTTATCATGCTGTCAGAAACTTGGTATCACCTCACCTTGCTTCCGTGGCGGCATCCGATCTACGATTGTTTTATTCAATACAAATGTGCTTCACGTGGCGGTGGTGTCTCCATAATAGTGCGACAAAGTTTCAACGTGAAATGCGCTGAGGAATTTTTATGCATCGCTAATATTTATGTAGAACTCTCATTCCTAGACGACCGCACGGTTTACTATGTTTTTTTTTCATCGTTCACCAAATAGTAATTCTGATTGTTTTTTGCAATTCCTTTAAACGCTTTCTAAATATGGTTTTGAGTTTCAGTACAACATTATCATCGAGGGAGAATCCAGTATAGATATTTCTGCTTGCACCGTTCTGTCGCGTAAATTTATTTATTTATTTATACTTATTTATACAAATACCTCACAGGTTCC
The DNA here is from genome assembly GCF_052857255.1 of Amblyomma americanum. NCBI lineage: Eukaryota > Metazoa > Arthropoda > Arachnida > Ixodida > Ixodidae > Amblyomma > Amblyomma americanum. Next base: position 123,743,207 of record NC_135507.1, on the reverse strand, counting down.
ACACTTGGAACATTGTGTGAGGGGAGGGGTTACAATATTTAGCAGACAAAAGATGGTACAAAGTGGAAAGAACAAAAAATAAACAATATTAAATACATTGGACTGCAAACAATGATTACACCGTACATGAAAAAAAAAAACCGTAATATACTGACACAGAGGAAAAACAGCAAACAAATAGTGGCACTGCATGGATTTGACAACACATACGAAAACAATTTATGTACAATATCATGGATGCATGAAGGTGGTCAATTCGTTTTTGAAGATTAATGGGTCACGTATGGTAGCAATGCAATCCGGAAGGCCATTCCAACACTTGATAGCACGTGGCAAAGCAGAAGAATTAAACGCGAGTGTTCGGCCGAATAGACGTTGGAAGCTAAGATTATTATGTAGGCGACGTGAAGTGCGCATTGGGCGTGTAAGTGGCAGTGTGGACGCGTGACGACTGTATATTAGTTTCTGTAGTAAGCAGAGAAGTGCGATATCCCTACGTGTCTGTAAACTTGTTAGCGATAAAGATAACTTGATGCTTGTTACGCTGGAATGACGGTTGTAGTCGTGAGAAATAAAACGCGCTGCACGGTTCTGAATTGTTTCGAGTGAATGAATTAAATAAGCCTGATGTGGTGACCAGATGGCTGATGCATATTCGAGTTGGGGACGGACAAATGTTAAGTATGCTAGCTTGCGGGTAGAAACAGGTGCGCTATGAATATTTCTTATCAGGTAGCCAAGCGTGCGCGATGCTTTAGCAGTTATGCATTGAATATGTTCCGCCCAAGAAAGATTTGAAGTCAGATAAACGCCAAGGTATTTATAGGAAGACGTGCGGGATAGCGTGACACTGTTAAGGGAATAAGTGAATAGCGAGTTTGAATGCTTCCGGCTAACTGTCATGATTTTACATTTGTCAGTATTAAGTGTCATTTGCCATGATGTGCACCAGTTAGTTACACATTCAAGGTCCTGCTGAAGAATTGCATGGTCAGTGGTTGAGCGGATTTGGCGATAAATTATGCAGTCATCGGCGAACAGTCGGACCGATGATGTAAGATGCGATGGCAGGTCATTTATGAAAATTGAAAATAATAAGGGACCGAGAACACTTCCCTGAGGGACGCCAGAAGTGACGTCACTAAGGGGCGATGAAAAGTTGTTTGTTACCGTGAACTGCTTACGAAAAGATATGAAGTTCCGGATCCAGGAGACAGTTAGCGAGTCTAAATTAAGCGACGATATTTTAGCTATAAGGCGACAATGGGCAACACGGTCAAACGCTCTGGAAAAGTCAATGAATATGCAGTCAGTCTGGTAGTTTTCATCCATGTTCTTGAATAAATCACTGGTAAGTTCAATTAGTTGTGCATCACAGGAAAAACCTTTTCTGAATCCGTGCTGGCGTGGGAAAAAGAAATCATTGTTCTCGAGATGGCGCGCGACGTTAGATGCAACGATGTGTTCAAGTAACTTACATGGAATACTCGTTAGTGATATGGGGCGGCAGTTACTAACTGCGTTTTTGTCGCCAGATTTGTAAACAGGGATTATTTTGCCAATCTTCCAGTCAAAAGGAATTTCGCCGGTTGCTAAAGATTGCCTGAAAATATGACACAGAATGATACTAGAGGGATGTATGGTGTGTTTGAGAATTTTTGTATTTATTCCGTCTACCCCTGAGGAAGTTGATACCTTAAGACTGTTAATTAGAGACGCTACGCCTTCTGCTGTTATATCTATTGTAGTCATGAATGGGTAATTGAGTTCTTGGGGTTGAGGTAGGTTGGAATAGTCTTCGGTAGTGAATACTGATGTGAAGTAGTCATTAAACGTGACTGGACAGTTCTCTTGGGGTATTGGACATTTGTTTTCATCAAGCAATGAAATGGTGTCCGACGTGCGTGACGGGGAAATTGTTTTCCAAAATTTTGCGGGGTTATTTTTTATGAGCGATTGAAGGTCCTGTGATAAAAATTTATGTTTGGCCTTCCGGATGGCATGGCAGTATGATGCTTCACACAGTCTGTGCTCAGCACGCGCAGAATTAGTGCGCAATCGTTTCGCGGCTCTGAAAAGACGTTTTTTCTTGTTTTTCAATGCTCGTAAGGAATTGTTATACCAAGGTTTAGATATGTTGACCCGTAATGTTATTCTCGGAATGTGTTTGCGCACCAGTTTCGCTATTTTTTCTTTGAGCAAAGTCCAGTTTTCGTTAACAGACCGGGATGAAAAATCACGCACAAAAATTTCGGAGAAATGCTCGAGACAACGATTAATAGCGTCAAAGTCATCCTTCCTGTAATTTAGAATCTGTTTTGGTTGGGTGCGGCGTGAGTAATAAGGGGCATTAATCGATAACTGAAGAAGCTGATGATCACTGAACCCGTCATTATAAGATATATCACCAACCCTCTCGGGAGCAGTTGATAAAATAAGGTCTAAAATATTAGCATCGCGTGTTGGAGCATTGACTAGTTGAACAAAAGAAAAGTCGAGTGTTAGCTGCATGAACTCATGAGAGGCAGATGAATGTGAACATAGGTTCAGCCAATCAATGTCTGGGTAATTAAAATCCCCGAACAAGAAAATGTCAGATTTAGGAAATCTGGTTCGAATAGCCGTGATATTGTCATGTAGGTCAGCGACAAACGTGGCAGGGGAGTCCGGGGGCCTGTAGCAGATGCCTAAGACAGTGTTACCGAGGCGGGATGCTATTGCTACCCATATGATTTCCAGTTCACATGGAATATCCAGAAAGAAAGACAAAATGTTATTATTAACTGCAATTATTACTCCGCCGCCCCTTTTGCTTATTCTATCTTTTCGGTAAATTTGAAATCCGTTGCTATCAGGCAGAAGTTCCTCGTCAGCGATATCTGGACGCAACCATGTTTCCGTTAGAAGTAGTATATTACAGTTGCTATTATCAAGATATGAGCAGAGTTCGGTGCGTTTAGGAAGAAGGCTGCGTATGTTAGTGAATGTCAAATGGAGAGGTGGGCTTGTAATGCTATCTATAGGCGACTGGATCGGGTTTTTGGTAACACGTGCATTGCTTCGGCATCTTAGCTATCGTGAGACTTCTATTACTTGGTCAGTGTCAGAGTCGTACATGTATACTGAATCACCCATGCGCAGATTGTCTACGCTGAGCTTGTAGGCCATTTTTTTTAGATTTGGCAAATTCCAAGAGTTTTTTCCTGGCGAGCTGCGTTGGTAGTGAAAAGTCCTCACGCACTGCATAATCGGTGTCTTTAAACTTCTTTCCGTTTTCGAGAATAAGTTGTTTTTTCTTAAAATATGTAAGTTTTACTATGATTGGCCTGCATTTCTCAGTCTGAAACTGCCCTAGACGATGCGATCTTTCAATTTGTGTAGATTGAAGATTAACCCCTAGTTTTTCGGAACAGAGATTTATAACTTTATTTTCTGCTGTCGACCATGTTTCAGACATCTCGTCCGGAATGCCAAAAAACAGCAGATTGGATCGCCTAAGTCTGTTTTCGCGTCTTCACATCTCGATTCGATTTTTCGAAGCTGTGCGCCAATAGTACCTGACATATTCGGTCTGGACTCGGATGCTGCCGAAACCTGCTCAATCTTACGTTCCGCCATATCAACTTCGACTGTGCGAATCCTTTCAGATAGTTGCTTCAGCTGGACGTCAACACAGGCGCGCCAGTACTTAAGCGCAGTCAATTCGCTCCGAATGTCGTTTTGACCTAATTCTATTCTTTGTACCGTAGCGAGCACAGTTGACAGTACATCCTCGTTTCCGGGGTTGGGACCAGGGTTTGTCTCCACGTCGCCGCAGAGCATCAAGAGCAGGTTACTAACGCCGTGAGCGGCTTTGCCGTCAAGCAATCCTAACACATCACACAACAGCTCAGGGCACGACACTGCAAAGAAACAACGATTGCTGGATCTAACGCAACGGCAAGCGTTTAGGTAACTGACCTGGAAGAAGAGGCGATGTGAGTGCACCATTCTGAATGCGGTGTCGTGCCCCGCAGGGGCGGCTGCTTATATTCCCGGTGGTCATCGCTGATAGTGATGGAATGCGCTCGTTGTTGCCAGATTAGCCGCTGGTGATCTGTCGTAACTGGTTGCTGCGTCCAATCCTCGGGCCATTGCGTCGAAGTCAAGGCGCAGGCTCGCAGGGAGGCCGTGTCAGGCGTCGCAGCAAGTATTCCGAGTACAGGGCCAGCCTGGAAGAAGAGGCGAGGTGAGTGCACCATTCTGAATGCGGTGTCGTGCTCCGCAGGGGCGGCTGCTGGAGGCTGCTTATATTCCCGGTGGTCATCGCTGATAGTGGTGGAATGCGCTCGTTGTTGCCAGATTAGCCGCTGGTGATCTGTCGTAACTGGTTGCTGCGTCCAATCCTCGGGCCATTGCGTCGAAGTCAAGGCGCAGGCTCGCAGGGAGGCCGTGTCAGGCGTCGCAGCAAGTATTCCGAGTACAGGGCCAGCCTGGAAGAAGAGGCGAGGTGAGTGCACCATTCTGAATGCGGTGTCGTGCTCCGCAGGGGCGGCTGCTGGAGGCTGCTTATATTCCCGGTGGTCATCGCTGATAGTGGTGGAATGCGCTCGTTGTTGCCAGATTAGCCGCTGGTGATCTGTCGTAACTGGTTGCTGCGTCCAATCCTCGGGCCATTGCGTCGAAGTCAAGGCGCAGGCTCGCAGGGAGGCCGTGTCAGGCGTCGCAGCAAGTATTCCGAGTACAGGGCCAGCCTGGAAGAAGAGGCGAGGTGAGTGCACCATTCTGAATGCGGTGTCGTGCTCCGCAGGGGCGGCTGCTGGAGGCTGCTTATATTCCCGGTGGTCATCGCTGATAGTGATGGAATGCGCTCGTTGTTGCCAGATTAGCCGCTGGTGATCTGTCGTAACTGGTTGCTGCGTCCAATCCTCGGGCCATTGCGTCGAAGTCAAGGCGCAGGCTCGCAGGGAGGCCGTGTCAGGCGTCGCAGCAAGTATTCCGAGTACAGGGCCAGCCTGGAAGAAGAGGCGAGGTGAGTGCACCATTCTGAATGCGGTGTCGTGCTCCGCAGGGGCGGCTGCTGGAGGCTGCTTATATTCCCGGTGGTCATCGCTGATAGTGGTGGAATGCGCTCGTTGTTGCCAGATTAGCCGCTGGTGATCTGTCGTAACTGGTTGCTGCGTCCAATCCTCGGGCCATTGCGTCGAAGTCAAGGCGCAGGCTCGCAGGGAGGCCGTGTCAGGCGTCGCAGCAAGTATTCCGAGTACAGGGCCAGCCTGGAAGAAGAGGCGAGGTGAGTGCACCATTCTGAATGCGGTGTCGTGCTCCGCAGGGGCGGCTGCTGGAGGCTGCTTATATTCCCGGTGGTCATCGCTGATAGTGGTGGAATGCGCTCGTTGTTGCCAGATTAGCCGCTGGTGATCTGTCGTAACTGGTTGCTGCGTCCAATCCTCGGGCCATTGCGTCGAAGTCAAGGCGCAGGCTCGCAGGGAGGCCGTGTCAGGCGTCGCAGCAAGTATTCCGAGTACAGGGCCAGCCTGGAAGAAGAGGCGAGGTGAGTGCACCATTCTGAATGCGGTGTCGTGCTCCGCAGGGGCGGCTGCTGGAGGCTGCTTATATTCCCGGTGGTCATCGCTGATAGTGGTGGAATGCGCTCGTTGTTGCCAGATTAGCCGCTGGTGATCTGTCGTAACTGGTTGCTGCGTCCAATCCTCGGGCCATTGCGTCGAAGTCAAGGCACAGGCTCGCAGGGAGGCCGTGTCAGGCGTCGCAGCAAGTATTCCGAGTACAAGGCCAGCCTGGAAGAAGAGGCGAGGTGAGTGCACCATTCTGAATGCGGTGTCGTGCTCCGCAGGGGCGGCTGCTGGAGGCTGCTTATATTCCCGGTGGTCATCGCTGATAGTGGTGGAATGCGCTCGTTGTTGCCAGATTAGCCGCTGGTGATCTGTCGTAACTGGTTGCTGCGTCCAATCCTCGGGCCATTGCGTCGAAGTCAAGGCACAGGCTCGCAGGGAGGCCGTGTCAGGCGTCGCAGCAAGTATTCCGAGTACAAGGCCAGCCTGGAAGAAGAGGCGGGGTGAGTGCACCATTCTGAATGCGGTGTCGTGAGCAGGTATTACACTCTTATTGCTTTCGCAGTGTAATTTATTCTCCTATTGGAGTTACTTCTGATACATCAATATGTCTTCATTTATGCATCACAATTTTGGTGAGGTCAATATAAAATTTCATGCCGTTTTCCATCATGTAAGCGACCACATGCCAATTTTTTAGCATGAAACATAAAGTAAAATATTAAAATCAACGGCTTCCTATATTCCGAACAACCAACAGTGATAACTTTGATAGCTTTCGTGAAGAATTGTGAAATGTTGACTGCAGTGGTGTTTATGTTTCTCGTTGGACGGACAGCCGATGCACGGACTCTTCATTGACATTTTCAGTACCTGTTATAAGAAACATTTTTCCTACTTTCAGAAAGCCTCGCGTCTCAAAAATTCGTACACCGCCGATCACGAGTGACATAATTGTGCACTTTCCTTTTCTTTCTTCCTGGCAACAACATACAGACAGACATAATTAAACAATTAAAGGAAAAGAAGCTTTTTAACAGGTTAAACCGTTCCATAGATCATTGTTCTACAGACCTGCGAATATTTAGGTCCTTTCGTGACTGGCTTACAAAAGAGCTACGATCCGCTCGAACCTCATATTTTTAAAACAACATGCCAAAATAAAAGCCGTAAAACCTGGCGCAACTTAAACCCTTTAATGAATCGAGAGCCTTGTCCGAAGCTTCAAATGCGCATTGTCATGAACGGTGCGCACATCTCTGGCGACTCGCTTCCCGTTTGTTTCAACGACCATTTAGCCGGTATTTGTCACTAAACTGCCAGGCTGTGCGCATGCCATTGCAATGATGCTCACTGCACGGAATTGATATTTATGAACCCTGCAAATGAAATTGTCAATAACACTGTTTTCCATGAGCTAAGTAACAGTAATGCCTGTTATGCCGATGGCCTGCAGCTCAGGTGCTCCAGGTATGAGCCTGACATTATTTCACCAGTTCTTGCTCATTTTAACAATGGCTCTAATTCACAAGGCCAATTTCCGAAAATAATTCAGGTGCAAAGGTGCATGTTCTGTCCAAAAACAGGTGACAAAGCACACATTTCAAACCATAGACCTATCTCCATACACCCGATTATCGGCAAAGGACATGGAAAGGTATTTTGTAGATTATCTCGCTTTCTTGACAAACATAACGTATTAACCTCTCATCAGCATGCTTTCCGCAAAAGCATGTTGACTGAACTGGCACTCTTCAAGCAGAAATAACTAATCCAAGAAGATTTTGTGGGACGTTTAATAGCAATGGGTGTTTTTGTAGTCTTGTCAAAAGCTTTCGATTTTACTGGTCATACAATTTTTCTAGGTAAATTGACTCTATATGGCATTCGAGGTAAGGCCCTCGACTTTCTTGAGTCATACTTGAGTCAAAAAAGAAATTTGTGCATGTAAATGGCTCATCATTTAATATCCCTCCTACTCATGTATGTGTCGCTCAAGGAAGCATTTTGGGCCCTCTTTTCTTTAATATTTTCGTCAACGGTTTTATTAACATTGATCTCGACACCGCATACAATATGTATGCCGTTGAGACCACACTTCTCTTTTCATTCATATCCCCAGATGATTTGGCCTTATGTGCTAACAGCGTTCCTTCTAAATTACATGACTGTCCTCTGGAAAAGGCTCCAATATTCAACACCGGAAAACCAAAGCCTTACTTTTTCATTAAAAAAATACGAATGTCACATTACCTGGACTTATTGTATTAACACCTGTAGAAAAGAAATTGTACGATAAATGAAATGTTTGGCTGTGCGCTCTAATCATGAAACGTTCCAGCACTTCCATATATATTTACTCGCTGGAAACTGACACATGGGCTGGGTGTTCATTATTTCAGGTACCAGCCTAAATCCGTGAAACATCTCGTTTATCACGTAATTTTCTCAGTCCCGTTAATTACTGCTGTCTCTTATGGGAGACAACTTGAAATACAAACATCCTTAAGCTGTTTGTTTTTCAGAAGAAAATTGTCCGTGTCATACGCAGTAAGCCTCATGACTTTTAGCTCCTCTGTTCAAAGCGCTCAGAACCCTAAAATTGCCTGCCTTAATAGACAACCGCTCACTGTCGACTTGCAAAAGAGATGTAGAAAATGTTGACGTTCTCAGCTCTCTCCCTAATCTCATAAAACGTACAGCCCCTTACAAACTCGAGCTCTTGAGACTTGGTGTGTTTCTCACCTACGTGCTAAATATGGTCAGCACATTTTATGGCCCTGGCTGCCCAGTTTAATAAATAACCTTTCTGGGTGTAATATCGATGTGCTCACTTGTTCAGCAAGAAATCTGTAGGAAGTGTTTTTGCGCTCATGACTGCGGGCGGTTGTACCTGAACTTTTTGCCTTTCCTTTCTTACCTCTCTTTATATGCATTTCCTCATGTTTTTAAATTGATATATTATTTTCCCTTTAATTTTTCTCTGTTCTTTTTTTCTGTCTTTGTTTAAGAAGTTTTCCTCCTGCACTCCTGCTGCAATTGTAAACGAAAATCGGGACCAATCAAGCTGCCTTCTTTTCATCTTTTGCCTTGGTTTTTCACCACGACCTTGTACCCACTTGTTTGTGGGAATAAATCAATCAAATCAAGTCAAAATCGCCAGAAAATATTGTGCATGTTGATGTGCGGGCATCTGTCTCTACACGAGTGTTGTGCCAAGTCAGCACAGAAATGTCAAAATGTGATGGTAAAGTGATCACCGGCCACTGCGCTCATGTGTTGCAGTAAAAGGGCGAGGTGGGGGGGAGTGTATGCACGCTTCTTTGATACCTGCTGTATGGCCTCATGCATATTGCGCAGCATAAACTGAGTTTTGTACCAGATGCGGCTTTCCGTACAGAGAGTGGGTAAGTTGGTAGATCAATAACATGGTATTCAGCAAAGACTCATAAGAAAGAATTAGGCCTGGAGTAAGCCACCACAAAAAAGCGAATGGTACGTTGATCGTTTTGGAGGAACAATATAAATGTTCAGATCACACACTTGGTGAACTTGCATCAAAAGGCTAAGTAAAGTGACATTAACTGTATTGCTAATGTATAAGATGCAAATAACTTTTTACCTGTCAACGAAGGAAAAACTGTGAAGTCGGAAAGAGCTGCGACGGTTAAACTGCCCTCCGGTGGCCGAAAAGGGTGGAAGAGAAGTGTCATTCAGCCTCATATACTCACGAGGAAGTGGCAGCAATTGAGGCAGCCACACGGCTGCAAATCTCAAGTCCCCTCTGGTACTATTAAAAGGAAGGCCTGATCAGATACTCAGCTGCACACAGGGTTTAAAAGTAGGTGCACACATTCAAGACAAAAGACGTCCCGTCTGTCACTAGTCCTGTAATGGCCAAACCAGCGTGTTACCTATGAAATAAAACAAGAACTGCTATTTAAGACTAGGTACGAGCAGCTTTCTTCAGCAATAGTGAGAACCTATTTGACATGCATGGCAAAGAATGTGGCTTTTTTCTTTCATGCCACAAGTCATTTCTGGCTGCAAGGCAAGACGGCATCGTTTCATACAGCTGCTCTGAAGTTCCCATTCTTGAGATCAAAAATCAATGAAGGTGGAAGCATTTTCAAAGCGTGATTTACGTGTCGGGCACATGGAGCCCAGCAGCAAATACTACCCGCAAGTGCAAATGGAAATGAATGTGGTTTAGATGAAGCCATGTGTGCTGCACGTTTACACCAAAGAGAAGTGCCTGCAGTTTACATTGATTTTCAACGAACCGTTTCTCATTGTCTCAGTCTAGCGTTGCCCAGTGTTTAAGATTTTTTTTAAGAATTCGATTGTTACCCTTTTCGCTATCGTCAAAATCGTTCACCTTTGGATTTCTATTGCAGTCTTAAGTGCTCGACGGGAATGGTGGAAAAACTTTTAAGAAGAAGATTATGCTGCAGATCGAAGAAATGGACCATTGCCTTCGCTATTTCTATAACTGTAGCTTGCAATTTGCCAATATTCAAAATATTTGTCCAAAAATGTTGGATATGTATGTACAGGAAATCGGCATCATTTCACGAGCAGCTCTCGGCCCTTAGTGCTCAAAAATTACTGACAACCCACCACACAGCATTAAGTTTCTCCACTCTTAGAACGCTGCGGAATTCCAACCATGACTCAAAACGAGCGGCAACACCTATTGTGCAGCTGCTAGCAAGGCGGCACGTGCACAAATTGATAGAGTGCCTGCGGCGTGAGCGGCAGAGGTATGGTAGTGTAAAACGAGACAAAAATTTGCGAACTCATACTGTTTTTACTCTTTTATTTTAAAACCCAAAAACGTTGTACAGGAGCCTTCCTTGGAATCTTAGCTAAGTGTTCAGCAAAACTAAGAAAGCTTGCAGCATCACAACTCTGAATATTCATCAATTATAAAAAAGTCATATTTGTCTCAATTCGCCCCGTCCCACGCAGCAAAACGAGACATAAGGTGGGGCAAAACGAGACATTTTTTAAACCACACAAAATCAGTTCTTGCACTCAGAGCACTTGAAGTACAATCCTTGGGGCCCTGCGCACTCTTCGTTAGCCCACTCGTCACACATCATGCATTGGATCCACACAGAATGAGGCGCTGTGTTGCTCCATTATTCTTTGCACACGAAGCACTCCCAGTCATATTTGTTGCTTGTTAATCGCTTCGCAGAACGTTTTACTTTCAGTGCGATATTCTGTTATTGAACTCTGCCACCAAAAGCCCTTTTGTTCGATTTCCCGCTTCGTTTTCTTGAGGCCATACTTGAATCCTTGGGAGGTTTTGCTGCAACTTGTTTCGCCTTGTATGGCGATGATGTCAAACCTCTGCTTGTTTCCAACTTCCCTCTATTCTTTTTTTCTATAGCAGGCACAGGAGAAAGAACTTGAAAGGTCGTGTCACTATGAGCGGGCTCTTCAGTCTCTTCGGTAGAATTAGGCGGGGAGCAGTTAGCACGGGATTCTTGGCGTTGACCGCCAGTCTGATGTCCCGCAGTACTTGCCAAAGGCGCTTCGTCGAAAACAGGATCATCCAGTGGCGCAAGAGAAAATAGCCAAACACCACACTTCCGCAATCTATTGGTTATGTCCCTGATGTTTCCTGATCGCTCAAAGGCTTTGCTTACCAGCTCACCTACATTCTCCATCGTGATGCGACTCCAAATGTTGCTTACCAGCCACTCTAGGCATGCGTTGTGGTAGGCTGCTTTGAAGGCTTTGAGAAACGGGCGGGGGGGGGGGGGGGGGGGGGGTGGGGGGGGGGGGACTTGACTAGTCAGGTGGCTATAGCTTGTGTGCTTGATCCAAGCTGCTTCTTGCAAAGCTCGTACGGACCATGCGTCTCCAGTAGTTTTGCTCGCCGTTGAAGAGCACCCTTAGTCACAGAGAAGGCTTTGGGTGCAGCGCGAATACAATGTTTTCGCTGGCGCATGCTTTCTAGAGCCTTCTTCATATTGGCCTCGCTCTATGTAGCCGCCGCCGTCTTTTGTTTGTACGTGCGGGCCAATCTAGAAACCGAGACAAAAAAATCCGAGAGCTAAAGAATGCACTTTGCGCGAGCAGAGACTGCAATTGCTTGCTTCGAGCGACGAACTGTCGCGTTTTGCTCCTTTCATAAGCTCCTACTCAATCAATTTTATAGTTCTGAAGATTCCCACATAGGGCACTGTAATTGTTTCCACAGCTAACCAAGGAGATGCAGTTAACAACACAAATACGTACCTTGTCGCAGTAGTTCACGGCTACGTTCTTGCACAGGTCCAAATAAATGGCACGTCAGAATTTCACACTTTCTTGGCGGGACACCACTCCACGAAAGTCGCTCCAGAATTTTTTCAGGAAGTGGGCAAGGCAAGATTTCCACCCTTTTTAAGGCCGTGGACACTTAGCTACACCTAATGGTTGTTTAAGAAACCTACTCAATCTAAAAGATTTTACTCTAAATGTCGCTACACGAGATTTGTCTCATTTTGCCCCATGTCTCATTTTACCCCGCCATACATTAAAGCTGCGAACTGGGCGAGTTGGTATTGATTCATATTTGAACAGCGCAATAAAACAACGGGACACAACGAAGAAAGGACACCACAAGCGCTGACTCGCAACTAGATTTTTAATTCACGTCCAAGCATCTTAAATACCAAGAACGCCAAACACAAACAAGAGGGAAAAACCAAAAGAAAAACGACACAAAGCAGCTAATCATGCCCACAAAGGTGACAATCAGCACGAGCGCGAGACTACACATCTTGGCCGAATAAAAACATCATCTCTTTATCAGTTAGTGTGACAGAAGGATCACTAATGCAGCTATCAGGTTCCAAGCGGATGTGAAAAGCCTCCAATATTTCCCGCGTTAGGCTGTCATTATGTTTTCCTAGGATGACGGTGTTAGACAGCAGAGGGGTGCAAGTACCTTCTCTCCAGTGGCGGGCAAGGTTACAATAAGACCCATTACCTCGGGTTCTGTGGTGCTCACTAAGACGAGCGTTGATGCAACGTCCTGTCTGGCCAATATAACTCAACCCGCAAGTGCACGGAATCCTGTAGACAACCCCCACATTACAGGGCTCAAAAGGGCTCTTATGGTTGGTCTGACAACCCCCAGTATTTTTCTTCGCGGTTGTTGCCTTAGCCTTCTCTTCCACCTGCCTGCAAACACGTCTAAGTTTTTTAGGCACTGAAAAGACCACATCAACATCGTATCTCGCCGCAACATTCTTCAAACCATGTCCCACACCATGCGTTTAAGGCACCACCACAAACTTCTTTTTTTCTTGTTTTGGCTTATCCCCGCTCTTGATCCATCTAAGAAGCTTATCGCATTCCCTGGAAATCACATGAGAAGGGTAACCGCTAGATTTTAATCGGCCAACTTGACGCAAAATGCTTTCGTTGATTCTTTCAAGACATGACTTGTTCATGGCAGATTTCAGGCTAGAAAAAACAATGCCATTTTTTGCCAGTTTTGTGTGGCCTGATTGGTAATTAAAAAAAGACTTGGTAGAGCGAGGGGAGTATTCCCAACACACATGACGCTCTTCCAACAACAGTCTTAAGTCCAGAAATTGAAGTACATCTTCTTTAGGAAGTTCAGTCGTGAAAGTTAGTCCCATCGCGCATTCTCTGAAAACCTTCAGTACATCTACCACGCTACGCGTCAAGTAACCCTTCTTAACAAAAACAATATAATCATCGACATACCGAAAAATCCTCAGAACCAACCCGTCACATCTCCTGTCTATGGATCTGTCTACCCTGGCAAGGAAGATATTGGCTAACACAGGTGCTACTTTAGATCCTATGCACACTCCATCATTCTGCGCAAACGATTTCCCTTTCCATTCAATGACAGTTGAACGGAGGTGAAAAGACAGAATCTCTAAGAAGCTCTCAAGGGACACAACACATCTAGCAATAAAATCAGTTTCATTGTTGTAATCAGCGATGCACAGTTTTACACTTTTCATGAGGTCATCATGAGGTAGAGAATAATATAGGTCTTGCACATCAATGCTGAAAGCATCACACCTTCCCGGGTTATTGGATTTTAGGAAGTCAACCATAGCACCGGAATTAGACATGTGAAAAGGATCCTCAATTATCAAACACGACAAATGCTTTTGAAGATAGATAGACACGAAGGACTGCCAAGTGCCGTGCTCAGACACGATAGATCTGAAGAGAACATTGTCCTTATGCGTCTTTGCAGAAAAGAAAACCTGAAGGTGCGATCCTTTTGCGCTCTTAACAGAAGCCGCGAGGCGTTGCAAGTTGTTCTCTTCCAAAAGACGAAGGGCACTTGCCTTGACTTTGTTAGCTCTGAAAGTTACGGACTTGAAGTTCTTCGTTAAGGCTTGATGCGCTTTTTCTTCAAAAGTGCCAGCAGGGAGAACGACGAAGCACCCTTCCTTGTCGGCGACCATTATCCTGAGACCACTAGATGCAGCAAAGTCAACGAGCTTTTTCATGCGGTGGTAATTCCGTGGTTTCTCTTTTGTTCTTTCGAAAACTTCGACACATTCCGAGATGCATTGAAACTGACTATCTTTGCCTGCCAACCGGGATATTTTCTTTGACAAGGCAAGTTTCTCGGTTGGCAGGCAAAGATAGTCAGTTTCAATGCATCTGCAGATGTGGTGTGTCCCTTGAGAGCTTCTTAGAGACTCTGTCTTTTCACCTCCGTTCAACTGTCATTGAATGGAAAGGGAAATCGTTTGCGCAGAATGATGGAGTGTGCATAGGATCTAAAGTAGCACCTGTGTTAGCCAATATCTTCCTTGCCAGGGTAGACAGATCCATAGACAGGAGATGTGACGGGTTGGTTCTGAGGATTTTTCGCTATGTCGATGATTATATTGTTTTTGTTAAGAAGGGTTACTTGACGCGTAGCGTGGTAGATGCACTGAAGGTTTTCAGAGAATGCGCGATGGGACTAACTTTCACGACTGAACTTCCTAAAGAAGATGTACTTCAATTTCTGGACTTAACACTGTTGTTGGAAGAGCGTCATGTGTGTTGGGAATATTTCCCTCGCTCTACCAAGCCTTTTCTAAATTACCAACCAAGCCACACAAAACTGGTAAAAAATGGCATTGTTTTTTCTAGCCTGAAACCTGCCATGAACAAGTCATGTCTTGAAAATATCAATGAAAGTATTTTGCGTTAAGTTGGCCGATTAAAATCTAGCGGTTACCCTTCTCATGTGATTTCCAGGGAATGCGATAAGCTTCTTAGATGGATCAAGAGCGGGGATAAGCCAAAAGGGGAAAAAAAGAAGTTTGTGGTGGTGCCTTACAGGCATGGTGTGGGACATGGTTTGAAGAATGTTGCGGCGAGATACGATGTTGATGTGGTCTTTTCAGCGCCTAAAAAACTTAGAGGTGTTTGCAGGCAGGTGGAAGAGAAGGCTAAGGCAACAACCGCGAAGAAAAATACTGGGGGTTGTCAGACCAACCATAAGAGCCCTTTTGTGCCCTGTAATGTGGGGGTTGTCTACAGGATTCCGTGCACTTGCGGGTTGAGTTATATTGGCCAGACAGGACGTTGCATCAACGCTCGTCTTAGTGAGCACCACAGAACCCGAGGTAATGGGTCTTATTGTAACCTTGCCCGCCACTGGAGAGAAGGTACTTGCACCCCTCTGCTGTCTAACACCGTCATCCTAGGAAAACATAATGACAGCCTAACGCGGGAAATATTGGAGGCTTTTCACATCCGCTTGGAACCTGATAGCTGCATTAGTGATCCTTCTGTCACACTAACTGATAAAGAGATGATGTTTTTATTCGGCCAAGATGTGTAGTCTCCCGCTCGTGCTGATTGTCACCTTTGTGGGCATGATTAGCTGCTTTGTGTCGTTTTTCTTTTGGTTTTTCCCTCTTGTTTGTGTTTGGCGTTCTTAGTATTTAAGATGCTTGGACGTGAATTAAAAATCTAGTTGCGAGTCAGCGCTTGTGGTGTCCTTTCTTCGTTGTGTCCCGTTGTTTTATTGCGCTGTTCAAATATGAACCCCGCCATACTACCAGCTTAGACGTTGCTAACTCAAAGCTCTCCACTGGCGACGTGCCGTACAGAAATTGCTGTAGCTCAACTCAGCTGAGCCAGGTTATACGAAGCGGAAGCTCGGTTTAGCGACTGCGACTTCGTGCCGCTGTCTGTCATAGGGATCGTTATAAGCAGCCCGGCGCCTACAATGCTTTGTCGAAGAACTCGTCGCGGCGACCGGTTTTGGCTCCATATGTCTGCGTTGTCTAGGCTATTCTTGTGGTTGTCGTTGCACGGGCCTGCCAAATGGATCTATATTGAGCCACCTGAGCTGCCATTTGCAGTTAGAGATGTTAGAGGATATGGGGTCGAGCGAGGAGAAAGAAGGACAGAGAAAGGAAGCGCTCCTTGCTCGTCTAGCCGCGGCGGAGCGTCAAGTCGGCACGGGCTCTTTGAGTTCCAGTCCCGTATGACCAGGAGCAGGAGCCCTCCGCGCTATCCGTCTCGCGTTATCTAGGCGGCCAGCGCTGCCCTTTTATATAGATCGTTTACAGCGCACCGTTCTTTTGTTTCAGGCGAGATGGCGCCACAGGCGCGCTAGGAACACGGCGCCATTACAGGCCTCGTCAGTCGCCAGCGTGTACGCATCGACGCAGCAGTGGAAATATCGCGGGCGGCTGCCGAATGTCTTCTTTCTGCGAAGATGTGGGAAGGCAGAGAAAATACGTGCTGTTCTGTGGATTGCAAGAATTGCGACGGAAAGTTGAAGGTGCGAGATGCGATCGTTTGCAATCATCACGGAACCTAACTGTACAAGGACGTACTGCCCTGCAGCGCCCGTTCTGCATGCACCCTTTCCGAACAGGCCAAAGCAACAAACATGTTCTCCAGCGCTAGAAAGCCCTTATAGAAAAAAAGGTTACGATCTTGGAAAATCTTCGAGGGTAAGTGCATAACATAACCGCGTGAACAAGCTGTTCCGCCACCGAAACCGTCACTTCGTGCTTTCAGATGCTCTACAGTTGCATCCGCGTGTGAAGCGAGACCCCATTTCTCCTAAGTTAAGGTGTGCGGCCATTAGTAACACGAGCGCCCAAAGACGAATTAGGTACGGAAAAGACGGACGACTTGCGCTCCTACATACCGGTACTGCAGGTTACGCAGTGCACAGCCGCGCGAGCGGACAACGCTTACCGTCAGTCCGTGTGTTACATGTCGTCTTGGTGCTACTCTAGAGCTTCGCTCCATGTAGAGCGGTTTTCGTGCACTATATTCGGAACAAAGCATTTGTGTAACGGCTGTTGTGCAAGGTGGTTGTCTGTTCCTCGCGGTTCATGCGAGACAGTCACTAGAAGTGACTCCTCAGGCCAG
Organism: Amblyomma americanum; assembly: GCF_052857255.1. NCBI lineage: Eukaryota > Metazoa > Arthropoda > Arachnida > Ixodida > Ixodidae > Amblyomma > Amblyomma americanum. The sequence goes on along the minus strand of NC_135507.1, from coordinate 123,726,267 downwards.
CGCTCAGATGGAAGCTGATTACTCACCATCAACGAGACCTCGAGCATTTTCATGTATGCATATCAAGCGTAGAGCGTACCACAAATTTATATGTGAGGCTGACATAATTGTGAATGTCGTTTAGTATTAACGCGTTTCCATGCGCACGTTATAGCATTAATATCGCGGATTCCTTCGAAACGATTCCACGCCAGCTCGTGATCACTGCTTTATGCATGATACTGTTACCGTAACAGTTAAAATTTGTGTGTTTTTTTAATTTTGTCGCCTTCCTGTGTTTAACAAACAAGCAGAAAATATTTTAGGTTTCCTAAGCAGCGCTAACAGGTTGTGAACGAATGCGTACGCTGGGCATGGGAGCGTTTTAGAGCGGTGTCAGCATGCAGGCACACAACACGACAAAGACCTGCGCTGCCGCAGGAGAATTAAGTCCTGCCGTTTTAGTCAATAATCATTAAAAAATTCAGCAAAGCCTTCAGCGGATGCAAAAACAAGCATCCAGGCGATCCATCCCTTGGCTCGAAGAAGGAGAGCTGAACGGCTCTCCGCGACATGAAGCCCGATCACGTTTTCACCCCTCAAATGATCACATTAGGGCTCTCACATGTCCTTCGAAGCTTTGGCCAAACCTTAGTGCCGTCTGCCGCCTCCTCTACAAACGTATCAGCCGATACATTGCCTGTTGGAACTGAGCCATCAGGCGCAGCAGCCGTCACAAGAGGCGTGCGCCGAGCAGTCAGGAGGTGTGTAATGGTGGCGTGCTCACGTGATCAAAGATGGCAGCCCCCACGATGCGGCGCTGTAAAGCCTGTTTAGCAAGAGCGGGTCACTGGGCAAACCACGTGACACAACTGGCTAGAGCGAACCCTAGGAGCGGCGGTCGGCACAGCGGCGGACGTGACTGCGAAGCGCACAGTGTAGAGGCGGCGCGCCTCCCGTCAGAGGTCATTTCAGGAGCAGATTTGACCTTCAGCTCTGCATGCGAGGAGTGAAGCATCTCTCTAAAAGTTCCGAAATGACCACCAAAAGAGAGGCAGTGCAGGTTAAGTGGGAGCAAACTTTAGGCGCGCTTCCCTATTGCGGCGATCGAATTGTGCCCTCGTGCAGTGGCCTTGGAATCTGATCTGTTCGAGGAGCCGCGGGTTGCAAATCCAGCCGCAGCAGTATTTATATTATATATTTATTTATTTGTTTATTTATTTAGTTATATTCACAAGGTCAATTCAAAGTCGGCCTTTAGCGCTGAAACAGCTTATGCAGCTTTCGTCGTGAAGTAGTTTTCGCTCTAAAAAAAGCTACATATTTGCATGATTTCCAAAATTCTCGTCCTCCATTGCAATGCAGGAAAATATATCACATTCCTGAAGGAGATTAATAGTGTGGCAATAAAAGGATGAGGAAAGGATTGCTCAAAGGGAAAGTATTATACAAGGCAGATGTCCTATATAAAAAACGGCATAGAGTCCTATTTCATCACAAACTAATTACATGTACGCCCGCTTAAATATTGGTCGTTTTTGTATGCATGATTAGCCAATTGCTGTTCTAAAGCTTTCTGCAAGCCTACTGTGTTTGTGGTACGCGGTGCTATTGCTTTACTTACATAAACAAGTTGAGAAAAGCGTTCTCGCAAATGCTGTTAGCAGTGATAATGTTTCATAAAGAAAGATAATGCCAGTTGCCATGTGTTCCATCTGAATGGTACGTGAAATAGAAAGCATTGCATGATTGCATGCCTAAGAATTCTGTAATTTCAAGACAAATTAAATTATTTATTAAGCGTGCGCATCATGTTCGGTCGTTGCGTTTTCCCGTGGCCGACGCTGCCGTCGAAGCAATGTTTTTAAACTGTTTTGTCTTCCAGAAAAGCAAATATATGAATTACCGTTGATTTCTTTATTCCCTGTGTCGTGCAAGCAACCTTCTCATTCCCATCCACTTGGAAGATTGATACGTTCGGTGACGCAAATAGGACGGCGGAAGATGTGGCCTTTGCGACGACGGCATCTGCAGCCGTAATGGCATCGCGTTCCCCAAGATCCATGCGCGCACTAGAAGGGTGTGGAAAAGTGGCGCAGGCAAAAAAAGTAAGAAGCATGCCCATTGCATTGTAGCGCACTTGGAAACAGGCAGTATGCGAAATTTCTTTTTTAGCCCTGTGACAATCTTCTAGCACCTGGACGACGATATTGTTGCACAAGTACTGCTCTACACTGCAACTAAGTGTGAAGAATAGTACATTTTTACTGATCTCAGTAATTATGGCTGGTTATTATTATTATTCGTAGGCTAGAGCGGGTTTCGCTGCTTTCAGAAAGCCTTACCAACCTGTTGTAAAAAAGATTGTTTTTTTTTAATCAGAAGTAATTGCCTTTAAGCTATAACACCTAACAGGTGCGCTAAGTGTTATGTGAATTTGAAAACATGTCGATCGAGTGTTTCGGTTTCTGATAAACACTAATAAATATTTACACAGGAAAATTCATCGCGCGGACATCTTTTTTGTGCTATATACATCCCTTTTATATAAACATTCCTTTGCTCTTAACTCAAGTTTTGGGTGTAAAAGTAATGGCCAGAAGTATCTTTTTATATTTTCGGGGGACATCAATTGTGCGGAAAAAATTTTGCAAACTTCTATGCATAAGGTTACCTTACCGGGACTGTTTTTTATTTGTTCTATGGGCGAGCAGTTATTCATATTTACACAATCAACATTAGGGAAATTTAATTGGCACCCAAGGTGAAGGCAGAGCACTTAACTACATTATCTGCAATAAGATAAACAATTAAGATTTACTGCGAACTGATATTCTTACAAGAAGAACTCTAGTTTGGACTGGTTGTTTCAAGATTCAGGAGGAAAACGGCGCGAAATACGGCGACAAAAGCGAAATATGCATGACAGTACCAGCACCAACTTACCAGTGAATTTTTTTTTTCGCGTGAAACCTGCCTTTTTGCACAGATGTTGCGCCGTGTCGGCTCACAAAAAGGCAGGTATGACGCGAAATAAAATTCAGCAGCAAGTTGACGCAGGCTCTGCCATGTATGTTTCTCTGTTCACACCGTATTTCGCGCCGTTTTCTTTGTGATATGCTTTCCTTGCCACGCTTTAACTAAACCCCCTATATTAAGCTCAAAAAACGTAGTAGGTGGCCGTAACCAATGAATCGAATCTATTAATGCGGAAAAACTTCCTCTGTACGGTAGCAAAAATATTCGCTCCCGAAATAACTGAACAATACTGAGCAAATCAAAGGCGTTACTCTAGACTTGGTCACCTCGTGCGCCTGAAATTCTGTTCTAACGCCTGCAGAAGTTGAAGCAATCGTTCCAACGGGCTGCAGCAAATTAACGGTCGCAATCGCAGCTTCAAGCTCGAGAGAAATAAAAGACGTTTTCAATGCGAGCAATTTGTCATGCGCTTGTGATGTTTCTGCAGGCGAGACCACTCATATTTGCAGACTCAGTCAGTCGAGAGAATAAATGCTTTTTTGAACGAAGGGCCACAAAAGCGGCCAAAGCTAGGCCCAAATACCCGCAATAAAACCGTGAAGAAATTTCATTGGTTAAGTTGTTTATGCCACTGGGGTATTTCGGAGAGAAAAAAAGACGATACTGGCGAAAGGCCATGCCGCGCAATGTGAGCCAAAGTTTTTCAGCAACTTGCTAGAAGGGAAGTGAATTTTTGTGCTGCGCTGTGAACGTCTGTGTTTATTCGGACAGATCCGTGTACACAGCCAAAGCAACCACCATTCATTGCTTGAAACCTCACTGAAATGTGTTGACGAATTATGAACTTTACTGTCTTTATTGCCGTCACAGATAAGGCCATCCGTTCTGCTGAAAAAAGTAAATTTATGCGGCAAAAAGTGGATCAACTTTTGGTGAAGGTAGGCACGTCCACAAGAATAATTTAAAGAGTCCTCGTCGTGAATGACATGAATGTGATATTTTACGCTCCTTTTATTCCCTCTGTTCGACGCGACAATGCAGCAGAGAGTGACAATGATTCAAGCTATTAGCTCTGTTTATATGGTCTCAAGAAATCTTCATTTCTAAATTATTAATGTTTGAATTGCCTTGACAATTATCTCCTTTTTGTTGCTTAGGCTATGCGGTAAGTTCACTTGGAGGAAACATAGCGTAGACATATTTTGTTGGTTCATTTTAAATTAAGAAAATAATCACATGCGTGCTGTGGCAACTGTGTGCTATAACACCGTTTTCGCATCAGCGCCTACTGTATTACAGAGCTATAAGACAATAGATATAATAGATAATTTTGCCATAAAGTAAGGCGTAAGTCTAGACAGAATCAAGCACAGCTCTGAAAACCTTCAACACTACGATTAACCCCAAGCAACTAGGCCCCTACTATTGTGCTCAAACTATTAAATATTTTCCGAAGTGTTTAGCGCAATTATGACGAGGCCAGTGATGTGGGCTACATTCGAAAGCCCTCCTCGACAGAATGGCAGAAGAATTTTGTGCAAATGTTTGCTTCCCGAAAAAAGGAAATAAAATTCGACGTCACGATATTATATGGCGTGCCTAGGAAGCACTTTATGCTGCATTGTTTTATTTGCTTTCGGGCGCTGTGGAATATTTTGAATAACGGACTGTGCATCTGTGCTTTCATCGCCGAAATACGTAGCTTTCGATATCAAGAAAAATAAATAATTGGTCATAAATTTGTTCTTGGGAAAAATAAGTCGGCGATTACAGGAGCGTTAGAGTGGGAGGCGTGCAAGAATTTCTGAGTTTTTTCAACAATTCATGTTGTTTTGGTGACATAGGGAGGTCTAAATATACACACACGTATGAAGATTTTTCTCGATTATTTAACATATAAAGACTCAGACATGTATTGTCAAGCGCAGTATGACCAGATGAAGCTTGTCTAGAAAGACGAGAAAAAATGAGTTGAAGCGTAAATATTTCAACATCAGTTCCAATTCAACGCCCTCCGAGAACAAGTTGTTTAGAAAACGCCGCAGCGCCTCGCAAGTTCATAGTGCTATCGATACTTAGCTGTCGAACCAGTGTGGCTTTTTTTGTTTTCGACGTAGGACAAGGCAAGCAGGCAACACTTAAGAAATGCGCATGCAAAGAGTTTACAGTTCGTACTTTTTTAGTACTGTAAGGTATAACTCTGGCTAAGATGGTGGTGTGTGGAGTACTGAGCTATCACAACAATTACAGTTAAGTGCGCCTGCTCAGGTTAAACTTCTTTGGCGAGCATCAGTGACGACGAAGGAGAAGTCCGAGGTAATTGCAAACTTTAATGCTATCGCATTGCCAGCACAAAATGTAATTAAGTGCCCAATTAGTTTCTAAAAGAAACGCTTGTTGAAAAGAAATTGTGCCACAGCGGTAGCACAGTGCAATAAAGGAGAGAAAAAACAGCGGTGGCTCAGTGGCCATGGCGCTCGGCTGCTGGCCCGAAAGGCCCGGGTTCGAACCATGGCCGCGGCGCTCGCATTTTGATGAAGGCAAAATTCTAGGTGCCTATGCGCTGTGCGATATCAGTGTACCTTAAAGACTCCAGGTGATCGAAATTTCCGGAGCCCTTCACTGTGGCGTCCCCCATAGGCTGAGTCGCTTTGGGGTGTTTTTGAGGTTTGAAGTTTATTCATTGCTTTATCGGACAGGTAACACACGCTCAATAAAGCAGGAGCCAAAAGCGCAGCCTGACAGGGGCTTTTGCCCTATCGAGCAGGAACGGCAGACAAGGTGTAATTTGAAACAAAACTTGCAAACATATACCATACATCTTGTACAGACAGCAAACGTTGAAAATTAACTGAAATTAAAACTGTAAAAACACTAAAAAGCATAAAAATACATCAAATGTACGTAGCACACGCTTAAACAGAAAGTTAATTTCTTGTATTTTAAAAAAAGCAACATAAGCAACATGCACCCTCATAAACCAAACCAAACCAAAAAACTAGAAATGTGTTGCAAAAGCGTATTAGTCTGGGCTAGTCGGTACATTTCGCAGGAAAAGGTACAGCGCCTGTGTCTGTCCGCTCCTTTAGTCCCGTCTGTTTGCGCTGTACATTTTCCTCCAAAAAACTAAACTTCTGGTTTAGCATTGCTAATCAGAAAATATTGCACGAATGCACAGTTGTGTGCTATTCAACACCACCGCGACGTATATGAAAGCGCGATAGAGGTCTCCGCTTACCCATGGAGTCAGTTATGGCCCTCTTCAGCTTTGTCATCGCGAATGCCAATTTACCTGATGTACGCCGGCGCCCAAGGCTCTAGTGCCGCGTGCCGCAATGTTGTCAACACCGACGCATGCAGCACGCATTTATCTCTCAGCACAGCCAAATACCACAAAGCGCGAATATTAGTTTCAGTGTATAGTATCAATTGATGAAGAATACGACGTGCAATACACAGTGCAAGGGTGGGTTGCAGTTTAACACGAGGTGTGATGGGCTGCGGTGATAGCCTTCTGCACTCGCGCAGTGGCCAGCGAAGGTGATCTGTTTGCGCCCAGAGGATTCGAATCGCAGTCATGGCAATATTTATTTTATTTATATATCTTGTGCGCTAAGTCACCCTGAAGGTCCAGCACCACAAGAACCAGTTAGCACGTTTTATCTCGTGCAGAGTTGCTTTCACATTAAGGCCTCATTAACAGGTGTGGCCGATTGAAAAATTACAAATGATGCTTACTCTTGCTGGACATACGTTCTCCTTTACAGCAGGTGGCACAGATACAAGATGGTTGCCTCTGGAAGAAAAATAGTCAAGGTATCCGTCTTATCCTGTCAAAAGGTCATCAGCCATGTCACGGATTCGAAAAAAAATACTTCGCCCTCATCTCCTTTCGTCATAGTTTTCTATAGTATTTCAAAGCGGCCTCTTATCTTGGCTGAACTAGTTCTGTATCTATGTAAAGGCACCGAGAAGTACTACGGAATGCTCTGTTGTAACTAATAAATTTGTTTTCAATGCAGGACGTTGTCCCAAAGTACTGCGCAAAGTTTGTTTTGATAAAAGACAATTTCCTGCTGTTTTCTATAAGCACTACCAACCATATGGAGCACAATATAAGTGAAATATTTCTTCTTAGAGATAAATCGTAGAATCTTCCTCACTGTTGCAGGAGTTAAACTACCATACCTACCCAAACAGAATGAAGAAAACCGTCAGAAAAATAAGTAAAAGCACAGCACCCCTCATATTCTGAACATAACTTGCTACGGCTCTAAAATATTGTGAGAACTGCTCCTTTATGTACACGGTTCGCTTGCTCCCTAATGAGAATCACGCCACATAATATAAGTCGGCTTATTCATTTTCTTCTCGCGAAGTCTATCCTTAAGTGTGATTCATCAGGTTTCAATATAATGATGAGATACTGCCCTAATATCATGATGACGTGCGAAGATCTCCCATGAACATTACAGCGAGGATTTTGCTTTCTTGTACGTTTCTCTAATTTGAAGTTTATTTCTATTTCCAAAAGAAATATGACGCAGTGCGACGCAGCGCTTCTTGCAACTGGAATATTTTACTCAGAGGCAACAATATATACACAGAAACCCACACAAACCCCAGCAAGTTCCGCGCCACGTTCTTAGGTTTAGGCGGGAAAACTTTGCCACACGATATTGATTCTATTATCTAGGAACACTCTACTCTAAAGGCTGATCAACGTCTCATTGACACATGAAAGCCCCGTTTTTGCTATAAGGAAGGCCTCCACTATCTGTCGCGTCACTCGATCGCGGAGACGGAACAGTGCTCTGGTTTTCTTGAAAAGTGGAGAACACCCGTGGCAGTTGTGACAATGACGCACCAGATTGTTCGAACTCTTGGCAGGACGCAGTTTCAAGGTATTTGCGGAGCAATTTGGGTTCCTCAAAGATTGACGACCTGATCAGCTTCAACAACTCTGAATTTTTCGTCAATTAAGTACCATAAGGACAAACCCCCCCTGCATGGTCATTTCGTCGGTATTAATGTGAAAAATTGGACTGTTTGATGCCGCCAACGAAATAATAAGGTGCGTCAGGTCGTGCATAACTGAAGGTAATGATGAAAAAGCATTTATTGATAAATGCGGTATTTCTCTTGAGGAGTTTCATGAGCTCCTGTGATTTTATTTGATGTCTATGGCGATTGGCTAGAAAAATCAATTCCTTGCGCAGCGAGTAGGCGTGTGCTTAGGGTCTAGAGTAGCTCCTGCTCTTAGAAGTATATTCTTGGGACTGATTGACAACTGCATAGCTCGGAATTCGGACGGCCTATTTCTTAAGGCCTTCCACTGCGTAGATGAATACCTCATCATTGCCAACGACTGTGAGAATTTCGTTCGTAGTTCGACTGACATAGTTAAGTTCTTTAAGGATAGGTTGCTCGGATTGAATCTCACCCACTGTATTTCAAAACAAGGCGAACCGCAGTTCCTGGATTTGCGGTTAATAATCAAACCGGAACACCGCTGCTAGGTGTTCCGTCCACGTTAAGCAAAATGTTCGCTTAATTTTCCGTCAGCGCCCTCAAAGCTCATCAAGAACAGCTATCGCTGCATCGTGCCTAAAGTCGGCTGCATCGAAGTAGTGACATCGCCTCATCAAGTAGAGCGTTGACTATCAGGCTGCAAAGACTAAAACAAAGCGGGTACTTATATCACGTGATCAGCAGAGCAAGCGACCAGGTTCGGTGATGGGTGAAGTGGAACGACGAAACCGGGAATACGAACGAGCGCTGCAGTGTCATTGTGATACTGTAAGTCCACCGTGTATCGGACGGGATTAAGGATGTGACAGGCAGGTATGGTGTTCGAGTCATGTTTTCAGTCCCGAAAAAGTTATCGCAATTATGCCCCCTGATTGAAAAGAAGTCGAAGCGTGAGCAGCCAAAGGAAGAGGGGGTGTAGTATTGGGCACGTGCCAACATATGTTGCTTGTAAGGTCGGTATTGCGCACCAAGTTCCCATGTCATGTGGTAAGGTGTACCTCAGGCATAGTGGACGGTCTTTGAATGCACGGCTCATGAAGCATGCGAACTGTCTTGACAAGAGTGACACTTCGAACAATATGGTGCGCCATTGTCACAGCTGCCGCGGGTGTTCATCACTAAAAAAACCAAAGTGCAGTTTCGTCCCCACGATCTTGTGACGCGAGATATAGTGGAGACTTTCCTTATAGCAAAAACGGGGCTTTGATTTGTTAGTGACACGTCGATCACTCTTCCCACTAGAAAGGTAGAGTTTCTAGAAAATCGAATCAGGATCACGTGGTAACGTTTTCCCGCCTAAACTTAAGTACGTGGCGCCGGACTTTTTGGGGTTTGTGTTGTTTTTTTTTCGTATATATTGCTGCCTTTGAATAAAAACTTTTCAGCTGTCAGTAGTGCTGTGTCCCCCTCTGTGTCGTTGTTCTTGTAGCGCTAGAATTTTCCACTATGAACGTGTACCTAGTCGCTCAATTTTCTGCCTTGTTTCAAAAGAAATAGGAGAAGCGAGACGAAATTGAATCGTTAATTGGCTTGACGGTGCTTGGATCCAAATATATGGCAAGGCAGCGAGTTGCCGATAACAAAATATGTATCTTCGGCGGACACATTATGTCAGAGTACAGCCGCTCTCATTTTCTATTTCATGTATATAGTTCTGTCATGTGGAAACTTCAGGATTAGAAGAAAACACGTAGATGGCTAAAATGTTAGAATAAGCGAATGACGATCGCACACGCATCTAATGGCATGTAAATAATGGTTTTATTAAGTCGGAACTGAAACCCCCCACGGACTCTTTTTTTTTGCGTAGAAGGTTTGCAGGAAATTTGCAGCTCAGTTATCACGACAGATTAGGACTATGGCATTCGGCCACAATACGACGTATACATTTCTGTTGAAGAATTGCCTCAGCTCGCCAGCGTCATATGGGGTGTCCGTGTTGCGAGAGCGGTAATTTTGGACACTATATTCTGCTGGTTTCGACAAACACGGCACTGAATAATTTATGCAGGGTATGTTGCTGGGCTAGTTGGCAGCTGTCGAGCATCATGGAATCGCAGCGCTGGCAGGCATGCAAGGACAGTGTGTGTGTGTGTGTGTGCGCGCGCCCTCTTTGTGTCCTTGTCTGCCAGCGCTGCGTTTCCAGATTGAATAATTCATTGCGGAATCCAGAGTTTGATTGAAGCCGCTGACACACGGCGAATAATGCGGAATAATGATAATATTGTTAAGGGCAGGGACTTATTCAGATCAGAACGGCCGACAAAAGCCACTTGGGTGCGCTTTCCGAGCACGAGAGGCCTCTACCTCACTCTGTCTTCTGCGTGGTCGGCATCGCATTTTCATTAGGGTCACACCTTTAATCGGGGTCGCACTTTTCATCGGGGTCGCACTTTCCCATCGTCATTGGGTCACAAGATCGGGGTCACGCTTTCCCGTACGCAGCTAAAGCCCTCAGGCCGAGTAAAAAGCACCGCGCGAATGGTAGGGCTTCAGCCGCGCGATGTGAGTCACTTCAGTTCGTGCAGAACGACGTCCGCTTGCCGTGAGACGGGCTATGCGGTAATTGAGCTCGCTAATTTGCTCAATAGTAACATAGCGTTCATCGAAGTGCCACATCAGCTTCTGGGACAATTCCCCCTTTTTGATAGGACACAAGAAAAATACTCTCCTACAACACTGCCTCGGCGTTCGACTGAAGAGCGTTAGCTTCGGGAGCTTCAAGTGTTTACGTCGGTATGGTCCGCAAACGTGGAAAAGACCAAATTCAAACGTCCGCCAAAGTTCCTTTTCCGGAAACATCCCTTCTAAGAGACGTAAGCAGCGCCATTTGCTTCAGATTTTGCGCTACTGTTGCTATTTACAGCCGCCTTCGCTATATCTGGTATATTTCCTCGTTATATCAGCTAAAAACGTGTGCATCACACCACAAGAAATCGCTTGATGCCATCCGGAACCCCTAGCGAAAAACGGTTCAGCCGTAATGGCTGTCTGAAGGTCCTCGGAATGCACGGTTTCAGGGTGGAAAGGTCGTCGTTGCGAATCCCACACATATTTTCGGCTTCATCTCAATTAGTAATTTTGTCCTCGGGAACATGACAAGTCATTTGACATCACTTACCATTCTGCGTCAAAAGGATGTTCCCCAAATTTTAAGGAAATGGTGGTCCCGTGGGGGGGTTGCACTTCGATGGCCGCTATGCTGGCACAGATGCTATAACATATCCAGTTTAGGTATCACTTGAAGCGCTCCGCGCCCACTGTTGGTATGTTAGATAGTGTGGTCGCGTGGTAGCCGTCTTGGTGAATTTGACCTTCATTGCAGGAAGACGCGTATTTGACAAACGTAAGTAGTAAGAGCTCACACTCCTAAAAACCAAAATCGCGATAACGATAATGATGATGACAGTGAATTTATGGTGCAAGGGGGCATCTGTGGCCAAAGAGCGCTATGGCAGAAGGCATTTAGTATTATGTTAGATTGACTGAAAAACCAGTTTTGTAGCAAGCTCCTCGCTAAAACGCTAACGTGCAAATTTTGTTAACTGTGCACTGCTTTGTATGGAGCAACGAATTCATTTTGCATGCTATTTTCAAAATCCCTGCCGTTTGCAGGATCATGCACTAACTCTCCGCAAAGATGTTAGATAACGGTCATATCTTCGTCAACAGCTGACACGGTAAGCCATTAAGTCAATGAACAGAGTAATACTTCAGAAATATGAAGCATGATCTCAATTCAACTGCGATTTTTTAGTCTTTTGTAATTGTCAACAAGACGTGCACTCCAGTACACAGAATTTTAATGAGCAATCAGAGCTGACAAAATCTGTGAGTTAAAGAGGCCGCAATGATAGCCCAGCAACTGAACTAAAACAGCAGACGAACAGAAATGGATAGGATGCCACTTGGTGTGGCGCAGATGATTACTCCTACATTCACTACAGCATGAGGTGTAACCTAAAAGAGTGCGGTGAGGGGCTAGTTGGTACGACATTATGGAAACAATGAATAACTGCGCAAAAAGGACGGGACAAGAGAGAAGAATCACACGAGACAAGCGCAGACTAACAACTGGTTTATTGCACCATGGCCTCCTTCTTTCAACAACAAAGCGCATGCGCACCAACCGCAAAGACAAAAGCCATAATCATCACGTCAAACCAAGAAACTCCAACTCCTTGCGGTACAGGTGAATGGAAGCCTCGCTAACACATTTGTCAGGCCCCAATTTCGCGATTACCAAGGCTTCGATAACTTCACGTTCTTTTATGCATGATTCTTCTCCCTTGTCCCTTCCTTTTTGCGCAGTTATTCATTGTTTCCGTAATAGCATGAGGTGCTTAGAAACACTGCGCGGCAGATGCTAATCAGCTTAAGTAGATTTTTACAAAAGAAATAAGCATACTAGGCATGGCAAAAGTGCAGAATGAACAGCTCAGTTTGCAGCACTCAATTGCATGACAATTAATGTTCTTAGAGGCTAGTTCACACCTTATATTCAGAATGTACACAGTGGTGTTCACAGTATAGAAAACCAAAATGTGAATCATATTATGTGTTAAAATTTATCCAAGAGAACCACTGTGACAGGTGTGCTGGAGGGTCCGTCCATATATAGTTTAGGGTGGCGGAGACTGCAGAGTCCCCTACAAATTAGACGAGTGCGACGCGGTTGAAGAAAACAAGCTAAGAAAGAGGTGTGAAACTGCTCTTATTTTCCTTAGCGCGTGGCACCGCGCAGCCGGAGTCAGCGCGTGCTGCAAGCCGAGACGGCGAACACTTATGATGGAAATGTAGTGCCGCTACACTGTCATAGATCGCAAGACAGCTAGCCATCTTTCTCGAGAGCTGCTGGCGCCAAACAATATATTATACCTAAGTATTTACTTTCCTAACCTGGGTGTTTCAGTGAGTTTCTAGATTTGCAATGTGCAGTGTGCTTCAAACCATCAAGAATATTAGAATAAGGCTGGCAATGACATATCAAGGTAATGTCATTGCGAAGCAATGGCATAGATGTGAACAAAAAAAATAAAGGAAAAGTTATAAAGACAGCAACGAAACAATGAACTGTTTATACTGTATACAAAATAAATATTATAAACATTTGTGGCTTGCTAATATGTACAATAGTTTCCTCAGTAAAACTGTTCATAAAGCAAGTTGTCTGCAACAAATAATTGTGAGGAAAAAACAATAAATATGCATCTCACAAAGAAATGTTCAGGTCACTTCTCTGTAGAGTAGTTTGCAGTGAAGTTGTATTTTGTTAACATTTTGGAAGGCTCTACTGCGTCACCCAGACGGTAATTTTATTTATCATAATTTGATTCTTTCTGAAGTGCTGAACGGGTTATAAGATGCACAATGGCGTCTCATGACGTAACATATGTATTTTCTAGTATGAATGCCAATGTACTGTAAACTAGCTGGTCCTACACATTTGTACTCAGTCGACCAATATGTGCTGATGGTGGCTTTCGATATGGCAAATTCTGCATAGAAAGTTTCCTTCACAGTCACTCATACAATGTAACAAATGGTAAGGCGCATCGACGGATCACGGTCGCATTGGAAAGCACAAAAGGTAAAATGAAGGCATCGTCGTCGCATTTATACATACTTTCATTAAAATTTCAAAGTACAGGATAGGAAACATATGGATGGAGAAAATGACGTTTTGTCTTCATCATTGCCTATAGTGACATGGCGAGAATAAATTAACACCAAACGGATCTGTGAGTTTCCACTTTGCCATGGTCTACACTGCAAATTTTTATATTAACGTGACAAAAATACATGAAAAGTTTAGTCCCCCAAATATTTGCCTATAATTCGCTAAATTTGCTGTGCAGTGGAGTCAAACCAGGTCACAGATTAAAAATTAACGCAAGGGTGCATTTGCGATGGACATGTGCGGGTCAGTTTGCAAATCATTGATTGCAGTCATATCTTTCATGAGTAAATACTTCCCGGAAAGAAACGATGGATCGAAAGAAGGTAGAAAGAGTGCAGGCTAGTTCATATGTGCAGTTTTCTTGCGTAAATACTATCTTCAGCGCTTAATTTTGCCCGTGTATGTCATGTAGAAGAAAAGCTTAAGATCGTGGGATGGAGTCCAGATATGGTAGCAGCATTTTTATAGAGGCAGAATCCAAAAGCAACCGTTTGCCCTGCAATTTTGATGCACGTTATAGGGCTCCAGCTGGTCTTATCTGGAACACTTTGCTACAATATCCTTCACAGACTAAGCATCATTTTTGGACTGGCAAAGCTGCCCATATTACATATATCTGAATAGCATAAATATCATTCTATAATGAGATTTCCACTTCAGATGGGGACGAAGAAATACAGACAGGAGGTGAAGTAAAAAGGTAACTGAATTTATTACCTTGATGAAAAACCCACAAGTAGAGCTCAATAGAACATGTGTACACTGCACTGGAATTAAGAAAAAAAAAACAGGAAAAATACAAGAAAATATTTCTTTCTAAACACGTAATGCAGAATGCCATGACATATCCCAACTCGTTCCGGACAAAGTAATATATCGCTTGCTAAACAATTTTTACCTTCCCTAGAAAGTGGAAGGTTTTAGATTTCGCATTGTAACTAGGCGCCTCCCCTACCAAGCAGATGTGTAGCACCGTTGGTCGGCTCAAACTCATAATGCCTGCAATTTTTTTGCCAGAAATCCACAGGTTGTTAATGATTCAATGCCTGTGCTGTGCTCTCGGAGTCCATCATTTTAGCTCTGTCCTGAATACGCGTTTTTCAAGCGTTAGGTTTGTTCTTCAGTTCTTGGTGTTGGCACCTTTGACTTGAGTGCTAGCCACGTGCTTCGTCAATCATCATAAAATCTCCGGTCCAAAAAGCATTCGGTGTTTATTCACTGCCGGCCGCGCATTATTTTTGCTGAGGAAACAAAAACTTCACCACCCAGTGGCGACGGCAGTGGCGCAAAATTTTCGACAGTGATGCCAAGCGAAGAGATTTCCGTGGGACAAAATCTGGACGCTTTTGGGAAGGCAGGGAACTTACTCCAACAGGGTGCGTGAATACAGCCTCTCGGGTGGCTTTGTGAGGGTGGATACTCTCAGTATGGGCGGCTGTTCAACGTGATGTCATGATGCAGTTGTTTGCAAAGTGAGAAATTTCACTCAATGACGGATGTGTTGTGGGCCGCAGCAGTGATGACAACAGCACCACCAGTGAGGACAACGGCACAAGTGGGGAGCTTCTGGATAATAAATTTTCATTGTGGAACGTCCTTTTTTTCGGACATTATATTTCGCGGCGGGGAGGTAGACTTACATTCAAGTTGACTTACAACAGTAAACACTGTACGTGACGAAAGATGCAGTGATGATTTGGACATGGTGCACAGGCAATGAACAAAGAACCCGCACTGAGCACAAAAGCAGAGAGCACTGAGAGCAGGAACTTGGGCCACTGAAACACTTTGGTCACTTTGATGTCACTGATTATCCGCAGCATGGCCCTCCGGGCACGAAACATAGTCGCAGTTTAGTCAGATTGGGGCACATCAGGGCACAGCGATTGGTAGGGTTTGAGGCACAAGAGGTGCGCAATATCAGGTTGAGGTAGGTGGAAGGTAGTCTCTAAGAAGGCCGGAGTGATCTCATAGGTGACGGCAGTGACCTAGCACCGCACAGAGAGCCTGATGCAGCGAGATTGTGACCAAAGCAGGACAAGGCCGCTAGGGATGAAAGAAACCATGTGATGAAGGCGATTGTGATAGTTCTGCTGTGTTTTCTGTGAGGCGAGTAGTCGGGAGCATGCTAGATGGTGGGCTTGGTCGGAACAGGAGATCACGTCATGGGCATATTCAGAAAGTAGAGCAGTAAAGGTAGGAAGCAGTGCCCACAGGTAACGGGGGCTCTTAGCCGTACAAAAGATAGACTAGGGAACAACCATAGTGCAATGAAGGGAAAAGTTCTTTGCAAATGTAACGTAAGTGAAAGCAATATCCCCGACCCGAAGATCCTGTGAAATGTATATTGCGAGCATAACGGTAAGAGTGCTGCTAAGGCGCTAGGTGGGGCTATTTGTGCCTATCATGTGTTCGATGGTGGCAGGGGCATTGCATAAGCCGAAAGGTATAACCTTAAATTCATACAGCCCAGCAGGCACAACAAATGCCGTCTTCTCACGGTCTTGTTCATCCATGGTGATTTGCCTACCGCCAGAGCACAGGCCAGTGGAGGAGAAAATTTTGGCACCATAGAGACAATCAAGGGTGTCATTGATTCGTGGCAATGGCGAGACATCTTTTTTGGTTAATCTTATTGAGGTGTCGGTAATCCATGCAGAACTGCCAAGAGCCCTATTTTCTTAGAGGATGATTGGTTAGTCCCGAGGGCTGCGGGAAGGCTCAATAATGTTCTTGGCAAGCATTTTTACTACCTTGTTTAAGAAAACCTGGCGCTTGGGGTGGGACATACGGTAGGAGTGCCAGCAGTCAAGAGGAGAACCAACAGTTCCTGTGTGATGTGTGACAGCTTGACCGAGGGCAGCTTTATGCAGAGTAAAAATGTCCAAAAAAGACGAGAAAAGTGTGAAAAGCTGGGCAGATTAGGCAGGTGAGGGGTCAGTGGCTTACATGGTAGTGAACACGTCTGTTGAGAAAGGGAAAGGCTGGCGGGTGGCATCGGGGCCGCGAACCAGGGTAGCATCTAATGCAGCGACTTGGCAACAAGGCGAGAAAGCATGGTCACACAGATTCTGGATGGAAGTACTAAAGGGCAGAAGCTGAAATTCAGAACTGGTAGGAACAGTGTGTTGGCCTTGACAGCAGCAAATGTAAGGGGCAAACGTAAGAGGCAGCGCAACGTTGCAGATGAGCAGTGTATCGAGAATAGGTGCAACCATATAGTCACCATCAGGGACCGGCCGCAATGGGTACAGGGCAACAAAGGATGCAGTTTGAGATGGCAGGAAAACATTATCTTCAGAGAATAATAGAAATGGAAAACCCACAAGGCAGTTATCGAAGAATGAGACCTCAAGATGGTCCTCCTATAAGCAGCCAATGAGAAGTGAATGTTCCGACAAGAAATCTAAACCGATAATCAGATCATGGGCGCACATGTGTCAAACGGCCAAACGAGCTGGGGTGCCGTGGCCAGCAGTAGCAACACGAGCGCTGCATTGGCCATCAGCAACAAGAATGCCAGTATCCGCAATGCACAGACAAGATGTCGCAGAAATAAGGACATTGCGATGGCAGGGGTGAAAGTTGGAGCTCATCACGGACTCATGCATGCTAGTGGCGATGAAAGCATATATGCAGCGTCACCTCTGGGGGCTGCACCAGCTAGTTTTCCAGATCGGAGCGAGATGAGGCGACTGTGTGGATTGAGAGCAACAGCCTAGAAGTGACAACAAGAGGGAAAATCGGCGAGAAGCATGCCTCTGAGGTCTGTGGTGGAGCTCGTGATGAGAAGCGGCAGAAAAAGTCTGGGCGGGAGCTAGAGGTGAAGGCACTGTTGGGAGGTGAAAAGCATGGAGAGCGACTAGTGAAGTTGCCGTAAGGATGCGACTAGGGGCTGCAGCAGTGCCGAGCAATGTAGCCTATATGAGAGTAGTGAAAGCGGTTTGGTCGGTTGTCTGCGGGATTCCGGAGGAACAGTGGGGGTGGATACTGGTGGTTGGGACCTCAGTGCCAGCTGGGCAACCAAGAGCTCACACTGCCGGATTGAGGTTCCAGTTGGCAACTTTTTGCTACACAAATGCCTGGATGAGCAACAAGATAGGCAGAGGCACATGACTGGGATAGGCACAAAGGCCTCTAATTGAAGTCACACAGTCCTTGCGACTGCGTCTGCGAAGGCAGGCATTTCAAAGAGTTGACGCGGTGGTAGCTGCTGGTCTTAAGAGGAAGAGGTTGTTACTGTGTTAGGAAGCCGAGAAAAAAGGTGCGGAATACAGCAGCTTTCAATTTGCTCGAAGCGATGGCACTCCTTGATGGTGTCAATGATAATGCAGTCCTTGCAGACAAGCAAATGAAAAGCATTATCCACAATGCCACTGCAGCCCACATTGTCTGATTGAGTCAAAGCAACGTCCACTTTGTGGCGAAGCTCCAGGACATCCAGAATATGGGTATGTAGCCCTCTGTGGCGGACTGGGCGCGCGACGAAAGCTGTTGTTTCGAGGTTACCTTCAATGCATCAGGTCTTGCAAATAATATGCGTAGTTTTTTCACACAGGTGTCCCGGCTCATGAGCTCATTCTCATGTGTTTCATATTACACCCTGGCAGTGCCGGTAAGGTAAAAGATGACATTCGCCGGCATCAGAGTAGGGTCCCATATGTTATAGATGATGACTGGCACGTATGAGCACAGCGAGTCATCAACATCCGTGTCTTCAATTCCAAACATTCCGGGGTATCAGGGTGACACCATGACTACGAAAGGAGCGCTAGCCATCCTTCTGTGACTCTGTGCCGGTCTGACTACTTCAATCTTCATGGCGCAATCGTACTCCCGGCTCCTCCACCAACAATGTTAAGGGCACAGGGTAAGGTAAAATTAGAAAAAAATCGCTTTTTTTTCTTTTGGAATTTTAGAAGTTCAATTCTTTCTACACATGTTCCATGATCGCACTTTCCTCAGAAAGCCATATTTACGGCTGAAAAACGCTTTTTCCTAAACCAAATAGTGAGCGGCCACGCCCCCTTTCAGGATTAACGTCAATTTTGTCAACCAAAAAGTCCACCATCTGATTTCAAAACTTGTCTAAAATCAGCTGCATATGAAAAATTGTCTGGCAACTATTGTACAGCTCCTCTTTTTTAGCCAAGACAATCCTGAGACACTTTGCACGTTTTTTCCACGTTTCTGCAACCTTCATGCAGCTGCGTCCGTGTGCTATCCCTTTCGATCAGTATTGTAAATTGTGCCGGTGTTGGTTGCTGCTGATAAGTTGAGATGCCCAGGGCAAAGAAGGCCTTCGTCAGGCGTGAATTTCACGGCAACCGCTACGCTCATCGTGAAAAAGCAAAAGGATGTCCACGACCGAATGAGATCCCGAACGCCGAACGCGCCAGCTCCTCGACATCGAAGCTTTCAAGATTTTCTCTGTGCTTCCAGGAAGAGGATGTGCTACAGAGCAGCAGCCAATATGCCTTAATGGACATGGACGGCATTTGTGCCGCAATTACACAGATTTGTGTGTGCAGAGAGTGCGGTGGAAGTTTTGAGCTCATCGAAATTGTGACAAAACGGGTAGGTGTTGCAAGCGTTTACAGTTTGAACTGTGAAGTGTGTAGTGCCGCACAACGATTTGAGACGTCGAAGAAAACTACTTCTGGCCTCTATGAAGCCAACCTCAGGTTAGTGTATGCCTTGAGGTCCATTGGTAAGGGAATGGCTGCAGGAAATATAATCTGTGCTATGCTAAACCTTCCTAAGCCGCCGACAAAGTTTGCGAAATACAATCAAGAGCTTCTAGGTCACATCGAAGCTGCTGCTCAGGAGTCGATGAAAAGGGCAGCTGACGAAGCTGTGCAGCTGAATGAGGGCGATAAAGACATCGCAGTTGCTCTTGATGGAAGCTGGCAGAAGCGAGGCCATACTTCCAATAACGGCATAGTCTCTGCGACCAGTGTAGACTCTGGGAAAGTGCTGGATGTGGAGGTTTTGTCTAAACGTTGTCCAAAGTGCAGCATCAAGGGTACAAACAGTGACCCCCTTCATAGAGAGGTGTGCCAAAGCAACTACCAAGGCACCAGCGGTGGAATGGAAGTCGCAGGACCACTGAAAATTTTCAGCAGGAGTGAGGAGCTTCACGGTGTTCGATACGTCAAATACATTGGGGATGGTGACAGCAAGGCTTTTATGGCTGTGAAGGCACAAATGCCATATGGTGATTCCGTTGAAATATCCAAAGTTGAGTGCATTGGGCACGTGCAAAAAAGGATGGGCACAAGGTTACGAAGGCTAAAAAAAGGAAACAAAGCAGGAAAACTCTCTGATGGAAAGAGCCTCTCGGGCCGAGGCCGACTGACTGATGCAGTAATAGACAAGCTCCAGACGTACTATGGTTTGGACATCAGAAGAAATCTAGGAAACCTGGATGAAATGCGAAAGGCCGTTTGGGCAACCTTCTTCCACTTATCGGCCACAGACGATGACCCATGCCATGGACTTTGCCCAAAGGGACCTGATACGTGGTGTGCCTTCAACAGAAGTCAGTCAGAGGGCAAGCCATTTTTCCACAAGGAGAGTTTGCCTGCATCTGTCTTGGAGGCTATCAAACCCATTTATAGGGAGCTATCGAAGGCTGAGCTCCTAGAGAAGTGCCTGCATGGGCGAACTCAAAATGCAAATGAGTCGTTCAACCATGTTGTTTGGGAACGCGCGCCAAAGAATGTGTTTGTTAGGCTTCGGACCCTACGGATGGCAACACTGGATGCTGTTCTTTCATTTAATGATGGTAGCATCGCACGGGCCAACGTTCTGAAGGCGTGTGGATTGATCCCAGGGAGCAACACCATCAAGTGGCTGAGGGAAGCTGACCATAAGCGCATGTACTTTGCGGACCGAGCAACACGACAGCTTACAAAAGAGGCCCGACAGTCAAAACGACAAGCCGAAAAGCGAAAAAATGACGGCGACAGTGACTACGAAGCAGGGGGCTATTAAACCAATTACTATGGAGGCGTTTCTGCGAATAAAAAATGGTTTTTCACATCTTTTTTTTTCTTTAAGTTCTATTATCTCAAAACAGTGTTTTTTCTTACAAAGGTACCATTATTTCCAATGCCTTTCAAGACAGACGGCTGATTTTTTTTTGCAATCATCTACATAAGTGTTGCCAACTACTGAACTAGAATTAGGCAATTTCACTGAGCAGTTATTTTGTTATGAATTTTGAAATGCACAAAGAAAGGCCAGATTTGTGTACTACCGGAAAAAATTTTATAAAAAATCGAATTTTCAACACATTTCAAATATTCTACTTCAGTAAAAAGAGCACAAAATTTGGCAAACAATGATATTTGTATTATTAGGCTACTGTTATTAGTTAGTGAGAAACATGTACCTCAACATGGCCTAAAATGCATGGGAAGTATAGGGCTTACCCTGTGCCCTTAAGTGGCGAATGACACAGTGACGACCCTGACACAGTGCACAGACAAAGGACACAGAGCCTGCAATAAGCACAAAAACACCGAGCACCAAAATCGACAACGCGCACCCCCAAAACACTTCATTCACCTAACACATAAAGTGAAAGAGGGGAAATCATGCAGCATCACTTGTACTAGATAAGAAGGCACTATCATAGTAAAGTAGTAACACAAGGGTCACTGGCAATCCAGACACGGGGTATTGAACACCGATTTTGTGCAAACTGATGCTGTCAAATAATAGCAGAAGCAAGACATATTAGGGTTGTGCTAACCGAAGCTCTTTAGATAGAGATAACAATCCTAAGAGAGGAGGGCTTTTATTTCCGGCACGAGAAACCTTCATAGATAGTCCCAGCTACACCAACAATGCATCGGCTGTGCTGCAATTCGAGCGAAGCAACGTGCCATGCGCATCGGCCTGCAACCGCGGTTAACACTAAGCAGACAGCCCACATTACACAGCGTGTCGCCTCTCAGTTTGCTGTGCAGCTGACCCATGTTTTACAAGGGGAAGGTTTGGGCCACTTGGTCAGAAATCATGTCGAGGAAAAAGAAACCGCAACTTCAGACAGGACGCAAGACTGAGAAGTGGCCTTACGTCCTATCTGAAGTTGTGGTTTTTTTCCTATACAACCCATCAGTGTGTTCACCTAAACTACACCTATGTAGGCCAGACCGAGATGGCATATATGTGAACAGTAACCAGAAGACGTCCTCAGTTCAGTAGACATTAGAAAGACATGAAGCACGTGTCTGCAACCGAAAGAGCACTTGTAAAATCGAAGTGCGTAAATCTCGCTAGTTTCGATCTAAAACGATGTATCCCGTTGTTTTGAGCCGGAATACAAGTTTTCGCGAAGTTCTGAGAGAAAATGTTTACACCTTTTTCGCGTCTACTCTTCGAGGACATGTAAAATCAATGTTCGTGAATCTCGCTAGTTTCGATCTAAAACGATATATCCCTTTATTTGAGCCGGAATACAAGTTTTCGCGCAGTTCTGAGAGAAAAAGTTTACACCTTTTTCGCGTCTACTCTTCGACGACTTGTAAAATCGAAGTGCTTAAATCTTCCTAGTTTCGATCTAAAACGATGTATGCCGTTGCTTTGAGCCGGAATACAAGTTTTCGCGCAGTTCTGAGAGAAAAAGTTTACACCTTTCTCTCGTCTACTCTTCGATGACTAGTAAAATAGATGTTCGTGAATCTCGCTAGTTTCGATCTAAAACGATGTATCCCGTTGTTTTGAGCCGGAATACATGTTCTCGCGCAGTTCTGAGAGAAAAAGTTCACAGCTCTCTCACGTCTACCCTTCGAGGACTTGTAAAATCATTGTTAGTGAATCTCGCTAGTTTTGATCTAAAACGATGTATCCCGTTGTTTAGAGCCGGAATACAAGATTTTGCGCAGTTCTGAGAGAAAATGTTTGCACCTTTTTCGCGTCTACTCTTCGACAACTTGTAAAATCGAAGTGCATAAATCTTGCTAGTTTCGATCTAAAACGATGTATCCCGATGTTTTGAGCCTTAATACAAGTTTTCGCGCAGTTCTGAGAGAAAAAGTTTACAGCTCTCTCTCGTCTACTCTTCGACGACTTGTAAAATCGATGTTCGTGAATCTCGCTAGTTTCGATCTAAAACGATGCATCCCGTTGTTTTGAACCGGAATACAAGTTTTCGCGCAGTTCTGAAAGAAAAAGTTTACAGCTTTCTCTCGTCTACTCTCAACGACTTGTAAAATCGAAGTGCGTAAATCTCGCTAGTTTCGATCTAAAACGATGTATCCCGTTGTTTTGAGCTGGAATACAAGTTTTCGCGCAGTTCTGAGAGAAAAAGTTTACAGCTCTCTCAGGTCTACCCTTCGAGGACTTGTAAAATCATTGTTAGTGAATCTCGCTAGTTTCGATCTATCGTATCCCGTTGTTTAGAGCCGGAATACAAGTTTTTGCGCAGTTCTGAGAGAAAATGTTTGCACCTTTTTCGCGTCTACTCTTCGACAACTTGTAAAATCGAAGTGCATAAATCTTGCTAGTTTCGATCTAAAACGATGTATCCCGATGTTTTGAGCCTTAATGCAAGTTTTCGCGCAGTTCTGAGAGAAAAAGTTTACAGCTCTCTCACGTCTACTCTTCGACGACTTGTAAAATCGATGTTCGTGAATCTCGCTAGTTTCGATCTAAAACGATGTATCCCGTTGTTTTGAGCCGGAATACTTGTTTTCGCGCAGTTCTGAGAGAAAAAGTTCACAGCTCTCTCACGTCTACCCTTCGAGGACTTGTAAAATCATTGTTAGTGAATCTCGCTAGTTTCGATCTAAAACGATGTATCCCGTTGTTTAGAGCCGTAATACAAGTTTTTGCGCAGTTCTGAGAGAAAATGTTTGC
Organism: Amblyomma americanum; assembly: GCF_052857255.1. Taxonomy (NCBI): domain Eukaryota; kingdom Metazoa; phylum Arthropoda; class Arachnida; order Ixodida; family Ixodidae; genus Amblyomma; species Amblyomma americanum. The sequence goes on along the minus strand of NC_135507.1, from coordinate 123,702,731 downwards.
ACCTGTTTCGCGTCTACTCTTCGACAACTTGTAAAATCGAAGTGCATAAATCTCGCTAGTTTCGATCTAAAACGATGTATCCCGTTGTTTTGAGCCGGAATACAAGTTTTCGCGCAGTTCTGAGAGAAAAAGCTTACAGCTCTCTCAGGTCTATTCTTCGAGGACTTGTAAAATCATATTTAGTGAATCTCTCTAGTTTCGATCTATCGTATCCCGTTGTTTAGAGCCGGAATACAAGTTTTTGCGCAGTTCTGCGAGAAAATGTTTGCACCTTTTTCGCGTCTACTCTTCGACAACTTGTAAAATCGAAGTGCATAAATCTTGCTAGTTTCGATCTAAAACGATGTATCCCGATGTTTTGAGCCTTAATGCAAGTTTTCGCGCAGTTGTGAGAGAAAAAGTTTACAGCTCTCTCTCGTCTACTCTTCGACGACTTGTAAAATCGATGTTCGTGAATCTCGCTAGTCTCGATCTAAAACGATGTATCCCGTTGTTTTGAGCCGGAATACAAGTTTTCGCGCAGTTCTGAAAGAAAAAGTTTACAGCTTTCTCTCGTCTACTCTCAACGACTTGTAAAATCGAAGTGCGTAAATCTCGCTAGTTTCGATCTAAAACGATGTATCCCGTTGTTTTGAGCCGGAATACAAGTTTTCGCGAAGTTCTGAGAGAAAATGTTTACACCTTTTTCGCGTCTACTCTTCGAGGACATGTAAAATCAATGTTCGTGAATCTCGCTAGTTTCGATCTAAAACGATATATCCCTTTATTTGAGCTGGAATACAAGTTTTCGCGCAGTTCTGAGAGAAAAAGTTTACACCTTTTTCGCGTCTACTCTTCGACGACTTGTAAACTCGAATTGCTTAAATCTTCCTAGTTTCGATCTAAAACGATGTATCCTGTTGCTTTGAGCCGGAATACAAGTTTTCGCGCAGTTCTGAGAGAAAAAGTTTACACCTTTCTCTCGTCTACTCTTCGACGACTAGTAAAATCGATTATCGTGAATCTCGCTAGTTTCGATCTGAAGCGATGTATCCCGTTGTTTTGAGCCGGAATACAAGTTTTCGCGCAGTGCTGAGAGAAAAAGTTTACAGCTCTCTCAGGTCCACTCTTCGAGGACTTGTAAAATCGATGTTCGTGAATCTCGCTAGCTTCAATCTAAAACGAGGTATCCCGTTGTTTTCAGCCGGAATACAAGTTCTCGCGCAGTTCTGAGAGAAAAAGTGTAAAGCTTTTTCTCGTCTACTCTCGATGATTTGTAAAATCGATATTCGTGTATCTCGCTAGTTTCGATCTAAAACGATGTATCCCGTTGTTTTGAGCCGGAATATAAGTTTTCGCGCAGTTCTGAGAGAAAAAGTTTACAGCTCTCTCACGTCTACTCTTCGACGACTTGTAAAATCGATGTTAGTGAATCTCGCTAGTTTCGAGCTAAAACGATGTATCCCTTTATTTGAGCCGGAATACAAGTTTTCGCGCAGTTCTGAGAGAAAACGTTTACACCTTTTTCGCTCTACTCTTCGACGACTTGTAAAATCGAAGTGCTTAAATCTTCCTAGTTTCGATCTAAAACGATGTATCCTGTTGCTTTGAGCCGGAATACAAGTTTTCGCGCAGTTCTGAGAGAAAACGTTTACACCTTTCTCTCGTCTACTCTTCGATGACTAGTAAAATAGATGTTCGTGAATCTCGCTAGTTTCGATATAAAACGATGTATCCCGTTGTTTTGAGCCGGAATACATGTTTTCGCGCAGTTCTGAGAGAAAAAGTTCACAGCTCTCTCACGTCTACCCTTCGAGGACTTGTAAAATCATTGTTAGTGAATCTCGCTAGTTTCGATCTAAAACGATGTATCCCGTTGTTTAGAGCCGGAATACAAGTTTTTGCGCAGTTCTGAGAGAAAATGTTTGCACCTTTTTCGCGTCTACTCTTCGACAATTTGTAAAATCGAAGTGCATAAATCTTGCTAGTTTCGATCTAAAACGATGTATCCCGATGTTTTGAGCCTTAATACAAGTTTTCGCGCAGTTCTGAGAGAAAAAGTTTTCAGCTCTCTCTCGTCTACTCTTCGACGACTTGTAAACTCGATGTTCGTGAATCTCGCTAGTTTCGATCTAAAACGATGCATCCCGTTGTTTTGAACCGGAATACAAGTTTTCGCGCAGTTCTGAAAGAAAAAGTTTACAGCTTTCTCTCGTCTACTCTCAACGACTTGTAAAATCGAAGTGCGTAAATCTCGCTATTTTCGATCTAAAACGATGTATCCCGTTGTTTTGAGCCGAATACAAGTTTTCGCGCAGTTCTGAGAGAAAAAGTTTACAGCTCTCTCAGGTCTACCCTTCGAGGACTTGTAAAATCATTGTTAGTGAATCTCGCTAGTTTCGATCTATCGTATCCCTTTGTTTAGAGCCGGAATACAAGTTTTTGCGCAGTTCTGAGAGAAAATGTTTGCACCTTTTTCGCGTCTACTCTTCCACAACTTGTAAAATCGAAGTGCATAAATCTTGCTAGTTTCGATCTAAAACGATGTATCCCGATGTTTTGAGCCTTAATGCAAGTTTTCGCGCAGTTCTGAGAGAAAAAGTTTACAGCTCTCTCTCGTCTACTCTTCGACGACTTGTAAAATCGATGTTCGTGAATCTCGCTAGTTTCGATCTAAAACGATGTATCCCGTTGTTTTGAGCCGGAATACAAGTTTTCGCGCAGTTCTGAAAGAAAAAGTTTACAGCTTTCTCTCGTCTACTCTCAACGACTTGTAAAATCGAAGTGCGTAAATCTCGCTAGTTTCGATCTAAAACGACATATCCCGTTGTTTTGAGCCGGAATACAAGTTTTCGCGAAGTTCTGAAAGAAAATGTTTACACCTTTTTCGCGTCTACTCTTCGACGACTTGTAAACTCGAAGTGCTTAAATCTTCCTAGTTTCGATCTAAAACGATGTATCCTGTTGCTTTGAGCCGGAATACAAGTTTTCGCGCAGTTCTGAGAGAAAAAGTTTACACCTTTCTCTAGTCTACTCTTCGACGACTAGTAAAATCGATAATCGTGAATCTCGCTAGTTTCGATCAGAAGCGATGTATCCCGTTGTTTTGAGCCGGAATACAAGTTTTCGCGCAGTGCTGAGAGAAAAAGTTTACAGCTCTCTCAGGTCCACTCTTAGAGGACTTGTAAAATCGATGTTCGTGAATCTCGCTAGTTTCGAATATAAAATGATGTATCCCGTTGTTTTGAGCCGGAATACAAGTTTTCGCGCAGTTCTGAGAGAAAAAGTTTTCAGCTCTCTCACGTCTACTCTTCGACGACTTGTAAAATCGATGTTCGTGAATCTCGCTAGCTTGGACCTAAAACGATGTATCCCGTTCTTTTGAGTCTGAATACAAGTTTTCGCGCAGTTCTGAGAGAAAAAGTTTACAGCTCTCTCTCGTCTACTCTTCGGCGACTTGTAAAATCGATGTTCGTGAATCTCGCTAGTTTCGATCAAAAACGATGCATCCCGTTGTTTTGAGCCGGAATACAAGTTTTCGCGCAGTTCCGAGAGAAAAACTTTACAACTTTCTCTCGTCTACTCTCGATGATTTGTAAAATCGATGTTCGTGAATCTCGCTAGCTTCGATCTAAAACGAGGTATCCCGTTGTTTTCAGCCGGAATACAAGTTCTCGCGCAGTTCTGAGAGAAAAAGTTTAAAGCTTTCTCTCGTCTACTCTCGATGATTTATAAAATCGATATTAGTGTATCTCGCTAGTTTCGATCTAAAACGATGTATCCCGTTGTTTTGAGCCGGAATATATGTTTTAGCGCAGTTCTGAGAGAAAAAGTTTACAGCTCTCTCACGTCTACTCTTCGACGACTTGTAAAATCGATGTTAGTGAATCTCGCTAGTTTCGAGCTAAAACGATGTATCCCTTTATTTGAGCCGGAATACAAGTTTTCGCGCAGTTCTGAGAGAAAAAGTTTACACCTTTTTCGCTCTACTCTTCGACGACTTGTAAAATCGAAGTGCTTAAATCTTCCTAGTTTCGATCTAAAACGATGTATCCTGTTGCTTTGAGCCGGAATATAAGTTTTCGCGCAGTTCTGAGAGAAAAAGTTTACACCTTTCTCTCGTCTACTCTTCGATGACTAGTAAAATAGATGTTCGTGAATCTCGCTAGTTTCGATATAAAACGATGTATCCCGTTGTTTTGAGCCGGAATACATGTTTTCGCGCAGTTCTGAGAGAAAAAGTTCACAGCTCTCTCACGTCTACCCTTCGAGGACTTGTAAAATCATTGTTAGTGAATGTCGCTAGTTTCGATCTAAAACGATGTATCCCGTTGTTTAGAGCCGGAATACAAGTTTTTGAGCAGTTCTGAGAGAAAATGTTTGCACCTTTTTCGCCTCTACTCTTCGACAACTTGTAAAATTGAAGTGCATAAATCTTGCTAGTTTCGATTTAAAACGATGTATCCCGATGTTTTGAGCCTTAATACAAGTTTTCGCGCAGTTCTGAGAGAAAAAGTTTACAGCTCTCTCTCGCCTACTCTTCGACGACTAGTAAAATCGATAATCGTGAATCTCGCTAGTTTCGATCTGAAGCGATGTATCCCGTTGTTTTGAGCCGGAATACAAGTTTTCGCGTAGTACTGAGAGAAAAAGTTTACAGCTCTCTCAGGTCTACTCTTCGACGAGTTGTAAAATCGATGTTCGTGAATATCGCTAGTTTCGATCTAAAATATTGTATCCCGTTGTTTTGAGCCGGAATACAAGTTTTCGCGCAGTTCTGAGAGAAAAAGTTTACAGCTCTCTCAGGTCTACCCTTCGAGGACTTGTAAAATCATCGTTAGTGAATCTCGCTAGTTTCGATCTATCGTATCCCTTTGTTTAGAGCCGGAATACCAGTTTTTGCGCAGTTCTGAGAGAAAATGTTTGCACCTTTTTCGCGTCTACTCTTCGACAACCTGTAAAATCGAAGTGCATAAATCTTGCTAGTTTCGATCTAAAACGATGTATTCCGATGTTTTGAGCCTTAATGCAAGTTTTCGCGCAGTTCTAAGAGAAAAAGTTTACAGCTCTCTCTCGTCTACTCTTCGACGACTAGTAAAATCGATAATCGTGAATCTCGCTAGTTTCGATCAGAAGCGATGTATCCCGTTGTTTTGAGCCGGAATACAAGTTTTCGCGCAGTGCTGAGAGAAAAAGTTTACAGCTCTCTCAGGTCCACTCTTAGAGGACTTGAAAAATCGATGTTCGTGAATCTCGCTAGTTTCGATCTAAAATGATGTATCCCGTTGTTTTGAGCCGGAATACAAGTTTTCGCGCAGTTCTGAGAGAAAAAGTTTTCAGCTCTCTCACGTCTACTCTTCGACGACTTGTAAAATCGATGTTCGTGAATCTCGCTAGCTTGGACCTAAAACGATGTATCCCGTTCTTTTGAGTCTGAATACAAGTTTTCGCGCAGTTCTGAGAGAAAAAGTTTACAGCTCTCTCTCGTCTACTCTTCGGCGACTTGTAAAATCGATGTTCGTGAATCTCGCTAGTTTCGATCAAAAACGATGCATCCCGTTGTTTTGTGCCGGAATACAAGTTTTCGCGCAGTTCCGAGAGAAAAACTTTACAACTTTCTCTCGTCTACTCTCGATGATTTGTAAAATCGATGTTCGTGAATCTCGCTAGCTTCGATCTAAAACGAGGTATCCCGTTGTTTTCAGCCGGAATACAAGTTCTCGCGCAGTTCTGAGAGAAAAAGTTTAAAGCTTTCTCTCGTCTACTCTCGATGATTTATAAAATCGATATTAGTGTATCTCGCTAGTTTCGATCTAAAACGATGTATCCCGTTGTTTTGAGCCGGAATATATGTTTTAGCGCAGTTCTGAGAGAAAAAGTTTACAGCTCTCTCACGTCTACTCTTCGACGACTTGTAAAATCGATGTTAGTGAATCTCGCTAGTTTCGAGCTAAAACGATGTATCCCTTTATTTGAGCCGGAATACAAGTTTTCGTGCAGTTCTGAGAGAAAACGTTTACACCTTTTTCGCTCTACTCTTCGACGACTTGTAAAATCGAAGTGCTTAAATCTTCCTAGTTTCGATCTAAAACGATGTATCCTGTTGCTTTGAGCCGGAATATAAGTTTTCGCGCAGTTCTGAGAGAAAAAGTTTACACCTTTCTCTCGTCTACTCTTCGATGACTAGTAAAATAGATGTTCGTGAATCTCGCTAGTTTCGATATAAAACGATGTATCCCGTTGTTTTGAGCCGGAATACATGTTTTCGCGCAGTTCTGAGAGAAAAAGTTCACAGCTCTCTCACGTCTACCCTTCGAGGACTTGTAAAATCATTGTTAGTGAATGTCGCTAGTTTCGATCTAAAACGATGTATCCCGTTGTTTAGAGCCGGAATACAAGTTTTTGCGCAGTTCTGAGAGAAAATGTTTGCACCTTTTTCGCGTCTACTCTTCGACAACTTGTAAAATTGAAGTGCATAAATCTTGCTAGTTTCGATGTAAAACGATGTATCCTGATGTTTTGAGCCTTAATACAAGTTTTCGCGCAGTTCTGAGAGAAAAAGTTTACAGCTCTCTCTCGCCTACTCTTCGACGACTAGTTAAATTGATAATCGTGAATCTCGCTAGTTTCGATCTGAAGCGATGTATCCCGTTGTTTTGAGCCGGAATACAAGTTTTCGCGTAGTACTGAGAGAAAAAGTTTACAGCTCTCTCAGGTCTACTCTTCGACGAGTTGTAAAATCGATGTTCGTGAATATCGCTAGTTTCGATCTAAAATATTGTATCCCGTTGTTTTGAGCCGGAATACAAGTTTTCGCGCAGTTCTGAGAGAAAAAGTTTACAGCTCTCTCAGGTCTACCCTTCGAGGACTTGTAAAATCATTGTTAGTGAATCTCGCTAGTTTCGATCTATCGTATCCCTTTGTTTAGAGCCGGAATACCAGTTTTTGCGCAGTTCTGAGAGAAAATGTTTGCACCTTTTTCGCGTCTACTCTTCGACAAATTGTAAAATCGAAGTGCATAAATCTTGCTAGTTTCGATCTAAAACGATGTATTCCGATGTTTTGAGCCTTAATGCAAGTTTTCGCGCAGTTCTAAGAGAAAAAGTTTACAGCTCTCTCTCGTCTACTCTTCGACGACTTGTAAAATCGATGTTCGTGAATCTCGCTAGTTTCGATCTAAAACGATGTATCCCGTTGTTTTGAGACGGAATACAAGTTTTCGCGCAGTTCTGAAAGAAAAAGTTTACAGCTTTCTCTCGTCTACTCTCAACGACTTGTAAAATCGAAGTGCGTAAATCTCGCTAGTTTCGATCTAAAACGATGTATCCCGTTGTTTTGAGCCGGAATACAAGTTTTCGCGAACTTCTGAGAGAAAATGTTTACACCTTTTTCGCGTCTACTCTTCGAGGACATGTAAAATCAATGTTCGTGAATCTCGCTAGTTTCGATCTAGAACGATATATCCCTTTATTTGAGCCGGAATACAAGTTTTCGCGCAGTTCTGAGAGAAAAAGTTTACACCTTTTTCGCGTCTACTCTTCGACGACTTGTAAACTCGAAGTGCTTAAATCTTCCTAGTTTCGATCTAAAACAATGTATCCTGTTGCTTTGAGCCGGAATACAAGTTTTCGCGCAGTTCTGAGAGAAAAAGCTTACAGCTTTCTCTCGTCTACTCTCGACGACTTGTAAAATTGAAGTGCGTAAATCTCGCTAGTTTCGATCTAAAACGATGTATCCCGTTGTTTTGAGCCTTAATACAAGTTTTCGCGCAGTTCTGAGAGAAAAAGTTTACACCTTTTTCGCGTCTACTCTTCGACGACTTGTAAAATCGAAGTGCGTAAATCTTGCTAGTTTCGATATAAAACGATGTATCCCGTTCTTTTGAGCCGGAATACAAGTTTTCGCGCAGTTCTGAGAGAAAAAGTTTACACCTTTCTCTCGTCTACTATTCGACGACTAGTAAAATCGATGTTCGTGATTCTCGCTAGTTTCGATCTAAAACGATGTATCCTGTTGTTTCGAGCCGGAATACATGTTTTCGCGCAGTTCTGAGAGAAAAAGTTTACAGCTTTCTCTCGTCTACTCTTCGGCGACTTGTAAAATCGATGTTCGTGAATCTCGCTAGTTTCAATCAAAAACGATGCATCCCGTTGTTTTGAGCCGGAATACAAGTTTTCGCGCAGTTCCGAGAGAAAAACTTTACAACTTTCTCTCGTCTACTCTCGTTGATTTGTAAAATCGATGTTCGTGAATCTCGCTAGCTTCGATCTAAAACGAGGTATCCCGTTGTTTTCAGCCGGAATACAAGTTCTCGCGCAGTTCTGAGAGAAAAAGTTTAAAGCTTTCTCTCGTCTACTCTCGATGATTTGTAAAATCGATGTTCGTGTATCTCGCTAGTTTCGATCTAAAACGATGTATCCCGTTGTTTTGAGCCGGAATATAAGTTTGCGCGCAGTTCTGAGAGAAAAAGTTTACAGCTCTCTCACGTCTACTCTTCGACGACTTGTAAAATCGATGTTAATGAATCTCGCTAGTTTTGATCTAAAACGATGTATCCCTTTATTTGAGCCGGAATACAAGTTTTCGCACAGTTCTGAGAGAAAAAGTTTACACCTTTTTCGCGTCTACTCTTCGACGACTTGTAAAATCGAAGTGCTTAAATCTTCCTAGTTTCGATCTAAAACGATGTATCCGTTGTTTTGAGCCTTATTACAAGTTTTCGCGCAGTTCTGAGAGAAAAAGTTTACAACTCTCTCTCGTCTACTCTTCGACGACTTGTAAAATCGATGTTCGTGAATCTCGCTAGCTTGGACCTAAAACAATGTATCCCGTTGTTTTGAGTCTGAATACAAGTTTTCGCGCAGTTCTGAGAGAAAAAGTTTACAGCTTTCTCTCGTCTACTCTCGACGACTTGTAAAATTTAAGTGCGTAAATCTCGCTAGTTTCGATCTAAAACGATGTATCCCGTTGTTTTGAGCCTTAATACAAGTTTTCGCGCACTTCTGAGAGAAAAAGTTTACACCTTTTTTGCGTCTACTCTTCGACAACTTGTAAAATCGAAGTGTGTAAATCTTGCTAGTTTCGATCTAAAACGATGTATCCCGTTGTTTTGAGCCGGAATACAAGTTTTCGCGCAGTTCTGAGAGAAAAAGTTTACAGCTCTCTCTCGTCTACTCTTCCACGACTTGTAAAATCGATGTTCGTGAATTTTGCTAGTTTCGATCTAAAACGACGTATCCCGTTGTTTTGAGCCTTAATATAAGTTTTCGCGCAGTTCTGAGAGAAAAAGTTTACACCTTTTTCGCGTCTACTCTTCGACGACTTGTAAAATCGAAGTGCGTAAATCTTCCTAGTTTCGATCTAAAAGGATGTATCCCGTTGTTTTGAGCCGGAATACATGTTTTCGCGCAGTTCTGAGAGAAAAAGTTTACACCTTTTTCTCGTCTACTATTCGACGACTAGCAAAATCGATGTTCGTGAATCTCGCTAGTTTCAATCTAAAACGATGTATCCCGTTGTTTTGAGCCGGAATACAAGTTTTAGCACAGTTCTGAGAGAAAAATTTTACAGCTCTCTCTCGTCTACTCTTCGACGACTTGTAAAATCGATGTTCTTAAATCTCCCTAGTTTCGATCTAAAACGATGTATCCCGTTGTTTTGAGCCTTAATTTATGTTTTCGCGCAGTTCTGAGAGAAAAATTTTACAGCTCTTTCTCGTCTACTCTTCGACGACTTGTAAAATCGATGTTCGTGAATCTCGCTAGCTTGGACCTAAAACTATGTATCCCGTAGTTTTGAGTCAGAATACAAGTTTTCGCGCAGTTCTGAGAGAAAAAGTTTACAGCTTTCTCTCGTCTACTCTCGACGACTTGTAAAATTGAAGTGCGTAAATCTCGCTAGTTTCGATCTAAAACAATGTATCCCGTTGATTTGAGCCTTAATACAAGTTTTCGCGCAGTTCTGAGAGAAAAAGTTTAAACCTTTTTTGCGTCTACTCTTCGACAACTTGTAAAATCGAAGTGCGTAAATCTTGCTAGTTTCGATCTAAAACGATGTATCCCGTTGTTTTGAGCCGGAATACAAGTTTTCGCGCAGTTCTGAGAGAAAAAGTTAACAGCTCTCTCTCGCCTACTCTTCGACGACTAGTAAAATCGATGTTCGTGATTCTCGCTAGTTTCGATCTAAAACGATGTATCCTGTTGCTTTGAGCCGGAATACATGTTTTCGCGCAGTTCTGAGAGAAAAAGTTTACAGCTCTTTCCCATCTACTCTTCGGCGACTTGTAAAATCGATGTTCGTGAATCTCGCTAGTTTCGATCAAAAACGATGCATCCCATTGTTTTGAGCCGGAATACAAGTTTTCGCGCAGTTCCGAGAGAAAAACTTTACAACTTTCTCTCGTCTACTCTCGAAGATTTGTAAAATCGATGTTCGTGAATCTCGCTAGCTTCGATCTAAAACGAGGTATCCCGTTGTTTTCAGCCGGAATACAAGTTCTCCCGCAGTTCTGAGAGAAAAAGTTTAAAGCTTTCTCTCGTCTACTCTCGATGATTTGTAAAATAGATGTTCGTGTATCTCGCTAGTTTCGATCTAAAACGATGTATCCCGTTGTTTTGAGCCGGAATATAAGTTTGCGCGCAGTTCTGAGAGAAAAAGTTTACAGCTCTCTCACGTCTACTCTTCGACGACTTGTAAAATCGATGTTAGTAAATCTCGCTAGTTTCGATCTAAAACGATGTATCCCTTTATTTGAGCCAGAATACAAGTTTTCGCACAGTTCTGAGAGAAAAAGTTTACACCTTTTTCGCGTCTACTCTTCGACGAATTGTAAAATCGATGTTCTTAAATCTCCCTAGTTTCGATCTAAAACGATGTATCCCGTTGTTTTGAGCCTTAATTTATGTTTTCGCGCAGTTCTGAGAGAAAAATTTTACAGCTCTCTCTCGTCTACTCTTCGACGACTTGTAAAATCGATGTTCGTGAATCTCGCTAGCTTGGACCTAAAACTATGTATCCCGTTGTTTTGAGTCAGAATACAAGTTTTCGCGCAGTTCTGAGAGAAAAAGTTTACAGCTTTCTCTCGTCTACTCTCGACGACTTGTAAAATTTAAGTGCGTAAATCTCGCTAGTTTCGATCTAAAACGATGTATCCCGTTGTTTTGAGCCTTAATACAAGTTTTCGCGCACTTCTGAGAGAAAAAGTTTACACCTTTTTTGCGTCTACTCTTCGACAACTTGTAAAATCGAAGTGTGTAAATCTTGCTAGTTTCGATCTAAAACGATGTATCCCGTTGTTTTGGGCCGGAATACAAGTTTTCGCGCAGTTCTGAGAGAAAAAGTTTACAGCTCTCTCTCGTCTACTCTTCCACGACTTGTAAAATCGATGTTCGTGAATTTTGCTAGTTTCGATCTAAAACGACGTATCCCGTTGTTTTGAGCCTTATTATAAGTTTTCGCGCAGTTCTGAGAGAAAAAGTTTACACCTTTTTCGCGTCTACTCTTCGACGACTTGTAAAATCGAAGTGCGTAAATCTTCCTAGTTTCGATCTAAAAGGATGTATCCCGTTGTTTTGAGCCGGAATACATGTTTTCGCGCAGTTCTGAGAGAAAAAGTTTACACCTTTTTCTCGTCTACTATTCGACGACTAGTAAAATCGATGTTCGTGAATCTCGCTAGTTTCAATCTAAAACGATGTATCCCGTTGTTTTGAGCCGGAATACAAGTTTTAGCGCAGTTCTGAGAGAAAAATTTTACAGCTCTCTCTCGTCTACTCTTCGACGACTTGTAAAATCGATGTTCTTAAATCTCCCTAGTTTCGATCTAAAACGATGTATCCCGTTGTTTTGAGCCTTAATTTATGTTTTCGCGCAGTTCTGAGGGAAAAATTTTACAGCTCTCTCTCGTCTACTCTTCGACGACTTGTAAAATCGATGTTCGTGAATCTCGCTAGCTTGGACCTAAAACTATGTATCCCGTTGTTTTGAGTCAGAATACAAGTTTTCGCGCAGTTCTGAGAGAAAAAGTTTACAGCTTTCTCTCGCCTACTCTCGACGACTTGTAAAATTGAAGTGCGTAAATCTCGCTAGTTTCGATCTAAAACAATGTATCCCGTTGATTTGAGCCTTAATACAAGTTTTCGCGCAGTTCTGAGAGAAAAAGTTTAAACCTTTTTTGCGTCTACTCTTCGACAACTTGTAAAATCGAAGTGCGTAAATCTTGCTAGTTTTGATCTAAAACGATGTATCCCGTTGTTTTGAGCCGGAATACAAGTTTTCGCGCAGTTCTGAGAGAAAAAGTTAACAGCTCTCTCTCGCCTACTCTTCGACGACTAGTAAAATCGATGTTCGTGATTCTCGCTAGTTTCGATCTAAAACGATGTATCCTGTTGCTTTGAGCCGGAATACATGTTTTCGCGCAGTTCTGAGAGAAAAAGTTTACAGCTCTTTCTCATCTACTCTTCGGCGACTTGTAAAATCGATGTTCGTGAATCTCGCTAGTTTCGATCAAAAACGATGCATCCCGTTGTTTTCAGCCGGAATACAAGTTCTCGCGCAGTTCTGAGAGAAAACGTTTAAAGCTTTCTCTCGTCTACTCTCGATGATTTGTAAAATAGATGTTCGTGTATCTCGCTAGTTTCGATCTAAAACGATGTACCCCGTTGTTTTGAGCCGGAATATAAGTTTGCGCGCAGTTCTGAGAGAAAAAGTTTACAGCTCTCTCACGTCTACTCTTCGACGACTTGTAAAATCGATGTTAGTAAATCTCGCTAGTTTCGATCTAAAACGATGTATCCCTTTATTTGAGCCAGAATACAAGTTTTCCCACAGTTCTGAGAGAAAAAGTTTACACCTTTTTCGCGTCTACTCTTCGACGACTTGTAAAATCGATGTTCGTGAATCTCGCTAGTTTCCATCTAAAACGATGTATCCCGTTGTTTTGAGCCGGAATACAAGTTTTCGCGCAGTTCTGAGAGAAAAATTTTACAGCTCTCTCTCGTCTACTCTTCGACGACTTGTAAAATCGATGTTCGTAAATCTTCCTAGTTTCGATCTAAAACGATGTAACCCGTTGTTTTGAGCCTTAATTTATGTTTTCGCGCAGTTCTGAGAGAAAAATTTTACAGCTCTCTCTCGTCTACTCTTCGACGACTTGTAAAATCGATGTTCGTGAAACTCGATAGCTTGGACCTAAAACGATGTATCCCGTTGTTTTGATTCTGAATACAAGTTTTCGCGCAGTTCTGAGAGAAAAAGTTTACAGCTTTCTCTCGTCTACTCTCGACGACTTGTAAAATTGAAGTGCGTAAATCTCGCTAGTTTCGATCTAAAACAATGTATCCCGTTTTTTTGAGCCTTAATACAAGTTTTCGCGCAGTTCTGAGAGAAAAAGTTTACACCTTTTTTGCGTCTACTCTTCGACAACATGTAAAATCGAAGTGCGTAAATCTTGCTAGTTTCGATCTAAAACGATGTATCCCGTTGTTTTGAGCCGGAATACAAGTTTTCGCGCAGTTCTGAGAGAAAAAGGTAACAGCTCTCTCTCGCCTACTCTTCGACGACTAGTAAAATCGATAATCGTGAATCTCGCTAGTTTCGGCCTGAAGCGATGTATCCCGTTGTTTTGAGCCGGAATACAAGTTTTCGCGTAGTACTGAGAGAAAAAGTTTACAGCTCTCTCAGGTCTACTCTTCGACGAGTTGTAAAATCGATGTTCGTGAATATCGCAAGTTTCGATCTAAAATGGTGTATCCCGTTGTTTTGAGCCGGAATACAAGTTTTCGCGCAGTTCTGAGAGAAAAAGTTTACAGCTCTCTCACGTCCACTCTTCGACGACTTGTAAAATCGATGTTCGTGAATATCGCTAGCTTGGACCTAAAACGATGTATCCCGTTGTTTTGAGTCCGAATACAAGTTTTCGCGCAGTTCTGAGAGAAAAAGTTTACAGCTTTCTCTCGTCTACTCTCGACGACTTGTAAAATTGAAGTGCGTAAATCTCGCTAGTTTCGATCTAAATCGATGTATCCCGTTGTTTTGAGCCTTAATACATGTTTTCGCGCAGTTCTGAGTGAAAATGTTTGCACCTTTTTCGCGTCTACTCTTCGACAACATGTAAAATCGAAGTGCATAAATGTTGCTAGTTTCGATCTAAAACGATGTATCCCGTTGTTTTGAGCCTTAATACAATTTTTCGCGCAGTTCTGAGAGAAAAAGTTTACACCTTTCTCTCGTCTACTCCTCGACGACTAGTAAAATCGATAATCGTGAATCTCGCTAGTTTCGATCTGAAGCGATGTATCCTGTTGCTTTGAGCCGGAATACAAGTTTTCGCGCAGTTCTGAGAGAAAAAGTTTACAGCTCTCTCACGTCTACTCTTCGAGGACTTGTAAAATCGATGTTCGTGAATCTCGCTAGTTTCGATCTAAAATAATGTATCCCGTTGTTTTGAGCCGGAATACAAGTTTTCGTGCAGTTCTGAGAGAAAAAGTTTACAGCTCTCTCACGTCTACTCTTCGACGACTTGTAAAATCGATGTTCGTGAATCTCGCTAGCTTGAACCTAAAACGAAGTATCCCGTTGTTTTGAGTCTGAATACAAGTTCTCGCGCAGTTCTGAGAGAAAAAGTTTACACCTTTCTCTCGTCTACTCTTCGACGACTAGTAAAATCGATAATCGTGAATCTCGCTAGTTTCGATCTGAAGCGATGTATCCCGTTGTTTTGAGCCGGAATACAAGTTCTCGCGCAGTTCTGAGAGAAAAAGTTTACAGCTCTCTCACGTCTACCCATCGAGGACTTGTAAAATCGATGTTAGTGAATCTCGCTAGTTTCGATATAAAACGATGTATCCCGTTGTTTAGAGCCGGAATACAAGTTTTTGCGCAGTTCTGAGAGGAAATGTTTGCCCCTTTCTCGCGTCATCTCTTCGACAACTTGTAAACTCGAAGTGCATAAATCTTGCTAGTTTCAATCTAAAACGATGTTTCCCGATGTTTTGAGCCTTAATACAAGTTTTCGAGCAGTTCTGAGAGAAAAGGTTTACAGCTCTCTCGTCTACTCTTCGACTTCTTGTAAAATCGATGTTCGTGAATCTCGCTAGTTTCGATCTAAAACGATGTATCCCGTTGTTTTGAGCCGGAATTACTAGTTTTCGCGAAGTTCTGAGAGAAAAAGTTTACACCTTTTTCGCGTCTACTCTTCGACGACTTGTAAAATCGAAGTGCTTAAATCTTCCTAGTTTCGATCTAAAACGATGTATCCTGTTGCTTTGAGCCGGAATACAAGTATTCGCGCAGTTCTGAGAGAAAAAGTTCACACCTTTATCTCGTCTACTCTTCGATGACTAGTAAAATAGATGTTCGTGAATCTCGGTAGTTTCGATCTAAAACGATGTATCCCGTTGTTTTGAGCCGGAATACATGTTTTCGCGCAGTTCTGAAAGAAAAAGTTCACAGCTCTCTCACGTCTACCCTTCGACGACTTGTAAAATCATTGTTAGTGAATCTCGCTAGTTTCGATCTAAAACGATGTATCCCGTTGTTTTGAGCCTTAATACAAGTTTTCGCGCAGTTCTGAGAGAAAAATTTTACAGCTCTCTCTCGTCTACTCTTCGACGACTTGTAAAATTGAAGTGCGTAAATCTCGCTAGTTTCGATCTAAATCGATCTATCCCGTTGTTTTGAGCCTTAATACATGTTTTCGCGCAGTTCTGAGTGAAAAAGTTTACACCTTTTTCGCGTCTACTCTTCGACAACATGTAAAATCGAAGTGCATAAATCTCGCTAGTTTTGATCTAAAACGATGTATCCTGTTGCTTTCAGCCGGAATACAAGTTTTCGCGCAGTTCTGAGAGAAAAAGTTTACACCTTTTTTGCGTCTACTCTTCGACGACTTGTAAAATCGAAGTGCTTAAATATTCCTAGTTTCGATCTAAAACGATGCATCCTGTTGCTTTGAGCCGGAATACAAGTTTTTGCGCAGTTCTGAGAGAAAACGTTTACACCTTTCTCTCGTCTACTCTTCGACGACTAGTAAAATAGATGTTCGTGAATCTCGCTAGCTTGGACCTAAAACGATGTAACCCGTTGTTTTGAGCCTTAATACAAGTTTTCGCGCAGTTCTGAGAGAAAAATTTTACACCTTTTTCGCGTCTACTCTTCGACGACTTGTAAAACCGAAGTGCGTAAATCTTGCTAGTTTCGATATAAAACGATGTACCCCGTTGTTTTGAGCCGCAATACAAGTTTTCGGGCAGTTCTGAGAGAAAAAGCCTACACCTTTCTCTCGTCTACTATTCGACGACTATTAAAATTGATGTTCGTGATTCTCGCTAGTTTCGATCTAAAACGATGTATCCCATTGTTTTCAGCCGGAATACAAGTTTTCGCGAAGTTCTGAGAGAAAACGTTTACACCTTTTTCGGGTCTACTCTTCGACGACTTGTAAAATCGAAGTGCGTAAATCTCGCTAGTTTCGATCTAAAACAATGTATCCCGTTGTTTTGAGCCGGAATACAAGATTTAGCGCAGTTCTGAGAGAAAAGTTTACACCTTTCTCTCGTCTACTCTCAACGACTTGTAAAATCGAAGTGCGTAAATCTCGCTAGTCTCGATCTAAAACGACGTATCCCGTTGTTTTGAGCCGGAATACAAGTTTTCGCGAAGTTCTGAGAGAAAAAGTTTACACCTTTTTCGCGTCTACTCTTCGACAACTTGTAAAATCGATGTTCGTGAATCTCCCTAGTTTCCATCTAAATCGATGTATCCCGTTGTTTTGAGCCGGAATACAAGTTTTCGCGCAGTTCTGAAAAAAAAAGTTTACAGCTTTCTCTCGTCTACTCTCAACCTCTTGTAAAATCGATGTGCGTAAATCTCGCTAGTTTCGATCTAAAACGATGTATCCCGTTGTTTTGAAACGGAATACAAGTTTTCGCGAAGTTCTGAGAGAAAAAGTTTACACCTTTTTCGCGTCTACTCTTCGACGACTTCTAAAATCGAAGTGCGTAAATCTCGCTAGTTTCGATCTAAAACGATATATCCCTTTATTTGAGCCGGAATACAAGTTTTCGCGCAGTTCTGAAAAAGTTTACACCTTTTTCGCGTCTACTCTTCGACGACTTGTAAAATCGAAGTGCTTAAATATTCCTAGTTTCGATCTAAAACGATGCATCCTGTTGCTTTGAGCCGGAATACAAGTTTTTGCGCAGTTCTGAGAGAAAAAGTTTACACCTTTCTCTCGTCTACTCTTCGACGACTAGTAAAATAGATGTTCGTGAATCTCGCTAGCTTGGACCTAAAATGATGTATCCCGTTGTTTTGAGCCTTAATACAAGTTTTCGCGCAGTTCTGAGAGAAAACTTTTACACCTTTTTCGCGTCTACTCTTCGACGACTTGTAAAATCGAAGTGCGTAAATCTTGCTAGTTTCGATATAAAACGATGTATCCCGTTGTTTTGAGCCGGAATACAAGTTTTCGCGCAGTTCTGAGAGAAAAAGCTTACACCTTTCTCTCGTCTACTATTCGACGACTATTAAAATCGATGTTCGTGATTCTCGCTAGTTTCGGCCTGAAGCGATGTATCCCGTTGTTTTGAGCCGGAATACAAGTTTTCGCGTAGTACTGAGAGAAAAAGTTTACAGCTCTCTCAGGTCTACTCTTCGACGAGTTGTAAAATCGATGTTCGTGAATATCGCAAGTTTCGATCTAAAATGGTGTATCCCGTTGTTTTGAGCCGGAATACAAGTTTTCGCGCAGTTCTGAGAGAAAAAGTTTACAGCTCTCTCACGTCCACTCTTCGACGACTTGTAAAATCGATGTTCGTGAATATCGCTAGCTTGGACCTAAAACGATGTATCCCGTTGTTTTGAGTCCGAATACAAGTTTTCGCGCAGTTCTGAGAGAAAAAGTTTACAGCTTTCTCTCGTCTACTCTCGACGACTTGTAAAATTGAAGTGCGTAAATCTCGCTAGTTTCGATCTAAATCGATGTATCCCGTTGTTTTGAGCCTTAATACATGTTTTCGCGCAGTTCTGAGTGAAAATGTTTGCACCTTTTTCGCGTCTACTCTTCGACAACATGTAAAATCGAAGTGCATAAATGTTGCTAGTTTCGATCTAAAACGATGTATCCCGTTGTTTTGAGCCTTAATACAATTTTTCGCGCAGTTCTGAGAGAAAAAGTTTACACCTTTCTCTCGTCTACTCCTCGACGACTAGTAAAATCGATAATCGTGAATCTCGCTAGTTTCGATCTGAAGCGATGTATCCTGTTGCTTTGAGCCGGAATACAAGTTTTCGCGCAGTTCTGAGAGAAAAAGTTTACAGCTCTCTCACGTCTACTCTTCGAGGACTTGTAAAATCGATGTTCGTGAATCTCGCTAGTTTCGATCTAAAATAATGTATCCCGTTGTTTTGAGCCGGAATACAAGTTTTCGTGCAGTTCTGAGAGAAAAAGTTTACAGCTCTCTCACGTCTACTCTTCGACGACTTGTAAAATCGATGTTCGTGAATCTCGCTAGCTTGAACCTAAAACGAAGTATCCCGTTGTTTTGAGTCTGAATACAAGTTCTCGCGCAGTTCTGAGAGAAAAAGTTTACACCTTTCTCTCGTCTACTCTTCGACGACTAGTAAAATCGATAATCGTGAATCTCGCTAGTTTCGATCTGAAGCGATGTATCCCGTTGTTTTGAGCCGGAATACAAGTTCTCGCGCAGTTCTGAGAGAAAAAGTTTACAGCTCTCTCACGTCTACCCATCGAGGACTTGTAAAATCGATGTTAGTGAATCTCGCTAGTTTCGATATAAAACGATGTATCCCGTTGTTTAGAGCCGGAATACAAGTTTTTGCGCAGTTCTGAGAGGAAATGTTTGCCCCTTTCTCGCGTCATCTCTTCGACAACTTGTAAACTCGAAGTGCATAAATCTTGCTAGTTTCAATCTAAAACGATGTTTCCCGATGTTTTGAGCCTTAATACAAGTTTTCGAGCAGTTCTGAGAGAAAAAGTTTACAGCTCTCTCGTCTACTCTTCGACTTCTTGTAAAATCGATGTTCGTGAATCTCGCTAGTTTCGATCTAAAACGATGTATCCCGTTGTTTTGAGCCGGAATTACTAGTTTTCGCGAAGTTCTGAGAGAAAAAGTTTACACCTTTTTCGCGTCTACTCTTCGACGACTTGTAAAATCGAAGTGCTTAAATCTTCCTAGTTTCGATCTAAAACGATGTATCCTGTTGCTTTGAGCCGGAATACAAGTATTCGCGCAGTTCTGAGAGAAAAAGTTTACACCTTTATCTCGTCTACTCTTCGATGACTAGTAAAATAGATGTTCGTGAATCTCGGTAGTTTCGATCTAAAACGATGTATCCCGTTGTTTTGAGCCGGAATACATGTTTTCGCGCAGTTCTGAAAGAAAA
This sequence comes from Amblyomma americanum, assembly GCF_052857255.1. Taxonomy (NCBI): domain Eukaryota; kingdom Metazoa; phylum Arthropoda; class Arachnida; order Ixodida; family Ixodidae; genus Amblyomma; species Amblyomma americanum. The sequence goes on along the minus strand of NC_135507.1, from coordinate 123,683,348 downwards.
AGTTCACAGCTCTCTCACGTCTACCCTTCGACGACTTGTAAAATCATTGTTAGTGAATCTCGCTAGTTTCGATCTAAAACGATGTATCCCGTTGTTTTGAGCCTTAATACAAGTTTTCGCGCAGTTCTGAGAGAAAAATTTTACAGCTCTCTCTCGTCTACTCTTCGACGACTTGTAAAATTGAAGTGCGTAAATCTCGCTAGTTTCGATCTAAATCGATCTATCCCGTTGTTTTGAGCCTTAATACATGTTTTCGCGCAGTTCTGAGTGAAAAAGTTTACACCTTTTTCGCGTCTACTCTTCGACAACATGTAAAATCGAAGTGCATAAATCTCGCTAGTTTTGATCTAAAACGATGTATCCTGTTGCTTTCAGCCGGAATACAAGTTTTCGCGCAGTTCTGAGAGAAAAAGTTTACACCTTTTTTGCGTCTACTCTTCGACGACTTGTAAAATCGAAGTGCTTAAATATTCCTAGTTTCGATCTAAAACGATGCATCCTGTTGCTTTGAGCCGGAATACAAGTTTTTGCGCAGTTCTGAGAGAAAACGTTTACACCTTTCTCTCGTCTACTCTTCGACGACTAGTAAAATAGATGTTCGTGAATCTCGCTAGCTTGGACCTAAAACGATGTAACCCGTTGTTTTGAGCCTTAATACAAGTTTTCGCGCAGTTCTGAGAGAAAAATTTTACACCTTTTTCGCGTCTACTCTTCGACGACTTGTAAAACCGAAGTGCGTAAATCTTGCTAGTTTCGATATAAAACGATGTACCCCGTTGTTTTGAGCCGCAATACAAGTTTTCGGGCAGTTCTGAGAGAAAAAGCCTACACCTTTCTCTCGTCTACTATTCGACGACTATTAAAATTGATGTTCGTGATTCTCGCTAGTTTCGATCTAAAACGATGTATCCCATTGTTTTCAGCCGGAATACAAGTTTTCGCGAAGTTCTGAGAGAAAACGTTTACACCTTTTTCGGGTCTACTCTTCGACGACTTGTAAAATCGAAGTGCGTAAATCTCGCTAGTTTCGATCTAAAACAATGTATCCCGTTGTTTTGAGCCGGAATACAAGATTTAGCGCAGTTCTGAGAGAAAAGTTTACACCTTTCTCTCGTCTACTCTCAACGACTTGTAAAATCGAAGTGCGTAAATCTCGCTAGTCTCGATCTAAAACGACGTATCCCGTTGTTTTGAGCCGGAATACAAGTTTTCGCGAAGTTCTGAGAGAAAAAGTTTACACCTTTTTCGCGTCTACTCTTCGACAACTTGTAAAATCGATGTTCGTGAATCTCCCTAGTTTCCATCTAAATCGATGTATCCCGTTGTTTTGAGCCGGAATACAAGTTTTCGCGCAGTTCTGAAAAAAAAAGTTTACAGCTTTCTCTCGTCTACTCTCAACCTCTTGTAAAATCGATGTGCGTAAATCTCGCTAGTTTCGATCTAAAACGATGTATCCCGTTGTTTTGAAACGGAATACAAGTTTTCGCGAAGTTCTGAGAGAAAAAGTTTACACCTTTTTCGCGTCTACTCTTCGACGACTTCTAAAATCGAAGTGCGTAAATCTCGCTAGTTTCGATCTAAAACGATATATCCCTTTATTTGAGCCGGAATACAAGTTTTCGCGCAGTTCTGAAAAAGTTTACACCTTTTTCGCGTCTACTCTTCGACGACTTGTAAAATCGAAGTGCTTAAATATTCCTAGTTTCGATCTAAAACGATGCATCCTGTTGCTTTGAGCCGGAATACAAGTTTTTGCGCAGTTCTGAGAGAAAAAGTTTACACCTTTCTCTCGTCTACTCTTCGACGACTAGTAAAATAGATGTTCGTGAATCTCGCTAGCTTGGACCTAAAATGATGTATCCCGTTGTTTTGAGCCTTAATACAAGTTTTCGCGCAGTTCTGAGAGAAAACTTTTACACCTTTTTCGCGTCTACTCTTCGACGAGTTGTAAAATCGATGTTCGTGAATATCGCAAGTTTCGATCTAAAATGGTGTATCCCGTTGTTTTGAGCCGGAATACAAGTTTTCGCGCAGTTCTGAGAGAAAAAGTTTACAGCTCTCTCACGTCCACTCTTCGACGACTTGTAAAATCGATGTTCGTGAATATCGCTAGCTTGGACCTAAAACGATGTATCCCGTTGTTTTGAGTCCGAATACAAGTTTTCGCGCAGTTCTGAGAGAAAAAGTTTACAGCTTTCTCTCGTCTACTCTCGACGACTTGTAAAATTGAAGTGCGTAAATCTCGCTAGTTTCGATCTAAATCGATGTATCCCGTTGTTTTGAGCCTTAATACATGTTTTCGCGCAGTTCTGAGTGAAAATGTTTGCACCTTTTTCGCGTCTACTCTTCGACAACATGTAAAATCGAAGTGCATAAATGTTGCTAGTTTCGATCTAAAACGATGTATCCCGTTGTTTTGAGCCTTAATACAATTTTTCGCGCAGTTCTGAGAGAAAAAGTTTACACCTTTCTCTCGTCTACTCCTCGACGACTAGTAAAATCGATAATCGTGAATCTCGCTAGTTTCGATCTGAAGCGATGTATCCTGTTGCTTTGAGCCGGAATACAAGTTTTCGCGCAGTTCTGAGAGAAAAAGTTTACAGCTCTCTCACGTCTACTCTTCGAGGACTTGTAAAATCGATGTTCGTGAATCTCGCTAGTTTCGATCTAAAATAATGTATCCCGTTGTTTTGAGCCGGAATACAAGTTTTCGTGCAGTTCTGAGAGAAAAAGTTTACAGCTCTCTCACGTCTACTCTTCGACGACTTGTAAAATCGATGTTCGTGAATCTCGCTAGCTTGAACCTAAAACGAAGTATCCCGTTGTTTTGAGTCTGAATACAAGTTCTCGCGCAGTTCTGAGAGAAAAAGTTTACACCTTTCTCTCGTCTACTCTTCGACGACTAGTAAAATCGATAATCGTGAATCTCGCTAGTTTCGATCTGAAGCGATGTATCCCGTTGTTTTGAGCCGGAATACAAGTTCTCGCGCAGTTCTGAGAGAAAAAGTTTACAGCTCTCTCACGTCTACCCATCGAGGACTTGTAAAATCGATGTTAGTGAATCTCGCTAGTTTCGATATAAAACGATGTATCCCGTTGTTTAGAGCCGGAATACAAGTTTTTGCGCAGTTCTGAGAGGAAATGTTTGCCCCTTTCTCGCGTCATCTCTTCGACAACTTGTAAACTCGAAGTGCATAAATCTTGCTAGTTTCAATCTAAAACGATGTTTCCCGATGTTTTGAGCCTTAATACAAGTTTTCGAGCAGTTCTGAGAGAAAAAGTTTACAGCTCTCTCGTCTACTCTTCGACTTCTTGTAAAATCGATGTTCGTGAATCTCGCTAGTTTCGATCTAAAACGATGTATCCCGTTGTTTTGAGCCGGAATTACTAGTTTTCGCGAAGTTCTGAGAGAAAAAGTTTACACCTTTTTCGCGTCTACTCTTCGACGACTTGTAAAATCGAAGTGCTTAAATCTTCCTAGTTTCGATCTAAAACGATGTATCCTGTTGCTTTGAGCCGGAATACAAGTATTCGCGCAGTTCTGAGAGAAAAAGTTTACACCTTTATCTCGTCTACTCTTCGATGACTAGTAAAATAGATGTTCGTGAATCTCGGTAGTTTCGATCTAAAACGATGTATCCCGTTGTTTTGAGCCGGAATACATGTTTTCGCGCAGTTCTGAAAGAAAAAGTTCACAGCTCTCTCACGTCTACCCTTCGACGACTTGTAAAATCATTGTTAGTGAATCTCGCTAGTTTCGATCTAAAACGATGTATCCCGTTGTTTTGAGCCTTAATACAAGTTTTCGCGCAGTTCTGAGAGAAAAATTTTACAGCTCTCTCTCGTCTACTCTTCGACGACTTGTAAAATTGAAGTGCGTAAATCTCGCTAGTTTCGATCTAAATCGATCTATCCCGTTGTTTTGAGCCTTAATACATGTTTTCGCGCAGTTCTGAGTGAAAAAGTTTACACCTTTTTCGCGTCTACTCTTCGACAACATGTAAAATCGAAGTGCATAAATCTCGCTAGTTTTGATCTAAAACGATGTATCCTGTTGCTTTCAGCCGGAATACAAGTTTTCGCGCAGTTCTGAGAGAAAAAGTTTACACCTTTTTTGCGTCTACTCTTCGACGACTTGTAAAATCGAAGTGCTTAAATATTCCTAGTTTCGATCTAAAACGATGCATCCTGTTGCTTTGAGCCGGAATACAAGTTTTTGCGCAGTTCTGAGAGAAAACGTTTACACCTTTCTCTCGTCTACTCTTCGACGACTAGTAAAATAGATGTTCGTGAATCTCGCTAGCTTGGACCTAAAACGATGTAACCCGTTGTTTTGAGCCTTAATACAAGTTTTCGCGCAGTTCTGAGAGAAAAATTTTACACCTTTTTCGCGTCTACTCTTCGACGACTTGTAAAACCGAAGTGCGTAAATCTTGCTAGTTTCGATATAAAACGATGTACCCCGTTGTTTTGAGCCGCAATACAAGTTTTCGGGCAGTTCTGAGAGAAAAAGCCTACACCTTTCTCTCGTCTACTATTCGACGACTATTAAAATTGATGTTCGTGATTCTCGCTAGTTTCGATCTAAAACGATGTATCCCATTGTTTTCAGCCGGAATACAAGTTTTCGCGCAGTTATGAAAGAAAAAGTTTACAGCTTTCTCTCGTCTACTCTCAACGACTTGTAAAATCGATGTGCGTAAATCTCGCTAGTTTCGATCTAAAACGATGTATCCCGTTGTTTTGAAACGAAATACAAGTTTTCGCGAAGTTCTGAGGGAAAACGTTTACAGCTCTCTCTCGTCTACTCTTCGACGACTTGTAAAATCGATGTTCGTGAATCTCGCTAGTTTCGATCTAAAACGATGTATCCCGTTGTTTTGAGCCGGAATACAAGTTTTCGCGCAGTTCTGAAAAAAAAAGTTTACAGCTTTCTCTCGTCTACTCTCAACCTCTTGTAAAATCGATGTGCGTAAATCTCGCTAGTTTCGATCTAAAACGATGTATCCCGTTGTTTTGAAACGGAATACAAGTTTTCGCGAAGTTCTGAGAGAAAAAGTTTACACCTTTTTCGCGTCTACTCTTCGACGACTTCTAAAATCGAAGTGCGTAAATCTCGCTAGTTTCGATCTAAAACGATATATCCCTTTATTTGAGCCGGAATACAAGTTTTCGCGCAGTTCTGAAAAAGTTTACACCTTTTTCGCGTCTACTCTTCGACGACTTGTAAAATCGAAGTGCTTAAATATTCCTAGTTTCGATCTAAAACGATGCATCCTGTTGCTTTGAGCCGGAATACAAGTTTTTGCGCAGTTCTGAGAGAAAAAGTTTACACCTTTCTCTCGTCTACTCTTCGACGACTAGTAAAATAGATGTTCGTGAATCTCGCTAGCTTGGACCTAAAATGATGTATCCCGTTGTTTTGAGCCTTAATACAAGTTTTCGCGCAGTTCTGAGAGAAAACTTTTACACCTTTTTCGCGTCTACTCTTCGACGACTTGTAAAATCGAAGTGCGTAAATCTTGCTAGTTTCGATATAAAACGATGTATCCCGTTGTTTTGAGCCGGAATACAAGTTTTCGCGCAGTTCTGAGAGAAAAAGCTTACACCTTTCTCTCGTCTACTATTCGACGACTATTAAAATCGATGTTCGTGATTCTCGCTAGTTTCGATCTAAAACGATGTATCCCGTTGTTTTGAGCCGGAATACAAGTTTTCGCGCAGTTCTGAAAGAAAAAGTTTACAGCTTTCTCTCGTCTACTCTCAACGACTTGTAAAATCGAAGTGCGTAAATCTCGCTAGTTTCGATCTAAAACGATGTATCCCGTTGTTTTGAGCCGGAACACAAGTTTTCGCGAAGTTCTGAGAGAAAACGTTTACACCTTTTTCGCGTCTACTCTTCGACGACTTGTAAAATCGAAGTGCGTAAATCTCGCTAGTTTCGATCTAAAACAATGTATCCCGTTGTTTTGAGCCGGAATACAAGATTTAGCGCAGTTCTGAGAGAAAATTTTACACCTTTCTGTCGTCTACTCTCAACGACTTGTAAAATCAAAGTGCGTAAATCTCGCTAGTCTCGATCTAAAACGACGTATCCCGTTGTTTTGAGCCGGAATACAAGTTTTCGCGAAGTTCTGAGAGAAAAAGTTTACACCTTTTTCGCGTCTACTCTTCGACAACTTGTAAAATCGATGTTCGTGAATCTCCCTAGTTTCGATCTAAAACGATGTATCCCGTTGTTTTGAGCCGGAATACAAGTTTTCGCGCAGTTATGAAAGAAAAAGTTTACAGCTTTCTCTCGTCTACTCTCAACGACTTGTAAAATCGATGTGCGTAAATCTCGCTAGTTTCGATCTAAAACGATGTATCCCGTTGTTTTGAAACGAAATACAAGTTTTCGCGAAGTTCTGAGGGAAAACGTTTACAGCTCTCTCTCGTCTACTCTTCGACGACTTGTAAAATCGATGTTCGTGAATCTCGCTAGTTTCGATCTAAAACGATGTATCCCGTTGTTTTGAGCCGGAATACAAGTTTTAGCGCAGTTCTGAAAGAAAAAGTCTACAGCTTTCTCTCGTCTACTCTTCGAGGACATGTAAAATCGATGTTCGTGAATCTCGCTAGTTTCAATCTCAAACGATGTATCCCTTTGTTTTGAGCCGGAATACAAGTTTTCGCGCAGTTCTGAGAGAAAAAGTTTACACCTTTCTCTCGTCTACTCTTCGACGACTAGTAAAATCGATTATCGTGAATCTCGCTAGTTTCGATCTGAAGCGATGTATCCCGTTGTTTTGAGCTGCAATACAAGTTTTCGCGCAGTGCTGAGAGAAAAAGTTTACACCTTTTTCGCGTCTACTCTTCGACAACTTGTAAAATCGAAGTGCGTAAATCTTGCTAGTTTCAATCTAAAACGATGTATCCCTTTGTTTTGAGCCGGAATACAAGTTTTCGCGCAGTTCTGAGAGAAAAAGTTTACACCTTTCTTTCGTCTACTCTTCGACGACTAGTAAAATCGATGTTCGTTAATCTCGCTAGTTTCGATCTAAAACGATGTATCCCGTTGTTTTGAGCCGGAATACAAGTTTTCGCGCAGTTCTGAGAGAAAAAGTTTACACCTTTTTCGCGTCTACTCTTCGACAACTTGTAAAATCGAAGTGCGTAAATCTTGCTAGTTTCAATCTAAAACGATGTGTCCCATTGTTTTGAGCCGGAATACAAGTTTTTGCGCAGTTCTGAGAGAAAAAGTTTGCAGCCCTCTCTCGTCTACTCTTCGACGACTAGTAAAATCGATGTTCGTGAATCTCGCTAGTTTCGATCTAAAACGATGTATCCCGTTGTTTTGAGCCGGAATACAAGTTTTTGCGCAATTCTGAGACAAAAAGTTTACACCTTTCTCTCGTCTACTCTTCGACGACTAGTAAAATCGATAATCGTGAATCTCGCTTGTTTCGATCTAAAACGATGTATCCCTTTATTTGAGCCGGAGTACAAGTTTTCGCGCAGTTCTGAGAGAAAAAGTTTACACCTTTCTCTCGTCTACTCTTCGACGACTAGTAAAATCGATAATCGTGAATCTCGCTTGTTTCGATCTGAAGCGATGTATCCCGTTGTTTTCAGCCGGAATACAAGTTTTCGCGCAGTGCTGAGAGAAAAAGTTTACAGCTCTCTCAGGTCCACTCTTCGAGGACTTGTAAAATCGATGTTCGTGAATCTCGCTAGCTTGGACCTAAAACGATGTATCCCGTTGTTTTGAGTCTGAATACAAGTTTTCGCGCAGTTCTGAGAGAAAAAGTTTCCACCTTTTTCTCGTCTACTATTCGACGACAAGTAAAATCGATGTTCGTGAATCTCGCTAGTTTCGATCAAAAACGATGCATCCCGTTGTTTTGAGCCGGAATACAAGTTTTCGCGCAGTTCTGAGAGAACAACTTTAGAACTTTCTCTCGTCTTCTCTCGATGATTTGTAAAATCGATGTTCGTGAATCTCGCTAACTTCGATCTAAAACGATGTATCCCGTTGTTTTCAGCCGGAATACAAGTTCTCGGGCAGTTCTGAGAGAAAACGTTTACAGCTCTCTCTCGCCTACTCTTCGACGACTTCTTAAATCGATGTTCGTGAATTTTGCTAGTTTCGATCTAAAACGATGTATCCCTTTGTTTTGAGCCGGAATACAAGTTTTCACACACATTTCAGAGAGAAAAAGTTTACACCTTTCTCTCGTCTACTCTTCGACGACTAGTAAAATCGATAATCGTGAATCTCGCTTGTTTCGATCTGAAGCGATGTATCCCGTCGTTTTCAGCCGGAATACAAGTTTTCGCGCAGTGCTGAGAGAAAAAGTTTACAGCTCTCTCAGGTCCACTCTTCGAGGACTTGTAAAATCGATGTTCGTGAATCTCGCTAGTTTCGATCTAAAATGATGTATCCCGTTGTTTTGAGCCGGAATACAAGTTCTCGCGCAGTTCTGAGAGAAAAAGTTTTCAGCTCTCTCACGTCTACTCTTCGACGACTTGTAAAATCGATGTTCGTGAATCCCGCTAGTTTCGATTTAAAACGATGCATACCGTTGTTTTGAGCCGGAATACAAGTTTTCGCGCAGTTCTGAGAGGAAAAGTTTCCACCTTTTTCTCGTCTACTGTTCGACGACTAGTAAAATCGATGTTCGTGAATTTTGCTAGTTTCGATCTAAAACGATGTATCCCTTTGTTTTGAGCCGGAATACAAGTTTTCACACACATTTCTGAGAGAAAAAGTTTACACCTTTCTCTCGTCTACTCTTCGACGACTAGTAAAATCGATAATCGTGAATCTCGCTTGTTTCGATCTGAAGCGATGTATCCCGTTGTTTTCAGCCGGAATACAAGTTTTCGCGCAGTGCTGAGAGAAAAAGTTTACAGCTCTCTCAGGTCCACTCTTCGAGGACTTGTAAAATCGATGTTCGTGAATCTCGCTAGTTTCGATCAAAAACGATGCATCCCGTTGTTTTGAGTCTGAATACAAGTTCTCGCGCAGTTCTGAGAGAAAAAGTTTACACCTTTCTCTCGTCTACTCTTCGACGACTAGTAAAATCGATAACCGTGAATCTCGCTAGTTTCGATCTGAAGCGATGTATCCCGTTGTTTTGAGCCGGAATACAAGTTTTCGCGCAGTGCTGAGAGAAAAAGTTTACAGCTCTCTCAGGTCCACTCTTCGAGGACTTGTAAAATCGATATTCGTGAATCTCGCTAGTTTCGATCTAAAATGATGTATCCCGTTGTTTTGAGCCGGAATACAAGTTTTCGCGCAGTTCTTAGAGAAAAAGTTTTCAGCTCTCTCACGTCTACTCTTCGACGACTTGTAAAATCGATGTTCGTGAATCTCGCTAGCTTGGACCTAAAACGATGTATCCCGTTGTTTTGAGTCTGAATACAAGATTTCGCGCAGTTCTGAGAGAAAAAGTTTACAGCTCTCTCACGTCTACCCTTCGAGGACTTGTAAATCGATGTTAGTGACTCTCGCTAGTTTCGATCTAAAACGATGTATCCCGTTGTTTAGAGCCGGAATACATGTTTTCGCGAAGTTCTGAGAGAAAAAGTTTTCACCTTTTTCGCGTCTACTTTTCGACGATTTCTAAAATCGAAGTGCGTAAATCTCGCTAGTTTCGATCTAAAACGGTATATCCCTTTATTTGAGCCGGAATACAAGTTTTCGCGCAGTTCTGAGAGAAAAAGTTTACACCTTTTTTGCGTCTACTCTTCGACGACTTGTAAAATCGAAGTGCTTAAATATTCCTAGTTTCGATCTAAAACGATGCATCCTGTTGCTTTGAGCCGGAATACAAGTTTTTGCGCAGTTCTGAGAGCAAAAGTTTACACCTTTCTCTCGTCTACTCTTCGACGACTAGTAAAATAGATGTTCGTGATTCTCGCTAGTTTCGATCTAAAATGATGTATCCCATTGTTTTCAGCCGGAATACAAGTTTTCGCGAAGTTCTGAGAGAAAACGTTTACACCTTTTTCGGGTCTACTCTTCGACGACTTGTAAAATCGAAGGGCGTAAATCTCGCTAGTTTCGATCTAAAACAATGTATCCCGTTGTTTTGAGCCGGAATACAAGATTTAGCGCAGTTCTGAGAGAAAAGTTTACACCTTTCTCTCGTCTACTCTCAACGACTTGTAAAATCGAAGTGCGTAAATCTCGTAGTCTCGATCTGAAACGACGTATCCCGTTGTTTTGAGCCGGAATACAAGTTTTCGCGAAGTTCTGAGAGAAAAAGTTTACACCTTTTTCGCGTCTACTCTTCGACAACTTGTAAAATCGATGTTCGTGAATCTCCCTAGTTTCCATCTAAATCGATGTATCCCGTTGTTTTGAGCCGGAATACAAGTTTTCGCGCAGTTCTGAAAAAAAAAGTTTACAGCTTTCTCTCGTCTACTCTCAACGACTTGTAAAATCGATGTGCGTAAATCTCGCTAGTTTCGATCTAAAACGATGTATCCCGTTGTTTTGAAACGGAATACAAGTTTTCGCGAAGTTCTGAGAGAAAAAGTTTACACCTTTTTCGCGTCTACTCTTCGACTTCTAAAATCGAAGTGCGTAAATCTCGCTAGTTTCGATCTAAAACGATATATCCCTTTATTTGAGCCGGAATACAAGTTTTCGCGCAGTTCTGAAAAAGTTTACACCTTTTTCGCGTCTACTCTTCGACGACTTGTAAAATCGAAGTGCTTAAATATTCCTAGTTTCAATCTAAAACGATGCATCCTGTTGCTTTGAGCCGGAATACAAGTTTTTGCGCAGTTCTGAGAGAAAAAGTTTACACCTTTCTCTCGTCTACTCTTCGACGACTAGTAAAATAGATGTTCGTGAATCTCGCTAGCTTGGACCTAAAATGATGTATCCCGTTGTTTTGAGCCTTAATACAAGTTTTCGCGCAGTTCTGAGAGAAAACTTTTACACCTTTTTCGCGTCTACTCTTCGACGACTTGTAAAATCGAAGTGCGTAAATCTTGCTAGTTTCGATATAAAACGATGTATCCCGTTGTTTTGAGCCGGAATACAAGTTTTCGCGCAGTTCTGAGAGAAAAAGCTTACACCTTTCTCTCGTCTACTATTCGACGACTATTAAAATCGATGTTCGTGATTCTCGCTAGTTTCGATCTAAAACGATGTATCCCGTTGTTTTGAGCCGGAATACAAGTTTTCGCGCAGTTCTGAAAGAAAAAGTTTACAGCTTTCTCTCGTCTACTCTCAACGACTTGTAAAATCGAAGTGCGTAAATCTCGCTAGTTTCGATCTAAAACGATGTATCCCGTTGTTTTGAGCCGGAACACAAGTTTTCGCGAAGTTCTGAGAGAAAACGTTTACACCTTTTTCGCGTCTACTCTTCGACGACTTGTAAAATCGAAGTGCGTAAATCTCGCTAGTTTCGATCTAAAACAATGTATCCCGTTGTTTTGAGCCGGAATACAAGATTTAGCGCAGTTCTGAGAGAAAATTTTACACCTTTCTGTCGTCTACTCTCAACGACTTGTAAAATCAAAGTGCGTAAATCTCGCTAGTCTCGATCTAAAACGACGTATCCCGTTGTTTTGAGCCGGAATACAAGTTTTCGCGAAGTTCTGAGAGAAAAAGTTTACACCTTTTTCGCGTCTACTCTTCGACAACTTGTAAAATCGATGTTCGTGAATCTCCCTAGTTTCGATCTAAAACGATGTATCCCGTTGTTTTGAGCCGGAATACAAGTTTTCGCGCAGTTCTGAAAGAAAAAGTTTACAGCTTTCTCTCGTCTACTCTCAACGACTTGTAAAATCGATGTGCGTAAATCTCGCTAGTTTCGATCTAAAACGATGTATCCCGTTGTTTTGAAACGAAATACAAGTTTTCGCGAAGTTCTGAGGGAAAACGTTTACAGCTCTCTCTCGTCTACTCTTCGACGACTTGTAAAATCGATGTTCGTGAATCTCGCTAGTTTCGATCTAAAACGATGTATCCCGTTGTTTTGAGCCGGAATACAAGTTTTAGCGCAGTTCTGAAAGAAAAAGTCTACAGCTTTCTCTCGTCTACTCTTCGAGGACATGTAAAATCGATGTTCGTGAATCTCGCTAGTTTCAATCTCAAACGATGTATCCCTTTGTTTTGAGCCGGAATACAAGTTTTCGCGCAGGTCTGAGAGAAAAAGTTTACACCTTTCTCTCGTCTACTCTTCGACGACTAATAAAATCGATTATCGTGAATCTCGCTAGTTTCGATCTGAAGCGATGTATCCCGTTGTTTTGAGCTGCAATACAAGTTTTCGCGCAGTGCTGAGAGAAAAAGTTTACACCTTTTTCGCGTCTACTCTTCGACAACTTGTAAAATCGAAGTGCGTAAATCTTGCTAGTTTCAATCTAAAACGATGTATCCCTTTGTTTTGAGCTGGAATACAAGTTTTCGCGCAGTTCTGAGAGAAAAAGTTTACACCTTTCTCTCGTCTACTCTTCGAAGAACTAGTAAAATCGATGTTCGTTAATCTCGCTAGTTTCGATCTAAAACGATGTATCCCGTTGTTTTGAGCCGGAATACAAGTTTTCGCGCAGTTCTGAGAGAAAAAGTTTACACCTTTTTCGCGTCTACTCTTCGACAACTTGTAAAATCGAAGTGCGTAAATCTTGCTAGTTTCAATCTAAAACGATGTGTCCCATTGTTTTGAGCCGGAATACAAGTTTTCGCGCAGTTCTGAGAGAAAAAGTTTACAGCCCTCTCTCGTCTACTCTTCGACGACTAGTAAAATCGATGTTCGTGAATCTCGCTAGTTTCGATCTAAAACGATGTATCCCTTTATTTGAGCCGGAATACAAGTTTTTGCGCAGTTCTGAGAGAAAAAGTTTACAGCCCTCTCTCGTCTACTCTTCGACGACTAGTAAAATCGATGTTCGTTAATCTCGCTAGTTTCGATCTAAAACGATGTATCCCGTTGTTTTGAGCCGGAATACAAGTTTTCGCGCAGTTCTGAGAGAAAAAGTTTACACCTTTTTCGCGTCTACTCTTCGACAACTTGTAAAATCGAAGTGCGTAAATCTTGCTAGTTTCAATCTAAAACGATGTGTCCCATTGTTTTGAGCCGGAATACAAGTTTTCGCGCAGTTCTGAGAGAAAAAGTTTACAGCCCTCTCTCGTCTACTCTTCGACGACTAGTAAAATCGATGTTCGTGAATCTCGCTAGTTTCGATCTAAAACGATGTATCCCTTTATTTGAGCCGGAATACAAGTTTTTGCGCAGTTCTGAGAGAAAAAGTTTACAGCCCTCTCTCGTCTACTCTTCGACGACTAGTAAAATCGATGTTCGTGAATCTCGCTAGTTTCGATCTAAAACGATGTATCCCTTTATTTGAGCCGGAATACAAGTTTTCGCGCAGTTCTGAGAGAAAAAGTTTACAGCCCTCTCTCGTCTACTCTTCGACGACTAGTAAAATCGATGTTCGTTAATCTCGCTAGTTTCGATCTAAAACGATGTATCCCGTTGTTTTGAGCCGGAATACAAGTTTTCGCGCAGTTCTGAGAGAAAAAGTTTACACCTTTTTCGCGTCTACTCTTCGACAACTTGTAAAATCGAAGTGCGTAAATCTTGCTAGTTTCAATCTAAAACGATGTGTCCCATTGTTTTGAGCCGGAATACAAGTTTTCGCGCAGTTCTGAGAGAAAAAGTTTACAGCCCTCTCTCGTCTACTCTTCGACGACTAGTAAAATCGATGTTCGTGAATCTCGCTAGTTTCAATCTAAAACGATGTATCCCGTTGTTTTGAGCCGGAATACAAGTTTTTGCGCAAATCTGAGACAAAAAGTTTACACCTTTTTCGCGTCTACTCTTCGACATCTTGTAAAATCGAAGTGCGTAAATCTTGCTAATTTCGATATAAACGATGTATCCTGTTGTTTTGAGCCGGAATATAAGTTTTCGCGCAGTTCTGAGAGAAAAATTTTACAGCTCTTTCCCGTCTACTCTTCGACGACTTGTAAAATCGATGTTAGTGAATCTCGCTAGTTTCGATCTAAAACGATGTATCCCTTTATTTGAGCCGGAATACAAGTTTTCGCGCAGTTCTGAGAGAAAAAGTTTAAACCTTTCTCTCGTCTACTCTTCGACGACTAGTAAAATCGATAATCGTGAATCTCGCTTGTTTCGATCTGAAGCGATGTATCCCGTTGTTTTCAGCCGGAATACAAGTTTTCGCGCAGTGCTGAGAGAAAAAGTTTACAGCTCTCTCAGGTCCACTCTTCGAGGACTTGTAAAATCGATGTTCGTGAATCTCGCTAGTTTCGATCTAAAATGATGTATCCCGTTGTTTTGAGCCGGAATACAAGTTCTCGCGCAGTTCTGAGAGAAAAAGTTTTCAGCTCTCTCACGTCTACTCTTCGACTACTTGTAAAATCAATGTTCGTGAATCTCGCTAGCTTGGACCTAAAACGATGTATCCCGTTGTTTTGAGTCTGAATACAAGTTTTCGCGCAGTTCTGAGAGAAAAAGTTTCTACCTTTTTCTCGTCTACTATTCGACGACTAGTAAAATCGATGTTCGTGAATCTCGCTAGTTTCGATCAAAAACGATGCATCCCGTTGTTTTGAGCCGGAATACAAGTTTTCGCGCAGTTCTGAGAGAACAACTTTAGAACTTTCTCTCGTCTTCTCTCGATGATTTGTAAAATCGATGTTCGTGAATCTCGCTAACTTCGATCTAAAACGATGTATCCCGTTGTTTTCAGCCGGAATACAAGTTCTCGGGCAGTTCTGAGAGAAAATGTTTACAGCTCTCTCTCGCCTACTCTTCGACGACTTCTCAAATCGATGTTCGTGAATTTTGCTGGTTTCGATCTAAAACGATGTATCCCTTTGTTTTGAGCCGGAATACAAGTTTTCACACACATTTCTGAGAGAAAAAGTTTACACCTTTCTCTCGTCTACTCTTCGACGACTAGTAAAATCGATAATCGTGAATCTCGCTTGTTTCGATCTAAAACGATGTATCCCTTTATTTGAGCCGGAGTACAAGTTTTCGCGCAGTTCTGAGAGAAAAAGTTTACACCTTTCTCTCGTCTACTCTTCGACGACTAGTAAAATCGATAATCGTGAATCTCGCTTGTTTCGATCTGAAGCGATGTATCCCGTTGTTTTCAGCCGGAATACAAGTTTTCGCGCAGTGCTGAGAGAAAAAGTTTACAGCTCTCTCAGGTCCACTCTTCGAGGACTTGTAAAATCGATGTTCGTGAATCTCGCTAGTTTCGATCTAAAATGATGTATTTCGTTGTTTTGAGCCGGAATACAAGTTCTCGCGCAGCTCTGAGAGAAAAAGTTTTCAGCTCTCTCACGTCTACTCTTCGACGACTTGTAAAATCGATGTTCGTGAATCTCGCTAGCTTGGACCTAAAACGATGTATCCCGTTGTTTTGAGTCTGAATACAAGTTTTCGCGCAGTTCTGAGAGAAAAAGATTCCACCTTTTTCTCGTCTACTATTCGACGACAAGTAAAATCGATGTTCGTGAATCTCGCTAGTTTCGATCAAAAACGATGCATCCCGTTGTTTTGAGCCGGAATACAAGTTTTCGCGCAGTTCTGAGAGAACAACTTTAGAACTTTCTCTCGTCTTCTCTCGATGATTTGTAAAATCGATGTTCGTGAATCTCGCTAACTTCGATCTAAAACGATGTATCCCGTTGTTTTCAGCCGGAATACAAGTTCTCGGGCAGTTCTGAGAGAAAAAGTTTACAGCTCTCTCTCGCCTACTCTTCGACGACTTCTCAAATCGATGTTCGTGAATTTTGCTAGTTTCGATCTAAAACGATGTATCCCTTTGTTTTGAGCCGGAATACAAGTTTTCACACACATTTCAGAGAGAAAAAGTTTACACCTTTCTCTCGTCTACTCTTCGACGACTAGTAAAATCGATAATCGTGAATCTCGCTTGTTTCGATCTGAAGCGATGTATCCCGTCGTTTTCAGCCGGAATACAAGTTTTCGCGTAGTGCTGAGAGAAAAAGTTTACAGCTCTCTCAGGTCCACTCTTCGAGGACTTGTAAAATCGATGTTCGTGAATCTCGCTAGTTTCGATCAAAAACGATGCATCCCGTTGTTTTGAGCCGGAATACAAGTTTTCGAGCGGTTCTGAGAGAAAAAGTTTAAAGCTTTCTCTGATCTTCTCTCGACGACTTGTAAAATTGAAGAGCGTAAATCTCGCTAGTTTCGATCTAAAACGATGTATCCCGTTGTTTTAAGCCTTAATACAATTTTTCGCGCAGTTCTGCGAGAAAAAGTTTACAGCTCTCTCTCACCTACTCTTCGACGACTTCTAAAATCGATGTTCGTGAATTTTGCTAGTTTCGATCTAAAACGATGTATTCCTTTGTTTTGAGCCGGAATACAAGTTTTCGCACAGTTCTGAGAGAAAAAGTTTACACCTTTCTCTCGTCTACTCTTCGGCGACTAGTAAAATCGATGTTCGTGAATCTCGCTAGTTTCGATCTAAAACGATGTATCCTGTTGTTTTGAGCCGGAATACAAGTTTTCGCGCAGTTCTGAGAGAAAACGTTTACAGCTCTCTCACGTCTACTCTTCGACGACTAGTAAAATCGATTATCGTTAATCTCGCTAGTTTCGATCTGAAGCGATGTATCCCGTTGTTTTGAGCCGCAATACAAGTTTTCGCGCAGTGCTGAGAGAAAAACTTTACAGCTCTCTCAGGTCTACTCTTCGAGAACTTGTAAAATCGATGTTCGTGAATCTCGCTAGCTTCGATCTAAAACGATGTATCCCGTTGTTTTCAGCCGGAATACAAGTTCTCGCGCAGTTCTGAGAGAAAAAGTTTAAAGCTTTCTCTCGTCTACTCTCGACGACTAGTAAAATCGATGTTCGTTAATCTCGCTAGTTTCGATCAAAAACGATGCATCCCGTTGTTTTGAGCCGGAATACAAGTTTTCGCGCAGTTCTGAGAGAACAACTTTACAACTTTCTCTCGTCTACTCTCGATGATTTGTAAAATCAATGTTCGTGAATCTCGCTAACTTCGATCTAAAACGATGTATCCCGTTGTTTTCAGCCGGAATACAAGTTCTCGGGCAGTTCTGAGAGAAAACGTTTAAAGCTTTCTCTGATCTTCTCTCGACGACTTGTAAAATCGAAGTGCGTAAATCTTGCTAGTTTCGATAAAAACGATGTATCCTGTTGTTTTGAGCCGGAATATAAGTTTTCGCGCAGTTCTGAGAGAAAAATTTTACAGCTCTCTCACGTCTACTCTTCGACGACTTGTAAAATCGATGTTAGTGAATCTCGCTAGTTTCAATCTAAAACGATGTATCCCTTTATTTGAGCCGGAGTACAAGTTTTCGCGCAGTTCTGAGAGAAAAAGTTTACACCTTTCTCTCGTCTACTCTTCGACGACTAGTAGAATCGGTAATCGTGAATCTCGCTTGTTTCGATCTGAAGCGATGTATCCCGTTGTTTTCAGCCGGAATACAAGTTTTCGCGCAGTGCTGAGAGAAAAAGTTTACAGCTCTCTCAGGTCCACTCTTCGAGGACTTGTAAAATCGATGTTCGTGAATCTCGCTAGTTTCGATCTAAAATGATGTATCCCGTTGTTTTGAGCCGGAATACAAGTTCTCGCGCAGTTCTGAGAGAAAAAGTTTTCAGCTCTCTCACGTCTACTCTTCGACGACTTGTAAAATCGATGTTCGTGAATCTCGCTAGCTTGGACCTAAAACGATGTATCCCGTTGTTTTGAGTCTGAATACAAGTTTTCGCGCAGTTCTGAGAGAAAAAGATTCCACCTTTTTCTCGTCTACTATTCGACGACAAGTAAAATCGATGTTCGTGAATCTCGCTAGTTTCGATCAAAAACGATGCATCCCGTTGTTTTGAGCCGGAATACAAGTTTTCGCGCAGTTCTGAGAGAACAACTTTAGAACTTTCTCTCGTCTTCTCTCGATGATTTGTAAAATCGATGTTCGTGAATCTCGCTAACTTCGATCTAAAACGATGTATCCCGTTGTTTTCAGCCGGAATACAAGTTCTCGGGCAGTTCTGAGAGAAAAAGTTTACAGCTCTCTCTCTCCTACTCTTCGACGACTTCTCAAATCGATGTTCGTGAATTTTGCTAGTTTCGATCTAAAACGATGTATCCCTTTGTTTTGAGCCGGAATACAAGTTTTCACACACATTTCAGAGAGAAAAAGTTTACACCTTTCTCTCGTCTACTCTTCGACGACTAGTAAAATCGATAATCGTGAATCTCGCTTGTTTCGATCTGAAGCGATGTATCCCGTCGTTTTCAGCCGGAATACAAGTTTTCGCGCAGTGCTGAGAGAAAAAGTTTACAGCTCTCTCAGGTCCACTCTTCGAGGACTTGTAAAATCGATGTTCGTGAATCTCGCTAGTTTCGATCAAAAACGATGCATCCCGTTGTTTTGAGCCGGAATACAAGTTTTCGAGCAGTTCTGAGAGAAAAAGTTTAAAGCTTTCTCTGATCTTCTCTCGACGACTTGTAAAATTGAAGAGCGTAAATCTCGCTAGTTTCGATCTAAAACGATGTATCCCGTTGTTTTAAGCCTTAATACAATTTTTCGCGCAGTTCTGCGAGAAAAAGTTTACAGCTCTCTCTCACCTACTCTTCGACGACTTCTAAAATCGATGTTCGTGAATTTTGCTAGTTTCGATCTAAAACGATGTATTCCTTTGTTTTGAGCCGGAATACAAGTTTTCGCACAGTTCTGAGAGAAAAAGTTTACACCTTTCTCTCGTCTACTCTTCGGCGACTAGTAAAATCGATGTTCGTGAATCTCGCTAGTTTCGATCTAAAACGATGTATCCTGTTGTTTTGAGCCGGAATACAAGTTTTCGCGCAGTTCTGAGAGAAAACGTTTACAGCTCTCTCACGTCTACTCTTCGACGACTAGTAAAATCGATTATCGTTAATCTCGCTAGTTTCGATCTGAAGCGATGTATCCCGTTGTTTTGAGCCGCAATACAAGTTTTCGCGCAGTGCTGAGAGAAAAACTTTACAGCTCTCTCAGGTCTACTCTTCGAGAACTTGTAAAATCGATGTTCGTGAATCTCGCTAGCTTCGATCTAAAACGATGTATCCCGTTGTTTTCAGCCGGAATACAAGTTCTCGCGCAGTTCTGAGAGAAAAAGTTTAAAGCTTTCTCTCGTCTACTCTCGACGACTAGTAAAATCGATGTTCGTTAATCTCGCTAGTTTCGATCAAAAACGATGCATCCCGTTGTTTTGAGCCGGAATACAAGTTTTCGCGCAGTTCTGAGAGAACAACTTTACAACTTTCTCTCGTCTACTCTCGATGATTTGTAAAATCGATGTTCGTGAATCTCGCTAACTTCGATTTAAAACGATGTATCCCGTTGTTTTCAGCCGGAATACAAGTTCTCGGGCAGTTCTGAGAGAAAACGTTTAAAGCTTTCTCTGATCTTCTCTCGACGACTTGTAAAATCGAAGTGCGTAAATCTTGCTAGTTTCGATATAAACGATGTATCCTGTTGTTTTGAGCAGGAATATAAGTTTTCGCGCAGTTCTGAGAGAAAAATTTTACAGCTCTCTCACGTCTACTCTTCGACGACTTGTAAAATCGATGTTAGTGAATCTCGCTAGTTTCAATCTAAAACGATGTATCCCTTTATTTGAGCCGGAGTACAAGTTTTCGCGCAGTTCTGAGAGAAAAAGTTTACACCTTTCTCTCGTCTACTCTTCGACGACTAGTAAAATCGGTAATCGTGAATCTCGCTTGTTTCGATCTGTAGCGATGTATCCCGTTGTTTTCAGCCGGAATACAAGTTTTCGCGCAGTGTTGAGAGAAAAAGTTTACAGCTCTCTCAGGTCCACTCTTCGAGGACTTGTAAAATCGATGTTCGTGAATCCCGCTAGTTTCGATCTAAAACGATGCATACCGTTGTTTTGAGCCGGAATACAAGTTTTCGAGCAGTTCTGAGAGAAAAAGTTTAAAGCTTTCTCTGATCTTCTCTCGACGACTTGTAAAATTGAAGAGCGTAAATCTCGCTAGTTTCAATCTAAAACGATGTATCCCGTTGTTTTAGGCCTTAATACAATTTTTCGCGCAGTTCTGCGAGAAAAAGTTTACAGCTCTCTCTCACCTACTCTTCGACGACTTCTAAAATCGATGTTCGTGAATTTTGCTAGTTTCGATCTAAAACGATGTATTCCTTTGTTTTGAGCCGGAATACAAGTTTTCGCACAGTTCTGAGAGAAAAAGTTTACACCTTTCTCTCGTCTACTCTTCGGCGACTAGTAAAATCGATGTTCGTGAATCTCGCTAGTTTCGATCTAAAACGGTGTATCCTGTTGTTTTGAAACGGAATACAAGTTTTCGCGAAGTTCTGAGAGAAAAAGTTTACACCTTTTTCGCGTCTACTCTTCGACGACTTCTAAAATCGAAGTGCGTAAATCTCGCTAGTTTCGATCTAAAACGATATATCCCTTTATTTGAGCCGGAATACAAGTTTTCGCGCAGTTCTGAGAGAAAAAGTTTACACCTTTTTCGCGTCAACTCTTCGACGACTTGTAAAATCGAAGTGCTTAAATATTCCTAGTTTCGATCTAAAACGATGCATCCTGTTGCTTTGAGCCGGAATACAAGTTTTCGCGCAGTTCTGAGAGAAAAAGCTTACACCTTTCTCTCGTCTACTATTCGACGACTATTAAAATCGATGTTCGTGATTCTCGCTAGTTTCGATCTAAAACGATGTATCCCGGTGTTTTGAGCCGGAATACAAGTTTTCGCGCAGTTCTGAAAGAAAAAGTTTACAGCTTTCTCTCGTCTACTCTCAACGACTTGTAAAATCGAAGTGCGTAAATCTCGCTAGTTTCGATCTAAAACGATGTATCCCGTTGTTTTGAGCCGGAACACAAGTTTTCGCGAAGTTCTGAGAGAAAACGTTTACACCTTTTTCGCGTCTACTCTTCGACGACTTGTAAAATCGAAGTGCGTAAATCTCGCTAGTTTCGATCTAAAACAATGTATCCCGTTGTTTTGAGCCGGAATACAAGATTTAGCGCAGTTCTGAGAGAAAATTTTACACTTTTCTCTCGTCTACTCTCAACGACTTGTAAAATCAAAGTGCGTAAATCTCGCTAGTCTCGATCTAAAACGACGTATCCCGTTGTTTTGAGCCGGAATACAAGTTTTCGCGAAGTTCTGAGAGAAAAAGTTTACACCTTTTTCGCGTCTACTCTTCGACAACTTGTAAAATCGATGTTCGTGAATCTCCCTAGTTTCGATCTAAAACGATGTATCCCGTTGTTTTGAGCCGGAATACAAGTTTTCGCGCAGTTCTGAAAGAAAAAGTTTACAGCTTTCTCTCGTCTACTCTCAACGACTTGTAAAATCGATGTGCGTAAATCTCGCTAGTTTCGATCTAAAACGATGTATCCCGTTGTTTTGAAACGAAATACAAGTTTTCGCGAAGTTCTGAGGGAAAACGTTTACAGCTCTCTCTCGTCTACTCTTCGACGACTTGTAAAATCGATGTTCGTGAATCTCGCTAGTTTCGATCTAAAACGATGTATCCCGTTGTTTTGAGCCGGAATACAAGTTTTCGCGCAGTTCTGAGAGAAAAAGTTTACACCTTTCTCTCGTCTACTCTTCGACGACTAGTAAAATCGATTATCGTGAATCTCGCTAGTTTCGATCTGAAGCGATGTATCCCGTTGTTTTGAGCTGCAATACAAGTTTTCGCGCAGTGCTGAGAGAAAAAGTTTACACCTTTTTCGCGTCTACTCTTCGACAACTTGTAAAATCGAAGTGCGTAAATCTTGCTAGTTTCAATCTAAAACGATGTATCCCTTTGTTTTGAGCCGGAATACAAGTTTTCGCGCAGTTCTGAGAGAAAAAGTTTACACCTTTCTCTCGTCTACTCTTCGACGACTAGTAAAATCGATGTTCGTTAATCTCGCTAGTTTCGATCTAAAACGATGTATCCCGTTGTTTTGAGCCGGAATACAAGTTTTCGCGCAGTTCTGAGAGAAAAAGTTTACACCTTTTTCGCGTCTACTCTTCGACAACTTGTAAAATCGAAGTGCGTAAATCTTGCTAGTTTCAATCTAAAACGATGTGTCCCATTGTTTTGAGCCGGAATACAAGTTTTCGCGCAGTTCTGAGAGAAAAAGTTTACAGCCCTCTCTCGTCTACTCTTCGACGACTAGTAAAATCGATGTTCGTGAATCTCGCTAGTTTCGATCTAAAACGATGTATCCCGTTGTTTTGAGCCGGAATACAAGTTTTTGCGCAATTCTGAGACAAAAAGTTTACACCTTTTTCGCGTCTACTCTTCGACATCTTGTAAAATTGAAGTGCGTAAATCTTGCTAATTTCGATATAAACGATGTATCCTGTTGTTTTGAGCCGGAATATAAGTTTTCGCGCAGTTCTGAGAGAAAAATTTTACAGCTCTTTCACGTCTACTCTTCGACGACTTGTAAAATCGATGTTAGTGAATCTCGCTAGTTTCGATCTAAAACGATGTATCCCTTTATTTGAGCCGGAATACAAGTTTTCGCGCAGTTCTGAGAGAAAAAGTTTAAACCTTTCTCTCGTCTACTCTTCGACGACTAGTAAAATCGATAATCGTGAATCTCGCTTGTTTCGATCTGAAGCGATGTATCCCGTTGTTTTCAGCCGGAATACAAGTTTTCGCGCAGTGCTGAGAGAAAAAGTTTACAGCTCTCTCAAGTCCACTCTTCGAGGACTTGTAAAATCGATGTTCGTGAATCTCGCTAGTTTCGATCTAAAATGATGTATCCCGTTGTTTTGAGCCGGAATACAAGTTCTCGCGCAGTTCTGAGAGAAAAAGTTTTCAGCTCTCTCACGTCTACTCTTCGACGACTTGTAAAATCGATGTTCGTGAATCTCGCTAGCTTGGACCTAAAACGATGTATCCCGTTGTTTTGAGTCTGAATACAAGTTTTCGCGCAGTTCTGAGAGAAAAAGTTTCTACCTTTTTCTCGTCTACTATTCGACGACTAGTAAAATCGATGTTCGTGAATCTCGCTAGTTTCGATCAAAAACGATGCATCCCGTTGTTTTGAGCCGGAATACAAGTTTTCGCGCAGTTCTGAGATTACAACTTTAGAACTTTCTCTCGTCTTCTCTCGATGATTTGTAAAATCGATGTTCGTGAATCTCGCTAACTTCGATTTAAAACGATGTATCCCGTTGTTTTCAGCCGGAATACAAGTTCTCGGGCAGTTCTGAGAGAAAACGTTTAAAGCTTTCTCTGATCTTCTCTCGACGACTTGTAAAATCGAAGTGCGTAAATCTTGCTAGTTTCGATATAAACGATGTATCCTGTTGTTTTGAGCAGGAATATAAGTTTTCGCGCAGTTCTGAGAGAAAAATTTTACAGCTCTCTCACGTCTACTCTTCGACGACTTGTAAAATCGATGTTAGTGAATCTCGCTAGTTTCAATCTAAAACGATGTATCCCTTTATTTGAGCCGGAGTACAAGTTTTCGCGCAGTTCTGAGAGAAAAAGTTTACACCTTTCTCTCGTCTACTCTTCGACGACTAGTAAAATCGGTAATCGTGAATCTCGCTTGTTTCGATCTGTAGCGATGTATCCCGTTGTTTTCAGCCGGAATACAAGTTTTCGCGCAGTGTTGAGAGAAAAAGTTTACAGCTCTCTCAGGTTCACTCTTCGAGGACTTGTAAAATCGATGTTCGTGAATCCCGCTAGTTTCGATCTAAAACGATGCATACCGTTGTTTTGAGCCGGAATACAAGTTTTCGAGCAGTTCTGAGAGAAAAAGTTTAAAGCTTTCTCTGATCTTCTCTCGACGACTTGTAAAATTGAAGAGCGTAAATCTCGCTAGTTTCAATCTAAAACGATGTATCCCGTTGTTTTAGGCCTTAATACAATTTTTCGCGCAGTTCTGCGAGAAAAAGTTTGCAGCTCTCTCTCACCTACTCTTCGACGACTTCTAAAATCGATGTTCGTGAATTTTGCTAGTTTCGATCTAAAACGATGTATTCCTTTGTTTTGAGCCGGAATACAAGTTTTCGCACAGTTCTGAGAGAAAAAGTTTACACCTTTCTCTCGTCTACTCTTCGGCGACTAGTAAAATCGATGTTCGTGAATCTCGCTAGTTTCGATCTAAAACGGTGTATCCTGTTGTTTTGAAACGGAATACAAGTTTTCGCGAAGTTCTGAGAGAAAAAGTTTACACCTTTTTCGCGTCTACTCTTCGACGACTTCTAAAATCGAAGTGCGTAAATCTCGCTAGTTTCGATCTAAAACGATATATCCCTTTATTTGAGCCGGAATACAAGTTTTCGCGCAGTTCTGAGAGAAAAAGTTTACACCTTTTTCGCGTCAACTCTTCGACGACTTGTAAAATCGAAGTGCTTAAATATTCCTAGTTTCGATCTAAAACGATGCATCCTGTTGCTTTGAGCCGGAATACAAGTTTTCGCGCAGTTCTGAGAGAAAAAGCTTACACCTTTCTCTCGTCTACTATTCGACGACTATTAAAATCGATGTTCGTGATTCTCGCTAGTTTCGATCTAAAACGATGTATCCCGGTGTTTTGAGCCGGAATACAAGTTTTCGCGCAGTTCTGAAAGAAAAAGTTTACAGCTTTCTCTCGTCTACTCTCAACGACTTGTAAAATCGAAGTGCGTAAATCTCGCTAGTTTCGATCTAAAACGATGTATCCCGTTGTTTTGAGCCGGAACACAAGTTTTCGCGAAGTTCTGAGAGAAAACGTTTACACCTTTTTCGCGTCTACTCTTCGACGACTTGTAAAATCGAAGTGCGTAAATCTCGCTAGTTTCGATCTAAAACAATGTATCCCGTTGTTTTGAGCCGGAATACAAGATTTAGCGCAGTTCTGAGAGAAAATTTTACACTTTTCTCTCGTCTACTCTCAACGACTTGTAAAATCAAAGTGCGTAAATCTCGCTAGTCTCGATCTAAAACGACGTATCCCGTTGTTTTGAGCCGGAATACAAGTTTTCGCGAAGTTCTGAGAGAAAAAGTTTACACCTTTTTCGCGTCTACTCTTCGACAACTTGTAAAATCGATGTTCGTGAATCTCCCTAGTTTCGATCTAAAACGATGTATCCCGTTGTTTTGAGCCGGAATACATGTTTTCGCGCAGTTCTGAAAGAAAAAGTTTACAGCTTTCTCTCGTCTACTCTCAACGACTTGTAAAATCGATGTGCGTAAATCTCGCTAGTTTCGATCTAAAACGATGTATCCCGTTGTTTTGAAACGAAATACAAGTTTTCGCGAAGTTCTGAGGGAAAACGTTTACAGCTCTCTCTCGTCTACTCTTCGACGACTTGTAAAATCGATGTTCGTGAATCTCGCTAGTTTCGATCTAAAACGATGTATCCCGTTGTTTTGAGCCGGAATACAAGTTTTAGCGCAGTTCTGAAAGAAAAAGTCTACTGCTTTCTCTCGTCTACTCTTCGAGGACATGTAAAATCGATGTTCGTGAATCTCGCTAGTTTCAATCTCAAACGATGTATCCCTTTGTTTTGAGCCGGAATACAAGTTTTCGCGCAGTTCTGAGAGAAAAAGTTTACACCTTTCTCTCGTCTACTCTTCGACGACTAGTAAAATCGATTATCGTGAATCTCGCTAGTTTCGATCTGAAGCGATGTATCCCGTTGTTTTGAGCTGCAATACAAGTTTTCGCGCAGTGCTGAGAGAAAAAGTTTACACCTTTTTCGCGTCTACTCTTCGACAACTTGTAAAATCGAAGTGCGTAAATCTTGCTAGTTTCAATCTAAAACGATGTATCCCTTTGTTTTGAGCCGGAATACAAGTTTTCGCGCAGTTCTGAGAGAAAAAGTTTACACCTTTCTCTCGTCTACTCTTCGACGACTAGTAAAATCGATGTTCGTTAATCTCGCTAGTTTCGATCTAAAACGATGTATCCCGTTGTTTTGAGCCGGAATACAAGTTTTCGCGCAGTTCTGAGAGAAAAAGTTTACACCTTTTTCGCGTCTACTCTTCGACAACTTGTAAAATCGAAGTGCGTAAATCTTGCTAGTTTCAATCTAAAACGATGTGTCCCATTGTTTTGAGCCGGAATACAAGTTTTCGCGCAGTTCTGAGAGAAAAAGTTTACAGCCCTCTCTCGTCTACTCTTCGACGACTAGTAAAATCGATGTTCGTGAATCTCGCTAGTTTCGATCTAAAACGATGTATCCCGTTGTTTTGAGCCGGAATACAAGTTTTTGCGCAATTCTGAGACAAAAAGTTTACACCTTTTTCGCGTCTACTCTTCGACATCTTGTAAAATCGAAGTGCGTAAATCTTGCTAATTTCGATATAAACGATGTATCCTGTTGTTTTGAGCCGGAATATAAGTTTTCGCGCAGTTCTGAGAGAAAAATTTTACAGCTCTTTCACGTCTACTCTTCGACGACTTGTAAAATCGATGTTAGTGAATCTCGCTAGTTTCGATCTAAAACGATGTATCCCTTTATTTGAGCCGGAATACAAGTTTTCGCGCAGTTCTGAGAGAAAAAGTTTAAACCTTTCTCTCGTCTACTCTTCGACGACTAGTAAAATCGATAATCGTGAATCTCGCTTGTTTCGATCTGAAGCGATGTATCCCGTTGTTTTCAGCCGGAATACAAGTTTTCGCGCAGTGCTGAGAGAAAAAGTTTACAGCTCTCTCAAGTCCACTCTTCGAGGACTTGTAAAATCGATGTTCGTGAATCTCGCTAGTTTCGATCTAAAATGATGTATCCCGTTGTTTTGAGCCGGAATACAAGTTCTCGCGCAGTTCTGAGAGAAAAAGTTTTCAGCTCTCTCACGTCTACTCTTCGACGACTTGTAAAATCGATGTTCGTGAATCTCGCTAGCTTGGACCTAAAACGATGTATCCCGTTGTTTTGAGTCTGAATACAAGTTTTCGCGCAGTTCTGAGAGAAAAAGTTTCTACCTTTTTCTCGTCTACTATTCGACGACTAGTAAAATCGATGTTCGTGAATCTCGCTAGTTTCGATCAAAAACGATGCATCCCGTTGTTTTGAGCCGGAATACAAGTTTTCGCGCAGTTCTGAGATTACAACTTTAGAACTTTCTCTCGTCTTCTCTCGATGATTTGTAAAATCGATGTTCGTGAATCTCGCTAACTTCGATCTAAAACGATGTATCCCGTTGTTTTCAGCCGGAATACAAGTTCTCGGGCAGTTCTGAGAGAAAAAGTTTACAGCTCTCTCTCGCCTACTATTCGACGACTTCTCAAATCGATGTTCGTGAATTTTGCTAGTTTCGATCTAAAACGATGTATCCCTTTGTTTTGAGCCGGAATACAAGTTTTCACACACATTTCTGAGAGAAAAAGTTTACACCTTTCTCTCGTCTACTCTTCGACGACTAGTAAAATCGATAATCGTGAATCTCGCTTGTTTCGATCTAAAACGATGTATCCCTTTATTTGAGCCGGAGTACAAGTTTTCGCGCAGTTCTGAGAGAAAAAGTTTACACCTTTCTCTCGTCTGCTCTTCGACGACTAGTAAAATCGATAATCGTGAATCTCGCTTATTTCGATCTGAAGCGATGTATCCCGTTGTTTTCAGCCGGAATACAAGTTTTCGCGCAGTGCTGAGAGAAAAAGTTTACAGCTCTCTCAGGTCCACTCTTCGAGGACTTGTAAAATCGATGTTCGTGAATCTCGCTAGTTTCGATCTAAAATGATGTATCCCGTTGTTTTGAGCCGGAATACAAGTTCTCGCGCAGTTCTGAGAGGAAAAGTTTCCACCTTTTTCTCGTCTACTGTTCGACGACTAGTAAAATCGATGTTCGTGAATTTTGCTAGTTTCGATCTAAAACGATGTATCCCTTTGTTTTGAGCCGGAATACAAGTTTTCACACACATTTCTGAGAGAAAAAGTTTACACCTTTCTCTCGTCTACTCTTCGACGACTAGTAAAATCGATAATCGTGAATCTCGCTTGTTTCGATCTGAAGCGATGTATCCCGTTGTTTTCAGCCGGAATACAAGTTTTCGCGCAGTGCTGAGAGAAAAAGTTTACAGCTCTCTCAGGTCCACTCTTCGAGGACTTGTAAAATCGATGTTCGTGAATCTCGCTAGTTTCGATCAAAAACGATGCATCCCGTTGTTTTGAGCCGGAATACAAGTTTTCGAGCAGTTCTGAGAGAAAAAGTTTAAAGCCTTCTCTGACCTTCTCTCGACGACTTGTAAAATTGAAGAGCGTAAATCTCGCTAGTTTCGATCTAAAACGATGTATCCCGTTGTTTTAAGCCTTAATACAATTTTTCGCGCAGTTCTGCGAGAAAAAGTTTACAGCTCTCTCTCACCTACTCTTCGACGACTTCTAAAATCGATGTTCGTGAATTTTGCTAGTTTCGATCTAAAACGATGTATTCCTTTGTTTTGAGCCGGAATACAAGTTTTCGCACAGTTCTGAGAGAAAAAGTTTACACCTTTCTCTCGTCTACTCTTCGGCGACTAGTAAAATCGATGTTCGTGAATCTCGCTAGTTTCGATCTAAAACGATGTATCCTGTTGTTTTGAGCCGGAATACAAGTTTTCGCGCAGTTCTGAGAGAAAACGTTTACAGCTCTCTCACGTCTACTCTTCGACGACTAGTAAAATCGATTATCGTTAATCTCGCTAGTTTCGATCTGAAGCGATGTATCCCGTTGTTTTGAGCCGGAATACAAGTTTTCGCGCAGTTCTGAAAAAAAAAGTTTAGAGCTTTCTCTCGTCTACTCTCAACGACTTGTAAAATCGATGTGCGTAAATCTCGCTAGTTTCGATCTAAAACGATGTATCCCGTTGTTTTGAAACGGAATACAAGTTTTCGCGAAGTTCTGAGAGAAAAAGTTTACACCTTTTTCGCGTCTACTCTTCGACGACTTCTAAAATCGAAGTGCGTAAATCTCGCTAGTTTCGATCTAAAACGATATATCCCTTTATTTGAGCCGGAATACAAGTTTTCGCGCAGTTCTGAGAGAAAAAGTTTACACCTTTTTCGCGTCTACTCTTCGACGACTTGTAAAATCGAAGTGCTTAAATATTCCTAGTTTCGATCTAAAACGATGCATCCTGTTGCTTTGAGCCGGAATACAAGTTTTTGCGCAGTTCTGAGAGAAAAAGTTTACACCTTTCTCTCGTCTACTCTTCGACGACTAGTAAAATAGATGTTCGTGAATCTCGCTAGCTTGGACCTAAAATGATGTATCCCGTTGTTTTGAGCCTTAATACAAGTTTTCGCGCAGTTCAGAGAGAAAACTTTTACACCTTTTTCGCGTCTACTCTTCGACGACTTGTAAAATCGAAGTGCGTAAATCTTGCTAGTTTCGATATAAAACGATGTATCCCGTTGTTTTGAGCCGGAATACAAGTTTTCGCGCAGTTCTGAGAGAAAAAGCTTACACCTTTCTCTCGTCTACTATTCGACGACTATTAAAATCGATGTTCGTGATTCTCGCTAGTTTCGATCTAAAACGATGTATCCCGTTGTTTTGAGCCGGAATACAAGTTTTCGCGCAGTTCTGAAAGAAAAAGTTTACAGCTTTCTCTCGTCTACTCTCAACGACTTGTAAAATCGAAGTGCGTAAATCTCGCTAGTTTCGATCTAAAACGATGTATCCCGTTGTTTTGAGCCGGAACACAAGTTTTCGCGAAGTTCTGAGAGAAAACGTTTACACCTTTTTCGCGTCTACTCTTCGACGACTTGTAAAATCGAAGTGCGTAAATCTCGCTAGTTTCGATCTAAAACAATGTATCCCGTTGTTTTGAGCCGGAATACAAGATTTAGCGCAGTTCTGAGAGAAAATTTTACACCTTTCTCTCGTCTACTCTCAACGACTTGTAAAATCAAAGTGCGTAAATCTCGCTAGTCTCGATCTATAACGACGTATCCCGTTGTTTTGAGCCGGAATACAAGTTTTCGCGAAGTTCTGAGAGAAAAAGTTTACACCTTTTTCGCGTCTACTCTTCGACAACTTGTAAAATCGATGTTCGTGAATCTCCCTAGTTTCGATCTAAAACGATGTATCCCGTTGTTTTGAGCCGGAATACAAGTTTTCGCGCAGTTCTGAAAGAAAAAGTTTACAGCTTTCTCTCGTCTACTCTCAACGACTTGTAAAATCGATGTGCGTAAATCTCGCTAGTTTCGATCTAAAACGATGTATCCCGTTGTTTTGAAACGAAATACAAGTTTTCGCGAAGTTCTGAGGGAAAACGTTTACAGCTTTCTCTCGTCTACTCTTCGACGACTTGTAAAATCGATGTTCGTGAATCTCGCTAGTTTCGATCTAAAACGATGTATCCCGTTGTTTTGAGCCGGAATACAAGTTTTAGCGCAGTTCTGAAAGAAAAAGTCTACAGCTTTCTCTCGTCTACTCTTCGAGGACATGTAAAATCGATGTTCGTGAATCTCGCTAGTTTCAATCTCAAACGATGTATCCCTTTGTTTTGAGCCGGAATACAAGTTTTCGCGCAGTTCTGAGAGAAAAAGTTTACACCTTTCTCTCGTCTACTCTTCGACGACTAGTAAAATCGATTATCGTGAATCTCTCTAGTTTCGATCTGAAGCGATGTATCCCGTTGTTTTGAGCTGCAATACAAGTTTTCGCGCAGTGCTGAGAGAAAATGTTTACACCTTTTTCGCGTCTACTCTTCGACAACTTGTAAAATCGAAGTGCGTAAATCTTGCTAGTTTCAATCTAAAACGATGTATCCCTTTGTTTTGAGCCGGAATACAAGTTTTCGCGCAGTTCTGAGAGAAAAAGTTTACACCTTTTTCGCGTCTACTCTTCGACAACTTGTAAAATCGAAGTGCGTAAATCTTGCTAGTTTCAATCTAAAACGTTGTGTCCCATTGTTTTGAGCCGGAATACAAGTTTTCGCGCAGTTCTGAGAGAAAACATTTACAGCCCTCTCTCGTCTACTCTTCGACGACTAGTAAAATCGATGTTCGTGAATCTCGCTAGTTTCGATCTAAAACGATGTATCCCGTTGTTTTGAGCCGGAATACAAGTTTTTGCGCAATTCTGAGACAAAAAGTTTACACCTTTTTCGCGTCTACTCTTCGACATCTTGTAAAATCGAAGTGCGTAAATCTTGCTAATTTCGATATAAACGATGTATCCTGTTGTTTTGAGCCGGAATATAAGTTTTCGCGCAGTTCTGAGAGAAAAATTTCACAGCTCTTTCACGTCTACTCTTCGACGAGTTGTAAAATCGATGTTAGTGAATCTCGCTAGTTTCGATCTAAAACGATGTATCCCTTTATTTGAGCCGGAATACAAGTTTTCACGCAGTTCTGAGAGAAAAAGTTTAAACCTTTCTCTCGTCTACTCTTCGACGACTAGTAAAATCGATAATCGTGAATCTCGCTTGTTTCGATCTGAAGCGATGTATCCCGTTGTTTTCAGCCGGAATACAAGTTTTCGCGCAGTGCTGAGAGAAAAAGTTTACAGCTCTCTCAGGTCCACTCTTCGAGGACTTGTAAAATCGATGTTCGTGAATCTCGCTAGTTTCGATCTAAAATGATGTATCCCGTTGTTTTGAGCCGGAATACAAGTTCTCGCGCAGTTCTGAGAGAAAAAGTTTTCAGCTCTCTCACGTCTACTCTTCGACGACTTGTAAAATCGATGTTCGTGAATCTCGCTAGCTTGGACCTAAAACGATGTATCCTGTTGTTTTGAGTCTGAATTCAAGTTTTCGCGCAGTTCTGAGAGAAAAAGTTTCTACCTTTTTCTCGTCTACTATTCGACGACTAGTAAAATCGATGTTCGTGAATCTCGCTAGTTTCGATCAAAAACGATGCATCCCGTTGTTTTGAGCCGGAATACAAGTTTTCGCGCAGTTCTGAGAGAACAACTTTAGAACTTTCTCTCGTCTTCTCTCGATGATTTGTAAAATCGATGTTCGTGAATCTCGCTAACTTCGATCTAAAACGATGTATCCCTTTGTTTTCAGCCGGAATACAAGTTCTCGGGCAGGTCTGAGAGAAAAAGTTTACAGCTCTCTCTCGCCTACTCTTCGACGACTTCTCAAATCGATGTTCGTGAATTTTGCTAGTTTCGATCTAAAACGATGTATCCCTTTGTTTTGAGCCGGAATACAAGTTTTCACACACATTTCTGAGAGAAAAAGTTTACACCTTTCTCTCGTCTACTCTTCGACGACTAGTAAAATCGATAATCGTGAATCTCGCTTGTTTCGATCTAAAACGATGTATCCCTTTATTTGAGCCGGAGTACAAGTTTTCGCGCAGTTCTGAGAGAAAAAGTTTACACCTTTCTCTCGTCTACTCTTCGACGACTAGTAAAATCGATAATCGTGAATCTCGCTTGTTTCGATCTGAAGCGATGTATCCCGTCGTTTTCAGCCGGAATACAAGTTTTCGCGCAGTGCTGAGAGAAAAAGTTTACAGCTCTCTCAGGTCCACTCTTCGAGGACTTGTAAAATCGATGTTCGTGAATCTCGCTAGTTTCGATCTAAAATGATGTACCCCTTTGTTTTGAGCCGGAATACAAGTTTTCACACACATTTCTGAGAGAAAAAGTTTTCAGCTCTCTCACGTCTACTCTTCGACGACTTGTAAAATCGATGTTCGTGAATCCCGCTGGTTTGGATTTAAAACGATGCATACCGTTGTTTTGAGCCGGAATACAAGTTTTCGCGCAGTTCTGAGAGGAAAAGTTTTCAGCTCTCTCACGTCTACTCTTCGACGACTTGTAAAATCGATGTTCGTGAATCCCGCTGGTTTGGATTTAAAACGATGCATACCGTTGTTTTGAGCCGGAATACAAGTTTTCGCGCAGTTCTGAGAGAAAAAGTTTTCAGCTGTCTCACGTCTACTCTTCGACGACTTGTAAAATCGATGTTCGTGAATCCCGCTGGTTTGGATTTAAAACGATGCATACCGTTGTTTTGAGCCGGAATACAAGTTTTCGCGCAGTTCTGAGAGGAAAAGTTTTCAGCTCTCTCACGTCTACTCTTCGACGACTTGTAAAATCCATGTACGTGAATCCCGCTGGTTTGGATTTAAAACGATGCATACCGTTGTTTTGAGCCGGAATACAAGTTTTCGCGCAGTTCTGAGAGAAAAAGTTTTCAGCTCTCTCACGTTTACTCTTCGACGACTTGTAAAATCGATGTTCGTGAATCCCGCTGGTTTGGATTTAAAACGATGCATACCGTTGTTTTGAGCCGGAATACAAGTTTTCGCGCAGTTCTGAGAGGAAAAGTTTCCACCTTTTTCTCGTTTACTGTTCGACGACTAGTAAAATCGATGTTCGTGAATTTTGCTAGTTTAGATCTAAAACGATGTACCCCTTTGTTTTGAGCCGGAATACAAGTTTTCACACACATTTCTGAGAGAAAAAGTTTACACCTTTCTCTCGTCTACTCTTCGACGACTAGTAAAATCGATAATCGTGAATCTCGCTTGTTTCGATCTGAAGCGATGTATCCCGTTGTTTTCAGCCGGAATACAAGTTTTCGCGCAGTGCTGAGAGAAAAAGTTTACAGCTCTCTCAGGTCCACTCTTCGAGGACTTGTAATATCGATGTTCGTGAATATCGCTAGATTCGATCAAAAACGATGCATCCCGTTGTTTTGAGCCGGAATACAAGTTTTCGAGCAGTTCTGAGAGAAAAAGTTTAAAGCTTTCTCTGATCTTCTCTCGACGACTTGTAAAATTGAAGAGCGTAAATCTCGCTAGTTTCGATCTAAAACGATGTATCCCGTTGTTTTAAGCCTTAATACAATTTTTCGCGCAGTTCTGCGAGAAAAAGTTTACAGCTCTCTCTCACCTACTCTTCGACGACTTCTAAAATCGATGTTCGTGAATTTTGCTAGTTTCGATCTAAAACGATGTATTCCTTTGTTTTGAGCCGGAATACAAGTTTTCGCACAGTTCTGAGAGAAAAAGTTTACACCTTTCGTATCTTCGCTGATGACTGCGTAATCTATCGCACTGTCACTAACATTTCTGATCAAATGGCCCTTCAAAACGACCTTAACAGCGTCCATAAATGGTGTGACCTCTGGCTAATGACGCTAAATGCTAACAAATGCAAACTCATTTCCTTTCATCGACAACACAACCCTCTTATTTTTTCCTATGCAGTTGCTAACTCGTTTATAGAAAGCGTCCAATCGTTTAGGTATCTTGGTGTCACCCTCTGCAGCGATCTTTCTTGGCGAACACACATTACCACAATCATATCATCTGCTAACAGATCTCTAGGATTCATGAAACGTCATCTTCGTCATGCGCCGCAACACGTGAAGCTGCTCGCTTATAAAACCCTCATCAGACCCAAACTTGAGTACGCCAGCCCCATCTGGAGCCCACACCACGCATACCTAACAAATGCACTCGAATCAGTTCAGAACCGCGCCATTCGTTTCATTCACTCTGCATATTCATATACCACCAGCGTTTCAGCTCTGAAGAAGAATTCCGCTCTTGAAAGCCTCGCAGACCGCCGCCGCATTGCCAGCCTCTATTTGCTCCACAAGTTTTTCCATAGTTCTCTAAATCAACCACCCTACATTACTCATCCGAACCGCATATCTCACCGCACTGCCCATCCGTCTCAGATCGCCCGCCCTGTGTCGCGTACTGCAACTTTTTCAGGTTCATTTTTTCTCCGAACTGTTGTGGACTGGAATGGCCTCCCCACCGATATCGCTGCCATCACACACCTGTCTGCATTTTCAGATACGCTAAGCAATTATTTCAAAGCAATGACTTGTACTTGTTGATCAACATATTAACCCACCCCTTATGTAATACCCCCTGAAGGGGGTCTTTAAGGTGAATAAAGTGAAGTGAAGTGAAGTCTACTCTTCGGCGACTAGTAAAATCGATGTTCGTGAATCTCGCTAGTTTCGATCTAAAACGATGTATCCTGCTGTTTTGAGCCGGAATACAAGTTTTCGCGCAGTTCTGAGAGAAAACGTTTACAGCTCTCTCACGTCTACTCTTCGACGACTAGTAAAATCGATTATCGTTAATCTCGCTAGTTTCGATCTGAAGCGATGTATCCCGTTGTTTTGAGCCGCAATACAAGTTTTCGCGCAGTGCTGAGAGAAAAACTTTATAGCTCTCTCAGGTCTACTCTTCGAGAACTTGTAAAATCGATGTTCGTGAATCTCGCTAGCTTCGATCTAAAACGATGTATCCCGTTGTTTTCAGCCGGAATACAAGTTCTCGCGCAGTTCTGAGAGAAAAAGTTTAAAGCTTTCTCTCGTCTACTCTCGACGACTAGTAAAATCGATGTTCGTTAATCTCGCTAGTTTCGATCAAAAACGATGCATCCCGTTGTTTTGAGCCGGAATACAAGTTTTCGCGCAGTTCTGAGAGAACAACTTTACAACTTTCTCTCGTCTACTCTCGATGATTTGTAAAATCGATGTTCGTGAATCTCGCTAACTTCGATCTAAAACGATGTATCCCGTTGTTTTCAGCCGGAATACAAGTTCTCGGGCAGTTCTGAGAGAAAACGTTTAAAGCTTTCTCTGATCTTCTCTCGACGACTTGTAAAATCGAAGTGCGTAAATCTTGCTAGTTTCGATATAAACGATGTATCCTGTTGTTTTGAGCCGGAATATAAGTTTTCGCGCAGTTCTGAGAGAAAAATTTTACAGCTCTCTCACGTCTACTCTTCGACGACTTGTAAAATCGATGTTAGTGAATCTCGCTAGTTTCGATCTAAAACGATGTATCCCTTTATTTGAGCCGGAGTACAAGTTTTCGCGCAGTTCTGAGAGAAAAAGTTTACACCTTTCTCTCGTCTACTCTTCGACGACAAGTAAAATCGGTAATCGTGAATCTCGCTTGTTTCGATCTGAAGCGATGTATCCCGTTGTTTTCAGCCGGAATACAAGTTTTCGCGCAGTGCTGAGAGAAAAAGTTTACAGCTCTCTCAGGTCCACTCTTCGAGGACTTGTAAAATCGATGTTCGTGAATCTCGCTAGTTTCGATCAAAAACGATGTATCCCGTTGTTTTGAGCCGGAATACAAGTTCTCGAGCAGATCTGAGAGAAAAAGTTTTCAGCTCTCTCACGTCTACTCTTCGAGGACTTCTAAATCGATGTTCGTGAATCCCGCTAGTTTCGATCTAAATCGATGCATACCGTTGTTTTGAGCCGGAATACAAGTTTTCGCGCAGTTCTGAGAGGAAAAGTTTCCACCTTTTTCTCGTCTACTGTTCGACGACTAGTAAAATCGATGTTCGTGAATCTCCCTAGTTTCGATCAAAAACGATGCATCCCGTTGTTTTGAGCCGGAATACAAGTTTTCGAGCAGTTCTGAGAGAACAACTTTACAACTTTCTCTCGTCTACTCTCGATGATTTGTAAAATCGATGTTCGTGAATCTCGCTAACTTAGATCTAAAACGATGTATACCGTTGTTTTAAGCCGGAATACAAGTTCTCGGGCAGTTCTGAGAGAAAAAGTTTTTAAAGCTTTCTCTGATCTTCTCTCGACGACTTGTAAAATTGAAGAGCGTAAATCTCGCTAGTTTCGATCTGAAGCGATGTATTCCGTTGTTTTCAGCCGGAATACAAGTTTTCGCGCAGTTCTGAGAGAAAAAGTTTCCACCTTTTTCTCGTCTACTGTTCGACGACTAGTAAAATCGATGTTCGTGAATCTCGCTAGTTTCGATCTAAAACAATGTATCCCTTTGTTTTGAGCCGGAATACAAGTTTTCGCGCAGTTCTGAGAGAAAAAGTTTACACCTCTCTCTCGTCTACTCTTCGACGACTAGTAAAATCGATTATCGTGAATCTCGCTAGTTTCGATCTGAAGCGATGTATCCCGTTGTTTTGAGCCGCAATACAAGTTTTCGCGCAGTGCTGAGAGAAAAAGTTTACAGCTCTCTCAGGTCTACTCTTCGAGAACTTGTAAAATCGATGTTCGTGAATCTCGCTAGCTTCGATCTAAAACGATGTGTCCCGTTGTTTTCAGCCGGAATACAAGTTCTCGCGCAGTTCTGAGAGAAAACGTTTAAAGCTTTCTCTCGTCTACTCTCGACGACTAGTAAAATCGATGTTCGTTAATCTCGCTAGTTTCAATCTAAAACGATGTATCCCGTTGTTTTCAGCCGTAATACAAGTTTTCGCGCAGTTCTGAGAGAAAAAGTTTCCACCTTTTTCTCGTCTACTATTCGACGACTAGTAAAATCGATGTTCG
This sequence comes from Amblyomma americanum, assembly GCF_052857255.1. NCBI lineage: Eukaryota > Metazoa > Arthropoda > Arachnida > Ixodida > Ixodidae > Amblyomma > Amblyomma americanum. Next base: position 123,646,173 of record NC_135507.1, on the reverse strand, counting down.
TGAATCTCGCTAGTTTCGATCAAAAACGATGCATCCCGTTGATTTGAGCCGGAATACAAGTTTTCGCGCAGTTTTGAGAGAACAACTTTACAACTTTCTCTCGTCTACTCTCGATGATTTGTAAAATCGATGTTCGTGAATCCCGCTAGTTTCGATCTAAAACGATGCATACCGTTGTTTTGAGCCGGAATACAAGTTTTCGCGCAGTTCTGAGAGGAAAAGTTTCCACCTTTTTCTCGTCTACTGTTCGACGACTAGTAAAATTGATGTTCGTGAATTTTGCTAGTTTCGATCTAAAACGATGTATCCCTTTGTTTTGAGCCGGAATACAAGTTTTCACACACATTTCTGAGAGAAAAAGTTTACACCTTTCTCTCGTCTACTCTTCGACGACTAGTAAAATCGATAATCGTGAATCTCGCTTGTTTCGTTCTGAAGCGATGTATCCCGTTGTTTTCAGCCGGAATACAAGTTTTCGCGCAGTGCTGAGAGAAAAAGTTTACAGCTCTCTCAGGTCCACTCTTCGAGGACTTGTAAAATCGATGTTCGTGAATCTCGCTAGTTTCGATCAAAAACGATGCATCCCGTTGTTTTGAGCCGGAATACAAGTTTTCGAGCAGTTCTGAGAGAAAAAGTTTAAAGCTTTCTCTGATCTTCTCTCGACGACTTGTAAAATTGAAGAGCGTAAATCTCGCTAGTTTCGATCTAAAACGATGTATCCCGTTGTTTTAAGCCTTAATACAATTTTTCGCGCAGTTCTGCGAGAAAACGTTTACAGCTCTCTCTCACCTACTCTTCGACGACTTCTAAAATCGATGTTCGTGAATTTTGCTAGTTTCGATCTAAAACGATGTATTCCTTTGTTTTGAGCCGGAATACAAGTTTTCGCACAGTTCTGAGAGAAAAAGTTTACACCTTTCTCTCGTCTACTCTTCGGCGACTAGTAAAATCGATGTTCGTGAATCTCGCTAGTTTCGATCTAAAACGATGTATCCTGTTGTTTTGAGCCGGAATACAAGTTTTCGCGCAGTTCTGAGAGAAAACGTTTACAGCTCTCTCACGTCTACTCTTCGACGACTAGTAAAATCGATGTTCGTGAATCCCGCTAGTTTCGATCTAAAACGATGCATACCGTTGTTTTGAGCCGGAATACAAGTTTTCGCGCAGTTCTGAGAGGAAAAGTTTCCACCTTTTTCTCGTCTACTGTTCAACGTCCAGTAAAATCGATGTTCGTGAATTTTGCTAGTTTCGATCTAAAACGATGTATCCCTTTGTTTTGAGCCGGAATACAAGTTTTCACACACATTTCTGATAGAAAAAGTTTACACCTTTCTCTCGTCTACTCTTCGACGACTAGTAAAATCGATAATCGTGAATCTCGCTTGTTTCGATCTGAAGCGATGTATCCCGTTGTTTTCAGCCGGAATACAAGTTTTCGCGCAGTGCTGAGAGAAAAAGTTTACAGCTCTCTCAGGTCCACTCTTCGAGGACTTGTAAAATCGATGTTCGTGAATCTCGCTAGTTTCGATAAAAAACGATGCATCCCGTTGTTTTGAGCCGGAATACAAGTTTTCGAACAGTTCTGAGAGAAAAAGTTTAAAGCTTTCTCTGATCTTCTCTCGACGACTTGTAAAATTGAAGAGCGTAAATCTCGCTAGTTTCGATCTAAAACGATGTATCCCGTTGTTTTAAGCCTTAATACAATTTTTCGCGCAGTTCTGCGAGAAAAAGTTTACAGCTCTCTCTCACCTACTCTTCGACGACTTCTAAAATCGATGTTCGTGAATTTTGCTAGTTTCGATCTAAAACGATGTATTCCTTTGTTTTGAGCCGGAATACAAGTTTTCGCACAGTTCTGAGAGAAAAAGTTTACACCTTTCTCTCGTCTACTCTTCGGCGACTAGTAAAATCGATGTTCGTGAATCTCGCTAGTTTCGATCTAAAACGATGTATCCGGTTGTTTTGAGCCGGAATACAAGTTTTCGCGCAGTTCTGAGAGAAAACGTTTACAGCTCTCTCACGTCTACTCTTCGACGACTAGTAAAATCGATTATCGTTAATCTCGCTAGTTTCGATCTGAAGCGATGTATCCCGTTGTTTTGAGCCGCAATACAAGTTTTCGCGCAGTGCTGAGAGAAAAACTTTACAGCTCTCTCAGGTCTACTCTTCGAGAACTTGTAAAATCGATGTTCGTGAATCTCGCTAGCTTCGATCTAAAACGATGTATCCCGTTGTTTTCAGCCGGAATACAAGTTCTCGCGCAGTTCTGAGAGAAAAAGTTTAAAGCTTTCTCTCGTCTACTCTCGACGACTAGTAAAATCGATGTTCGTTAATCTCGCTAGTTTCGATCAAAAACGATGCATCCCGTTGTTTTGAGCCGGAATACAAGTTTTCGCGCAGTTCTGAGAGAACAACTTTACAACTTTCTCTCGTCTACTCTCGATGATTTGTAAAATCGATGTTCGTGAATCTCGCTAGCTTCGATCTAAAACGATGTATCCCGTTGTTTTCAGCAGGAATACAAGTTCTCGGGCAGTTCTGAGAGAAAACGTTTAAAGCTTTCTCTGATCTTCTCTCGACGACTTGTAAAATCGAAGTGCGTAAATCTTGCTAGTTTCGATATAAACGATGTATCCTGTTGTTTTGAGCCGGAATATAAGTTTTCGCGCAGTTCTGAGAGAAAAATTTTACAGCTCTCTCACGTCTACTCTTCGACGACTTGTAAAATCGATGTTAGTGAATCTCGCTAGTTTCGATCTAAAACGATGTATCCCTTTATTTGAGCCGGAGTACAAGTTTTCGCGCAGTTCTGAAAGAAAAAGTTTACACCTTTCTCTCGTCTACTCTTCGACGACTAGTAAAATCGGTAATCGTGAATCTCGCTTGTTTCGATCTGAAGCGATGTATCCCGTTGTTTTCAGCCGGAATACAAGTTTTCGCGCAGTGCTGAGAGAAAAAGTTTACAGCTCTCTCAGGTCCACTCTTCGAGGACTTGTAAAATCGATGTTCGTGAATCTCGCTAGTTTCGATCTAAAATGATGTATCCCGTTGTTTTGAGCCGGAATACAAGTTCTCGCGCAGTTCTGAGAGAAAAAGTTTTCAGCTCTCTCACGTCTACTCTTCGACGACTTGTAAAATCGATGTTCGTGAATCCCGCTAGTTTCGATCTAAAACGATGCATACCGTTGTTTTGAGCCGGAATACAAGTTTTCGCGCAGTTCTGAGAGGAAAAGTTTCCACCTTTTTCTCGTCTACTGTTCGACGACTAGTAAAATCGATGTTCGTGAATTTTGCTAGTTTCGATCTAAAACGATGTATCCCTTTGTTTTGAGCCGGAATACAAGTTTTCACACACATTTCTGAGAGAAAAAGTTTACACCTTTCTCTCGTCTACTCTTCGACGACTAGTAAAATCGATAATCGTGAATCTCGCTTGTTTCGATCTGAAGCGATGTATCCCGTTGTTTTCAGCCGGAATACAAGTTTTCGCGCAGTGCTGAGAGAAAAAGTTTACAGCTCTCTCAGGTCCACTCTTCGAGGACTTGTAAAATCGATGTTCGTGAATCTCGCTAGTTTCGATCAAAAACGATGCATCCCGTTGTTTTGAGCCGGAATACAAGTTTTCGAGCAGTTCTGAGAGAACAACTTTACAACTTTCTCTCGTCTACTCTCGATGATTTGTAAAATCGATGTTCGTGAATCTCGCTAACTTCGATCTAAAACGATGTATCCCGTTGTTTTCAGCCGGAATACAAGTTCTCGGGCAGTTCTGAGAGAAAAAGTTTAAAGCTTTCTCTGATCTTCTCTCGACGACTTGTAAAATTGAAGAGCGTAAATCTCGCTAGTTTCGATCTAAAACGATGCATCCCGTTGTTTTAGGCCTTAATACAATTTTTCGCGCAGTTTTGCGAGAAAAAGTTTACAGCTCTCTCTCACCTACTCTTCGACGACTTCTAAAATCGATGTTCGTGAATTTTCCTAGTTTCGATCTAAAACGATGTATTCCTTTGTTTTGATCCGGAATACAAGTTTTCGCACAGTTCTGAGAGAAAAAGTTTACACCTTCCTCTCGTCTACTCTTCGGCGACTAGTAAAATCGATGTTCGTGAATCTTGCTAGTTTCGATCTAAAACGATGTATCCTGTTGTTTTGAGCCGGAATACAAGTTTTCGCGCAGTTCTGAGAGAAAACGTTTACAGCTCTCTCACGTCTACCCTTCGAGGACTTGTAAATCGATGTTAGTGACTCTCGCTAGTTTTGATCTAAAACGATGTATCCCGTTGTTTAGATCCGGAATACAAGTTTTTGCGCAGTTCTGAGAGAAAATGTTTGCACCTTTTTCGCGTCTACTCTTCGACAACTTGTAAAATCGAAGTGCATAAATCTTGCTAGTTTCGATCTAAAACGATGTATCCCGTTGTTTTGAGCCTTAATACAAGTTTTCGCGCAGTTCTGAGAGAAAACGTTTACAGCTCTCTCTCGTCTACTCTTCGACGACTTGTAAAATCGATGTTCGTGAATCTCGCTAGTTTCGATCTAAAACGATGTATCCCGTTGTTTTGAGCCGGAATACAAGTTTTCGCGCAGTTCTGAAAGAAAAAGTCTACAGCTTTCTCTTGTCTACTCTCAACGAGTTGTAAAATCGAAGTGCGTAAATCTCGCTAGTTTCGATCTAAAACAATGTATCCCGTTGTTTTGAGCCGGAATACAAGATTTCGCGCAGTTCTGAGAGATAAGTTTACACCTTTCTCTCGTCTACTCTTCGAGGACTTGTAAAATCGATGTTCGTGAATCTCGCTAGTTTCAATCTCAAACGATGTATCCCTTTATTTTGAGCCGGAATACAAGTTTTCGCGCAGTTCTGAGAGAAAAAGTTTACACCTTTCTCTCGTCTACTCTTCGACGACTAGTAAAATCGATTATCGTGAATCTCGCTAGTTTCGATCTGAAGCGATGTATCCCGTTGTTTTGAGCTGCAATACAAGTTTTCGCGCAGTGCTGAGAGAAAAAGTTTACACCTTTTCGCGTCTACTGTTCGACAACTTGTAAAATCGAAGTGCGTAAATCTTGCTAGTTTCAATCTAAAACGATGTATCCCTTTGTTTTGAGCCGGAATACAAGTTTTCGCGCAGTTCTGAGAGAAAAAGTTTAAAGCTTTCTCTGATCTTCTCTCGACGACTTGTAAAATTGAAGAGCGTAAATCTCGCTAGTTTCGATCTGAAGCGATGTATCCCGTTGTTTTCAGCCGGAATACAAGTTCTCGCGCAGTTCTGAGAGAAAAAGTTTTCAGCTCTCTCACGTCTACTCTTCGACGACTTGTAAAATCGATGTTCGTGAATCCCGCTAGTTTCGATCTAAAACAATGCATACCGTTGTTTTGAGCCGGAATACAAGTTTTCGCGCAGTTCTGAGAGAAAAAGTTTCCAACTTTTTCTCGTCTACTGTTCGACGACTAGTAAAATCGATGTTCGTGAATGTCGCTAGTTTCGATCTAAAACAATGTATCCCTTTGTTTTGAGCCGGAATACAAGTTTTCGCGCAGTTCTGAGAGAAAACGTTTACACCTCTCTCTCGTCTACTCTTCGACGACTAGTAAAATCGATTATCGTGAATCTCGCTAGTTTCGATCTGAAGCGATGTATCCCGTTGTTTTGAGCCGCAATACAAGTTTTCGCGCAGTGCTGAGAGAAAAAGTTTACAGCTCTCTCAGGTCTACTCTTCGAGAACTTGTAAAATCGATGTTCGTGAATATCGCTAGCTTCGATTTAAAACGATGTATCCCGTTGTTTTCAGCCGGAATACAAGTTCTCGGGCTGTTCTGAGAGAAAAAGTTTAAAGCTTTCTGTGATCTTCTCTCGACGACTTGTAAAATTGAAGAGCGTAAATCTCGCTAGTTTCGATCTAAAACGATGTATCCCGTTGTTTTAGGCCTTAATACAATTTTTCGCGCAGTTCTGAAAGAAAAAGTTTACAGCTCTCTCTCGCCTACTCTTCGACGACTTCTCAAATCGATGTTCGTGAATTTTGCTAGTTTCGATCTAAAACGATGTATCCCTTTGTTTTGAGCCGGAATACAAGTTTTCGCACAGTTCTGAGAGAAAAAGTTTACACCTTTCTCTCGTCTACTCTTCGACGACTAGTAAAATCGATAATCGTGAATCTCGCTTGTTTCGATCTGAAGCGATGTATCCCGTTGTTTTCAGCCGGAATACAAGTTTTCGCGCAGTGCTGAGAGAAAAAGTTTACAGCTCTCTCAGGTCCACTCTTCGAGGACTTGTAAAATCGATGTTCCTGAATCTCGCTAGTTTCGATCTAAAATGATGTATCCCGTTGTTTTGAGCCGGAATACAAGTTCTCGCGCAGATCTGAGAGAAAAAGTTTTCAGCTCTCTCACGTCTACTCTTCGACGACTTGTAAAATCGATTTTCGTGAATCCCGCTAGTTTCGATCTAAATCGATGCATACCGTTGTTTTGAGCCGGAATACAAGTTTTCGCGCAGTTCTGAGAGGAAAAGTTTCCACCTTTTTCTCGTCTACTGTTCGACGACTAGTAAAATCGATGTTCGTGAATCTCCCTAGTTTCGATCAAAAACGATGCATCCCGTTGTTTTGAGCCGGAATACAAGTTTTCGAGCAGTTCTGAGAGAACAACTTTACAACTTTCTCTCGTCTACTCTCGATGATTTGTAAAATCGATGTTCGTGAATCTCGCTAACTTCGATCTAAAACAATGTATACCGTTGTTTTCAGCCGGAATACAAGTTCTCGGGCAGTTCTGAGAGAAAAAGTTTTTAAAGCTTTCTCTGATCTTCTCTCGACGACTTGTAAAATTGAAGAGCGTAAATCTCGCTAGTTTCGATCTGAAGCGATGTATTCCGTTGTTTTCAGCCGGAATACAAGTTCTCGCGCAGTTCTGAGAGAAAAAGTTTTCAGCTCTCTCACGTCTACTCTTCGACGACTTGTAAAATCGATGTTCGTGAATCCCGCTAGTTTCGATCTAAAACGATGCATACCGTTGTTTTGAGCCGGAATACAAGTTTTCGCGCCGTTCTGAGAGAAAAAGTTTCCACCTTTTTCTCGTCTACTGTTCGACGACTAGTAAAATCGATGTTCGTGAATCTCACTAGTTTCGATCTAAAACAATGTATCCCTTTGTTTTGAGCCGGAATACAAGTTTTCGCGCAGTTCTGAGAGAAAAAGTTTACACCTCTCTCTCGTCTACTCTTCGACGACTAGTAAAATCGATTATCGTGAATCTCGCTAGTTTCGATCTGAAGCGATGTATCCCGTTGTTTTGAGCCGCAATACAAATTTTCGCGCAGTGCTGAGAGAAAACGTTTACAGCTCTCTCAGGTCTACTCTTCGAGAACTTGTAAAATCGATGTTCGTGAATCTCGCTAGCTTCGATCTAAAACGATGTGTCCCGTTGTTTTCAGCCGGAATACAAGTTCTCGCGCAGTTCTGAGAGAAAAAGTTTAAAGCTTTCTCTCGTCTACTCTCGACGACTAGTAAAATCGATGTTCGTTAATCTCGCTAGTTTCAATCTAAAACGATGTATCCCGTTGTTTTCAGCCTGAATACAAGTTTTCGCGCAGTTCTGAGAGAAAACGTTTCCACCTTTTTCTCGTCTACTATTCGACGACTACTAAAATCGATGTTCGTGAATCTCGCTAGTTTCGATCAAAAACGATGCATCCCGTTGATTTGAGCCGGAATACAAGTTTTCGCGCAGTTTTGAGAGAACAACTCTACAACTTTCTCTCGTCTACTCTCGATGATTTGTAAAATCGATGTTCGTGAATCTCGCTAACTTCGATCTAAAACGATGTATCCCGTTGTTTTCAGCCGGAATACAAGTTCTCGGGCAGTTCTGAGAGAAAAAGTTTAAAGCTTTCTCTGATCTTCTCTCGACGACTTGTAAAATTGAAGAGCGTAAATCTCTCTAGTTTCGATCTAAAACGATGTATCCCGTTGTTTTAAGCCTTAATACAATTTTTCGCGCAGTTCTGAGAGAAAAAGTTTACACCTTTCTCTCGTCTACTCTTCGGCGACTAGTAAAATCGATGTTCGTGAATCTCGCTAGTTTCGATCTAAAACGATGTATCCTGTTGTTTTGAGCCGGAATACAAGTTTTCGCGCAGTTCTGAGAGAAAACGTTTACCGCTCTCTCACGTCTACCCTTCGAGGACTTGTAAATCGATGTTAGTGACTCTCGCTAGTTTTGATCTAAAACGATGTATCCCGTTGTTTAGATCCGGAATACAAGTTTTTGCGCAGTTCTGAGAGAAAATGTTTTCACCTTTTTCGCGTCTACTCTTCGACAACTTGTAAAATCGAAGTGCATAAATCTTGCTAGTTTCGATCTAAAACGATGTATCCCGTTGTTTTGAGCCTTAATACAAATTTTCGCGCAGTTCTGAGAGAAAACGTTTACACCTTTCTCTCGTCTGCTCTTCGACGACTAGTAAAATCGATTATCGTGAATCTCGCTAGTTTCGATCTGAAGCGATGTATCCCGTTGTTTTGAGCTGCAATACAAGTTTTCGCGCAGTTCTGAGAGAAAAAGTTTCCACCTTTTTCTCGTCTACTGTTCGACGACTAGTAAAATCGATGTTCGTGAATCTCGCTAGTTTCGATCTAAAACAATGTATCCCTTTGTTTTGAGCCGGAATACAAGTTTTCGCGCAGTTCTGAGAGAAAAAGTTTACACCTCTCTCTCGTCTACTCTTCGACGACTAGTAAAATCGATTATCGTGAATCTCGCTAGTTTCGATCTGAAGCGATGTATCCCGTTGTTTTGAGCCGCAATACAAGTTTTCGCGCAGTGCTGAGAGAAAAAGTTTACAGCTCTCTCAGGTCTACTCTTCGAGAACTTGTAAAATCGATGTTCGTGAATCTCGCTAGCTTCGATCTAAAACGATGCATCCCGTTGTTTTCAGCCGGAATACAAGTTCTCGCGCAGTTCTGAGAGAAAAAGTTTAAAGCTTTCTCTCGTCTACTCTCGACGACTAGTAAAATCGATGTTCGTTAATCTCGCTAGTTTCGATTTAAAACGATGTATCCCGTTGTTTTCAGCCGGAATACAAGTTTTCGCGCAGTTCTGAGAGAAAAAGTTTCCACCTTTTTCTCGTCTACTATTCGACGACTAGTAAAATCGACGTTCGTGAATCTCGCTAGATTCGATCAAAAACGATGCATCCCGTTGTTTTGAGCCGGAATACAAGTTTTCGCGCAGTTCTGAGAGAAAAAGTTTACAGCTCTCTCTCGTCTACTCTTCGACGACTTGTAAAATCGATGTTCGTGAATCTCGCTAGTTTCGATCTAAAACGATGCATCCCGTTGTTTTGCACCGGAATACAAGTTTTCGCGCAGTTCTGAAAGAAAAAGTTTACAGCTTTCTCTCGTCTACTCTCAACGACTTGTAAAATCGAAGTGCGTAAATCTCGCTAGTTTCGATCTAAAACGATGTATCCCGTTGTTTTGAGCTGGAATACAAGTTTTCGCGCAGTTCTGAGAGAAAAAGTTTACAGCTCTCTCAGGTCTACCCTTCGAGGACTTGTAAAATCATTGTTAGTGAATCTCGCTAGTTTCGATCTATCGTATCCCGTTGTTTAGAGCCGGAATACAAGTTTTTGCGCAGTTCTGAGAGAAAATGTTTGCACCTTTTTCGCGTCTACTCTTCGACAACTTGTAAAATCGAAGTGCATAAATCTTGCTAGTTTCGATCTAAAACGATGTATCCCGATGTTTTGAGCCTTAATGCAAGTTTTCGCGCAGTTCTGAGAGAAAAAGTTTACAGCTCTCTCACGTCTACTCTTCGACGACTTGTAAAATCGATGTTAGTGAATCTCGCTAGTTTCGATCTAAAACGATGTATCCCGTTGTTTTGAGCCGGAATACAAGTTTTCGCGCAGTTCTGAAAGAAAAAGTTTACAGCTTTCTCTCGTCTACTCTCAACGACTTGTAAAATCGAAGTGCGTAAATCTCGCTAGTTTCGATCTAAAACGATGTATCCCGTTGTTTTGAGCCGGAATACAAGTTTTCGCGAAGTTCTGAGAGAAAATGTTTACACCTTTTTCGCGTCTACTCTTCGAGGACTTGTAAAATCATTGTTAGTGAATCTCGCTAGTTTCGATCTAAAACGATGTATCCCGTTGTTTAGAGCCGGAATACAAGTTTTTGCGCAGTTCTGAGAGAAAATGTTTGCACCTTTTTCGCGTCTACTCTTCGACAACTTGTAAAATCGAAGTGCATAAATCTCGCTAGTTTCGATCTAAAACGATGTATCCCGTTGTTTTGAGCCGGAATACAAGTTTTCGCGCAGTTCTGAGAGAAAAAGTTTACAGCTCTCTCAGGTCTACCCTTCGAGGACTTGTAAAATCATATTTAGTGAATCTCTCTAGTTTCGATCTATCGTATCCCGTTGTTTAGAGCCGGAATACAAGTTTTTGCGCAGTTCTGCGAGAAAATGTTTGCACCTTTTTCGCGTCTACTCTTCGACAACTTGTAAAATCGAAGTGCATAAATCTTGCTAGTTTCGATCTAAAACAATGTATCCCGATGTTTTGAGCCTTAATGCAAGTTTTCGCGCAGTTGTGAGAGAAAAAGTTTACAGCTCTCTCTCGTCTACTCTTCGACGACTTGTAAAATCGATGTTCGTGAATCTCGCTAGTCTCGATCTAAAACGATGTATCCCGTTGTTTTGAGCCGGAATACAAGTTTTCGCGCAGTTCTGAAAGAAAAAGTTTACAGCTTTCTCTCGTCTACTCTCAACGACTTGTAAAATCGAAGTGCGTAAATCTCGCTAGTTTCGATCTAAAACGATGTATCCTGTTGCTTTGAGCCGGAATACAACTTTTCGCGCAGTTCTGAGAGAAAAAGTTTACACCTTTCTCTCGTCTACTCTTCGACGACTAGTAAAATCGATTATCGTGAATCTCGCTAGTTTCGATCTGAAGCGATGTATCCCGTTGTTTTGAGCCGGAATACAAGTTTTCGCGCAGTGCTGAGAGAAAAAGTTTACAGCTCTCTCAGGTCCACTCTTCGAGGACTTGTAAAATCGATGTTCGTGAATCTCGCTAGCTTCAATCTAAAACGAGGTATCCCGTTGTTTTCAGCCGGAATACAAGTTCTCGCGCAGTTCTGAGAGAAAAAGTGTAAAGCTTTTTCTCGTCTACTCTCGATGATTTGTAAAATCGATATTCGTGTATCTCGCTAGTTTCGATCTAAAACGATGTATCCCGTTGTTTTGAGCCGGAATATAAGTTTTCGCGCAGTTCTGAGAGAAAAAGTTTACACCTTTCTCTCGTCTACTCTTCGACGACTAGTAAAATCGATTATCGTGAATCTCGCTAGTTTCGATCTGAAGCGATGTATCCCGTTGTTTTGAGCCGGAATACAAGTTTTCGCGCAGTTCTGAGAGAAAAAGTTTACAGCTCTCTCACGTCTACTCTTCGACGACTTGTAAAATCGATGTTAGTGAATCTCGCTAGTTTCGAGCTAAAACGATGTATCCCTTTATTTGAGCCGGAATACAAGTTTTCGCGCAGTTCTGAGAGAAAACGTTTACACCTTTTTCGCTCTACTCTTCGACGACTTGTAAAATCGAAGTGCTTAAATCTTCCTAGTTTCGATCTAAAACGATGTATCCTGTTGCTTTGAGCCGGAATACAAGTTTTCGCGCAGTTCTGAGAGAAAACGTTTACACCTTTCTCTCGTCTACTCTTCGATGACTAGTAAAATAGATGTTCGTGAATCTCGCTAGTTTCGATATAAAACGATGTATCCCGTTGTTTTGAGCCGGAATACATGTTTTCGCGCAGTTCTGAGAGAAAAAGTTCACAGCTCTCTCACGTCTACCCTTCGAGGACTTGTAAAATCATTGTTAGTGAATCTCGCTAGTTTCGATCTAAAACGATGTATCCCGTTGTTTAGAGCCGGAATACAAGTTTTCGCGCAGTTCTGAGAGGAAAAGTTTCCACCTTTTTCTCGTCTACTGTTCGACGACTAGTAAAATTGATGTTCGTGAATTTTGCTAGTTTCGATCTAAAACGATGTATCCCTTTGTTTTGAGCCGGAATACAAGTTTTCACACACATTTCTGAGAGAAAAAGTTTACACCTTTCTCTCGTCTACTCTTCGACGACTAGTAAAATCGATAATCGTGAATCTCGCTTGTTTCGATCTGAAGCGATGTATCCCGTTGTTTTCAGCCGGAATACAAGTTTTCGCGCAGTGCTGAGAGAAAAAGTTTACAGCTCTCTCAGGTCCACTCTTCGAGGACTTGTAAAATCGATGTTCGTGAATCTCGCTAGTTTCGATCAAAAACGATGCATCCCGTTGTTTTGAGCCGGAATACAAGTTTTCGAGCAGTTCTGAGAGAAAAAGTTTAAAGCTTTCTCTGATCTTCTCTCGACGACTTGTAAAATTGAAGAGCGTAAATCTCGCTAGTTTCGATCTAAAACGATGTATCCCGTTGTTTTAAGCCTTAATACAATTTTTCGCGCAGTTCTGCGAGAAAACGTTTACAGCTCTCTCTCACCTACTCTTCGACGACTTCTAAAATCGATGTTCGTGAATTTTGCTAGTTTCGATCTAAAACGATGTATTCCTTTGTTTTGAGCCGGAATACAAGTTTTCGCACAGTTCTGAGAGAAAAAGTTTACACCTTTCTCTCGTCTACTCTTCGGCGACTAGTAAAATCGATGTTCGTGAATCTCGCTAGTTTCGATCTAAAACGATGTATCCTGTTGTTTTGAGCCGGAATACAAGTTTTCGCGCAGTTCTGAGAGAAAACGTTTACAGCTCTCTCACGTCTACTCTTCGACGACTAGTAAAATCGATGTTCGTGAATCCCGCTAGTTTCGATCTAAAACGATGCATACCGTTGTTTTGAGCCGGAATACAAGTTTTCGCGCAGTTCTGAGAGGAAAAGTTTCCACCTTTTTCTCGTCTACTGTTCAACGACTAGTAAAATCGATGTTCGTGAATTTTGCTAGTTTCGATCTAAAACGATGTATCCCTTTGTTTTGAGCCGGAATACAAGTTTTCACACACATTTCTGATAGAAAAAGTTTACACCTTTCTCTCGTCTACTCTTCGACGACTAGTAAAATCGATAATCGTGAATCTCGCTTGTTTCGATCTGAAGCGATGTATCCCGTTGTTTTCAGCCGGAATACAAGTTTTCGCGCAGTGCTGAGAGAAAAAGTTTACAGCTCTCTCAGGTCCACTCTTCGAGGACTTGTAAAATCGATGTTCGTGAATCTCGCTAGTTTCGATAAAAAACGATGCATCCCGTTGTTTTGAGCCGGAATACAAGTTTTCGAACAGTTCTGAGAGAAAAAGTTTAAAGCTTTCTCTGATCTTCTCTCGACGACTTGTAAAATTGAAGAGCGTAAATCTCGCTAGTTTCGATCTAAAACGATGTATCCCGTTGTTTTAAGCCTTAATACAATTTTTCGCGCAGTTCTGCGAGAAAAAGTTTACAGCTCTCTCTCACCTACTCTTCGACGACTTCTAAAATCGATGTTCGTGAATTTTGCTAGTTTCGATCTAAAACGATGTATTCCTTTGTTTTGAGCCGGAATACAAGTTTTCGCACAGTTCTGAGAGAAAAAGTTTACACCTTTCTCTCGTCTACTCTTCGGCGACTAGTAAAATCGATGTTCGTGAATCTCGCTAGTTTCGATCTAAAACGATGTATCCGGTTGTTTTGAGCCGGAATACAAGTTTTCGCGCAGTTCTGAAAGAAAACGTTTACAGCTCTCTCACGTCTACTCTTCGACGACTAGTAAAATCGATTATCGTTAATCTCGCTAGTTTCGATCTGAAGCGATGTATCCCGTTGTTTTGAGCCGCAATACAAGTTTTCGCGCAGTGCTGAGAGAAAAACTTTACAGCTCTCTCAGGTCTACTCTTCGAGAACTTGTAAAATCGATGTTCGTGAATCTCGCTAGCTTCGATCTAAAACGATGTATCCCGTTGTTTTCAGCCGGAATACAAGTTCTCGCGCAGTTCTGAGAGAAAAAGTTTAAAGCTTTCTCTCGTCTACTCTCGACGACTAGTAAAATCGATGTTCGTTAATCTCGCTAGTTTCGATCAAAAACGATGCATCCCGTTGTTTTGAGCCGGAATACAATTTTTCGCGCAGTTCTGAGAGAACAACTTTACAACTTTCTCTCGTCGACTCTCGATGATTTGTAAAATCGATGTTCGTGAATCTCGCTAGCTTCGATCTAAAACGATGTATCCCGTTGTTTTCAGCCGGAATACAAGTTCTCGGGCAGTTCTGAGAGAAAACGTTTAAAGCTTTCTCTGATCTTCTCTCGACGACTTGTAAAATCGAAGTGCGTAAATCTTGCTAGTTTCGATATAAACGATGTATCCTGTTGTTTTGAGCCGGAATATAGGTTTTCGCGCAGTTCTGAGAGAAAAATTTTACAGCTCTCTCACGTCTACTCTTCGACGACTTGTAAAATCGATGTTAGTGAATCTCGCTAGTTTCGATCTAAAACGATGTATCCCTTTATTTGAGCCGGAGTACAAGTTTTCGCGCAGTTCTGAAAGAAAAAGTTTACACCTTTCTCTCGTCTACTCTTCGACGACTAGTAAAATCGGTAATCGTGAATCTCGCTTGTTTCGATCTGAAGCGATGTATCCCGTTGTTTTCAGCCGGAATACAAGTTTTCGCGCAGTGCTGAGAGAAAAAGTTTACAGCTCTCTCAGGTCCACTCTTCGAGGACTTGTAAAATCGATGTTCGTGAATCTCGCTAGTTTCGATCTAAAATGATGTATCCCGTTGTTTTGAGCCGGAATACAAGTTCTCGCGCAGTTCTGAGAGAAAAAGTTTTCAGCTCTCTCACGTCTACTCTTCGACGACTTGTAAAATCGATGTTCGTGAATCCCGCTAGTTTCGATCTAAAACGATGCATACCGTTGTTTTGAGCCGGAATACAAGTTTTCGCGCAGTTCTGAGAGGAAAAGTTTCCACCTTTTTCTCGTCTACTGTTCGACGACTAGTAAAATCGATGTTCGTGAATTTTGCTAGTTTCGATCTAAAACGATGTATCCCTTTGTTTTGAGCCGGAATACAAGTTTTCACACATTTCTGAGAGAAAAAGTTTACACCTTTCTCTCGTCTACTCTTCGACGACTAGTAAAATCGATAATCGTGAATCTCGCTAGTTTCGATCAAAAACGATGCATCCCGTTGTTTTGAGCCGGAATACAAGTTTTCGAGCAGTTCTGAGAGAACAACTTTACAACTTTCTCTCGTCTACTCTCGATGATTTGTAAAATCGATGTTCGTGAATCTCGCTAACTTCGATCTAAAACGATGTATCCCGTTGTTTTCAGCCGGAATACAAGTTCTCGGGCAGTTCTGAGAGAAAAAGTTTAAAGCTTTCTCTGATCTTCTCTCGACGACTTGTAAAATTGAAGAGCGTAAATCTCGCTAGTTTCGATCTAAAACGATGCATCCCGTTGTTTTAGGCCTTAATACAATTTTTCGCGCAGTTTTGCGAGAAAAAGTTTACAGCTCTCTCTCACCTACTCTTCGACGACTTCTAAAATCGATGTTCGTGAATTTTGCTAGTTTCGATCTAAAACGATGTATTCCTTTGTTTTGAGCCGGAATACAAGTTTTCGCACAGTTCTGAGAGAAAAAGTTTACACCTTCCTCTCGTCTACTCTTCGGCGACTAGTAAAATCGATGTTCGTGAATCTTGCTAGTTTCGATCTAAAACGATGTATCCTGTTGTTTTGAGCCGGAATACAAGTTTTCGCGCAGTTCTGAGAGAAAACGTTTACAGCTCTCTCACGTCTACCCTTCGAGGACTTGTAAATCGATGTTAGTGACTCTCGCTAGTTTTGATCTAAAACGATGTATCCCGTTGTTTAGATCCGGAATACAAGTTTTTGCGCAGTTCTGAGAGAAAATGTTTGCACCTTTTTCGCGTCTACTCTTCGACAACTTGTAAAATCGAAGTGCATAAATCTTGCTAGTTTCGATCTAAAACGATGTATCCCGTTGTTTTGAGCCTTAATACAAGTTTTCGCGCAGTTCTGAGAGAAAACGTTTACAGCACTCTCTCGTCTACTCTTCGACGACTTGTAAAATCGATGTTCGTGAATCTCGCTAGTTTCGATCTAAAACGATGTATCCCGTTGTTTTGAGCCGGAATACAAGTTTTCGCGCAGTTCTGAAAGAAAAAGTCTACAGCTTTCTCTCGTCTACTCTCAACGAGTTGTAAAATCGAAGTGCGTAAATCTCGCTAGTTTCGATCTAAAACAATGTATCCCGTTGTTTTGAGCCGGAATACAAGATTTCGCGCAGTTCTGAGAGATAAGTTTACACCTTTCTCTCGTCTACTCTTCGAGGACTTGTAAAATCGATGTTCGTGAATCTCGCTAGTTTCAATCTCAAACGATGTATCCTTTTATTTTGAGCCGGAATACAAGTTTTCGCGCAGTTCTGAGAGAAAAAGTTTACACCTTTCTCTCGTCTACTCTTCGACGACTAGTAAAATCGATTATCGTGAATCTCGCTAGTTTCGATCTGAAGCGATGTATCCCGTTGTTTTGAGCTGCAATACAAGTTTTCGCGCAGTGCTGAGAGAAAAAGTTTACACCTTTTCGCGTCTACTCTTCGACAACTTGTAAAATCGAAGTGCGTAAATCTTGCTAGTTTCAATCTAAAACGATGTATCCCTTTGTTTTGAGCCGGAATACAAGTTTTCGCGCAGTTCTGAGAGAAAAAGTTTAAAGCTTTCTCTGATCTTCTCTCGACGACTTGTAAAATTGAAGAGCGTAAATCTCGCTAGTTTCGATCTGAAGCGATGTATCCCGTTGTTTTCAGCCGGAATACAAGTTCTCGCGCAGTTCTGAGAGAAAAAGTTTTCAGCTCTCTCACGTCTACTCTTCGACGACTTGTAAAATCGATGTTCGTGAATATCGCTAGCTTCGATTTAAAACGATGTATCCCGTTGTTTTCAGCCGGAATACAAGTTCTCGCGCTGTTCTGAGAGAAAAAGTTTCCACCTTTTTCTCGTCTACTATTCGACGACTAGTAAAATCGATGTTCGTGAATCTCGCTAGTTTCGATCAAAAACGATGCATCCCGTTGATTTGAGCCGGAATACAAGTTTTCGCGCAGTTCTGAGAGAACAACTTTACAACTTTCGTCTACTCTCGATGATTTGTAAACTCGATGTTCGTGAATCTCGCTAACTTCGATCTAAAACGATGTATCCCGTTGTTTTCAGCCGGAATACAAGTTCTCGGGCTGTTCTGAGAGAAAAAGTTTAAAGCTTTCTGTGATCTTCTCTCGACGACTTGTAAAATTGAAGAGCGTAAATCTCGCTAGTTTCGATCTAAAACGATGTATCCCGTTGTTTTAGGCCTTAATACAATTTTTCGCGCAGTTCTGAAAGAAAAAGTTTACAGCTCTCTCTCGCCTACTCTTCGACGACTTCTCAAATCGATGTTCGTGAATTTTGCTAGTTTCGATCTAAAACGATGTATCCCTTTGTTTTGAGCCGGAATACAAGTTTTCGCACAGTTCTGAGAGAAAAAGTTTACACCTTTCTCTCGTCTACTCTTCGACGACTAGTAAAATCGATAATCGTGAATCTCGCTTGTTTCGATCTGAAGCGATGTATCCTGTTGTTTTCAGCCGGAATACAAGTTTTCGCGCAGTGCTGAGAGAAAAAGTTTACAGCTCTCTCAGGTCCACTCTTCGAGGACTTGTAAAATCGATGTTCCTGAATCTCGCTAGTTTCGATCTAAAATGATGTATCCCGTTGTTTTGAGCCGGAATACAAGTTCTCGCGCAGATCTGAGAGAAAAAGTTTTCAGCTCTCTCACGTCTACTCTTCGACGACTTGTAAAATCGATGTTCGTGAATCCCGCTAGTTTCGATCTAAATCGATGCATACCGTTGTTTTGAGCCGGAATACAAGTTTTCGCGCAGTTCTGAGAGGAAAATTTTCCACCTTTTTCTCGTCTACTGTTCGACGACTAGTAAAATCGATGTTCGTGAATCTCCCTAGTTTCGATCAAAAACGATGCATCCCGTTGTTTTGAGCCGGAATACAAGTTTTCGAGCAGTTCTGAGAGAACAACTTTACAACTTTCTCTCGTCTACTCTCGATGATTTGTAAAATCGATGTTCGTGAATCTCGCTAACTTCGATCTAAAACGATGTATACCGTTGTTTTCAGCCGGAATACAAGTTCTCGGGCAGTTCTGAGAGAAAAAGTTTTTAAAGCTTTCTCTGATCTTCTCTCGACGACTTGTAAAATTGAAGAGCGTAAATCTCGCTAGTTTCGATCTGAAGCGATGTATTCCGTTGTTTTCAGCCGGAATACAAGTTCTCGCGCAGTTCTGAGAGAAAAAGTTTTCAGCTCTCTCACGTCTACTCTTCGACGACTTGTAAAATCGATGTTCGTGAATCCCGCTAGTTTCGATCTAAAACGATGCATACCGTTGTTTTGAGCCGGAATACAAGTTTTCGCGCAGTTCTGAGAGAAAAACTTTCCACCTTTTTCTCGTCTACTGTTCGACGACTAGTAAAATCGATGTTCGTGAATCTCGCTAGTTTCGATCTAAAACAATGTATCCCTTTGTTTTGAGCCGGAATACAAGTTTTCGCGCAGTTCTGAGAGAAAAAGTTTACACCTCTCTCTCGTCTACTCTTCGACGACTAGTAAAATCGATTATCGTGAATCTCGCTAGTTTCGATCTGAAGCGATGTATCCCGTTGTTTTGAGCCGCAATACAAATTTTCGCGCAGTGCTGAGAGAAAACGTTTACAGCTCTCTCAGGTCTACTCTTCGAGAACTTGTAAAATCGATGTTCGTGAATCTCGCTAGCTTCGATCTAAAACGATGTGTCCCGTTGTTTTCAGCCGGAATACAAGTTCTCGCGCAGTTCTGAGAGAAAAAGTTTAAAGCTTTCTCTCGTCTACTCTCGACGACTAGTAAAATCGATGTTCGTTAATCTCGCTAGTTTCAATCTAAAACGATGTATCCCGTTGTTTTCAGCCTGAATACAAGTTTTCGCGCAGTTCTGAGAGAAAAAGTTTCCACCTTTTTCTCGTCTACTATTCGACGACTAGTAAAATCGATGTTCGTGAATCTCGCTAGTTTCGATCAAAAACGATGCATCCCGTTGATTTGAGCCGGAATACAAGTTTTCGCGCAGTTTTGAGAGAACAACTCTACAACTTTCTCTCGTCTACTCTCGATGATTTGTAAAATCGATGTTCGTGAATCTCGCTAACTTCGATCTAAAACGATGTATCCCGTTGTTTTCAGCCGGAATACAAGTTCTCGGGCAGTTCTGAGAGAAAAAGTTTAAAGCTTTCTCTGATCTTCTCTCGACGACTTGTAAAATTAAAGAGCGTAAATCTCTCTAGTTTCGATCTAAAACGATGTATCCCGTTGTTTTAAGCCTTAATACAATTTTTCGCGCAGTTCTGCGAGAAAAAGTTTACAGCTCTCTCTCACCTACTCTTCGACGACTTCTAAAATCGATGTTCGTGAATTTTGCTAGTTTCGATCTAAAACGATGTATCCCTTTGTTTTGAGCCGGAATACAAGTTTTCGCACAGTTCTGAGAGAAAAAGTTTACACCTTTCTCTCGTCTACTCTTCGGCGACTAGTAAAATCGATGTTCGTGAATCTCGCTAGTTTCGATCTAAAACGATGTATCCTGTTGTTTTGAGCCGGAATACAAGTTTTCGCGCAGTTCTGAGAGAAAACGTTTACCGCTCTCTCACGTCTACCCTTCGAGGACTTGTAAATCGATGTTGGTGACTCTCGCTAGTTTTGATCTAAAACGATGTATCCCGTTGTTTAGATCCGGAATACAAGTTTTTGCGCAGTTCTGAGAGAAAATGTTTTCACCTTTTTCGCGTCTACTCTTCGACAACTTGTAAAATCGAAG
The DNA here is from genome assembly GCF_052857255.1 of Amblyomma americanum. NCBI lineage: Eukaryota > Metazoa > Arthropoda > Arachnida > Ixodida > Ixodidae > Amblyomma > Amblyomma americanum. The sequence continues at coordinate 123,626,226 of NC_135507.1, read as the reverse complement.
TGCATAAATCTTGCTAGTTTCGATCTAAAACGATGTATCCCGTTGTTTTGAGCCTTAATACAAGTTTTCGCGCAGTTCTGAGAGAAAACGTTTACACCTTTCTCTCGTCTGCTCTTCGACGACTAGTAAAATCGATTATCGTGAATCTCGCTAGTTTCGATCTGAAGCGATGTATCCCGTTGTTTTGAGCTGCAATACAAGTTTTCGCGCAGTTCTGAGAGAAAAAGTTTCCACCTTTTTCTCGTCTACTGTTCGACGACTAGTAAAATCGATGTTCGTGAATCTCGCTAGTTTCGATCTAAAACAATGTATCCCTTTGTTTTGAGCCGGAATACAAGTTTTCGCGCAGTTCTGAGAGAAAAAGTTTACACCTCTCTCTCGTCTACTCTTCGACGACTAGTAAAATCGATTATCGTGAATCTCGCTAGTTTCGATCTGAAGCGATGTATCCCGTTGTTTTGAGCCGCAATACAAGTTTTCGCGCAGTGCTGAGAGAAAAAGTTTACAGCTCTCTCAGGTCTACTCTTCGAGAACTTGTAAAATCGATGTTCGTGAATCTCGCTAGCTTCGATCTAAAACGATGTATCCCGTTGTTTTCAGCCGGAATACAAGTTCTCTCGCAGTTCTGAGAGAAAAAGTTTAAAGCTTTCTCTCGTCTACTCTCGACGACTAGTAAAATCGATGTTCGTTAATCTCGCTAGTTTCGATTTAAAACGATGTATCCCGTTGTTTTCAGCCGGAATACAAGTTTTCGCGCAGTTCTGAGAGAAAAAGTTTCCACCTTTTTCTCGTCTACTATTCGACGACTAGTAAAATCGACGTTCGTGAATCTCGCTAGATTCGATCAAAAACGATGCATCCCGTTGTTTTGAGCCGGAATACAAGTTTTCGCGCAGTTCTGAGAGAAAAAGTTTACAGCTCTCTCTCGTCTACTCTTCGACGACTTGTAAAATCGATGTTCGTGAATCTCGCTAGTTTCGATCTAAAACGATGCATCCCGTTGTTTTGCACCGGAATACAAGTTTTCGCGCAGTTCTGAAAGAAAAAGTTTACAGCTTTCTCTCGTCTACTCTCAACGACTTGTAAAATCGAAGTGCGTAAATCTCGCTAGTTTCGATCTAAAACGATGTATCCCGTTGTTTTGAGCTGGAATACAAGTTTTCGCGCAGTTCTGAGAGAAAAAGTTTACAGCTCTCTCAGGTCTACCCTTCGAGGACTTGTAAAATCATTGTTAGTGAATCTCGCTAGTTTCGATCTATCGTATCCCGTTGTTTAGAGCCGGAATACAAGTTTTTGCGCAGTTCTGAGAGAAAATGTTTGCACCTTTTTCGCGTCTACTCTTCGACAACTTGTAAAATCGAAGTGCATAAATCTTGCTAGTTTCGATCTAAAACGATGTATCCCGATGTTTTGAGCCTTAATGCAAGTTTTCGCGCAGTTCTGAGAGAAAAAGTTTACAGCTCTCTCACGTCTACTCTTCGACGACTTGTAAAATCGATGTTAGTGAATCTCGCTAGTTTCGATCTAAAACGATGTATCCCGTTGTTTTGAGCCGGAATACAAGTTTTCGCGCAGTTCTGAAAGAAAAAGTTTACAGCTTTCTCTCGTCTACTCTCAACGACTTGTAAAATCGAAGTGCGTAAATCTCGCTAGTTTCGATCTAAAACGATGTATCCCGTTGTTTTGAGCCGGAATACAAGTTTTCGCGAAGTTCTGAGAGAAAATGTTTACACCTTTTTCGCGTCTACTCTTCGAGGACTTGTAAAATCATTGTTAGTGAATCTCGCTAGTTTCGATCTAAAACGATGTATCCCGTTGTTTAGAGCCGGAATACAAGTTTTTGCGCAGTTCTGAGAGAAAATGTTTGCACCTTTTTCGCGTCTACTCTTCGACAACTTGTAAAATCGAAGTGCATAAATCTCGCTAGTTTCGATCTAAAACGATGTATCCCGTTGTTTTGAGCCGGAATACAAGTTTTCGCGCAGTTCTGAGAGAAAAAGTTTACAGCTCTCTCAGGTCTACCCTTCGAGGACTTGTAAAATCATATTTAGTGAATCTCTCTAGTTTCGATCTATCGTATCCCGTTGTTTAGAGCCGGAATACAAGTTTTTCGCAGTTCTGCGAGAAAATGTTTGCACCTTTTTCGCGTCTACTCTTCGACAACTTGTAAAATCGAAGTGCATAAATCTTGCTAGTTTCGATCTAAAACAATGTATCCCGATGTTTTGAGCCTTAATGCAAGTTTTCGCGCAGTTCTGAGAGAAAAAGTTTACACCTTTCTCTCGTCTACTCTTCGACGACTAGTAAAATCGATTATCGTGAATCTCGCTAGTTTCGATCTGAAGCGATGTATCCCGTTGTTTTGAGCCGGAATACAAGTTTTCGCGCAGTGCTGAGAGAAAAAGTTTACAGCTCTCTCAGGTCCACTCTTCGAGGACTTGTAAAATCGATGTTCGTGAATCTCGCTAGCTTCAATCTAAAACGAGGTATCCCGTTGTTTTCAGCCGGAATACAAGTTCTCGCGCAGTTCTGAGAGAAAAAGTGTAAAGCTTTTTCTCGTCTACTCTCGATGATTTGTAAAATCGATATTCGTGTATCTCGCTAGTTTCGATCTAAAACGATGTATCCCGTTGTTTTGAGCCGGAATATAAGTTTTCGCGCAGTTCTGAGAGAAAAAGTTTACACCTTTCTCTCGTCTACTCTTCGACGACTAGTAAAATCGATTATCGTGAATCTCGCTAGTTTCGATCTGAAGCGATGTATCCCGTTGTTTTGAGCCGGAATACAAGTTTTCGCGCAGTTCTGAGAGAAAAAGTTTACAGCTCTCTCACGTCTACTCTTCGACGACTTGTAAAATCGATGTTAGTGAATCTCGCTAGTTTCGAGCTAAAACGATGTATCCCTTTATTTGAGCCGGAATACAAGTTTTCGCGCAGTTCTGAGAGAAAACGTTTACACCTTTTTCGCTCTACTCTTCGACGACTTGTAAAATCGAAGTGCTTAAATCTTCCTAGTTTCGATCTAAAACGATGTATCCTGTTGCTTTGAGCCGGAATACAAGTTTTCGCGCAGTTCTGAGAGAAAACGTTTACACCTTTCTCTCGTCTACTCTTCGATGACTAGTAAAATAGATGTTCGTGAATCTCGCTAGTTTCGATATAAAACGATGTATCCCGTTGTTTTGAGCCGGAATACATGTTTTCGCGCAGTTCTGAGAGAAAAAGTTCACAGCTCTCTCACGTCTACCCTTCGAGGACTTGTAAAATCATTGTTAGTGAATCTCGCTAGTTTCGATCTAAAACGATGTATCCCGTTGTTTAGAGCCGGAATACAAGTTTTTGCGCAGTTCTGAGAGAAAATGTTTGCACCTTTTTCGCGTCTACTCTTCGACAACTTGTAAACTTGAAGTGCATAAATCTTGCTAGTTTCGATCTAAAACGATGTATCCCGATGTTTTGAGCCTTAATACAAGTTTTCGCGCAGTTCTGAGAGAAAAAGTTTACAGCTCTCTCTCGTCTACTCTTCGACGACTTGTAAACACTCGATGTTCGTGAATCTCGCTAGTTTCGATCTAAAACGATGCATCCCGTTGTTTTGAACCGGAATACAAGTTTTCGCGCAGTTCTGAAAGAAAAAGTTTACAGCTTTCTCTCGTCTACTCTCAACGACTTGTAAAATCGAAGTGCGTAAATCTCGCTATTTTCGATCTAAAACGATGTATCCCATTGTTTTGAGCCGAATACAAGTTTTCGCGCAGTTCTGAGAGAAAAAGTTTACAGCTCTCTCAGGTCTACCCTTCGAGGACTTGTAAAATCATTGTTAGTGAATCTCGCTAGTTTCGATCTATCGTATCCCTTTGTTTAGAGCCGGAATACTAGTTTTTGCGCAGTTCTGAGAGAAAATGTTTGCACCTTTTTCGCGTCTACTCTTCCACAACTTGTAAAATCGAAGTGCATAAATCTTGCTAGTTTCGATCTAAAACGATGTATCCCGATGTTTTGAGCCTTAATGCAAGTTTTCGCGCAGTTCTGAGAGAAAAAGTTTACAGCTCTCTCTCGTCTACTCTTCGACGACTTGTAAAATCGATGTTCGTGAATCTCGCTAGTTTCGATCTAAAACGATGTATCCCGTTGTTTTGAGCCGGAATACAAGTTTTCGCGCAGTTCTGAAAGAAAAAGTTTACAGCTTTCTCTCGTCTACTCTCAACGACTTGTAAAATCGAAGTGCGTAAATCTCGCTAGTTTCGATCTAAAACGACGTATCCCGTTGTTTTGAGCCGGAATACAAGTTTTCGCGAAGTTCTGACAGAAAATGTTTACACCTTTTTCGCGTCTACTCTTCGAGGACATGTAAAATCAATGTTCGTGAATCTCGCTAGTTTCGATCTAAAACGATATATCCCTTTATTTGAGCTGGAATACAAGTTTTCGCGCAGTTCTGAGAGAAAAAGTTTACACCTTTTTTGCGTCTACTCTTCGACGACTTGTAAACTCGAAGTGCTTAAATCTTCCTAGTTTCGATCTAAAACGATGTATCCTGTTGCTTTGAGCCGGAATACAAGTTTTCGCGCAGTTCTGAGAGAAAAAGTTTACACCTTTCTCTACTCTACTCTTCGACGACTAGTAAAATCGATAATCGTGAATCTCGCTAGTTTCGATCAGAAGCGATGTATCCCGTTGTTTTGAGCCGGAATACAAGTTTTCGCGTAGTGCTGAGAGAAAAAGTTTACAGCTCTCTCAGGTCCACTCTTAGAGGACTTGTAAAATCGATGTTCGTGAATCTCGCTAGTTTCGATCTAAAATGATGTATCCCGTTGTTTTGAGCCGGAATACAAGTTTTCGCGCAGTTCTGAGAGAAAAAGTTTTCAGCTCTCTCACGTCTACTCTTCGACGACTTGTAAAATCGATGTTCGTGAATCTCGCTAGCTTGGACCTAAAACGATGTATCCCGTTCTTTTGAGTCTGAATACAAGTTTTCGCGCAGTTCTGAGAGAAAACGTTTACAGCTCTCTCTCGTCTACTCTTCGGCGACTTGTAAAATCGATGTTCGTGAATCTCGCTAGTTTCGATCAAAAACGATGCATCCCGTTGTTTTGAGCCGGAATACAAGTTTTCGCGCAGTTCCGAGAGAAAAACTTTACAACTTTCTCTCGTCTACTCTCGATGATTTGTAAAATCGATGTTCGTGAATCTCGCTAGCTTCGATCTAAAACGAGGTATCCCGTTGTTTTCAGCCGGAATACAAGTTCTCGCGCAGTTCTGAGAGAAAAAGTTTAAAGCTTTCTCTCGTCTACTCTCGATGATTTATAAAATCTATATTAGTGTATCTCGCTAGTTTCGATCTAAAACGATGTATCCCGTTGTTTTGAGCCGGAATATATGTTTTAGCGCAGTTCTGAGAGAAAAAGTTTACAGCTCTCTCACGTCTACTCTTCGACGACTTGTAAAATCGATGTTAGTGAATCTCGCTAGTTTCGAGCTAAAACGATGTATCCCTTTATTTGAGCCGGAATACAAGTTTTCGCGCAGTTCTGAGAGAAAAAGTTTACACCTTTTTCGCTCTACTCTTCGACGACTTGTAAAATCGAAGTGCTTAAATCTTCCTAGTTTCGATCTAAAACGATGTATCCTGTTGCTTTGAGCCGGGATATAAGTTTTCGCGCAGTTCTGAGAGAAAAAGTTTACACCTTTCTCTCGTCTACTCTTCGATGACTAGTAAAATAGATGTTCGTGAATCTCGCTAGTTTCGATATAAAACGATGTATCCCGCTGTTTTGAGCCGGAATACATGTTTTCGCGCAGTTCTGAGAGAAAAAGTTCACAGCTCTCTCACGTCTACCCTTCGAGGACTTGTAAAATCATTGTTAGTGAATGTCGCTAGTTTCGATCTAAAACGATGTATCCCGTTGTTTAGAGCCGGAATACAAGTTTTTGCGCAGTTCTGAGAGAAAATGTTTGCACCTTTTTCGCGTCTACTCTTCGACAACTTGTAAAATTGAAGTGCATAAATCTTGCTAGTTTCGATCTAAAACGATGTATCCCGATGTTTTGAGCCTTAATACAAGTTTTCGCGCAGTTCTGAGAGAAAAAGTTTACAGCTCTCTCTCGCCTACTCTTCGACGACTAGTAAAATCGATAATCGTGAATCTCGCTAGTTTCGATCTGAAGCGATGTATCCCGTTGTTTTGAGCCGGAATACAAGTTTTCGCGTAGTACTGAGAGAAAAAGTTTACAGCTCTCTCAGGTCTACTCTTCGACGAGTTGTAAAATCGATGTTCGTGAATATCGCTAGTTTCGATCTAAAATATTGTATCCCGTTGTTTTGAGCCGGAATACAAGTTTTCGCGCAGTTCTGAGAGAAAAAGTTTACAGCTCTCTCAGGTCTACCCTTCGAGGACTTGTAAAATCATTGTTAGTGAATCTCGCTAGTTTCGATCTATCGTATCCCTTTGTTTAGAGCCGGAATACCAGTTTTTGCGCAGTTCTGAGAGAAAATGTTTGCACCTTTTTCGCGTCTACTCTTCGACAACCTGTAAAATCGAAGTGCATAAATCTTGCTAGTTTCGATCTAAAACGATGTATTCCGATGTTTTGAGCCTTAATGCAAGTTTTCGCGCAGTTCTAAGAGAAAAAGTTTACAGCTCTCTCTCGTCTACTCTTCGACGACTTGTAAAATCGATGTTCGTGAATCTCGCTAGTTTCGATCTAAAACGATGTATCCCGTTGTTTTGAGCCGGAATACAAGTTTTCGCGCAGTTCTGAAAGAAAAAGTTTACAGCTTTCTCTCGTCTACTCTCAACGTCTTGTAAAATCGAAGTGCGTAAATCTCGCTAGTTTCGATCTAAAACGATGTATCCCGTTGTTTTGAGCCGGAATACAAGTTTTCGCGAAGTTCTGAGAGAAAATGTTTACACCTTTTTCGCGTCTACTCTTCGAGGACATGTAAAATCAATGTTCGTGAATCTCGCTAGTTTCGATCTAAAACGATATATCCCTTTATTTGAGCCGGAATACAAGTTTTCGCGCAGTTCTGAGAGAAAAAGTTTACACCTTTTTCGCGTCTACTCTTCGACGACTTGTAAACTCGAAGTGCTTAAATCTTCCTAGTTTCGATCTAAAACGATGTATCCTGTTCCTTTGAGCCGGAATACAAGTTTTCGCGCAGTTCTGAGAGAAAAAGTTTACAGCTTTCTCTCGTCTACTCTCGACGACTTGTAAAATTGAAGTGCGTAAATCTCGCTAGTTTCGATCTAAAACGATGTATCCCGTTGTTTTGAGCCTTAATACAAGTTTTCGCGCAGTTCTGAGAGAAAAATTTTACACCTTTTTCGCGTCTACTCTTCGACGACTTGTAAAATCGAAGTGCGTAAATCTTGCTAGTTTCGATATAAAACGATGTATCCCGTTCTTTTGAGCCGGAATACAAGTTTTCGCGCAGTTCTGAGAGAAAAAGTTTACACCTTTCTCTCGTTTACTATTCGACGACTAGTAAAATCGATGTTCGTGATTCTCGCTAGTTTCGATCTAAAACGATGTATCCCGTTGATTTCAGCCGGAATACAAGTTCTCGCGCAGTTCTGAGAGAAAAAGTTTAAAGCTTTCTCTCGTCTACTCTCGATGATTTGTAAAATCGATGTTCGTGTATCTCGCTAGTTTCGATCTAAAACGATGTATCCCGTTGTTTTGAGCCGGAATATAAGTTTGCGCGCAGTTCTGAGAGAAAAAGTTTACAGCTCTCTCACGTCTACTCTTCGACGACTTGTAAAATCGATGTTAATGAATCTCGCTAGTTTTGATCTAAAACGATGTATCCCTTTATTTGAGCCGGAATACAAGTTTTCGCACAGTTCTGAGAGAAAAAGTTTACACCTTTTTCGCGTCTACTCTTCCACAACTTGTAAAATCGAAGTGCATAAATCTTGCTAGTTTCGATCTAAAACGATGTATCCCGATGTTTTGAGCCTTAATGCAAGTTTTCGCGCAGTTCTGAGAGAAAAAGTTTACAGCTCTCTCTCGTCTACTCTTCGACGACTTGTAAAATCGATGTTCGTGAATCTCGCTAGTTTCGATCTAAAACGATGTATCCCGTTGTTTTGAGCCGGAATACAAGTTTTCGCGCAGTTCTGAAAGAAAAAGTTTACAGCTTTCTCTCGTCTACTCTCAACGACTTGTAAAATCGAAGTGCGTAAATCTCGCTAGTTTCGATCTAAAACGACGTATCCCGTTGTTTTGAGCCGGAATACAAGTTTTCGCGAAGTTCTGAAAGAAAATGTTTACACCTTTTTCGCGTCTACTCTTCGAGGACATGTAAAATCAATGTTCGTGAATCTCGCTAGTTTCGATCTAAAACGATATATCCCTTTATTTGAGCTGGAATACAAGTTTTCGCGCAGTTCTGAGAGAAAAAGTTTACACCTTTTTTGCGTCTACTCTTCGACGACTTGTAAACTCGAAGTGCTTAAATCTTCCTAGTTTCGATCTAAAACGATGTATCCTGTTGCTTTGAGCCGGAATACAAGTTTTCGCGCAGTTCTGAAAGAAAATGTTTACACCTTTTTCGCGTCTACTCTTCGAGGACATGTAAAATCAATGTTCGTGAATCTCGCTAGTTTCGATCTAAAACGATATATCCCTTTATTTGAGCTGGAATACAAGTTTTCGCGCAGTTCTGAGAGAAAAAGTTTACACCTTTTTTGCGTCTACTCTTCGACGACTTGTAAACTCGAAGTGCTTAAATCTTCCTAGTTTCGATCTAAAACGATGTATCCTGTTGCTTTGAGCCGGGATATAAGTTTTCGCGCAGTTCTGAGAGAAAAAGTTTACACCTTTCTCTCGTCTACTCTTCGATGACTAGTAAAATAGATGTTCGTGAATCTCGCTAGTTTCGATATAAAACGATGTATCCCGCTGTTTTGAGCCGGAATACATGTTTTCGCGCAGTTCTGAGAGAAAAAGTTCACAGCTCTCTCACGTCTACCCTTCGAGGACTTGTAAAATCATTGTTAGTGAATGTCGCTAGTTTCGATCTAAAACGATGTATCCCGTTGTTTAGAGCCGGAATACAAGTTTTTGCGCAGTTCTGAGAGAAAATGTTTGCACCTTTTTCGCGTCTACTCTTCGACAACTTGTAAAATTGAAGTGCATAAATCTCGCTAGTTTCGATCTAAAATGATGTATCCCGTTGTTTTGAGCCGGAATACAAGTTCTCGCGCAGTTCTGAGAGAAAAAGTTTTCAGCTCTCTCACGTCTACTCTTCGACGACTTGTAAAATCGATGTTCGTGAATCCCGCTAGTTTCGATCTAAAACGATGCATACCGTTGTTTTGAGCCGGAATACAAGTTTTCGCGCAGTTCTGAGAGGAAAAGTTTCCACCTTTTTCTCGTCTACTGTTCGACGACTAGTAAAATCGATGTTCGTGAATTTTGCTAGTTTCGATCTAAAACGATGTATCCCTTTGTTTTGAGCCGGAATACAAGTTTTCACACACATTTCTGAGAGAAAAAGTTTACACCTTTCTCTCGTCTACTCTTCGACGACTAGTAAAATCGATAATCGTGAATCTCGCTAGTTTCGATCAAAAACGATGCATCCCGTTGTTTTGAGCCGGAATACAAGTTTTCGAGCAGTTCTGAGAGAACAACTTTACAACTTTCTCTCGTCTACTCTCGATGATTTGTAAAATCGATGTTCGTGAATCTCGCTAACTTCGATCTAAAACGATGTATCCCGTTGTTTTCAGCCGGAATACAAGTTCTCGGGCAGTTCTGAGAGAAAAAGTTTAAAGCTTTCTCTGATCTTCTCTCGACGACTTGTAAAATTGAAGAGCGTAAATCTCGCTAGTTTCGATCTAAAACGATGCATCCCGTTGTTTTAGGCCTTAATACAATTTTTCGCGCAGTTTTGCGAGAAAAAGTTTACAGCTCTCTCTCACCTACTCTTCGACGACTTCTAAAATCGATGTTCGTGAATTTTGCTAGTTTCGATCTAAAACGATGTATTCCTTTGTTTTGAGCCGGAATACAAGTTTTCGCGCAGTTCTGAGAGAAAACGTTTACAGCTCTCTCACGTCTACCCTTCGAGGACTTGTAAATCGATGTTAGTGACTCTCGCTAGTTTTGATCTAAAACGATGTATCCCGTTGTTTAGATCCGGAATACAAGTTTTTGCGCAGTTCTGAGAGAAAATGTTTGCACCTTTTTCGCGTCTACTCTTCGACAACTTGTAAAATCGAAGTGCATAAATCTTGCTAGTTTCGATCTAAAACGATGTATCCCGTTGTTTTGAGCCTTAATACAAGTTTTCGCGCAGTTCTGAGAGAAAACGTTTACAGCTCTCTCTCGTCTACTCTTCGACGACTTGTAAAATCGATGTTCGTGAATCTCGCTAGTTTCGATCTAAAACGATGTATCCCGTTGTTTTGAGCCGGAATACAAGTTTTCGCGCAGTTCTGAAAGAAAAAGTCTACAGCTTTCTCTCGTCTACTCTCAACGAGTTGTAAAATCGAAGTGCGTAAATCTCGCTAGTTTCGATCTAAAACAATGTATCCCGTTGTTTTGAGCCGGAATACAAGATTTCGCGCAGTTGTGAGAGATAAGTTTACACCTTTCTCTCGTCTACTCTTCGAGGACTTGTAAAATCGATGTTCGTGAATCTCGCTAGTTTCAATCTCAAACGATGTATCCTTTTATTTTGAGCCGGAATACAAGTTTTCGCGCAGTTCTGAGAGAAAAAGTTTACACCTTTCTCTCGTCTACTCTTCGACGACTAGTAAAATCGATTATCGTGAATCTCGCTAGTTTCGATCTGAAGCGATGTATCCCGTTGTTTTGAGCTGCAATACAAGTTTTCGCGCAGTGCTGAGAGAAAAAGTTTACACCTTTTCGCGTCTACTCTTCGACAACTTGTAAAATCGAAGTGCGTAAATCTTGCTAGTTTCAATCTAAAACGATGTATCCCTTTGTTTTGAGCCGGAATACAAGTTTTCGCGCAGTTCTGAGAGAAAAAGTTTAAAGCTTTCTCTGATCTTCTCTCGACGACTTGTAAAATTGAAGAGCGTAAATCTCGCTAGTTTCGATCTGAAGCGATGTATCCCGTTGTTTTCAGCCGGAATACAAGTTCTCGCGCAGTTCTGAGAGAAAAAGTTTTCAGCTCTCTCACGTCTACTCTTCGACGACTTGTAAAATCGATGTTCGTGAATCCCGCTAGTTTCGATCTAAAACGATGCATACCGTTGTTTTGAGCCAGAATACAAGTTTTCGCGCAGTTCTGAGAGAAAAAGTTTCCAACTTTTTCTCGTCTACTGTTCGACGACTAGTAAAATCGATGTTCGTGAATGTCGCTAGTTTCGATCTAAAACAATGTATCCCTTTGTTTTGAGCCGGAATACAAGTTTTCGCGCAGTTCTGAGAGAAAACGTTTACACCTCTCTCTCGTCTACTCTTCGACGACTAGTAAAATCGATTATCGTGAATCTCGCTAGTTTCGATCTGAAGCGATGTATCCCGTTGTTTTGAGCCGCAATACAAGTTTTCGCGCAGTGCTGAGAGAAAAAGTTTACAGCTCTCTCAGGTCTACTCTTCGAGAACTTGTAAAATCGATGTTCGTGAATATCGCTAGCTTCGATTTAAAACGATGTATCCCGTTGTTTTCAGCCGGAATACAAGTTCTCGCGCTGTTCTGAGAGAAAAAGTTTCCACCTTTTTCTCGTCTACTATTCGACGACTAGTAAAATCGATGTTCGTGAATCTCGCTAGTTTCGATCAAAAACGATGCATCCCGTTGATTTGAGCCGGAATACAAGTTTTCGCGCAGTTCTGAGAGAACAACTTTACAACTTTCGTCTACTCTCGATGATTTGTAAACTCGATGTTCGTGAATCTCGCTAACTTCGATCTAAAACGATGTATCCCGTTGTTTTCAGCCGGAATACAAGTTCTCGGGCTGTTCTGAGAGAAAAAGTTTAAAGCTTTCTGTGATCTTCTCTCGACGACTTGTAAAATTGAAGAGCGTAAATCTCGCTAGTTTCGATCTAAAACGATGTATCCCGTTGTTTTAGGCCTTAATACAATTTTTCGCGCAGTTCTGAAAGAAAAAGTTTACAGCTCTCTCTCGCCTACTCTTCGACGACTTCTCAAATCGATGTTCGTGAATTTTGCTAGTTTCGATCTAAAACGATGTATCCCTTTGTTTTGAGCCGGAATACAAGTTTTCGCACAGTTCTGAGAGAAAAAGTTTACACCTTTCTCTCGTCTACTCTTCGACGACTAGTAAAATCGATAATCGTGAATCTCGCTTGTTTCGATCTGAAGCGATGTATCCCGTTGTTTTCAGCCGGAATACAAGTTTTCGCGCAGTGCTGAGAGAAAAAGTTTACAGCTCTCTCAGGTCCACTCTTCGAGGACTTGTAAAATCGATGTTCCTGAATCTCGCTAGTTTCGATCTAAAATGATGTATCCCGTTGTTTTGAGCCGGAATACAAGTTCTCGCGCAGATCTGAGAGAAAAAGTTTTCAGCTCTCTCACGTCTACTCTTCGACGACTTGTAAAATCGATGTTCGTGAATCCCGCTAGTTTCGATCTAAATCGATGCATACCGTTGTTTTGAGCCGGAATACAAGTTTTCGCGCAGTTCTGAGAGGAAAAGTTTCCACCTTTTTCTCGTCTACTGTTCGACGACTAGTAAAATCGATGTTCGTGAATCTCCCTAGTTTCGATCAAAAACGATGCATCCCGTTGTTTTGAGCCGGAATACAAGTTTTCGAGCAGTTCTGAGAGAACAACTTTACAACTTTCTCTCCTCTACTCTCGATGATTTGTAAAATCGATGTTCGTGAATCTCGCTAACTTCGATCTAAAACGATGTATACCGTTGTTTTCAGCCGGAATACAAGTTCTCGGGCAGTTCTGAGAGAAAAAGTTTTTAAAGCTTTCTCTGATCTTCTCTCGACGACTTGTAAAATTGAAGAGCGTAAATCTCGCTAGTTTCGATCTGAAGCGATGTATTCCGTTGTTTTCAGCCGGAATACAAGTTCTCGCGCAGTTCTGAGAGAAAAAGTTTTCAGCTCTCTCACGTCTACTCTTCGACGACTTGTAAAATCGATGTTCGTGAATCCCGCTAGTTTCGATCTAAAACGATGCATACCGTTGTTTTGAGCCGGAATACAAGTTTTCGCGCAGTTCTGAGAGAAAAAGTTTCCACCTTTTTCTCGTCTACTGTTCGACGACTAGTAAAATCGATGTTCGTGAATCTCGCTAGTTTCGATCTAAAACAATGTATCCCTTTGTTTTGAGCCGGAATACAAGTTTTCGCGCAGTTCTGAGAGAAAAAGTTTACACCTCTCTCTCGTCTACTCTTCGACGACTAGTAAAATCGATTATCGTGAATCTCGCTAGTTTCGATCTGAAGCGATGTATCCCGTTGTTTTGAGCCGCAATACAAATTTTCGCGCAGTGCTGAGAGAAAACGTTTACAGCTCTCTCAGGTCTACTCTTCGAGAACTTGTAAAATCGATGTTCGTGAATCTCGCTAGCTTCGATCTAAAACGATGTGTCCCGTTGTTTTCAGCCGGAATACAAGTTCTCGCGCAGTTCTGAGAGAAAAAGTTTAAAGCTTTCTCTCGTCTACTCTCGACGACTAGTAAAATCGATGTTCGTTAATCTCGCTAGTTTCAATCTAAAACGATGTATCCCGTTGTTTTCAGCCTGAATACAAGTTTTCGCGCAGTTCTGAGAGAAAAAGTTTACAGCTCTCTCTCACCTACTCTTCGACGACTAGTAAAATCGATGTTCGTGAATCTCGCTAGTTTCGATCAAAAACGATGCATCCCGTTGATTTGAGCCGGAATACAAGTTTTCGCGCAGTTTTGAGAGAACAACTCTACAACTTTCTCTCGTCTACTCTCGATGATTTGTAAAATCGATGTTCGTGAATCTCGCTAACTTCGATCTAAAACGATGTATCCCGTTGTTTTCAGCCGGAATACAAGTTCTCGGGCAGTTCTGAGAGAAAAAGTTTAAAGCTTTCCCTGATCTTCTCTCGACGACTTGTAAAATTGAAGAGCGTAAATCTCTCTAGTTTCGATCTAAAACGATGTATCCCGTTGTTTTAAGCCTTAATACAATTTTTCGCGCAGTTCTGCGAGAAAAAGTTTACAGCTCTCTCTCACCTACTCTTCGACGACTTCTAAAATCGATGTTCGTGAATTTTGCTAGTTTCGATCTAAAACGATGTATCCCTTTGTTTTGAGCCGGAATACAAGTTTTCGCACAGTTCTGAGAGAAAAAGTTTACACCTTTCTCTCGTCTACTCTTCGGCGACTAGTAAAATCGATGTTCGTGAATCTCGCTAGTTTCGATCTAAAACGATGTATCCTGTTGTTTTGAGCCGGAATACAAGTTTTCGCGCAGTTCTGAGAGAAAACGTTTACCGCTCTCTCACGTCTACCCTTCGAGGACTTGTAAATCGATGTTAGTGACTCTCGCTAGTTTTGATCTAAAACGATGTATCCCGTTGTTTAGATCCGGAATACAAGTTTTTGCGCAGTTCTGAGAGAAAATGTTTTCACCTTTTTCGCGTCTACTCTTCGACAACTTGTAAAATCGAAGTGCATAAATCTTGCTAGTTTCGATCTAAAACGATGTATCCCGTTGTTTTGAGCCTTAATACAAGTTTTCGCGCAGTTCTGAGAGAAAACGTTTACACCTTTCTCTCGTCTGCTCTTCGACGACTAGTAAAATCGATTATCGTGAATCTCGCTAGTTTCGATCTGAAGCGATGTATCCCGTTGTTTTGAGCTGCAATACAAGTTTTCGCGCAGTTCTGAGAGAAAAAGTTTCCACCTTTTTCTCGTCTACTGTTCGACGACTAGTAAAATCGATGTTCGTGAATCTCGCTAGTTTCGATCTAAAACAATGTATCCCTTTGTTTTGAGCCGGAATACAAGTTTTCGCGCAGTTCTGAGAGAAAAAGTTTACACCTCTCTCTCGTCTACTCTTCGACGACTAGTAAAATCGATTATCGTGAATCTCGCTAGTTTCGATCTGAAGCGATGTATCCCGTTGTTTTGAGCCGCAATACAAGTTTTCGCGCAGTGCTGAGAGAAAACGTTTACAGCTCTCTCAGGTCTACTCTTCGAGAACTTGTAAAATCGATGTTCGTGAATCTCGCTAGCTTCGATCTAAAACGATGTGTCCCGTTGTTTTCAGCCGGAATACAAGTTCTCGCGCAGTTCTGAGAGAAAAAGTTTAAAGCTTTCTCTCGTCTACTCTCGACGACTAGTAAAATCGATGTTCGTTAATCTCGCTAGTTTCAATCTAAAACGATGTATCCCGTTGTTTTCAGCCTGAATACAAGTTTTCGCGCAGTTCTGAGAGAAAAAGTTTCCACCTTTTTCTCGTCTACTATTCGACGACTAGTAAAATCGATGTTCGTGAATCTCGCTAGTTTCGATCAAAAACGATGCATCCCGTTGATTTGAGCCGGAATACAAGTTTTCGCGCAGTTCTGAGAGAACAACTTTACAACTTTCGTCTACTCTCGATGATTTGTAAACTCGATGTTCGTGAATCTCGCTAACTTCGATCTAAAACGATGTATCCCGTTGTTTTCAGCCGGAATACAAGTTCTCGGGCTGTTCTGAGAGAAAAAGTTTAAAGCTTTCTGTGATCTTCTCTCGACGACTTGTAAAATTGAAGAGCGTAAATCTCGCTAGTTTCGATCTAAAACGATGTATCCCGTTGTTTTAGGCCTTAATACAATTTTTCGCGCAGTTCTGAAAGAAAAAGTTTACAGCTCTCTCTCGCCTACTCTTCGACGACTTCTCAAATCGATGTTCGTGAATTTTGCTAGTTTCGATCTAAAACGATGTATCCCTTTGTTTTGAGCCGGAATACAAGTTTTCGCACAGTTCTGAGAGAAAAAGTTTACACCTTTCTCTCGTCTACTCTTCGACGACTAGTAAAATCGATAATCGTGAATCTCGCTTGTTTCGATCTGAAGCGATGTATCCCGTTGTTTTCAGCCGGAATACAAGTTTTCGCGCAGTGCTGAGAGAAAAAGTTTACAGCTCTCTCAGGTCCACTCTTCGAGGACTTGTAAAATCGATGTTCCTGAATCTCGCTAGTTTCGATCTAAAATGATGTATCCCGTTGTTTTGAGCCGGAATACAAGTTCTCGCGCAGATCTGAGAGAAAAAGTTTTCAGCTCTCTCACGTCTACTCTTCGACGACTTGTAAAATCGATGTTCGTGAATCCCGCTAGTTTCGATCTAAATCGATGCATACCGTTGTTTTGAGCCGGAATACAAGTTTTCGCGCAGTTCTGAGAGGAAAAGTTTCCACCTTTTTCTCGTCTACTGTTCGACGACTAGTAAAATCGATGTTCGTGAATCTCCCTAGTTTCGATCAAAAACGATGCATCCCGTTGTTTTGAGCCGGAATACAAGTTTTCGAGCAGTTCTGAGAGAACAACTTTACAACTTTCTCTCGTCTACTCTCGATGATTTGTAAAATCGATGTTCGTGAATCTCGCTAACTTCGATCTAAAACGATGTATACCGTTGTTTTCAGCCGGAATACAAGTTCTCGGGCAGTTCTGAGAGAAAAAGTTTTTAAAGCTTTCTCTGATCTTCTCTCGACGACTTGTAAAATTGAAGAGCGTAAATCTCGCTAGTTTCGATCTGAAGCGATGTATTCCGTTGTTTTCAGCCGGAATACAAGTTCTCGCGCAGTTCTGAGAGAAAAAGTTTTCAGCTCTCTCACGTCTACTCTTCGACGACTTGTAAAATCGATGTTCGTGAATCCCGCTAGTTTCGATCTAAAACGATGCATACCGTTGTTTTGAGCCGGAATACAAGTTTTCGCGCAGTTCTGAGAGAAAAAGTTTCCACCTTTTTCTCGTCTACTGTTCGACGACTAGTAAAATCGATGTTCGTGAATCTCGCTAGTTTCGATCTAAAACAATGTATCCCTTTGTTTTGAGCCGGAATACAAGTTTTCGCGCAGTTCTGAGAGAAAAAGTTTACACCTCTCTCTCGTCTACTCTTCGACGACTAGTAAAATCGATTATCGTGAATCTCGCTAGTTTCGATCTGAAGCGATGTATCCCGTTGTTTTGAGCCGCAATACAAATTTTCGCGCAGTGCTGAGAGAAAACGTTTACAGCTCTCTCAGGTCTACTCTTCGAGAACTTGTAAAATCGATGTTCGTGAATCTCGCTAGCTTCGATCTAAAACGATGTGTCCCGTTGTTTTCAGCCGGAATACAAGTTCTCGCGCAGTTCTGAGAGAAAAAGTTTAAAGCTTTCTCTCGTCTACTCTCGACGACTAGTAAAATCGATGTTCGTTAATCTCGCTAGTTTCAATCTAAAACGATGTATCCCGTTGTTTTCAGCCTGAATACAAGTTTTCGCGCAGTTCTGAGAGAAAAAGTTTCCACCTTTTTCTCGTCTACTATTCGACGACTAGTAAAATCGATGTTCGTGAATCTCGCTAGTTTCGATCAAAAACGATGCATCCCGTTGATTTGAGCTGGAATACAAGTTTTCGCGCAGTTTTGAGAGAACAACTCTACAACTTTCTCTCGTCTACTCTCGATGATTTGTAAAATCGATGTTCGTGAATCTCGCTAACTTCGATCTAAAACGATGTATCCCGTTGTTTTCAGCCGGAATACAAGTTCTCGGGCAGTTCTGAGAGAAAAAGTTTAAAGCTTTCCCTGATCTTCTCTCGACGACTTGTAAAATTGAAGAGCGTAAATCTCTCTAGTTTCGATCTAAAACGATGTATCCCGTTGTTTTAAGCCTTAATACAATTTTTCGCGCAGTTCTGCGAGAAAAAGTTTACAGCTCTCTCTCACCTACTCTTCGACGACTTCTAAAATCGATGTTCGTGAATTTTGCTAGTTTCGATCTAAAACGATGTATCCCTTTGTTTTGAGCCGGAATACAAGTTTTCGCACAGTTCTGAGAGAAAAAGTTTACACCTTTCTCTCGTCTACTCTCGATGATTTGTAAAATCGATGTTCGTGAATCTCGCTAACTTCGATCTAAAACGATGTATCCCGTTGTTTTCAGCCGGAATACAAGTTCTCGGGCAGTTCTGAGAGAAAAAGTTTAAAGCTTTCCCTGATCTTCTCTCGACGACTTGTAAAATTGAAGAGCGTAAATCTCTCTAGTTTCGATCTAAAACGATGTATCCCGTTGTTTTAAGCCTTAATACAATTTTTCGCGCAGTTCTGCGAGAAAAAGTTTACAGCTCTCTCTCACCTACTCTTCGACGACTAGTAAAATCGATGTTCGTGAATCTCGCTAGTTTCGATCAAAAACGATGCATCCCGTTGATTTGAGCCGGAATACAAGTTTTCGCGCAGTTTTGAGAGAACAACTCTACAACTTTCTCTCGTCTACTCTCGATGATTTGTAAAATCGATGTTCGTGAATCTCGCTAACTTCGATCTAAAACGATGTATCCCGTTGTTTTCAGCCGGAATACAAGTTCTCGGGCAGTTCTGAGAGAAAAAGTTTAAAGCTTTCCCTGATCTTCTCTCGACGACTTGTAAAATTGAAGAGCGTAAATCTCTCTAGTTTCGATCTAAAACGATGTATCCCGTTGTTTTAAGCCTTAATACAATTTTTCGCGCAGTTCTGCGAGAAAAAGTTTACAGCTCTCTCTCACCTACTCTTCGACGACTTCTAAAATCGATGTTCGTGAATTTTGCTAGTTTCGATCTAAAACGATGTATCCCTTTGTTTTGAGCCGGAATACAAGTTTTCGCACAGTTCTGAGAGAAAAAGTTTACACCTTTCTCTCGTCTACTCTTCGGCGACTAGTAAAATCGATGTTCGTGAATCTCGCTAGTTTCGATCTAAAACGATGTATCCTGTTGTTTTGAGCCGGAATACAAGTTTTCGCGCAGTTCTGAGAGAAAACGTTTACCGCTCTCTCACGTCTACCCTTCGAGGACTTGTAAATCGATGTTAGTGACTCTCGCTAGTTTTGATCTAAAACGATGTATCCCGTTGTTTAGATCCGGAATACAAGTTTTTGCGCAGTTCTGAGAGAAAATGTTTTCACCTTTTTCGCGTCTACTCTTCGACAACTTGTAAAATCGAAGTGCATAAATCTTGCTAGTTTCGATCTAAAACGATGTATCCCGTTGTTTTGAGCCTTAATACAAGTTTTCGCGCAGTTCTGAGAGAAAACGTTTACACCTTTCTCTCGTCTGCTCTTCGACGACTAGTAAAATCGATTATCGTGAATCTCGCTAGTTTCGATCTGAAGCGATGTATCCCGTTGTTTTGAGCTGCAATACAAGTTTTCGCGCAGTTCTGAGAGAAAAAGTTTCCACCTTTTTCTCGTCTACTGTTCGACGACTAGTAAAATCGATGTTCGTGAATCTCGCTAGTTTCGATCTAAAACAATGTATCCCTTTGTTTTGAGCCGGAATACAAGTTTTCGCGCAGTTCTGAGAGAAAAAGTTTACACCTCTCTCTCGTCTACTCTTCGACGACTAGTAAAATCGATTATCGTGAATCTCGCTAGTTTCGATCTGAAGCGATGTATCCCGTTGTTTTGAGCCGCAATACAAGTTTTCGCGCAGTGCTGAGAGAAAAAGTTTACAGCTCTCTCAGGTCTACTCTTCGAGAACTTGTAAAATCGATGTTCGTGAATCTCGCTAGCTTCGATCTAAAACGATGTATCCCGTTGTTTTCAGCCGGAATACAAGTTCTCGCGCAGTTCTGAGAGAAAAAGTTTAAAGCTTTCTCTCGTCTACTCTCGACGACTAGTAAAATCGATGTTCGTTAATCTCGCTAGTTTCGATTTAAAACGATGTATCCCGTTGTTTTCAGCCGGAATACAAGTTTTCGCGCAGTTCTGAGAGAAAAAGTTTCCACCTTTTTCTCGTCTACTATTCGACGACTAGTAAAATCGACGTTCGTGAATCTCGCTAGATTCGATCAAAAACGATGCATCCCGTTGTTTTGAGCCGGAATACAAGTTTTCGCGCAGTTCTGAGAGAAAAAGTTTACAGCTCTCTCTCGTCTACTCTTCGACGACTTGTAAAATCGATGTTCGTGAATCTCGCTAGTTTCGATCTAAAACGATGCATCCCGTTGTTTTGCACCGGAATACAAGTTTTCGCGCAGTTCTGAAAGAAAAAGTTTACAGCTTTCTCTCGTCTACTCTCAACGACTTGTAAAATCGAAGTGCGTAAATCTCGCTAGTTTCGATCTAAAACGATGTATCCCGTTGTTTTGAGCTGGAATACAAGTTTTCGCGCAGTTCTGAGAGAAAAAGTTTACAGCTCTCTCAGGTCTACCCTTCGAGGACTTGTAAAATCATTGTTAGTGAATCTCGCTAGTTTCGATCTATCGTATCCCGTTGTTTAGAGCCGGAATACAAGTTTTTGCGCAGTTCTGAGAGAAAATGTTTGCACCTTTTTCGCGTCTACTCTTCGACAACTTGTAAAATCGAAGTGCATAAATCTTGCTAGTTTCGATCTAAAACGATGTATCCCGATGTTTTGAGCCTTAATACAAGTTCTCGCGCAGTTCTGAGAGAAAAAGTTTTCAGCTCTCTCACGTCTACTCTTCGACGACTTGTAAAATCGATGTTCGTGAATCCCGCTAGTTTCGATCTAAAACGATGCATACCGTTGTTTTGAGCCGGAATACAAGTTTTCGCGCAGTTCTGAGAGAAAAAGTTTCCACCTTTTTCTCGTCTACTGTTCGACGACTAGTAAAATCGATGTTCGTGAATCTCGCTAGTTTCGATCTAAAACAATGTATCCCTTTGTTTTGAGCCGGAATACAAGTTTTCGCGCAGTTCTGAGAGAAAAAGTTTACACCTCTCTCTCGTCTACTCTTCGACGACTAGTAAAATCGATTATCGTGAATCTCGCTAGTTTCGATCTGAAGCGATGTATCCCGTTGTTTTGAGCCGCAATACAAATTTTCGCGCAGTGCTGAGAGAAAACGTTTACAGCTCTCTCAGGTCTACTCTTCGAGAACTTGTAAAATCGATGTTCGTGAATCTCGCTAGCTTCGATCTAAAACGATGTGTCCCGTTGTTTTCAGCCGGAATACAAGTTCTCGCGCAGTTCTGAGAGAAAAAGTTTAAAGCTTTCTCTCGTCTACTCTCGACGACTAGTAAAATCGATGTTCGTTAATCTCGCTAGTTTCAATCTAAAACGATGTATCCCGTTGTTTTCAGCCTGAATACAAGTTTTCGCGCAGTTCTGAGAGAAAAAGTTTCCACCTTTTTCTCGTCTACTATTCGACGACTAGTAAAATCGATGTTCGTGAATCTCGCTAGTTTCGATCAAAAACGATGCATCCCGTTGATTTGAGCCGGAATACAAGTTTTCGCGCAGTTCTGAGAGAACAACTTTACAACTTTCGTCTACTCTCGATGATTTGTAAACTCGATGTTCGTGAATCTCGCTAACTTCGATCTAAAACGATGTATCCCGTTGTTTTCAGCCGGAATACAAGTTCTCGGGCTGTTCTGAGAGAAAAAGTTTAAAGCTTTCTGTGATCTTCTCTCGACGACTTGTAAAATTGAAGAGCGTAAATCTCGCTAGTTTCGATCTAAAACGATGTATCCCGTTGTTTTAGGCCTTAATACAATTTTTCGCGCAGTTCTGAAAGAAAAAGTTTACAGCTCTCTCTCGCCTACTCTTCGACGACTTCTCAAATCGATGTTCGTGAATTTTGCTAGTTTCGATCTAAAACGATGTATCCCTTTGTTTTGAGCCGGAATACAAGTTTTCGCACAGTTCTGAGAGAAAAAGTTTACACCTTTCTCTCGTCTACTCTTCGACGACTAGTAAAATCGATAATCGTGAATCTCGCTTGTTTCGATCTGAAGCGATGTATCCCGTTGTTTTCAGCCGGAATACAAGTTTTCGCGCAGTGCTGAGAGAAAAAGTTTACAGCTCTCTCAGGTCCACTCTTCGAGGACTTGTAAAATCGATGTTCCTGAATCTCGCTAGTTTCGATCTAAAATGATGTATCCCGTTGTTTTGAGCCGGAATACAAGTTCTCGCGCAGATCTGAGAGAAAAAGTTTTCAGCTCTCTCACGTCTACTCTTCGACGACTTGTAAAATCGATGTTCGTGAATCCCGCTAGTTTCGATCTAAATCGATGCATACCGTTGTTTTGAGCCGGAATACAAGTTTTCGCGCAGTTCTGAGAGGAAAAGTTTCCACCTTTTTCTCGTCTACTGTTCGACGACTAGTAAAATCGATGTTCGTGAATCTCCCTAGTTTCGATCAAAAACGATGCATCCCGTTGTTTTGAGCCGGAATACAAGTTTTCGAGCAGTTCTGAGAGAACAACTTTACAACTTTCTCTCGTCTACTCTCGATGATTTGTAAAATCGATGTTCGTGAATCTCGCTAACTTCGATCTAAAACGATGTATACCGTTGTTTTCAGCCGGAATACAAGTTCTCGGGCAGTTCTGAGAGAAAAAGTTTTTAAAGCTTTCTCTGATCTTCTCTCGACGACTTGTAAAATTGAAGAGCGTAAATCTCGCTAGTTTCGATCTGAAGCGATGTATTCCGTTGTTTTCAGCCGGAATACAAGTTCTCGCGCAGTTCTGAGAGAAAAAGTTTTCAGCTCTCTCACGTCTACTCTTCGACGACTTGTAAAATCGATGTTCGTGAATCCCGCTAGTTTCGATCTAAAACGATGCATACCGTTGTTTTGAGCCGGAATACAAGTTTTCGCGCAGTTCTGAGAGAAAAAGTTTCCACCTTTTTCTCGTCTACTGTTCGACGACTAGTAAAATCGATGTTCGTGAATCTCGCTAGTTTCGATCTAAAACAATGTATCCCTTTGTTTTGAGCCGGAATACAAGTTTTCGCGCAGTTCTGAGAGAAAAAGTTTACACCTCTCTCTCGTCTACTCTTCGACGACTAGTAAAATCGATTATCGTGAATCTCGCTAGTTTCGATCTGAAGCGATGTATCCCGTTGTTTTGAGCCGCAATACAAATTTTCGCGCAGTGCTGAGAGAAAACGTTTACAGCTCTCTCAGGTCTACTCTTCGAGAACTTGTAAAATCGATGTTCGTGAATCTCGCTAGCTTCGATCTAAAACGATGTGTCCCGTTGTTTTCAGCCGGAATACAAGTTCTCGCGCAGTTCTGAGAGAAAAAGTTTAAAGCTTTCTCTCGTCTACTCTCGACGACTAGTAAAATCGATGTTCGTTAATCTCGCTAGTTTCAATCTAAAACGATGTATCCCGTTGTTTTCAGCCTGAATACAAGTTTTCGCGCAGTTCTGAGAGAAAAAGTTTCCACCTTTTTCTCGTCTACTATTCGACGACTAGTAAAATCGATGTTCGTGAATCTCGCTAGTTTCGATCAAAAACGATGCATCCCGTTGATTTGAGCCGGAATACAAGTTTTCGCGCAGTTTTGAGAGAACAACTCTACAACTTTCTCTCGTCTACTCTCGATGATTTGTAAAATCGATGTTCGTGAATCTCGCTAACTTCGATCTAAAACGATGTATCCCGTTGTTTTCAGCCGGAATACAAGTTCTCGGGCAGTTCTGAGAGAAAAAGTTTAAAGCTTTCCCTGATCTTCTCTCGACGACTTGTAAAATTGAAGAGCGTAAATCTCTCTAGTTTCGATCTAAAACGATGTATCCCGTTGTTTTAAGCCTTAATACAATTTTTCGCGCAGTTCTGCGAGAAAAAGTTTACAGCTCTCTCTCACCTACTCTTCGACGACTTCTAAAATCGATGTTCGTGAATTTTGCTAGTTTCGATCTAAAACGATGTATCCCTTTGTTTTGAGCCGGAATACAAGTTTTCGCACAGTTCTGAGAGAAAAAGTTTACACCTTTCTCTCGTCTACTCTTCGGCGACTAGTAAAATCGATGTTCGTGAATCTCGCTAGTTTCGATCTAAAACGATGTATCCTGTTGTTTTGAGCCGGAATACAAGTTTTCGCGCAGTTCTGAGAGAAAACGTTTACCGCTCTCTCACGTCTACCCTTCGAGGACTTGTAAATCGATGTTAGTGACTCTCGCTAGTTTTGATCTAAAACGATGTATCCCGTTGTTTAGATCCGGAATACAAGTTTTTGCGCAGTTCTGAGAGAAAATGTTTTCACCTTTTTCGCGTCTACTCTTCGACAACTTGTAAAATCGAAGTGCATAAATCTTGCTAGTTTCGATCTAAAACGATGTATCCCGTTGTTTTGAGCCTTAATACAAGTTTTCGCGCAGTTCTGAGAGAAAACGTTTACACCTTTCTCTCGTCTGCTCTTCGACGACTAGTAAAATCGATTATCGTGAATCTCGCTAGTTTCGATCTGAAGCGATGTATCCCGTTGTTTTGAGCTGCAATACAAGTTTTCGCGCAGTTCTGAGAGAAAAAGTTTCCACCTTTTTCTCGTCTACTGTTCGACGACTAGTAAAATCGATGTTCGTGAATCTCGCTAGTTTCGATCTAAAACAATGTATCCCTTTGTTTTGAGCCGGAATACAAGTTTTCGCGCAGTTCTGAGAGAAAAAGTTTACACCTCTCTCTCGTCTACTCTTCGACGACTAGTAAAATCGATTATCGTGAATCTCGCTAGTTTCGATCTGAAGCGATGTATCCCGTTGTTTTGAGCCGCAATACAAGTTTTCGCGCAGTGCTGAGAGAAAAAGTTTACAGCTCTCTCAGGTCTACTCTTCGAGAACTTGTAAAATCGATGTTCGTGAATCTCGCTAGCTTCGATCTAAAACGATGTATCCCGTTGTTTTCAGCCGGAATACAAGTTCTCGCGCAGTTCTGAGAGAAAAAGTTTAAAGCTTTCTCTCGTCTACTCTCGACGACTAGTAAAATCGATGTTCGTTAATCTCGCTAGTTTCGATTTAAAACGATGTATCCCGTTGTTTTCAGCCGGAATACAAGTTTTCGCGCAGTTCTGAGAGAAAAAGTTTCCACCTTTTTCTCGTCTACTATTCGACGACTAGTAAAATCGACGTTCGTGAATCTCGCTAGATTCGATCAAAAACGATGCATCCCGTTGTTTTGAGCCGGAATACAAGTTTTCGCGCAGTTCTGAGAGAAAAAGTTTACAGCTCTCTCTCGTCTACTCTTCGACGACTTGTAAAATCGATGTTCGTGAATCTCGCTAGTTTCGATCTAAAACGATGCATCCCGTTGTTTTGCACCGGAATACAAGTTTTCGCGCAGTTCTGAAAGAAAAAGTTTACAGCTTTCTCTCGTCTACTCTCAACGACTTGTAAAATCGAAGTGCGTAAATCTCGCTAGTTTCGATCTAAAACGATGTATCCCGTTGTTTTGAGCCGGAATACAAGTTTTCGCGCAGTTCTGAGAGAAAAAGTTTACAGCTCTCTCAGGTCTACCCTTCGAGGACTTGTAAAATCATTGTTAGTGAATCTCGCTAGTTTCGATCTATCGTATCCCGTTGTTTAGAGCCGGAATACAAGTTTTTGCGCAGTTCTGAGAGAAAATGTTTGCACCTTTTTCGCGTCTACTCTTCGACAACTTGTAAAATCGAAGTGCATAAATCTTGCTAGTTTCGATCTAAAACGATGTATCCCGATGTTTTGAGCCTTAATGCAAGTTTTCGCGCAGTTCTGAGAGAAAAAGTTTACAGCTCTCTCACGTCTACTCTTCGACGACTTGTAAAATCGATGTTAGTGAATCTCGCTAGTTTCGATCTAAAACGATGTATCCCGTTGTTTTGAGCCGGAATACAAGTTTTCGCGCAGTTCTGAAAGAAAAAGTTTACAGCTTTCTCTCGTCTACTCTCAACGACTTGTAAAATCGAAGTGCGTAAATCTCGCTAGTTTCGATCTAAAACGATGTATCCCGTTGTTTTGAGCCGGAATACAAGTTTTCGCGAAGTTCTGAGAGAAAATGTTTACACCTTTTTCGCGTCTACTCTTCGAGGACTTGTAAAATCATTGTTAGTGAATCTCGCTAGTTTCGATCTAAAACGATGTATCCCGTTGTTTAGAGCCGGAATACAAGTTTTTGCGCAGTTCTGAGAGAAAATGTTTGCACCTTTTTCGCGTCTACTCTTCGACAACTTGTAAAATCGAAGTGCATAAATCTCGCTAGTTTCGATCTAAAACGATGTATCCCGTTGTTTTGAGCCGGAATACAAGTTTTCGCGCAGTTCTGAGAGAAAAAGTTTACAGCTCTCTCAGGTCTACCCTTCGAGGACTTGTAAAATCATATTTAGTGAATCTCTCTAGTTTCGATCTATCGTATCCCGTTGTTTAGAGCCGGAATACAAGTTTTTCGCAGTTCTGCGAGAAAATGTTTGCACCTTTTTCGCGTCTACTCTTCGACAACTTGTAAAATCGAAGTGCATAAATCTTGCTAGTTTCGATCTAAAACAATGTATCCCGATGTTTTGAGCCTTAATGCAAGTTTTCGCGCAGTTGTGAGAGAAAAAGTTTACAGCTCTCTCTCGTCTACTCTTCGACGACTTGTAAAATCGATGTTCGTGAATCTCGCTAGTCTCGATCTAAAACGATGTATCCCGTTGTTTTGAGCCGGAATACAAGTTTTCGCGCAGTTCTGAAAGAAAAAGTTTACAGCTTTCTCTCGTCTACTCTCAACGACTTGTAAAATCGAAGTGCGTAAATCTCGCTAGTTTCGATCTAAAACGATGTATCCTGTTGCTTTGAGCCGGAATACAAGTTTTCGCGCAGTTCTGAGAGAAAAAGTTTACACCTTTCTCTCGTCTACTCTTCGACGACTAGTAAAATCGATTATCGTGAATCTCGCTAGTTTCGATCTGAAGCGATGTATCCCGTTGTTTTGAGCCGGAATACAAGTTTTCGCGCAGTGCTGAGAGAAAAAGTTTACAGCTCTCTCAGGTCCACTCTTCGAGGACTTGTAAAATCGATGTTCGTGAATCTCGCTAGCTTCAATCTAAAACGAGGTATCCCGTTGTTTTCAGCCGGAATACAAGTTCTCGCGCAGTTCTGAGAGAAAAAGTGTAAAGCTTTTTCTCGTCTACTCTCGATGATTTGTAAAATCGATATTCGTGTATCTCGCTAGTTTCGATCTAAAACGATGTATCCCGTTGTTTTGAGCCGGAATATAAGTTTTCGCGCAGTTCTGAGAGAAAAAGTTTACACCTTTCTCTCGTCTACTCTTCGACGACTAGTAAAATCGATTATCGTGAATCTCGCTAGTTTCGATCTGAAGCGATGTATCCCGTTGTTTTGAGCCGGAATACAAGTTTTCGCGCAGTTCTGAGAGAAAACGTTTACAGCTCTCTCACGTCTACTCTTCGACGACTTGTAAAATCGATGTTAGTGAATCTCGCTAGTTTCGAGCTAAAACGATGTATCCCTTTATTTGAGCCGGAATACAAGTTTTCGCGCAGTTCTGAGAGAAAACGTTTACACCTTTTTCGCTCTACTCTTCGACGACTTGTAAAATCGAAGTGCTTAAATCTTCCTAGTTTCGATCTAAAACGATGTATCCTGTTGCTTTGAGCCGGAATACAAGTTTTCGCGCAGTTCTGAGAGAAAACGTTTACACCTTTCTCTCGTCTACTCTTCGATGACTAGTAAAATAGATGTTCGTGAATCTCGCTAGTTTCGATATAAAACGATGTATCCCGTTGTTTTGAGCCGGAATACATGTTTTCGCGCAGTTCTGAGAGAAAAAGTTCACAGCTCTCTCACGTCTACCCTTCGAGGACTTGTAAAATCATTGTTAGTGAATCTCGCTAGTTTCGATCTAAAACGATGTATCCCGTTGTTTAGAGCCGGAATACAAGTTTTTGCGCAGTTCTGAGAGAAAATGTTTGCACCTTTTTCGCGTCTACTCTTCGACAACTTGTAAACTTGAAGTGCATAAATCTTGCTAGTTTCGATCTAAAACGATGTATCCCGATGTTTTGAGCCTTAATACAAGTTTTCGCGCAGTTCTGAGAGAAAAAGTTTACAGCTCTCTCTCGTCTACTCTTCGACGACTTGTAAACACTCGATGTTCGTGAATCTCACTAGTTTCGATCTAAAACGATGCATCCCGTTGTTTTGAACCGGAATACAAGTTTTCGCGCAGTTCTGAAAGAAAAAGTTTACAGCTTTCTCTCGTCTACTCTCAACGACTTGTAAAATCGAAGTGCGTAAATCTCGCTATTTTCGATCTAAAACGATGTATCCCATTGTTTTGAGCCGAATACAAGTTTTCGCGCAGTTCTGAGAGAAAAAGTTTACAGCTCTCTCAGGTCTACCCTTCGAGGACTTGTAAAATCATTGTTAGTGAATCTCGCTAGTTTCGATCTATCGTATCCCTTTGTTTAGAGCCGGAATACTAGTTTTTGCGCAGTTCTGAGAGAAAATGTTTGCACCTTTTTCGCGTCTACTCTTCCACAACTTGTAAAATCGAAGTGCATAAATCTTGCTAGTTTCGATCTAAAACGATGTATCCCGATGTTTTGAGCCTTAATGCAAGTTTTCGCGCAGTTCTGAGAGAAAAAGTTTACAGCTCTCTCTCGTCTACTCTTCGACGACTTGTAAAATCGATGTTCGTGAATCTCGCTAGTTTCGATCAGAAGCGATGTATCCCGTTGTTTTGAGCCGGAATACAAGTTTTCGCGTAGTGCTGAGAGAAAAAGTTTACAGCTCTCTCAGGTCCACTCTTAGAGGACTTGTAAAATCGATGTTCGTGAATCTCGCTAGTTTCGATCTAAAATGATGTATCCCGTTGTTTTGAGCCGGAATACAAGTTTTCGCGCAGTTCTGAGAGAAAAAGTTTTCAGCTCTCTCACGTCTACTCTTCGACGACTTGTAAAATCGATGTTCGTGAATCTCGCTAGCTTGGACCTAAAACGATGTATCCCGTTCTTTTGAGTCTGAATACAAGTTTTCGCGCAGTTCTGAGAGAAAACGTTTACAGCTCTCTCTCGTCTACTCTTCGGCGACTTGTAAAATCGATGTTCGTGAATCTCGCTAGTTTCGATCAAAAACGATGCATCCCGTTGTTTTGAGCCGGAATACAAGTTTTCGCGCAGTTCCGAGAGAAAAACTTTACAACTTTCTCTCGTCTACTCTCGATGATTTGTAAAATCGATGTTCGTGAATCTCGCTAGCTTCGATCTAAAACGAGGTATCCCGTTGTTTTCAGCCGGAATACAAGTTCTCGCGCAGTTCTGAGAGAAAAAGTTTAAAGCTTTCTCTCGTCTACTCTCGATGATTTATAAAATCTATATTAGTGTATCTCGCTAGTTTCGATCTAAAACGATGTATCCCGTTGTTTTGAGCCGGAATATATGTTTTAGCGCAGTTCTGAGAGAAAAAGTTTACAGCTCTCTCACGTCTACTCTTCGACGACTTGTAAAATCGATGTTAGTGAATCTCGCTAGTTTCGAGCTAAAACGATGTATCCCTTTATTTGAGCCGGAATACAAGTTTTCGCGCAGTTCTGAGAGAAAAAGTTTACACCTTTTTCGCTCTACTCTTCGACGACTTGTAAAATCGAAGTGCTTAAATCTTCCTAGTTTCGATCTAAAACGATGTATCCTGTTGCTTTGAGCCGGGATATAAGTTTTCGCGCAGTTCTGAGAGAAAAAGTTTACACCTTTCTCTCGTCTACTCTTCGATGACTAGTAAAATAGATGTTCGTGAATCTCGCTAGTTTCGATATAAAACGATGTATCCCGCTGTTTTGAGCCGGAATACATGTTTTCGCGCAGTTCTGAGAGAAAAAGTTCACAGCTCTCTCACGTCTACCCTTCGAGGACTTGTAAAATCATTGTTAGTGAATGTCGCTAGTTTCGATCTAAAACGATGTATCCCGTTGTTTAGAGCCGGAATACAAGTTTTTGCGCAGTTCTGAGAGAAAATGTTTGCACCTTTTTCGCGTCTACTCTTCGACAACTTGTAAAATTGAAGTGCATAAATCTTGCTAGTTTCGATCTAAAACGATGTATCCCGATGTTTTGAGCCTTAATACAAGTTTTCGCGCAGTTCTGAGAGAAAAAGTTTACAGCTCTCTCTCGCCTACTCTTCGACGACTAGTAAAATCGATAATCGTGAATCTCGCTAGTTTCGATCTGAAGCGATGTATCCCGTTGTTTTGAGCCGGAATACAAGTTTTCGCGTAGTACTGAGAGAAAAAGTTTACAGCTCTCTCAGGTCTACTCTTCGACGAGTTGTAAAATCGATGTTCGTGAATATCGCTAGTTTCGATCTAAAATATTGTATCCCGTTGTTTTGAGCCGGAATACAAGTTTTCGCGCAGTTCTGAGAGAAAAAGTTTACAGCTCTCTCAGGTCTACCCTTCGAGGACTTGTAAAATCATTGTTAGTGAATCTCGCTAGTTTCGATCTATCGTATCCCTTTGTTTAGAGCCGGAATACCAGTTTTTGCGCAGTTCTGAGAGAAAATGTTTGCACCTTTTTCGCGTCTACTCTTCGACAACCTGTAAAATCGAAGTGCATAAATCTTGCTAGTTTCGATCTAAAACGATGTATTCCGATGTTTTGAGCCTTAATGCAAGTTTTCGCGCAGTTCTAAGAGAAAAAGTTTACAGCTCTCTCTCGTCTACTCTTCGACGACTTGTAAAATCGATGTTCGTGAATCTCGCTAGTTTCGATCTAAAACGATGTATCCCGTTGTTTTGAGCCGGAATACAAGTTTTCGCGCAGTTCTGAAAGAAAAAGTTTACAGCTTTCTCTCGTCTACTCTCAACGACTTGTAAAATCGAAGTGCGTAAATCTCGCTAGTTTCGATCTAAAACGATGTATCCCGTTGTTTTGAGCCGGAATACAAGTTTTCGCGAAGTTCTGAGAGAAAATGTTTACACCTTTTTCGCGTCTACTCTTCGAGGACATGTAAAATCAATGTTCGTGAATCTCGCTAGTTTCGATCTAAAACGATATATCCCTTTATTTGAGCCGGAATACAAGTTTTCGCGCAGTTCTGAGAGAAAAAGTTTACACCTTTTTCGCGTCTACTCTTCGACGACTTGTAAACTCGAAGTGCTTAAATCTTCCTAGTTTCGATCTAAAACGATGTATCCTGTTCCTTTGAGCCGGAATACAAGTTTTCGCGCAGTTCTGAGAGAAAAAGTTTACAGCTTTCTCTCGTCTACTCTCGACGACTTGTAAAATTGAAGTGCGTAAATCTCGCTAGTTTCGATCTAAAACGATGTATCCCGTTGTTTTGAGCCTTAATACAAGTTTTCGCGCAGTTCTGAGAGAAAAATTTTACACCTTTTTCGCGTCTACTCTTCGACGACTTGTAAAATCGAAGTGCGTAAATCTTGCTAGCTTCGATATAAAACGATGTATCCCGTTCTTTTGAGCCGGAATACAAGTTTTCGCGCAGTTCTGAGAGAAAAAGTTTACACCTTTCTCTCGTTTACTATTCGACGACTAGTAAAATCGATGTTCGTGATTCTCGCTAGTTTCGATCTAAAACGATGTATCCCGTTGATTTCAGCCGGAATACAAGTTCTCGCGCAGTTCTGAGAGAAAAAGTTTAAAGCTTTCTCTCGTCTACTCTCGATGATTTGTAAAATCGATGTTCGTGTATCTCGCTAGTTTCGATCTAAAACGATGTATCCCGTTGTTTTGAGCCGGAATATAAGTTTGCGCGCAGTTCTGAGAGAAAAAGTTTACAGCTCTCTCACGTCTACTCTTCGACGACTTGTAAAATCGATGTTAATGAATCTCGCTAGTTTTGATCTAAAACGATGTATCCCTTTATTTGAGCCGGAATACAAGTTTTCGCACAGTTCTGAGAGAAAAAGTTTACACCTTTTTCGCGTCTACTCTTCCACAACTTGTAAAATCGAAGTGCATAAATCTTGCTAGTTTCGATCTAAAACGATGTATCCCGATGTTTTGAGCCTTAATGCAAGTTTTCGCGCAGTTCTGAGAGAAAAAGTTTACAGCTCTCTCTCGTCTACTCTTCGACGACTTGTAAAATCGATGTTCGTGAATCTCGCTAGTTTCGATCTAAAACGATGTATCCCGTTGTTTTGAGCCGGAATACAAGTTTTCGCGCAGTTCTGAAAGAAAACGTTTACAGCTTTCTCTCGTCTACTCTCAACGACTTGTAAAATCGAAGTGCGTAAATCTCGCTAGTTTCGATCTAAAACGACGTATCCCGTTGTTTTGAGCCGGAATACAAGTTTTCGCGAAGTTCTGAAAGAAAATGTTTACACCTTTTTCGCGTCTACTCTTCGAGGACATGTAAAATCAATGTTCGTGAATCTCGCTAGTTTCGATCTAAAACGATATATCCCTTTATTTGAGCTGGAATACAAGTTTTCGCGCAGTTCTGAGAGAAAAAGTTTACACCTTTTTTGCGTCTACTCTTCGACGACTTGTAAACTCGAAGTGCTTAAATCTTCCTAGTTTCGATCTAAAACGATGTATCCTGTTGCTTTGAGCCGGAATACAAGTTTTCGCGCAGTTCTGAAAGAAAATGTTTACACCTTTTTCGCGTCTACTCTTCGAGGACATGTAAAATCAATGTTCGTGAATCTCGCTAGTTTCGATCTAAAACGATATATCCCTTTATTTGAGCTGGAATACAAGTTTTCGCGCAGTTCTGAGAGAAAAAGTTTACACCTTTTTTGCGTCTACTCTTCGACGACTTGTAAACTCGAAGTGCTTAAATCTTCCTAGTTTCGATCTAAAACGATGTATCCTGTTGCTTTGAGCCGGAATACAAGTTTTCGCGCAGTTCTGAGAGAAAAAGTTTACACCTTTCTCTAGTCTACTCTTCGACGACTAGTAAAATCGATAATCGTGAATCTCGCTAGTTTCGATCAGAAGCGATGTATCCCGTTGTTTTGAGCCGGAATACAAGTTTTCGCGCAGTGCTGAGAGAAAAAGTTTACAGCTCTCTCAGGTCCACTCTTAGAGGACTTGTAAAATCGATGTTCGTGAATCTCGCTAGTTTCGATCTAAAATGATGTATCCCGTTGTTTTGAGCCGGAATACAAGTTTTCGCGCAGTTCTGAGAGAAAAAGTTTTCAGCTCTCTCACGTCTACTCTTCGACGACTTGTAAAATCGATGTTCGTGAATCTCGCTAGCTTGGACCTAAAACGATGTATCCCGTTCTTTTGAGTCTGAATACAAGTTTTCGCGCAGTTCTGAGAGAAAAAGTTTACAGCTCTCTCTCGTCTACTCTTCGGCGACTTGTAAAGTCGATGTTCGTGAATCTCGCTAGTTTCGATCAAAAACGATGCATCCCGTTGTTTTGAGCCGGAATACAAGTTTTCGCGCAGTTCCGAGAGAAAAACTTTACAACTTTCTCTCGTCTACTCTCTATGATTTGTAAAATCGATGTTCGTGAATCTCGCTAGCTTCGATCTAAAACGAGGTATCCCGTTGTTTTCAGCCGGAATACAAGTTCTCGCGCAGTTCTGAGAGAAAAAGTTTAAAGCTTTCTCTCGTCTACTCTCGATGATTTATAAAATCTATATTAGTGTATCTCGCTAGTTTCGATCTAAAACGATGTATCCCGTTGTTTTGAGCCGGAATATATGTTTTAGCGCAGTTCTGAGAGAAAAAGTTTACAGCTCTCTCACGTCTACTCTTCGACGACTTGTAAAATCGATGTTAGTGAATCTCGCTAGTTTCGAGCTAAAACGATGTATCCCTTTATTTGAGCCGGAATACAAGTTTTCGCGCAGTTCTGAGAGAAAAAGTTTACACCTTTTTCGCTCTACTCTTCGACGACTTGTAAAATCGAAGTGCTTAAATCTTCCTAGTTTCGATCTAAAACGATGTATCCTGTTGCTTTGAGCCGGAATATAAGTTTTCGCGCAGTTCTGAGAGAAAAAGTTTACACCTTTCTCTCGTCTACTCTTCGATGACTAGTAAAATAGATGTTCGTGAATCTCGCTAGTTTCGATATAAAACGATGTATCCCGCTGTTTTGAGCCGGAATACATGTTTTCGCGCAGTTCTGAGAGAAAAAGTTCACAGCTCTCTCACGTCTACCCTTCGAGGACTTGTAAAATCATTGTTAGTGAATGTCGCTAGTTTCGATCAAAAATGATGTATCCCGTTGTTTAGAGCCGGAATACAAGTTTTTGCGCAGTTCTGAGAGAAAATGTTTGCACCTTTTTCGCGTCTACTCTTCGACAACTTGTAAAATTGAAGTGCATAAATCTTGCTAGTTTCGATCTAAAACGATGTATCCCGATGTTTTGAGCCTTAATACAAGTTTTCGCGCAGTTCTGAGAGAAAAAGTTTACAGCTCTCTCTCGCCTACTCTTCGACGACTAGTAAAATCGATAATCGTGAATCTCGCTAGTTTCGATCTGAAGCGATGTATCCCGTTGTTTTGAGCCGGAATACAAGTTTTCGCGTAGTACTGAGAGAAAAAGTTTACAGCTCTCTCAGGTCTACTCTTCGACGAGTTGTAAAATCGATGTTCGTGAATATCGCTAGTTTCGATCTAAAATATTGTATCCCGTTGTTTTGAGCCGGAATACAAGTTTTCGCGCAGTTCTGAGAGAAAACGTTTACAGCTCTCTCAGGTCTACCCTTCGAGGACTTGTAAAATCATTGTTAGTGAATCTCGCTAGTTTCGATCTATCGTATCCCTTTGTTTAGAGCCGGAATACCAGTTTTTGCGCAGTTCTGAGAGAAAATGTTTGCACCTTTTTCGCGTCTACTCTTCGACAACCTGTAAAATCGAAGTGCATAAATCTTGCTAGTTTCGATCTAAAACGATGTATTCCGATGTTTTGAGCCTTAATGCAAGTTTTCGCGCAGTTCTAAGAGAAAAAGTTTACAGCTCTCTCTCGTCTACTCTTCGACGACTTGTAAAATCGATGTTCGTGAATCTCGCTAGTTTCGATCTAAAACGATGTATCCCGTTATTTTGAGCCGGAATACAAGTTTTCGCGCAGTTCTGAAAGAAAAAGTTTACAGCTTTCTCTCGTCTACTCTCAACGACTTGTAAAATCGAAGTGCGTAAATCTCGCTAGTTTCGATCTAAAACGATGTATCCCGTTGTTTTGAGCCGGAATACAAGTTTTCGCGAAGTTCTGAGAGAAAATGTTTACACCTTTTTCGCGTCTACTCTTCGAGGACATGTAAAATCAATGTTCGTGAATCTCGCTAGTTTCGATCTAAAACGATATATCCCTTTATTTGAGCCGGAATACAAGTTTTCGCGCAGTTCTGAGAGAAAAAGTTTACACCTTTTTCGCGTCTACTCTTCGACGACTTGTAAACTCGAAGTGCTTAAATCTTCCTAGTTTCGATCTAAAACGATGTATCCTGTTCCTTTGAGCCGGAATACAAGTTTTCGCGCAGTTCTGAGAGAAAAAGTTTACAGCTTTCTCTCGTCTACTCTCGACGACTTGTAAAATTGAAGTGCGTAAATCTCGCTAGTTTCGATCTAAAACGATGTATCCCGTTGTTTTGAGCCTTAATACAAGTTTTCGCGCAGTTCTGAGAGAAAAATTTTACACCTTTTTCGCGTCTACTCTTCGACGACTTGTAAAATCGAAGTGCGTAAATCTTGCTAGTTTCGATATAAAACGATGCATCCCGTTCTTTTGAGCCGGAATACAAGTTTTCGCGCAGTTCTGAGAGAAAAAGTTTACACCTTTCTCTCGTTTACTATTCGACGACTAGTAAAATCGATGTTCGTGATTCTCGCTAGTTTCGATCTAAAACGATGTATCCTGTTGTTTCGAGCCGGAATACATGTTTTCGCGCAGTTCTGAGAGAAAAAGTTTACAGCTCTCTCTCGTCTACTCTTCGGCGACTTGTAAAATCGATGTTCGTGAATCTCGCTAGTTTCAATCAAAAACGATGCATCCCGTTGTTTTGAGCCGGAATACAAGTTTTCGCGCAGTTCCGAGAGAAAAACTTTACAACTTTCTCTCGTCTACTCTCGTTGATTTGTAAAATCGATGTTCGTGAATCTCGCTAGCTTCGATCTACAACGAGGTATCCCGTTGTTTTCAGCCGGAATACAAGTTCTCGCGCAGTTCTGAGAGAAAAAGTTTACAACTCTCTCTCGTCTACTCTTCGACGACTTGTAAAATTGATGTTCGTGAATCTCGCTAGCTTGGACCTAAAACAATGTATCCCGTTGTTTTGAGTCTGAATACAAGTTTTCGCGCAGTTCTGAGAGAAAAAGTTTTCAGCTCTCTCTCGTCTACTCTTCCACGACTTGTAAAATCGATGTTCGTGAATTTTGCTAGTTTCGATCTAAAACGACGTATCCCGTTGTTTTGAGCCTTAATATAAGTTTTCGCGCAGTTCTGAGAGAAAAAGTTTACACCTTTTTCGCGTCTACTCTTTGACGACTTGTAAAATCGAAGTGCGTAAATCTTCCTAGTTTCGATCTAAAAGGATGTATCCCGTTGTTTTGAGCCGGAATACATGTTTTCGCGCAGTTCTGAGAGAAAAAGTTTACACCTTTTTCTCCTCTACTATTCGACGACTAGTAAAATCGATGTTCGTGAATCTCGCTAGTTTCAATCTAAAACGATGTATCCCGTTGTTTTGAGCCGGAATACAAGTTTTAGCGCAGTTCTGAGAGAAAAATTTTACAGCTCTCTCTCGTCTACTCTTCGACGACTTGTAAAATCGATGTTCTTAAATCTCCCTAGTTTCGATCTAAAACGATGTATCCCGTTGTTTTGAGCCTTAATTTATGTTTTCGCGCAGTTCTGAGAGAAAAATTTTACAGCTCTCTCTCGTCTACTCTTTGACGACTTCTAAAATCGATGTTCGTGAATCTCGCTAGCTTGGACCTAAAACGATGTATCCCGTTGTTTTGATTCTGAATACAAGTTTTCGCGCAGTTCTGAGAGAAAAAGTTTACAGCTTTCTCTCGTCTACTCTCGACGACTTGTAAAATTGAAGTGCGTAAATCTCGCTAGTTTCGATCTAAAACAATGTATCCCGTTTTTTTGAGCCTTAATACAAGTTTTCGCGCAGTTCTGAGAGAAAAAGTTTACACCTTTTTTGCGTCTACTCTTCGACAACATGTAAAATCGAAGTGCGTAAATCTTGCTAGTTTCGATCTAAAACGATGTATCCCGTTGTTTTGAGCCGGAATACAAGTTTTCGCGCAGTTCTGAGAGAAAAAGTTAACAGCTCTCTCTCGCCTACTCTTCGACGACTAGTAAAATCGATGTTCGTGATTCTCGCTAGTTTCGATCTAAAACGATGTATCCTGTTGCTTTGAGCCGGAATACATGTTTTCGCGCAGTTCTGAGAGAAAAAGTTTACAGCTCTTTCTCATCTACTCTTCGGCGACTTGTAAAATCGATGTTCGTGAATCTCGCTAGTTTCGATCAAAAACGATGCATCCCGTTGTTTTGAGCCGGAATACAAGTTTTCGCGCAGTTCCGAGAGAAAAACTTTACAACTTTCTCTCGTCTACTCTCGATGATTTGTAAAATCGATGTTCGTGAATCTCGCTAGCTTCGATCTAAAACGAGGTATCCCGTTGTTTTCAGCCGGAATACAAGTTCTCGCGCAGTTCTGAGAGAAAAAGTTTAAAGCTTTCTCTCGTCTACTCTCGATGATTTGTAAAATAGATGTTCGTGTATCTCGCTAGTTTCGATCTAACACGATGTATCCCGTTGTTTTGAGCCGGAATATAAGTTTGCGCGCAGTTCTGAGAGAAAAAGTTTACAGCTCTCTCACGTCTACTCTTCGACGACTTGTAAAATCGATGTTAGTAAATCTCGCTAGTTTCGATCTAAAACGATGTATCCCTTTATTTGAGCCAGAATACAAGTTTTCGCACAGTTCTGAGAGAAAAATTTTACAGCTCTCTCTCGTCTACTCTTCGACGACTTGTAAAATCGATGTTCGTAAATCTCCCTAGTTTCGATCTAAAACGATGTAACCCGTTGTTTTGAGCCTTATTTATGTTTTCGCGCAGTTCTGAGAGAAAAATTTTACAGCTCTCTCTCGTCTACTCTTCGACGACTTGTAAAATCGATGTTCGTGAATCTCGCTAGCTTGGACCTAAAACGATGTATCCCGTTGTTTTGATTCTGAATACAAGTTTTCGCGCAGTTCTGAGAGAAAACGTTTACAGCTTTCTCTCGTCTACTCTCGACGACTTGTAAAATTGAAGTGCGTAAATCTCGCTAGTTTCGATCTAAAACAATGTATCCCGTTTTTTTGAGCCTTAATACAAGTTTTCGCGCAGTTCTGAGAGAAAAAGTTTACACCTTTTTTGCGTCTACTCTTCGACAACATGTAAAATCGAAGTGCGTAAATCTTGCTAGTTTCGATCTAAAACGATGTATCCCGTTGTTTTGAGCCGGAATACAAGTTTTCGCGCAGTTCTGAGAGACAAAGGTAACAGCTCTCTCTCGCCTACTCTTCGACGACTAGTAAAATGGATAATCGTGAATCTCGCTAGTTTCGATCTGAAGCGATGTATCCCGTTGTTTTGAGCCGGAATACAAGTTTTCGCGCAGTTCTGAGAGAAAAAGTTTACAGCTTTCTCTCGTCTACTCTCGACGACTTGTAAAATTGAAGTGCGTAAATCTCGCTAGTTTCGATCTAAATCGATGTATCCCGTTGTTTTGAGCCTTAATACATGTTTTCGCGCAGTTCTGAGTGAAAATGTTTGCACCTTTTTCGCGTCTACTCTTCGACGACTAGTAAAATCGATAATCGTGAATCTCGCTAGTTTCAATCTGAAGCGATGTATCCCGTTGTTTTGAGCCGGAATACAAGTTCTCGCGCAGTTCTGAGAGAAAAAGTTTACAGCTCTCTCACGTCTACCCATCGAGGACTTGTAAAATCGATGTTAGTGAATCTCGCTAGTTTCGATATAAAACGATGTATCCCGTTGTTTAGAGCCGGAATACAAGTTTTTGCGCAGTTCTGAGAGGAAATGTTTGCCCCTTTCTCGCGTCATCTCTTCGACAACTTGTAAACTCGAAGTGCATAAATCTTGCTAGTTTCAATCTAAAACGATGTTTCCCGATGTTTTGAGCCTTAATACAAGTTTTCGAGCAGTTCTGAGAGAAAAAGTTTACAGCTCTCTCTCGTCTACTCTTCGACTTCTTGTAAAATCGATGTTCGTGAATCTCGCTAGTTTCGATCTAAAACGATGTATCCCGTTGTTTTGAGCCGGAATACAAGTTTTCGCGAAGTTCTGAGAGAAAAAGTTTACACCTTTTTCGCGTCTACTCTTCGACGACTTGTAAAATCGAAGTGCTTAAATCTTCCTAGTTTCGATCTAAAACGATGTATCCTGTTGCTTTGCGCCGGAATACAAGTATTCGCGCAGTTCTGAGAGAAAAAGTTTACACCTTTCTCTCGTCTACTCTTCGATGACTAGTAAAATAGATGTTCGTGAATCTCGGTAGTTTCGATCTAAAACGATGTATCCCGTTGTTTTGAGCCGGAATACATGTTTTCGCGCAGTTCTGAGAGAAAAAGTTCACAGCTCTCTCACGTCTACCCTTCGAGGACTTGTAAAATCATTGTTAGTGAATCTCGCTAGTTTCGATCTAAAACGATGTATCCCGTTGTTTTGAGCCTTAATACAAGTTTTCGCGCAGTTCTGAGAGAAAAATTTTACACCTTTTTCGCGTCTACTCTTCGACATGTAAAATCGAAGTGCGTAAATCTTGCTAGTTTCGATCTAAAACGATGTATCCCGTTGTTTTGAGCCGGAATACAAGTTTCCGCGCAGTTCTGAGAGAAAAAGTTAACAGCTCTCTCTCGCCTACTCTTCGACGACTAGTAAAATCGATAATCGTGAATCTCGCTAGTTTCGATCTGAAGCGATGTATCCCGTTGTTTTGAGCCGGAATACAAGTTTTCGCGTAGTACTGAGAGAAAAAGTTTACAGCTCTCTCAGGTATACTCTTCGACGAGTTGTAAAATCGATGCTCGTGAATATCGCTAGTTTCGATCTAAAACGATGTATCCCGTTGTTTTGAGCCTTAATACAATTTTTCGCGCAGTTCTGAGAGAAAAAGTTTACAGCTCTCTCTCGGCTACTCTTCGACGACTTGTAAAATCGATGTTCGTGAATCTCGCTAGTTTCGATCTAAAACGATGTATCCCGTTGTTTTGAAACGAAATACAAGTTTTCGCGAAGTTCTGAGAGAAAATGTTTACACCTTTTTCTCGTCTACTCTTCGACGACTTGTAAAATCGAAGTGCGTAAATCTCGCTAGTTTTGATCTAAAACGATGTATCCTGTTGCTTTGAGCCGGAATACAAAGTTTTCGCGCAGTTCTGAGAGAAAAAGTTTACAGCTCTCTCACGTCTACTCTTCGAGGACTTGTAAAATCGATGTTCGTGAATCTCGCTAGTTTCGATCTAAAATGATGTATCCCGTTGTTTTGAGCCGGAATACAAGTTTTCGTGCAGTTCTGAGAGAAAAAGTTTACAGCTCTCTCACGTCTACTCTTCGACGACTTGTAAAATCGATGTTCGTGAATCTCGCTAGCTTGAACCTAAAACGAAGTATCCCGTTGTTTTGAGTCTGAATACAAGTTCTCGCGCAGTTCTGAGAGAAAAAGTTTACACCTTTCTCTCGTCTACTCTTCGACGACTAGTAAAATCGATAACCGTGAATCTCGCTAGTTTCGATCTGAAGCGATGTATCCCGTTGTTTTGAGCCGGAATACAAGTTTTCGCGAAGTTCTGAGAGAAACGTTTACACCTTTCTCTCGTCTACTCTTCGAGGACATGTAAAATCGATGATCGTGAATCTCGCTAGTTTCGATCTAAAACGATATATCCCTTTATTTGAGCCGGAATACAAGTTTTCGCGCAGTTTTGAGAGAAAAAGTTTACGCCTTTTTCGCGTCTACTCTTCGACGACTTGTAAAGTCGAAGTGCTTAAATCTTCCTAGTTTCGATCTAAAACGATGTATCCTGTTGCTTTGAGCCGGAATACAAGTTTTCGCGCAGTTCTGTGAGAAAAAGTTTACACCTTTCTCTCGTCTACTCCTCGACGACTAGTAAAATCGATAATCGTGAATCTCGCTAGTTTCGATCTGAAGCGATGTATCCCGTTGTTTTGAGCCGGAATACAAGTTTTCGCGCAGTGCTGAGAGAAAAAGTTTACAGCTCTCTCAGGTCCACTCTTCGAGGACTTGTAAAATCGATATTCGTGAATCTCGCTAGTTTCGATCTAAAATGATGTATCCCGTTGTTTTGAGCCGGAATACAAGTTTTCGCGCAGTTCTTAGAGAAAACGTTTTCAGCTCTCTCACGTCAACTCTTCGACGACTTGTAAAATCGATGTTCGTGAATCTCGCTAGCTTGGACCTAAAACGATGTATCCCGTTGTTTTGAGTCTGAATACAAGATTTCGCGCAGTTCTGAGAGAAAAAGTTTACACCTTTTTTGCGTCTACTCTTCGACGACTTGTAAAATCGAAGTGCTTAAATCATGCTAGTTTCGATCTAAAACGATATATCCCTTTATTTGAGCCGGAATACAAGTTTTCGCGCAGTTCTGAGAGAAAAAGTTTACACCTTTTTTGCGTCTACTCTTCGACGACTTGTAAAATCGAAGTGCTTAAATATTCCTAGTTTCGATCTAAAACGATGCATCCTGTTGCTCTGAGCCGGAATACAAGTTTTTGCGCAGTTCTGAGAGAAAAAGTTTACACCTTTCTCTCGTCTACTCTTCGACGACTAGTAAAATAGATGTTCGTGAATCTCGCTAGCTTGGACCTAAAACGATGTAACCCGTTGTTTTGAGCCTTAATACAAGTTTTCGCGCAGTTCTGAGAGAAAAATTTTACACCTTTTTCGCGTCTACTCTTCGACGACTTGTAAAATCGAAGTGCGTAAATCTTGCTAGTTTCGATATAAAACGATGTACCCCGTTGTTTTGAGCCGGAATACAAGTTTTCGCGCAGTTCTGAGAGAAAAAGCCTACACCTTTCTCTCGTCTACTATTCGACGACTATTAAAATTGATGTTCGTGATTCTCGCTAGTTTCGATCTAAAACGATGTATCCCATTGTTTTCAGCCGGAATACAAGTTTTCGCGCAGTTCTGAAAGAAAAAGTTTACAGCTTTCTCTCGTCTACTCTCAACGACTTGTAAAATCGAAGTGCGTAAATCTCGCTAGTTTCGATCTAAAACGATGTATCCCGTTGTTTTGAGCCGGAACACAAGTTTTCGCGAAGTTCTGAGAGAAAACGTTTACACCTTTTTCGCGTCTACTCTTCGACGACTTGTAAAATCGAAGTGCGTAAATCTCGCTAGTTTCGATCTAAAACAATGTATCCCGTTGTTTTGAGCCGGAATACAAGATTTAGCGCAGTTCTGAGAGAAAAAGTTTAAAGCTTTCTCTCGTCTACTCTCGATGATTTGTAAAATAGATGTTCGTGTATCTCGCTAGTTTCGATCTAAAACGATGTATCCCGTTGTTTTGAGCCGGAATATAAGTTTGCGCGCAGTTCTGAGAGAAAAAGTTTACAGCTCTCTCACGTCTACTCTTCGACGACTTGTAAAATCGATGTTAGTAAATCTCGCTAGTTTCGATCTAAAACGATGTATTCCTTTATTTGAGCCAGAATACAAGTTTTCGCACAGTTCTGAGAGAAAAAGTTTACACCTTTTTCGCGTCTACTCTTCGACGACTTGTAAAATCGATGTTCGTGAATCTCGCTAGTTTCCATCTAAAACGATGTATCCCGTTGTTTTGAGCCGGAATACAAGTTTTCGCGCAGTTCTGAGAGAAAAATTTTACAGCTCTCTCTCGTCTACTCTTCGACGACTTGTAAAATCGATGTTCGTAAATCTCCCTAGTTTCGATCTAAAACGATGTAACCCGTTGTTTTGAGCCTTAATTTATGTTTTCGCGCAGTTCTGAGAGAAAAATTTTACAGCTCTCTCTCGTCTACTCTTTGACGACTTCTAAAATCGATGTTCGTGAATCTCGCTAGCTTGGACCTAAAACGATGTATCCCGTTGTTTTGATTCTGAATACAAGTTTTCGCGCAGTTCTGAGAGAAAAAGTTTACAGCTTTCTCTCGTCTACTCTCGACGACTTGTAAAATTGAAGTGCGTAAATCTCGCTAGTTTCGATCTAAAACGATGTATCCCGTTGTTTTGAGCCTTAATACAATTTTTCGCGCAGTTCTGAGAGAAAAAGTTTACAGCTCTCTCTCGGCTACTCTTCGACGACTTGTAAAATCGATGTTCGTGAATCTCGCTAGTTCCGATCTAAAACGATGTATCCCGTTGTTTTGAAACGGAATACAAGTTTTCGCGCAGTTCTGAGAGAAAAAGGTAACAGCTCTCTCTCGCCTACTCTTCGACGACTAGTAAAATCGATAATCGTGAATCTCGCTAGTTTCGATCTGAAGCGATGTATCCCGTTGTTTTGAGCCGGAATACAAGTTTTCGCGTAGTACTGAGAGAAAAAGTTTACAGCTCTCTCAGGTCTACTCTTCGACGAGTTGTAAAATCGATGTTCGTGAATATCGCAAGTTTCGACCTAAAATGGTGTATCCCGTTGTTTTGAGCCGGAA
The DNA here is from genome assembly GCF_052857255.1 of Amblyomma americanum. Lineage (NCBI taxonomy): Eukaryota > Metazoa > Arthropoda > Arachnida > Ixodida > Ixodidae > Amblyomma > Amblyomma americanum. Next base: position 123,582,760 of record NC_135507.1, on the reverse strand, counting down.
TACAAGTTTTCGCGCAGTTCTGAGAGAAAAAGTTTACAGCTCTCTCACGTCCACTCTTCGACGACTTGTAAAATCGATGTTCGTGAATATCGCTAGCTTGGACCTAAAACGATGTATCCCGTTGTTTTGAGTCCGAATACAAGTTTTCGCGCAGTTCTGAGAGAAAAAGTTTACAGCTTTCTCTCGTCTACTCTCGACGACTTGTAAAATTGAAGTGCGTAAATCTCGCTAGTTTCGATCTAAATCGATGTATCCCGTTGTTTTGAGCCTTAATACATGTTTTCGCGCAGTTCTGAGTGAAAATGTTTGCACCTTTTTCGCGTCTACTCTTCGACAACTTGTAAAATCGAAGTGCATAAATGTTGCTAGTTTCGATCTAAAACGATGTATCCCGTTGTTTTGAGCCTTACTACAATTTTTCGCGCAGTTCTGAGAGAAAAAGTTTACAGCTCTCTCTCGGCTACTCTTCGACGACTTGTAAAATCGATGTTCGTGAATCTCGCTAGTTTCGATCTAAAACGATGTATCCCGTTGTTTTGAAACGGAATACAAGTTTTCGCGAAGTTCTGAGAGAAAATGTTTACACCTTTTTCTCGTCTACTCTTCGACGACTTGTAAAATCGAAGTGCGTAAATCTCGCTAGTTTTGATCTAAAACGATGTATCCTGTTGCTTTGAGCCGGAATACAAGTTTTCGCGCAGTTCTGAGAGAAAAAGTTTACAGCTCTCTCACGTCTACTCTTCGAGGACTTGTAAAATCGATGTTCGTGAATCTCGCTAGTTTCGATCTAAAATGATGTATCCCGTTGTTTTGAGCCGGAATACAAGTTTTCGTGCAGTTCTGAGAGAAAAAGTTTACAGCTCTCTCACGTCTACTCTTCGACGACTTGTAAAATCGATGTTCGTGAATCTCGCTAGCTTGAACCTAAAACGAAGTATCCCGTTGTTTTGAGTCTGAATACAAGTTCTCGCGCAGTTCTGAGAGAAAAAGTTTACACCTTTCTCTCGTTTACTCTTCGACGACTAGTAAAATCGATAATCGTGAATCTCGCTAGTTTCGATCTGAAGCGGTGTATCCCGTTGTTTTGAGCCGGAATACAAGTTCTCGCGCAGTTCTGAGAGAAAAAGTTTACAGCTCTCTCACGTCTACCCATCGAGGACTTGTAAAATCGATGTTAGTGAATCTCGCTAGTTTCGCTATAAAACGATGTATCCCGTTTTTTAGAGCCGGAATACAAGTTTTTGCGCAGTTCTGAGAGGAAATGTTTGCCCCTTTCTCGCGTCATCTCTTCGACAACTTGTAAACTCGAAGTGCATAAATCTTGCTAGTTTCAATCTAAAACGATGTTTCCCGATGTTTTGAGCCTTAATACAAGTTTTCGAGCAGTTCTGAGAGAAAAAGTTTACAGCTCTCTCTCGTCTACTCTTCGACTTCTTGTAAAATCGATGTTCGTGAATCTCGCTAGTTTCGATCTAAAACGATGTATCCCGTTGTTTTGAGCCGGAATACAAGTTTTCGCGAAGTTCTGAGAGAAAAAGTTTACACCTTTTTCGCGTCTACTCTTCGACGACTTGTAAAATCGAAGTGCTTAAATCTTCCTAGTTTCGATCTAAAACGATGTATCCTGTTGCTTTGAGCCGGAATACAAGTATTCGCGCAGTTCTGAGAGAAAAAGTTTACACCTTTCCCTCGTCTACTCTTCGATGACTAGTAAAATAGATGTTCGTGAATCTCGGTATTTTCGATCTAAAACGATGTATCCCGTTGTTTTGAGCCGGAATACATGTTTTCGCGCAGTTCTGAGAGAAAAAGTTCACAGCTCTCTCACGTCTACCCTTCGAGGACTTGTAAAATCATTGTTAGTGAATCTCGCTAGTTTCGATCTAAAACGATGTCCCCCGTTGTTTTGAGCCTTAATACAAGTTTTCGCGCAGTTCTGAGAGAAAAATTTTACAGCTCTCTCTCGTCTACTCTTCGACGACTTGTAAAATTGAAGTGCGTAAATCTCGCTAGTTTCGATCTAAATCAATGTATCCCGTTGTTTTGAGCCTTAATACATGTTTTCGCGCAGTTCTGAGTGAAAAAGTTTACACCTTTTTCGCGTCTACTCTTCGACAACATGTAAAATCGAAGTGCGTAAATCTTGCTAGTTTCGATCTAAAACGATGTATCCCGTTGTTTTGAGCCGGAATACAAGTTTTCGCGCAGTTCTGAGAGAAAAAGTTAACAGCTCTCTCTCGCCTACTCTTCGACAACTAGTAAAATCGATAATCGTGAATCTCGCTAGTTTCGATCTGAAGCGATGTATCCCGTTGTTTTGAGCCGGAATACAAGTTTTCGCGTAGTACTGAGAGAAAAAGTTTACAGCTCTCTCAGGTCTACTCTTCGACGAGTTGTAAAATCGATGTTCGTGAATATCGCTAGTTTCGATCTAAAACGATGTATCCCGTTGTTTTGAGCCTTAATACAATTTTTCGCGCAGTTCTGAGAGAAAAAGTTTACAGCTCTCTCTCAGCTACTCTTCGACGACTTGTAAAATCGATGTTCGTGAATCTCGCTAGTTTCGATCTAAAACGATGTATCCCGTTGTTTTGAAACGAAATACAAGTTTTCGCGAAGTTCTGAGAGAAAATGTTTACACCTTTTTCTCGTCTACTCTTCGACGACTCGTAAAATCGAAGTGCGTAAATCTCGCTAGTTTTGATCTAAAACGATGTATCCTGTTGCTTTGAGCCGGAATACAAAGTTTTCGCGCAGTTCTGAGAGAAAAAGTTTACAGCTCTCTCACGTCTACTCTTCGAGGACTTGTAAAATCGATGTTCGTGAATCTCGCTAGCTTGAACCTAAAACGAAGTATCCCGTTGTTTTGAGTCTGAATACAAGTTCTCGCGCAGTTCTGAGAGAAAAAGTTTACACCTTTCTCTCGTCTACTCTTCGACGACTAATAAAATCGATAACCGTGAATCTCGCTAGTTTCAATCTGAAGCGATGTATCCCGTTGTTTTGAGCCGGAATACAAGTTTTCGCGAAGTTCTGAGAGAAACGTTTACACCTTTCTCTCGTCTACTCTTCGAGGACATGTAAAATCGATGATCGTGAATCTCGCTAGTTTCGATCTAAAACGATATATCCCTTTATTTGAGCCGGAATACAAGTTTTCGCGCAGTTCTGAGAGAAAAAGTTTACGCCTTTTTCGCGTCTACTCTTCGACGACTTGTAAAGTCGAAGTGCTTAAATCTTCCTACTTTCGATCTAAAACGATGTATCCTGTTGCTTTGAGCCGGAATACAAGTTTTCGCGCAGTTCTGAGAGAAAAAGTTTACACCTTTCTCTCGTCTACTCCTCGACGACTAGTAAAATCGATAATCGTGAATCTCGCTAGTTTCGATCTGAAGCGATGTATCCCGTTGTTTTGAGCCGGAATACAAGTTTTCGCGCAGTGCTGAGAGAAAAAGTTTACAGCTCTCTCAGGTCCACTCTTCGAGGACTTGTAAAATCGATATTCGTGAATCTCGCTAGTTTCGATCTAAAATGATGTATCCCGTTGTTTTGAGCCGGAATACAAGTTTTCGCGCAGTTCTTAGAGAAAAAGTTTTCAGCTCTCTCACGTCTACTCTTCGACGACTTGTAAAATCGATGTTCGTGAATCTCGCTAGCTTGGACCTAAAACGATGTATCCCGTTGTTTTGAGTCTGAATACAAGATTTCGCGCAGTTCTGAGAGAAAAAGTTTACAGCTCTCTCACGTCTACCCTTCGAGGACTTGTAAATCGATGTTAGTGACTCTCGCTAGTTTCGATCTAAAACGATGTATCCCGTTGTTTAGAGCCGGAATACAAGTTTTCGCGAAGTTCTGAGAGAAAAAGTTTTCACCTTTTTCGCGTCTACTCTTCGACGACTTCTAAAATCGAAGTGCGTAAATCTCGCTAGTTTCGATCTAAAACGATATATCCCTTTATTTGAGCCGGAATACAAGTTTTCGCGCAGTTCTGAGAGAAAAAGTTTACACCTTTTTTGCGTCTACTCTTCGACGACTTGTAAAATCGAAGTGCTTAAATATTCCTAGTTTCGATATAAAACGATGCATCCTGTTGCTTTGAGCCGGAATACAAGTTTTTGCGCAGTTCTGAGAGAAAAAGTTTACACCTTTCTCTCGTCTACTCTTCGACGACTAGTAAAATAGATGTTCGTGAATCTCGCTAGCTTGGACCTAAAACGATGTAACCCGTTGTTTTGAGCCTTAATACAAGTTTTCGCGCAGTTCTGAGAGAAAAATTTTCCACCTTTTTCGCGTCTACTCTTCGACGACTTGTAAAATCGAAGTGCGTAAATCTTGCTAGTTTCGATATAAAACGATGTACCCCGTTGTTTTGAGCCGGAATACAAGTTTTCGCGCAGTTCTGAGAGAAAAAGTTTACAGCTTTCTCTCGTCTACTCTCAACGACTTGTAAAATCGAAGTGCGTAAATCTCGCTAGTTTCGATCTAAAACGATGTATCCGGTTGTTTTGAGCCGGAACACAAGTTTTCGCGAAGTTCTGAGAGAAAACGTTTACACCTTTTTCGCGTCTACTCTTCGACGACTTGTAAAATCGAAGTGCGTAAATCTCGCTAGTTTCGATCTAAAACAATGTATCCCGTTGTTTTGAGCCGGAATACAAGATTTAGCGCAGTTCTGAGAGAAAAGTTTACACCTTTCTCTCGTCTACTCTCAACGACTTGTAAAATCGAAGTGCGTAAATCTCGCTAGTTTCGATCTAAAACAATGTATCCCGTTGTTTTGAGCCGGAATACAAGATTTAGCGCAGTTCTGAGAGAAAAGTTTACACCTTTCTCTCGTCTACTCTCAACGACTTGTAAAATCGAAGTGCGTAAATCTCGCTAGTCTCGATCTAAAACGACGTATCCCGTTGTTTTGAGCCGGAATACAAGTTTTCGCGAAGTTCTGAGAGAAAAAGTTTACACCTTTTTCGCGTCTACTCTTCGACAACTTGTAAAATCGATGTTCGTGAATCTCCCTAGTTTCCATCTAAAACGATGTATCCCGTTGTTTTGAGCCGGAATACAAGTTTTCGTGCAGTTCTGAAAAAAAAAGTTTACAGCTTTCTCTCGTCTACTCTCAACGACTTGTAAAATCGATGTGCGTAAATCTCGCTAGTTTCGATCTAAAACGATGTATCCCGTTGTTTTGAGCCGGAACACAAGTTTTCGCGAAGTTCTGAGAGAAAACGTTTACACCTTTTTCGCGTCTACTCTTCGACGACTTGTAAAATCGAAGTGCGTAAATCTCGCTAGTTTCGATCTAAAACAATGTATCCCGTTGTTTTGAGCCGGAATACAAGATTTAGCGCAGTTCTGAGAGAAAATTTTACACCTTTCTCTCGTCTACTCTCAACGACTTGTAAAATCAAAGTGCGTAAATCTCGCTAGTCTCGATCTAAAACGACGTATCCCGTTGTTTTGAGCCGGAATACAAGTTTTCGCGAAGTTCTGAGAGAAAAAGTTTACACCTTTTTCGCGTCTACTCTTCGACAACTTGTAAAATCGATGTTCGTGAATCTCCCTAGTTTCGATCTAAAACGATGTATCCCGTTGTTTTGAGCCGGAATACAAGTTTTCGCGCAGTTCTGAAAGAAAAAGTTTACAGCTTTCTCTCGTCTACTCTCAACGACTTGTAAAATCGATGTGCGTAAATCTCGCTAGTTTCGATCTAAAACGATGTATCCCGTTGTTTTGAAACGGAATACAAGTTTTCGCGAAGTTCTGAGAGAAAAAGTTTACACCTTTTTCGCGTCTACTCTTCGACGACTTCTAAAATCGAAGTGCGTAAATCTCGCTAGTTTCGATCTAAAACGATATATCCCTTTATTTGAGCCGGAATACAAGTTTTCGCGCAGTTCTGAGAGAAAAAGTTTACACCTTTTTCGCGTCTACTCTTCGACGACTTGTAAAATCGAAGTGCCTAAATATTCCTAGTTTCGATCTAAAACGATGCATCCTGTTGCTTTGAGCCGGAATACAAGTTTTTGCGCAGTTCTGAGAGAAAAAGTTTACACCTTTCTCTCGTCTACTCTTCGACGACTAGTAAAATAGATGTTCGTGAATCTCGCTAGCTTGGACCTAAAATGATGTATCCCGTTGTTTTGAGCCTTAATACAAGTTTTCGCGCAGTTCTGAGAGAAAACTTTTACTCCTTTTTCGCGTCTACTCTTCGACGACTTGTAAAATCGAAGTGCGTAAATCTTGCTAGTTTCGATATAAAACGATGTATCCCGTTGTTTTGAGCCGGAATACAAGTTTTCGCGCAGTTCTGAGAGAAAAAGCTTACACCTTTCTCTCGTCTACTATTCGACGACTATTAAAATCGATGTTCGTGATTCTCGCTAGTTTCGATCTAAAACGATGTATCCCGTTGTTTTGAGCCGGAATACAAGTTTTCGCGCAGTTCTGAAAGAAAAAGTTTACAGCTTTCTCTCGTCTACTCTCAACGACTTGTAAAATCGAAGTGCGTAAATCTCGCTAGTTTCGATCTAAAACGATGTATCCCGTTGTTGTGAGCCGGAACACAAGTTTTCGCGAAGTTCTGAGAGAAAACGTTTACACCTTTTTCGCGTCTACTCTTCGACGACTTGTAAAATCGAAGTGCGTAAATCTCGCTAGTTTCGATCTAAAACAATGTATCCCGTTGTTTTGAGCCGGAATACAAGATTTAGCGCAGTTCTGAGAGAAAATTTTACACCTTTCTCTCGTCTACTCTCAACGACTTGTAAAATCAAAGTGCGTAAATCTCGCTAGTCTCGATCTAAAACGACGTATCCCGTTGTTTTGAGCCGGAATACAAGTTTTCGCGAAGTTCTGAGAGAAAAAGTTTACACCTTTTTCGCGTCTACTCTTCGACAACTTGTAAAATCGATGTTTGTGAATCTCCCTAGTTTCGATCTAAAACGATGTATCCCGTTGTTTTGAGCCGGAATACAAGTTTTCGCGCAGTTCTGAAAGAAAAAGTTTACAGCTTTCTCTCGTCTACTCTCAACGACTTGTAAAATCGATGTGCGTAAATCTCGCTAGTTTCGATCTAAAACGATGTATCCCGTTGTTTTGAAACGAAATACAAGTTTTCGCGAAGTTCTGAGGGAAAACGTTTACAGCTCTCTCTCGTCTACTCTTCGACGACTTGTAAAATCGATGTTCGTGAATCTCGCTAGTTTCGATCTAAAACGATGTATCCCGTTGTTTTGAGCCGGAATACAAGTTTTAGCGCAGTTCTGAAAGAAAAAGTCTACAGCTTTCTCTCGTCTACTCTTCGAGGACATGTAAAATTGATGTTCGTGAATCTCGCTAGTTTCAATCTCAAACGATGTATCCCTTTGTTTTGAGCCGGAATACAAGTTTTCGCGCAGTTCTGAGAGAAAAAGTTAACACCTTTCTCTCGTCTACTCTTCGACGACTAGTAAAATCGATTATCGTGAATCTCGCTAGATTCGATCTGAAGCGATGTATCCCGTTGTTTTGAGCTGCAATACAAGTTTTCGCGCAGTGCTGAGAGAAAAAGTTTACACCTTTTTCGCGTCTACTCTTCGACAACTTGTAAAATCGAAGTGCGTAAATCTTGCTAGTTTCAATCTAAAACGATGTATCCCTTTGTTTTGAGCCGGAATACAAGTTTTCGCGCAGTTCTGAGAGAAAAAGTTTACACCTTTCTCTCGTCTACTCTTCGACGACTAGTAAACTCGATGTTCGTTAATCTCGCTAGTTTCGATCTAAAACGATGTATCCCGTTGTTTTGAGCCGGAATACAAGTTTTCGCGCAGTTCTGAGAGAAAAAGTTTACACATTTTTCGCGTCTACTCTTCGACAACTTGTAAAATCGAAGTGCGTAAATCTTGCTAGTTTCAATCGAAAACGATGTGTCCCATTGTTTTGAGCCGGAATACAAGTTTTCGCGCAGTTCTGAGAGAAAAAGTTTACAGCCCTCTCTCGTCTACTCTTCGACGACTAGTAAAATCGATGTTCGTGAATCTCGCTAGTTTCGATCTAAAACGATGTATCCCGTTGTTTTGAGCCGGAATACAAGTTTTTGCGCAATTCTGAGACAAAAAGTTTACACCTTTTTCGCGTCTACTCTTCGACATCTTGTAAAATCGAAGTGCGTAAATCTTGCTAATTTCGATATAAACGATGTATCCTGTTGTTTTGAGCCGGAATATAAGTTTTCGCGCAGTTCTGAGAGAAAAATTTTACAGCTCTTTCACGTCTACTCTTCGACGACTTGTAAAATCGATGTTAGTGAATCTCGCTAGTTTCGATCTAAAACGATGTATCCCTTTATTTGAGCCGGAATACAAGTTTTCGCGCAGTTCTGAGAGAAAAAGTTTAAACCTTTCTCTCGTCTACTCTTCGACGACTAGTAAAATCGATAATCGTGAATCTCGCTTGTTTCGATCTGAAGCGATGTATCCCGTTGTTTTCAGCCGGAATACAAGTTTTCGCGCAGTGCTGAGAGAAAAAGTTTACAGCTCTCTCAGGTCCACTCTTCGAGGACTTGTAAAATCGATGTTCGTGAATCTCGCTAGTTTCGATCTAAAATGATGTATCCCGTTGTTTTGAGCCGGAATACAAGTTCTCGCGCAGTTCTGAGAGAAAAAGTTTTCAGCTCTCTCACGTCTACTCTTCGACGACTTGTAAAATCGATGTTCGTGAATCTCGCTAGCTTGGACCTAAAACGATGTATCCCGTTGTTTTGAGTCTGAATACAAGTTTTCGCGCAGTTCTGAGAGAAAAAGTTTCTACCTTTTTCTCGTCTACTATTCGACGACTAGTAAAATCGATGTTCGTGAATCTCGCTAGTTTCGATCAAAAACGATGCATCCCGTTGTTTTGAGCCGGAATACAAGTGTTTGCGCAATTCTGAGACAAAAAGTTTACACCTTTTTCGCGTCTACTCTTCGACATCTTGTAAAATCGAAGTGCGTAAATCTTGCTAATTTCGATATAAACGATGTATCCTGTTGTTTTGAGCCGGAATATAAGTTTTCGCGCAGTTCTGAGAGAAAAATTTTACAGCTCTTTCACGTCTACTCTTCGACGACTTGTAAAATCGATGTTAGTGAATCTCGCTAGTTTCGATCTAAAACGATGTATCCCTTTATTTGAGCCGGAATACAAGTTTTCGCGCAGTTCTGAGAGAAAAAGTTTAAACCTTTCTCTCGTCTACTCTTCGACGACTAGTAAAATCGATAATCGTGAATCTCGCTTGTTTCGATCTGAAGCGATGTATCCCGTTGTTTTCAGCCGGAATACAAGTTTTCGCGCAGTGCTGAGAGAAAAAGTTTACAGCTCTCTCAGGTCCACTCTTCGAGGACTTGTAAAATCGATGTTCGTGAATCTCGCTAGTTTCGATCTAAAATGATGTATCCCGTTGTTTTGAGCCGGAATACAAGTTCTCGCGCAGTTCTGAGAGAAAAAGTTTTCAGCTCTCTCACGTCTACTCTTCGACGACTTGTAAAATCGATGTTCGTGAATCTCGCTAGCTTGGACCTAAAACGATGTATCCCGTTGTTTTGAGTCTGAATACAAGTTTTCGCGCAGTTCTGAGAGAAAAAGTTTCTACCTTTTTCTCGTCTACTATTCGACGACTAGTAAAATCGATGTTCGTGAATCTCGCTAGTTTCGATCAAAAACGATGCATCCCGTTGTTTTGAGCCGGAATACAAGTTTTCGCGCAGTTCTGAGAGAACAACTTTAGAACTTTCTCTCGTCTTCTCTCGATGATTTGTAAAATCGATGTTCGTGAATCTCGCTAACTTCGATCTAAAACGATGTATCCCGTTGTTTTCAGCCGGAATACAAGTTCTCGGGCAGTTCTGAGAGAAAAAGTTTACAGCTCTCTCTCGCCTACTCTTCGACGACTTCTCAAATCGATGTTCGTGAATTTTGCTAGTTTCGATCTAAAACGATGTATCCCTTTGTTTTGAGCCGGAATACAAGTTTTCACACACATTTCTGAGAGAAAAAGTTTACAGCTTTCTCTCGTCTACTCTTCGACGACTAGTAAAATCGATAATCGTGAATCTCGCTTGTTTCGATCTAAAACGATGTATCCCTTTATTTGAGCCGGAGTACAAGTTTTCGCGCAGTTCTGAGAGAAAAAGTTTACACCTTTCTCTCGTCTACTCTTCGACGACTAGTAAAATAGATAATCGTGAATCTCGCTTGTTTCGATCTGAAGCGATGTATCCCGTTGTTTTCAGCCGGAATACAAGTTTTCGCGCAGTTCTGAGAGAAAAAGCCTACACCTTTCTCTCGTCTACTATTCGACGACTATTAAAATTGATGTTCGTGATTCTCGCTAGTTTCGATCTAAAACGATGTATCCCATTGTTTTCAGCCGGAATACAAGTTTTCGCGCAGTTCTGAGAGAAAAATTTTACACCTTTTTCGCGTCTACTCTTCGACGACTTGTAAAATCGAAGTGCGTAAATCTTGCTAGTTTCGATATAAAACGATGTACCCCGTTGTTTTGAGCCGGAATACAAGTTTTCGCGCAGTTCTGAGAGAAAAAGCCTACACCTTTCTCTCGTCTACTATTCGACGACTATTAAAATTGATGTTCGTGATTCTCGCTAGTTTCGATCTAAAACGATGTATCCCATTGTTTTCAGCCGGAATACAAGTTTTCGCGCAGTTCTGAAAGAAAAAGTTTACAGCTTTCTCTCGTCTACTCTCAACGACTTGTAAAATCGAAGTGCGTAAATCTCGCTAGTTTCGATCTAAAACGATGTATCCCGTTGTTTTGAGCCGGAACACAAGTTTTCGCGAAGTTCTGAGAGAAAACGTTTACACCTTTTTCGCGTCTACTCTTCGACGACTAGTAAAATAGATGTTCGTGAATCTCGCTAGCTTGGACCTAAAATGATGTATCCCGTTGTTTTGAGCCTTAATACAAGTTTTCGCGCAGTTCTGAGAGAAAACTTTTACACCTTTTTCGCGTCTACTCTTCGACGACTTGTAAAATCGAAGTGCGTAAATCTTGCTAGTTTCGATATAAAACGATGTATCCCGTTGTTTTGAGCCGGAATACAAGTTTTCGCGCAGTTCTGAGAGAAAAAGCTTACACCTTTCTCTCGTCTACTATTCGACGACTATTAAAATCGATGTTCGTGATTCTCGCTAGTTTCGATCTAAAACGATGTATCCCGTTGTTTTGAGCCGGAATACAAGTTTTCGCGCAGTTCTGAAAGAAAAAGTTTACAGCTTTCTCTCGTCTACTCTCAACGACTTGTAAAATCGAAGTGCGTAAATCTCGCTAGTTTCGATCTAAAACGATGTATCCCGTGGTTGTGAGCCGGAACACAAGTTTTCGCGAAGTTCTGAGAGAAAACGTTTACACCTTTTTCGCGTCTACTCTTCGACGACTTGTAAAATCGAAGTGCGTAAATCTCGCTAGTTTCGATCTAAAACAATGTATCCCGTTGTTTTGAGCCGGAATACAAGATTTAGCGCAGTTCTGAGAGAAAATTTTACACCTTTCTCTCGTCTACTCTCAACGACTTGTAAAATCAAAGTGCGTAAATCTCGCTAGTCTCGATCTAAAACGACGTATCCCGTTGTTTTGAGCCGGAATACAAGTTTTCGCGAAGTTCTGAGAGAAAAAGTTTACACCTTTTTCGCGTCTACTCTTCGACAACTTGTAAAATCGATGTTCGTGAATCTCCCTAGTTTCGATCTAGAACGATGTATCCCGTTGTTTTGAGCCGGAATACAAGTTTTCGCGCAGTTCTGAAAGAAAAAGTTTACAGCTTTCTCTCGTCTACTCTCAACGACTTGTAAAATCTATGTGCGTAAATCTCGCTAGTTTCGATCTAAAACGATGTATCCCGTTGTTTTGAAACGAAATACAAGTTTTCGCGAAGTTCTGAGGGAAAACGTTTACAGCTCTCTCTCGTCTACTCTTCGACGACTTGTAAAATCGATGTTCGTGAATCTCGCTAGTTTCGATCTAAAACGATGTATCCCGTTGTTTTGAGCCGGAATACAAGTTTTAGCGCAGTTCTGAAAGAAAAAGTCTACAGCTTTCTCTCGTCTACTCTTCGAGGACATGTAAAATCGATGTTCGTGAATCTCGCTAGTTTCAATCTCAAACGATGTATCCCTTTATTTTGAGCCGGAATACAAGTTTTCGCGCAGTTCTGAGAGAAAAAGTTAACACCTTTCTCTCGTCTACTCTTCGACGACTAGTAAAATCGATTATCGTGAATCTCGCTAGTTTCGATCTGAAGCGATGTATCCCGTTGTTTTGAGCTGCAATACAAGTTTTCGCGCAGTGCTGAGAGAAAAAGTTTACACCTTTTTCGCGTCTACTCTTCGACAACTTGTAAAATCGAAGTGCGTAAATCTTGCTAGTTTCAATCTAAAACGATGTATCCCTTTGTTTTGAGCCGGAATACAAGTTTTCGCGCAGTTCTGAGAGAAAAAGTTTACACCTTTCTCTCGTCTACTCTTCGACGACTAGTAAAATCGATGTTCGTTAATCTCGCTAGTTTCGATCTAAAACGATGTATCCCGTTGTTTTGAGCCGGAATACAAGTTTTCGCGCAGTTCTGAGAGAAAAAGTTTACACATTTTTCGCGTCTACTCTTCGACAACTTGTAAAATCGAAGTGCGTAAATCTTGCTAGTTTCAATCGAAAACGATGTGTCCCATTGTTTTGAGCCGGAATACAAGTTTTCGCGCAGTTCTGAGAGAAAAAGTTTACAGCCCTCTCTCGTCTACTCTTCGACGACTAGTAAAATCGATGTTCGTGAATCTCGCTAGTTTCGATCTAAAACGATGTATCCCGTTGTTTTGAGCCGGAATACAAGTTTTTGCGCAATTCTGAGACAAAAAGTTTACACCTTTTTCGCGTCTACTCTTCGACATCTAGTAAAATCGAAGTGCGTAAATCTTGCTAATTTCGATATAAACGATGTATCCTGTTGTTTTGAGCCGGAATATAAGTTTTCGCGCAGTTCTGAGAGAAAAATTTTACAGCTCTTTCACGTCTACTCTTCGACGACTTGTAAAATCGATGTTAGTGAATCTCGCTAGTTTCGATCTAAAACGATGTATCCCTTTATTTGAGCCGGAATACAAGTTTTCGCGCAGTTCTGAGAGAAAAAGTTTAAACCTTTCTCTCGTCTACTCTTCGACGACTAGTAAAATCGATAATCGTGAATCTCGCTTGTTTCGATCTGAAGCGATGTATCCCGTTGTTTTCAGCCGGAATACAAGTTTTCGCGCAGTGCTGAGAGAAAAAGTTTACAGCTCTCTCAGGTCCACTCTTCGAGGACTTGTACAATCGATGTTCGTGAATCTCGCTAGTTTCGATCTAAAATGATGTATCCCGTTGTTTTGAGCCGGAATACAAGTTCTCGCGCAGTTCTGAGAGAAAAAGTTTTCAGCTCTCTCACGTCTACTCTTCGACGACTTGTAAAATCGATGTTCGTGAATCTCGCTAGCTTGGACCTAAAACGATGTATCCCGTTGTTTTGAGTCTGAATACAAGTTTTCGCGCAGTTCTGAGAGAAAAAGTTTCTACCTTTTTCTCGTCTACTATTCGACGACTAGTAAAATCGATGTTCGTGAATCTCGCTAGTTTCGATCAAAAACGATGCATCCCGTTGTTTTGAGCCGGAATACAAGTTTTCGCGCAGTTCTGAGAGAACAACTTTAGAACTTTCTCTCGTCTTCTCTCGATGATTTGTAAAATCGATGTTCGTGAATCTCGCTAACTTCGATCTAAAACGATGTATCCCGTTGTTTTCAGCCGGAATACAAGTTCTCGGGCAGTTCTGAGAGAAAAAGTTTACAGCTCTCTCTCGCCTACTCTTCGACGACTTCTCAAATCGATGTTCGTGAATTTTGCTAGTTTCGATCTAAAACGATGTATCCCTTTGTTTTGAGCCGGAATACAAGTTTTCACACACATTTCTGAGAGAAAAAGTTTACAGCTTTCTCTCGTCTACTCTTCGACGACTAGTAAAATCGATAATCGTGAATCTCGCTTGTTTCGATCTAAAACGATGTATCCCTTTATTTGAGCCGGAGTACAAGTTTTCGCGCAGTTCTGAGAGAAAAAGTTTACACCTTTCTCTCGTCTACTCTTCGACGACTAGTAAAATCGATAATCGTGAATCTCGCTTGTTTCGATCTGAAGCGATGTATCCCGTTGTTTTCAGCCGGAATACAAGTTTTCGCGCAGTTCTGAGAGAAAAAGCCTACACCTTTCTCTCGTCTACTATTCGACGACTATTAAAATTGATGTTCGTGATTCTCGCTAGTTTCGATCTAAAACGATGTATCCCATTGTTTTCAGCCGGAATACAAGTTTTCGCGCAGTTCTGAGAGAAAAATTTTCCACCTTTTTCGCGTCTACTCTTCGACGACTTGTAAAATCGAAGTGCGTAAATCTTGCTAGTTTCGATATAAAACGATGTACCCCGTTGTTTTGAGCCGGAATACAAGTTTTCGCGCAGTTCTGAGAGAAAAAGCCTACACCTTTCTCTCGTCTACTATTCGACGACTATTAAAATTGATGTTCGTGATTCTCGCTAGTTTCGATCTAAAACGATGTATCCCATTGTTTTCAGCCGGAATACAAGTTTTCGCGCAGTTCTGAAAGAAAAAGTTTACAGCTTTCTCTCGTCTACTCTCAACGACTTGTAAAATCGAAGTGCGTAAATCTCGCTAGTTTCGATCTAAAACGATGTATCCCGTTGTTTTGAGCCGGAACACAAGTTTTCGCGAAGTTCTGAGAGAAAACGTTTACACCTTTTTCGCGTCTACTCTTCGACGACTTGTAAAATCGAAGTGCGTAAATCTCGCTAGTTTCGATCTAAAACAATGTATCCCGTTGTTTTGAGCCGGAATACAAGATTTAGCGCAGTTCTGAGAGAAAAGTTTACACCTTTCTCTCGTCTACTCTCAACGACTTGTAAAATAGAAGTGCGTAAATCTCGCTAGTCTCGATCTAAAACGACGTATCCCGTTGTTTTGAGCCGGAATACAAGTTTTCGCGAAGTTCTGAGAGAAAAAGTTTACACCTTTTTCGCGTCTACTCTTCGACAACTTGTAAAATCGATGTTCGTGAATCTCCCTAGTTTCCATCTAAAACGATGTATCCCGTTGTTTTGAGCCGGAATACAAGTTTTCGCGCAGTTCTGAAAAAAAAAGTTTACAGCTTTCTCTCGTCTACTCTCAACGACTTGTAAAATCGATGTGCGTAAATCTCGCTAGTTTCGATCTAAAACGATGTATCCCGTTGTTTTGAAACGGAATACAAGTTTTCGCGAAGTTCTGAGAGAAAAAGTTTACACCTTTTTCGCGTCTACTCTTCGACGACTTCTAAAATCGAAGTGCGTAAATCTCGCTAGTTTCGATCTAAAACGATATATCCCTTTATTTGAGCCGGAATACAAGTTTTCGCGCAGTTCTGAGAGAAAAAGTTTAAACCTTTTTCTCGTCTACTATTCGACGACTAGTAAAATCGATGTTCGTGAATCTCGCTAGTTTCGATCTGAAACGATGTATCCCTTTGTTTTGAGCCGGAATACAAGTTTTCGCACAGTTCTGAGAGAAAAAGTTTACACCTTTCTCTCGTCTACTCTTCGACGACTAGTAAAATCGATAATCGTGAATCTCGCTTGTTTCGATCTGAAGCGATGTATCCCGTTGTTTTCAGCCGGAATACAAGTTTTCGCGCAGTGCTGAGAGAAAACGTTTACAGCTCTCTCAAGTCCACTCTTCGAGCGAGAACTTGTAAAATCGATGTTCGTGAATCTCGCTAGTTTCGATCTAAAATGATGTATCCCGTTGTTTTGAGCCGGAATACAAGTTCTCGCGCAGTTCTGAGAGAAAAAGTTTACAGCCCTCTCTCGTCTACTCTTCGACGACTAGTAAAATCGATGTTCGTGAATCTCGCTAGTTTCGATCTAAAACGATGTATCCCGTTGTTTTGAGCCGGAATACAAGTTTTTGCGCAATTCTGAGACAAAAAGTTTACACCTTTTTCGCGTCTACTCTTCGACATCTTGTAAAATCGAAGTGCGTGAATCTTGCTAATTTCGATATAAACGATGTATCCTGTTGTTTTGAGCCGGAATATAAGTTTTCGCGCAGTTCTGAGAGAAAAATTTTACAGCTCTTTCACGTCTACTCTTCGACGACTTGTAAAATCGATGTTAGTGAATCTCGCTAGTTTCGATCTAAAACGATGTATCCCTTTATTTGAGCCGGAATACAAATTTTCGCGCAGTTCTGAGAGAAAAAGTTTAAACCTTTCTCTCGTCTACTCTTCGACGACTAGTAAAATCGATAATCGTGAATCTCGCTTGTTTCGATCTGAAGCGATGTATCCCGTTGTTTTCAGCCGGAATACAAGTTTTCGCGCAGTGCTGAGAGAAAAAGTTTACAGCTCTCTCAGGTCCACTCTTCGAGGACTTGTAAAATCGATGTTCGTGAATCTCGCTAGTTTCGATCTAAAATGATGTATCCCGTTGTTTTGAGCCGGAATACAAGTTCTCGCGCAGTTCTGAGAGAAAAAGTTTTCAGCTCTCTCACGTCTACTCTTCGACGACTTGTAAAATCGATGTTCGTGAATCTCGCTAGCTTGGACCTAAAACGATGTATCCCGTTGTTTTGAGTCTGAATACAAGTTTTCGCGCAGTTCTGAGAGAAAAAGTTTCTACCTTTTTCTCGTCTACTATTCGACGACTAGTAAAATCGATGTTCGTGAATCTCGCTAGTTTCGATCAAAAACGATGCATCCCGTTGTTTTGAGCCGGAATACAAGTTTTCGCGCAGTTTTGAGAGAACAACTTTAGAACTTTCTCTCGTCTTCTCTCGATGATTTGTAAAATCGATGTTCGTGAATCTCGCTAACTTCGATCTAAAACGATGTATCCCGTTGTTTTCAGCCGGAATACAAGTTCTCGGGCAGTTCTGAGAGAAAAAGTTTACAGCTCTCTCTCGCCTACTCTTCGACGACTTCTCAAATCGATGTTCGTGAATTTTGCTAGTTTCGATCTAAAACGATGTATCCCTTTGTTTTGAGCCGGAATACAAGTTTTCACACACATTTCTGAGAGAAAAAGTTTACAGCTTTCTCTCGTCTACTCTTCGACGACTAGTAAAATCGATAATCGTGAATCTCGCTTGTTTCGATCTAAAACGATGTATCCCTTTATTTGAGCCGGAGTACAAGTTTTCGCGCATTTCTGAGAGAAAAAGTTTACACCTTTCTCTCGTCTACTCTTCGACGACTAGTAAAATCGATAATCGTGAATCTCGCTTGTTTCGATCTGAAGCGATGTATCCCGTTGTTTTCAGCCGGAATACAAGTTTTCGCGCAGTTCTGAAAGAAAAAGTTTACAGCTTTCTCTCGTCTACTCTCAACGACTTGTAAAATCGAAGTGCGTAAATCTCGCTAGTTTCGATCTAAAACGATGTATCCCGTTGTTTTGAGCCGGAACACAAGTTTTCGCGAAGTTCTGAGAGAAAACGTTTACACCTTTTTCGCGTCTACTCTTCGACGACTTGTAAAATCGAAGTGCGTAAATCTCGCTAGTTTCGATCTAAAACAATGTATCCCGTTGTTTTGAGCCGGAATACAAGATTTAGCGCAGTTCTGAGAGAAAAGTTTACACCTTTCTCTCGTCTACTCTCAACGACTTGTAAAATCGAAGTGCGTAAATCTCGCTAGTCTCGATCTAAAACGACGTATCCCGTTGTTTTGAGCCGGAATACAAGTTTTCGCGAAGTTCTGAGAGAAAAAGTTTACACCTTTTTCGCGTCTACTCTTCGACAACTTGTAAAATCGATGTTCGTGAATCTCCCTAGTTTCCATCTAAAACGATGTATCCCGTTGTTTTGAGCCGGAATACAAGTTTTCGCGCAGTTCTGAAAAAAAAAGTTTACAGCTTTCTCTCGTCTACTCTCAACGACTTGTAAAATCGATGTGCGTAAATCTCGCTAGTTTCGATCTAAAACGATGTATCCCGTTGTTTTGAAACGGAATACAAGTTTTCGCGAAGTTCTGAGAGAAAAAGTTTACACCTTTTTCGCGTCTACTCTTCGACGACTTCTAAAATCGAAGTGCGTAAATCTCGCTAGTTTCGATCTAAAACGATATATCCCTTTATTTGAGCCGGAATACAAGTTTTCGCGCAGTTCTGAGAGAAAAAGTTTAAACCTTTTTCTCGTCTACTATTCGACGACTAGTAAAATCGATGTTCGTGAATCTCGCTAGTTTCGATCTGAAACGATGTATCCCTTTGTTTTGAGCCGGAATACAAGTTTTCGCACAGTTCTGAGAGAAAAAGTTTACACCTTTCTCTCGTCTACTCTTCGACGACTAGTAAAATCGATAATCGTGAATCTCGCTTGTTTCGATCTGAAGCGATGTATCCCGTTGTTTTCAGCCGGAATACAAGTTTTCGCGCAGTGCTGAGAGAAAACGTTTACAGCTCTCTCAAGTCCACTCTTCGAGCGAGAACTTGTAAAATCGATGTTCGTGAATCTCGCTAGTTTCGATCTAAAATGATGTATCCCGTTGTTTTGAGCCGGAATACAAGTTCTCGCGCAGTTCTGAGAGAAAAAGTTTACAGCCCTCTCTCGTCTACTCTTCGACGACTAGTAAAATCGATGTTCGTGAATCTCGCTAGTTTCGATCTAAAACGATGTATCCCGTTGTTTTGAGCCGGAATACAAGTTTTTGCGCAATTCTGAGACAAAAAGTTTACACCTTTTTCGCGTCTACTCTTCGACATCTTGTAAAATCGAAGTGCGTAAATCTTGCTAATTTCGATATAAACGATGTATCCTGTTGTTTTGAGCCGGAATATAAGTTTTCGCGCAGTTCTGAGAGAAAAAGTTTACACCTTTTTCGCGTCTACTCTTCGACAACTTGTAAAATCGATGTTCGTGAATCTCCCTAGTTTCGATCTAGAACGATGTATCCCGTTGTTTTGAGCCGGAATACAAGTTTTCGCGCAGTTCTGAAAGAAAAAGTTTACAGCCCTCTCTCGTCTACTCTTCGACGACTAGTAAAATCGATAATCGTGAATCTCGCTTGTTTCGATCTGAAGCGATGTATCCCGTTGTTTTCAGCCGGAATACAAGTTTTCGCGCAGTGCTGAGAGAAAAAGTTTACAGCTCTCTCAGGTCCACTCTTCGAGGACTTGTAAAATCGATGTTCGTGAATCTCGCTAGTTTCGATCTAAAATGATGTATCCCGTTGTTTTGAGCCGGAATACAAGTTCTCGTGCAGTTCTGAGAGAAAAAGTTTTCAGCTCTCTCACGTCTACTCTTCGACGACTTGTAAAATCGATGTTCGTGAATCTCGCTAGCTTGGACCTAAAACGATGTATCCCGTTGTTTTGAGTCTGAATACAAGTTTTCGCGCAGTTCTGAGAGAAAAAGTTTCTACCTTTTTCTCGTCTACTATTCGACGACTAGTAAAATCGATGTTCGTGAATCTCGCTAGTTTCGATCAAAAACGATGCATCCCGTTGTTTTGAGCCGGAATACAAGTTTTCGCGCAGTTTTGAGAGAACAACTTTAGAACTTTCTCTCGTCTTCTCTCGATGATTTGTAAAATCGATGTTCGTGAATCTCGCTAACTTCGATCTAAAACGATGTATCCCGTTGTTTTCAGCCGGAATACAAGTTCTCGGGCAGTTCTGAGAGAAAAAGTTTACAGCTCTCTCTCGCCTACTCTTCGACGACTTCTCAAATCGATGTTCGTGAATTTTGCTAGTTTCGATCTAAAACGATGTATCCCTTTGTTTTGAGCCGGAATACAAGTTTTCACACACATTTCTGAGAGAAAAAGTTTACAGCTTTCTCTCGTCTACTCTTCGACGACTAGTAAAATCGATAATCGTGAATCTCGCTTGTTTCGATCTAAAACGATGTATCCCTTTATTTGAGCCGGAGTACAAGTTTTCGCGCAGTTCTGAGAGAAAAAGTTTACACCTTTCTCTCGTCTACTCTTCGACGACTAGTAAAATCGATAATCGTGAATCTCGCTTGTTTCGATCTGAAGCGATGTATCCCGTTGTTTTCAGCCGGAATACAAGTTTTCGCGCAGTGCTGAGAGAAAACGTTTACAGCTCTCTCAAGTCCACTCTTCGAGCGAGAACTTGTAAAATCGATGTTCGTGAATCTCGCTAGTTTCGATCTAAAATGATGTATCCCGTTGTTTTGAGCCGGAATACAAGTTCTCGCGCAGTTCTGAGAGAAAAAGTTTACAGCCCTCTCTCGTCTACTCTTCGACGACTAGTAAAATCGATGTTCGTGAATCTCGCTAGTTTCGATCTAAAACGATGTATCCCGTTGTTTTGAGCCGGAATACAAGTTTTTGCGCAATTCTGAGACAAAAAGTTTACACCTTTTTCGCGTCTACTCTTCGACATCTTGTAAAATCGAAGTGCGTAAATCTTGCTAATTTCGATATAAACGATGTATCCTGTTGTTTTGAGCCGGAATATAAGTTTTCGCGCAGTTCTGAGAGAAAAATTTTACAGCTCTTTCACGTCTACTCTTCGACGACTTGTAAAATCGATGTTAGTGAATCTCGCTAGTTTCGATCTAAAACGATGTATCCCTTTATTTGAGCCGGAATACAAATTTTCGCGCAGTTCTGAGAGAAAAAGTTTAAACCTTTCTCTCGTCTACTCTTCGACGACTAGTAAAATCGATAATCGTGAATCTCGCTTGTTTCGATCTGAAGCGATGTATCCCGTTGTTTTCAGCCGGAATACAAGTTTTCGCGCAGTGCTGAGAGAAAAAGTTTACAGCTCTCTCAGGTCCACTCTTCGAGGACTTGTAAAATCGATGTTCGTGAATCTCGCTAGTTTCGATCTAAAATGATGTATCCCGTTGTTTTGAGCCGGAATACAAGTTCTCGCGCAGTTCTGAGAGAAAAAGTTTTCAGCTCTCTCACGTCTACTCTTCGACGACTTGTAAAATCGATGTTCGTGAATCTCGCTAGCTTGGAACTAAAACGATGTATCCCGTTGTTTTGAGTCTGAATACAAGTTTTCGCGCAGTTCTGAGAGAAAAAGTTTCTACCTTTTTCTCGTCTACTATTCGACGACTAGTAAAATCGATGTTCGTGAATCTCGCTAGTTTCGATCAAAAACGATGCATCCCGTTGTTTTGAGCCGGAATACAAGTTTTCGCGCAGTTCTGAAAAAAAAAGTTTACAGCTTTCTCTCGTCTACTCTCAACGACTTGTAAAATCGATGTGCGTAAATCTCGCTAGTTTCGATCTAAAACGATGTATCCCGTTGTTTTGAAACGGAATACAAGTTTTCGCGAAGTTCTGAGAGAAAAAGTTTACACCTTTTTCGCGTCTACTCTTCGACGACTTCTAAAATCGAAGTGCGTAAATCTCGCTAGTTTCGATCTAAAACGATATATCCCTTTATTTGCGCCGGAATACAAGTTTTCGCGCAGTTCTGAGAGAAAAAGTTTAAACCTTTTTCTCGTCTACTATTCGACGACTAGTAAAATCGATGTTCGTGAATCTCGCTAGTTTCGATCTCAAACGATGTATCCCTTTGTTTTGAGCCGGAATACAAGTTTTCGCACAGTTCTGAGAGAAAAAGTTTACACCTTTCTCTCGTCTACTCTTCGACGACTAGTAAAATCGATAATCGTGAATCTCGCTTGTTTCGATCTGAAGCGATGTATCCCGTTGTTTTCAGCCGGAATACAAGTTTTCGCGCAGTGCTGAGAGAAAACGTTTACAGCTCTCTCAAGTCCACTCTTCGAGCGAGAACTTGTAAAATCGATGTTCGTGAATCTCGCTAGTTTCGATCTAAAATGATGTATCCCGTTGTTTTGAGCCGGAATACAAGTTCTCGCGCAGTTCTGAGAGAAAAAGTTTACAGCCCTCTCTCGTCTACTCTTCGACGACTAGTAAAATCGATGTTCGTGAATCTCGCTAGTTTCGATCTAAAACGATGTATCCCGTTGTTTTGAGCCGGAATACAAGTTTTTGCGCAATTCTGAGACAAAAAGTTTACACCTTTTTCGCGTCTACTCTTCGACATCTTGTAAAATCGAAGTGCGTAAATCTTGCTAATTTCGATATAAACGATGTATCCTGTTGTTTTGAGCCGGAATATAAGTTTTCGCGCAGTTCTGAGAGAAAAATTTTACAGCTCTTTCACGTCTACTCTTCGACGACTTGTAAAATCGATGTTAGTGAATCTCGCTAGTTTCGATCTAAAACGATGTATCCCTTTATTTGAGCCGGAATACAAATTTTCGCGCAGTTCTGAGAGAAAAAGTTTAAACCTTTCTCTCGTCTACTCTTCGACGACTAGTAAAATCGATAATCGTGAATCTCGCTTGTTTCGATCTGAAGCGATGTATCCCGTTGTTTTCAGCCGGAATACAAGTTTTCGCGCAGTGCTGAAAGAAAAAGTTTACAGCTCTCTCAGGTCCACTCTTCGAGGACTTGTAAAATCGATGTTCGTGAATCTCGCTAGTTTCGATCTAAAATGATGTATCCCGTTGTTTTGAGCCGGAATACAAGTTCTCGCGCAGTTCTGAGAGAAAAAGTTTTCAGCTCTCTCACGTCTACTCTTCGACGACTTGTAAAATCGATGTTCGTGAATCTCGCTAGCTTGGACCTAAAACGATGTATCCCGTTGTTTTGAGTCTGAATACAAGTTTTCGCGCAGTTCTGAGAGAAAAAGTTTCTACCTTTTTCTCGTCTACTATTCGACGACTAGTAAAATCGATGTTCGTGAATCTCGCTAGTTTCGATCAAAAACGATGCATCCCGTTGTTTTGAGCCGGAATACAAGTTTTCGCGCAGTTCTGAGAGAACAACTTTAGAACTTTCTCTCGTCTTCTCTCGATGATTTGTAAAATCGATGTTCGTGAATCTCGCTAACTTCGATCTAAAACGATGTATCCCGTTGTTTTCAGCCGGAATACAAGTTCTCGGGCAGTTCTGAGAGAAAAAGTTTACAGCTCTCTCTCGCCTACTCTTCGACGACTTCTCAAATCGATGTTCGTGAATTTTGCTAGTTTCGATCTAAAACGATGTATCCCTTTGTTTTGAGCCGGAATACAAGTTTTCACACACATTTCTGAGAGAAAAAGTTTACAGCTTTCTCTCGTGTACTCTTCGACGACTATTAAAATCGATAATCGTGAATCTCGCTTGTTTCGATCTAAAACGATGTATCCCTTTATTTGAGCCGGAGTACAAGTTTTCGCGCAGTTCTGAGAGAAAAAGTTTACACCTTTCTCTCGTCTACTCTTCGACGACTAGTAAAATCGATAATCGTGAATCTCGCTTGTTTCGATCTGAAGCGATGTATCCCGTTGTTTTCAGCCGGAATACAAGTTTTCGCGCAGTTCTGAGAGAAAAAGCCTACACCTTTCTCTCGTCTACTATTCGACGACTATTAAAATTGATGTTCGTGATTCTCGCTAGTTTCGATCTAAAACGATGTATCCCATTGTTTTCAGCCGGAATACAAGTTTTCGCGCAGTTCTGAGAGAAAAATTTTATACCTTTTTCGCGTCTACTCTTCGACGACTTGTAAAATCGAAGTGCGTAAATCTTGCTAGTTTCGATATAAAACGATGTACCCCGTTGTTTTGAGCCGGAATACAAGTTTTCGCGCAGTTCTGAGAGAAAAAGCCTACACCTTTCTCTCGTCTACTATTCGACGACTATTAAAATTGATGTTCGTGATTCTCGCTAGTTTCGATCTAAAACGATGTATCCCATTGTTTTCAGCCGGAATACAAGTTTTCGCGCAGTTCTGAAAGAAAAAGTTTACAGCTTTCTCTCGTCTACTCTCAACGACTTGTAAAATCGAAGTGCGTAAATCTCGCTAGTTTCGATCTAAAACGATGTATCCCGTTGTTTTGAGCCGGAACACAAGTTTTCGCGAAGTTCTGAGAGAAAACGTTTACACCTTTTTCGCGTCTACTCTTCGACGACTTGTAAAATCGAAGTGCGTAAATCTCGCTAGTTTCGATCTAAAACAATGTATCCCGTTGTTTTGAGCCGGAATACAAGATTTAGCGCAGTTCTGAGAGAAAAGTTTACACCTTTCTCTCGTCTACTCTCAACGACTTGTAAAATCGAAGTGCGTAAATCTCGCTAGTCTCGATCTAAAACGACGTATCCCGTTGTTTTGAGCCGGAATACAAGTTTTCGCGAAGTTCTGAGAGAAAAAGTTTACACCTTTTTCGCGTCTACTCTTCGACAACTTGTAAAATCGATGTTCGTGAATCTCCCTAGTTTCCATCTAAAACGATGTATCCCGTTGTTTTGAGCCGGAATACAAGTTTTCGCGCAGTTCTGAAAAAAAAGTTTACAGCTTTCTCTCGTCTACTCTCAACGACTTGTAAAATCGATGTGCGTAAATCTCGCTAGTTTCGATCTAAAACGATGTATCCCGTTGTTTTGAGCCGGAACACAAGTTTTCGCGAAGTTCTGAGAGAAAACGTTTACACCTTTTTCGCGTCTACTCTTCGACGACTTGTAAAATCGAAGTGCGTAAATCTCGCTAGTTTCGATCTAAAACAATGTATCCCGTTGTTTTGAGCCGGAATACAAGATTTAGCGCAGTTCTGAGAGAAAAGTTTACACCTTTCTCTCGTCTACTCTCAACGACTTGTAAAATCGAAGTGCGTAAATCTCGCTAGTCTCGATCTAAAACGACGTATCCCGTTGTTTTGAGCCGGAATACAAGTTTTCGCGAAGTTCTGAGAGAAAAAGTTTACACCTTTTTCGCGTCTACTCTTCGACAACTTGTAAAATCGATGTTCGTGAATCTCCCTAGTTTCCATCTAAAACGATGTATCCCGTTGTTTTGAGCCGGAATACAAGTTTTCGCGCAGTTCTGAAAAAAAAAGTTTACAGCTTTCTCTCGTCTACTCTCAACGACTTGTAAAATCGATGTGCGTAAATCTCGCTAGTTTCGATCTAAAACGATGTATCCCGTTGTTTTGAAACGGAATACAAGTTTTCGCGAAGTTCTGAGAGAAAAAGTTTACACCTTTTTCGCGTCTACTCTTCGACGACTTCTAAAATCGAAGTGCGTAAATCTCGCTAGTTTCGATCTAAAACGATATATCCCTTTATTTGAGCCGGAATACAAGTTTTCGCGCAGTTCTGGGAGAAAAAGTTTACACCTTTTTCGCGTCTACTCTTCGACGACTTGTAAAATCGAAGTGCTTAAATATTCCTAGTTTCGATCTAAAACGATGCATCCTGTTCCTTTGAGCCGGAATACAAGTTTTTGCGCAGTTCTGAGAGAAAAAGTTTACACCTTTCTCTCGTCTACTCTTCGACGACTAGTAAAATAGATGTTCGTGAATCTCGCTAGCTTGGACCTAAAATGATGTATCCCGTTGTTTTGAGCCTTAATACAAGTTTTCGCGCAGTTCTGAGAGAAAACTTTTACACCTTTTTCGCGTCTACTCTTCGACGACTTGTAAAATCGAAGTGCGTAAATCTTGCTAGTTTCGATATAAAACGATGTATCCCGTTGTTTTGAGCCGGAATACAAGTTTTCGCGCAGTTCTGAGAGAAAAAGCTTACACCTTTCTCTCGTCTACTATTCGTCGACTATTAAAATCGATGTTCGTGATTCTCGCTAGTTTCGATCTAAAACGATGTATCCCGTTGTTTTGAGCCGGAATACAAGTTTTCGCGCAGTTCTGAAAGAAAAAGTTTACAGCTTTCTCTCGTCTACTCTCAACGACTTGTAAAATCGAAGTGCGTAAATCTCGCTAGTTTCGATCTAAAACGATGTATCCCGTTGTTTTGAGCCGGAACACAAGTTTTCGCGAAGTTCTGAGAGAAAACGTTTACACCTTTTTCGCGTCTACTCTTCGACGACTTGTAAAATCGAAGTGCGTAAATCTCGCTAGTTTCGATCTAAAACAATGTATCCCGTTGTTTTGAGCCGGAATACAAGATTTAGCGCAGTTCTGAGAGAAAATTTTACACCTTTCTCTCGTCTACTCTCAACGACTTGTAAAATCAAAGTGCGTAAATCTCGCTAGTCTCGATCTAAAACGACGTATCCCGTTGTTTTGAGCCGGAATACAAGTTTTCGCGAAGTTCTGAGAGAAAAAGTTTACACCTTTTTCGCGTCTACTCTTCGACAACTTGTAAAATCGATGTTCGTGAATCTCCCTAGTTTCGATCTAAAACGATGTATCCCGTTGTTTTGAGCCGGAATACAAGTTTTCGCGCAGTTCTGAAAGAAAAAGTTTACAGCTTTCTCTCGTCTACTCTCAACGACTTGTAAAATCGATGTGCGTAAATCTCGCTAGTTTCGATCTAAAACGATGTATCCCGTTGTTTTGAAACGAAATACAAGTTTTCGCGAAGTTCTGAGGGAAAACGTTTACAGCTCTCTCTCGTCTACTCTTCGACGACTTGTAAAATCGATGTTCGTGAATCTCGCTAGTTTCGATCTAAAACGATGTATCCCTTTGTTTTGAGCCGGAATACAAGTTTTCGCGCAGTTCTGAGAGAAAAAGTTTACACCTTTCTCTCGTCTACTCTTCGACGACTAGTAAAATCGATTATCGTGAATCTCGCCAGTTTCGATCTGAAGCGATGTATCCCGTTGTTTTGAGCTGCAATACAAGTTTTCGCGCAGTGCTGAGAGAAAAAGTTTACACCTTTTTCGCGTCTACTCTTCGACAACTTGTAAAATCGAAGTGCGTAAATCTTGCTAGTTTCAATCTAAAACGATGTATCCCTTTGTTTTGAGCCGGAATACAAGTTTTAGCGCAGTTCTGAGAGAAAAAGTTTACACCTTTCTCTCGTCTACTCTTCGACGACTAGTAAAATCGATGTTCGTGAATCTCGCTAGTTTCGATCTAAAACGATGTATCCCGATGTTTTGAGCCGGAATACAAGTTTTTGCGCAATTCTGAGACAAAAAGTTTACACCTTTTTCGCGTCTACTCTTCGACATCTTGTAAAATCGAAGTGCGTAAATCTTGCTAATTTCGATATAAACGATGTATCCTGTTGTTTTCAGCCGGAATATAAGTTTTCGCGCAGTTCTGAGAGAAAAATTTTACAGCTGTTTCACGTCTACTCTTCAACGACTTGTAAAATCGATGTTAGTGAATCTCGCTAGTTTCGATCTAACACGATGTATCCCTTTATTTGAGCCGGAATACAAGTTTTCGCGCAGTTCTGAGAGAAAAAGTTTAAACCTTTCTCTCGTCTACTCTTCGACGACTAGTAAAATCGATAATCGTGAATCTCGCTTGTTTCGATCTGAAGCGATGTATCCCGTTGTTTTCAGCCGGAATACAAGTTTTCGCGCAGTGCTGAGACAAAAAGTTTACAGCTCTTTCAGGTCCACTCTTCGAGGACTTGTAAAATCGATGTTCGTGAATCTCGCTAGTTTCGATCTAAAATGATGTATCCCGTTGTTTTGAGCCGGAATACAAGTTCTCGCGCAGTTCTGAGAGAAAAAGTTTTCAGCTCTCTCACGTCTACTCTTCGACGACTTGTAAAATCGATGTTCGTGAATCTCGCTAGCTTGGACCTAAAACGATGTATCCCGTTGTTTTGAGTCTGAATACAAGTTTTCGCGCAGTTCTGAGAGAAAAAGTTTCTACCTTTTTCTCGTCTACTATTCGACGACTAGTAAAATCGATGTTCGTGAATCTCGCTAGTTTCGATCAAAAACGATGCATCCCGTTGTTTTGAGCCGGAATACAAGTTTTCGCGCAGTTCTGAGAGAACAACTTTAGAACTTTCTCTCGTCTTCTCTCGATGATTTGTAAAATCGATGTTCGTGAATCTCGCTAACTTCGATCTAAAACGATGTATCCCGTTGTTTTCAGCCGGAATACAAGTTCTCGGGCAGTTCTGAGAGAAAAAGTTTACAGCTCTCTCTCGTCTACTCTTCGACGACTTCTCAAATCGATGTTCGTGAATTTTGCTAGTTTCGATCTAAAACGATTGATCCCTTTGTTTTGAGCCGGAATACAAGTTTTCACACACATTTCTGAGAGAAAAAGTTTACACCTTTCTCTCGTCTACTCTTCGACGACTAGTAAAATCGATAATCGTGAATCTCGCTTGTTTCGATCTAAAACGATGTATCCCTTTATTTGAGCCGGAGTACAAGTTTTCGCGCAGTTCTGAGAGAAAAAGTTTACACCTTTCTCTCGTCTACTCTTCGACGACTAGTAAAATCGATAATCGTGAATCTCGCTTGTTTCGATCTGAAGCGATGTATCCCGTTGTTTTCAGCCGGAATACAAGTTTTCGCGCAGTGCTGAGAGAAAAAGTTTACAGCTCTCTCAGGTCCACTCTTCGAGGACTTGTAAAATCGATGTTCGTGAATCTCGCTAGTTTCGATCTAAAATGATGTATCCCGTTGTTTTGAGCCGGAATACAAGTTCTCGCGCAGTTCTGAGAGAAAAAGTTTTCAGCTCTCTCACGTCTACTCTTCGACGACTTGTAAAATCGATGTTCGTGAATCTCGCTAGCTTGGACCTAAAACGATGTATCCCGTTGTTTTGAGTCTGAATACATGTTTTCGCGCAGTTCTGAGAGAAAAAGTTTCCACCTTTTTCTCGTCTACTATTCGACGACAAGTAAAATCGATGTTCGTGAATCTCGCTGGTTTCGATCAAAAACGATGCATCCCGTTGTTTTGAGCCGGAATACAAGTTTTCGCGCAGTTCTGAGAGAACAACTTTAGAACTTTCTCTCGTCTTCTCTCGATGATTTGTAAAATCGATGTTCGTGAATCTCGCTAACTTCGATCTAAAACGATGTATCCCGTTGTTTTCAGCCGGAATACAAGTTCTCGGGCAGTTCTGAGAGAAAAAGTTTACAGCTCTCTCTCGCCTACTCTTCGACGACTTCTCAAATCGATGTTCGTGAATTTTGCTAGTTTCGATCTAAAACGATGTATCCCTTTGTGTTAGAGCCGGAATACAAGTTTTCACACACATTTCAGAGAGAAAAAGTTTACACCTTTCTCTCGTCTACTCTTCGACGACTAGTAAAATCGATAATCGTGAATCTCGCTTGTTTCGATCTGAAGCGATGTATCCCGTCGTTTTCAGCCGGAATACAAGTTTTCGCGCAGTGCTGAGAGAAAAAGTTTACAGCTCTCTCAGGTCCACTCTTCGAGGACTTGTAAAATCGATGTTCGTGAATCTCGCTAGTTTCGATCTAAAATGATGTATCCCGTTGTTTTGAGCCGGAATACAAGTTCTCGCGCAGTTCTGAGAGAAAAAGTTTTCAGCTCTCTCACGTCTACTCTTCGACGACTTGTAAAATCGATGTTCGTGAATCCCGCTAGTTTCGATTTAAAACGATGCATACCGTTGTTTTGAGCCGCAATACAAGTTTTCGCGCAGTGCTGAGAGAAAAACTTTACAGCTCTCTCAGGTCTACTCTTCGAGAACTTGTAAAATCGATGTTCGTGAATCTCGCTAGCTTCGATCTAAAACGATGTATCCCGTTGTTGTCAGCCGGAATACAAGTTCTCGCGCAGTTCTGAGAGAAAAAGTTTAAAGCTTTCTCTCGTCTACTCTCGACGACTAGTAAAATCGATGTTCGTTAATCTCGCTAGTTTCGATCAAAAACGATGCATCCCGTTGTTTTGAGCCGGAATACAAGTTTTCGCGCAGTTCTGAGAGAACAACTTTACAACTTTCTCTCGTCTACTCTCGATGATTTGTAAAATCGATGTTCGTGAATCTCGCTAACTTCGATCTAAAACGATGTATCCCGTTGTTTTCAGCCGGAATACAAGTTCTCGGGCAGTTCTGAGAGAAAACGTTTAAAGCTTTCTCTGATCTTCTCTCGACGACTTGTAAAATCGAAGTGCGTAAATCTTGCTAGTTTCGATATAAACGATGTATCCTGTTGTTTTGAGCCGGAATATAAGTTTTCGCACAGTTCTGAGAGAAAAATTTTACAGCTCTCTCACGTCTACTCTTCGACGACTTGTAAAATCGATGTTAGTGAATCTCGCTAGTTTCGATCTAAAACGATGTATCCCTTTATTTGAGCCGGAGTACAAGTTTTCGCGCAGTTCTGAGAGAAAAAGTTTACACCTTTCTCTCGTCTTCTCTTCGACGACTAGTAAAATCGGTAATCGTGAATCTCGCTTGTTTCGATCTGAAGCGATGTATCCCGTTGTTTTCAGCCGGAATACAAGTTTTCGCGCAGTGCTGAGAGAAAAAGTTTACAGCTCTCTCAGGTCCACTCTTCGAGGACTTGTAAAATCGATGTTCGTGAATCCCGCTAGTTTCGATCTAAAACGATGCATACCGTTGTTTTGAGCCGGAATACAAGTTTTCGCGCAGTTCTGAGAGGAAAAGTTTCCACCTTTTTCTCGTCTACTGTTCGACGACTAGTAAAATCGATGTTCGTGAATTTTGCTAGTTTTGATCTAAAACGACGTATCCCTTTGTTTTGAGCCGGAATACAAGTTTTCACACACATTTCTGAGAGAAAAAGTTTACACCTTTCTCTCGTCTACTCTTCGACGACTAGTAAAATCGATAATCGTGAATCTCGCTTGTTTCGATCTGAAGCGATATATCCCGTTGTTTTCAGCCGGAATACAAGTTTTCGCGCAGTGCTGAGAGAAAAAGTTTACAGCTCTCTCAGGTCCACTCTTCGAGGACTTGTAAAATCGATGTTCGTGAATCTCGCTAGTTTCGATCAAAAACGATGCATCCCGTTGTTTTGAGCCGGAATACAAGTTTTCGAGCAGTTCTGAGAGAAAGAGTTTAAAGCTTTCTCTGATCTTCTCTCGACGACTTGTAAAATTGAAGAGCGTAAATCTCGCTAGTTTCGATCTAAAACGATGTATCCCGTTGTTTTAAGCCTTAATACAATTTTTCTCGCAGTTCTGCGAGAAAAAGTTTACAGCTCTCTCTCACCTACTCTTCGACGACTTCTAAAATCGATGTTCGTGAATTTTGCTAGTTTCGATCTAAAACGATGTATTCCTTTGTTTTGAGCCGGAATACAAGTTTTCGCACAGTTCTGAGAGAAAAAGTTTACACCTTTCTCTCGTCTACTCTTCGGCGACTAGTAATATCGATGTTCGTGAATCTCGCTAGTTTCGATCTAAAACGATGTATCCTGTTGTTTTGAGCCGGAATACAAGTTTTCGCGCAGTTCTGAGAGAAAACGTTTACAGCTCTCTCACGTCTACTCTTCGACGACTAGTAAAATCGATTATCGTTAATCTCGCTAGTTTCGATCTGAAGCGATGTATCCCGTTGTTTTGAGCCGCAATACAAGTTTTCGCGCAGTGCTGAGAGAAAAACTTTACAGCTCTCTCAGGTCTACTCTTCGAGAACTTGTAAAATCGATGTTCGTGAATTTTGCTAGTTTCGATCTAAAACGATGTATCCCTTTGTTTTGAGCCGGAATACAAGTTTTCACACACATTTCTGAGAGAAAAAGTTTACAGCTTTCTCTCGGCTACTCTTCGACGACTAGTAAAATCGATAATCGTGAATCTCGCTTGTTTCGATCTAAAACGATGTATCCCTTTATTTGAGCCGGAGTACAAGTTTTCGCGCAGTTCTGAGAGAAAAAGTTTACACCTTTCTCTCGTCTACTCTTCGACGACTAGTAAAATCGATAATCGTGAATCTCGCTTGTTTCGATCTGAAGCGATGTATCCCGTTGTTTTCAGCCGGAATACAAGTTTTCGCGCAGTTCTGAGAGAAAAAGCCTACACCTTTCTCTCGTCTACTATTCGACGACTATTAAAATTGATGTTCGTGATTCTCGCTAGTTTCGATCTAAAACGATGTATCCCATTGTTTTCAGCCGGAATACAAGTTTTCGCGCAGTTCTGAGAGAAAAATTTTACACCTTTTTCGCGTCTACTCTTCGACGACTTGTAAAATCGAAGTGCGTAAATCTTGCTAGTTTCGATATAAAACGATGTACCCCGTTGTTTTGAGCCGGAATACAAGTTTTCGCGCAGTTCTGAGAGAAAAAGCCTACACCTTTCTCTCGTCTACTATTCGACGACTATTAAAATTGATGTTCGTGATTCTCGCTAGTTTCGATCTAAAACGATGTATCCCATTGTTTTCAGCCGGAATACAAGTTTTCGCGCAGTTCTGAAAGAAAAAGTTTACAGCTTTCTCTCGTCTACTCTCAACGACTTGTAAAATCGAAGTGCGTAAATCTCGCTAGTTTCGATCTAAAACGATGTATCCCGTTGTTTTGAGCCGGAACACAAGTTTTCGCGAAGTTCTGAGAGAAAACGTTTACACCTTTTTCGCCTCTACTCTTCGACGACTTGTAAAATCGAAGTGCGTAAATCTCGCTAGTTTCGATCTAAAACAATGTATCCCGTTGTTTTGAGCCGGAATACAAGATTTAGCGCAGTTCTGAGAGAAAAGTTTACACCTTTCTCTCGTCTACTCTCAACGACTTGTAAAATCGAAGTGCGTAAATCTCGCTAGTCTCGATCTAAAACGACGTATCCCGTTGTTTTGAGCCGGAATACA
Source organism: Amblyomma americanum (assembly GCF_052857255.1). NCBI lineage: Eukaryota > Metazoa > Arthropoda > Arachnida > Ixodida > Ixodidae > Amblyomma > Amblyomma americanum. The sequence goes on along the minus strand of NC_135507.1, from coordinate 123,550,201 downwards.
AGTTTTCGCGAAGTTCTGAGAGAAAAAGTTTACACCTTTTTCGCGTCTACTCTTCGACAACTTGTAAAATCGATGTTCGTGAATCTCCCTAGTTTCGATCTAAAACGATGTATCCCGTTGTTTTGAGCCGGAATACAAGTTTTCGCGCAGTTCTGAAAGAAAAAGTTTACAGCTTTCTCTCGTCTACTCTCAACGACTTGTAAAATCGATGTGCGTAAATCTCGCTAGTTTCGATCTAAAACGATGTATCCCGTTGTTTTGAAACGAAATACAAGTTTTCGCGAAGTTCTGAGGGAAAACGTTTACAGCTCTCTCTCGTCTACTCTTCGACGACTTGAAAAATCGATGTTCGTGAATCTCGCTAGTTTCGATCTAAAACGATGTATCCCTTTGTTTTGAGCCGGAATACAAGTTTTCGCGCAGTTCTGAGAGAAAAAGTTTACACCTTTCTCTCGTCTACTCTTCGACGACTAGTAAAATCGATTATCGTGAATCTCGCTAGTTTCGATCTGAAGCGATGTATCCCGTTGTTTTGAGCTGCAATACAAGTTTTCGCGCAGTGCTGAGAGAAAAAGTTTACACCTTTTTCGCGTCTACTCTTCGACATCTTGTAAAATCGAAGTGCGTAAATCTTGCTAATTTCGATATAAACGATGTATCCTGTTGTTTTCAGCCGGAATATAAGTTTTCGCGCAGTTCTGAGAGAAAAATTTTACAGCTCTTTCACGTCTACTCTTCAACGACTTGTAAAATCGATGTTAGTGAATCTCGCTAGTTTCGATCTAAAACGATGTATCCCTTTATTTGAGCCGGAATACAAGTTTTCGCGCAGTTCTGAGAGAAAAAGTTTAAACCTTTCTCTCGTCTACTCTTCGACGACTAGTAAAATCGATAATCGTGAATCTCGCTTGTTTCGATCTGAAGCGATGTATCCCGTTGTTTTCAGCCGGAATACAAGTTTTCGCGCAGTGCTGAGACAAAAAGTTTACAGCTCTCTCAGGTCCACTCTTCGAGGACTTGTAAAATCGATGTTCGTGAATCTCGCTAGTTTCGATCTAAAATGATGTATCCCGTTGTTTTGAGCCGGAATACAAGTTCTCGCGCAGTTCTGAGAGAAAAAGTTTTCAGCTCTCTCACGTCTACTCTTCGACGACTTGTAAAATCGATGTTCGTGAATCTCGCTAGCTTGGACCTAAAACGATGTATCCCGTTGTTTTGAGTCTGAATACAAGTTTTCGCGCAGTTCTGAGAGAAAAAGTTTCTACCTTTTTCTCGTCTACTATTCGACGACTAGTAAAATCGATGTTCGTGAATCTCGCTAGTTTCGATCAAAAACGATGCATCCCGTTGTTTTGAGCCGGAATACAAGTTTTCGCGCAGTTCTGAGAGAACAACTTTAGAACTTTCTCTCGTCTTCTCTCGATGATTTGTAAAATCGATGTTCGTGAATCTCGCTAACTTCGATCTAAAACGATGTATCCCGTTGTTTTCAGCCGGAATACAAGTTCTCGGGCAGTTCTGAGAGAAAACGTTTACAGCTCTCTCTCGCCTACTCTTCGACGACTTCTCAAATCGATGTTCGTGAATTTTGCTAGTTTCGATCTAAAACGATGTATCCCTTTGTTTTGAGCCGGAATACAAGTTTTCACACACATTTCTGAGAGAAAAAGTTTACACCTTTCTCTCGTCTACTTTTCGACGACTAGTAAAATCGATAATCGTGAATCTCGCTTGTTTCGATCTAAAACGATGTATCCCTTTATTTGAGCCGGAGTACAAGTTTTCGCGCAGTTCTGAGAGAAAAAGTTTACACCTTTCTCTCGTCTACTCTTCGACGACTAGTAAAATCGATAATCGTGAATCTCGCTTGTTTCGATCTGAAGCGATGTATCCCGTTGTTTTCAGCCGGAATACAAGTTTTCGCGCAGTGCTGAGAGAAAAAGTTTACAGCTCTCTCAGGTCCACTCTTCGAGGACTTGTAAAATCGATGTTCGTGAATCTCGCTAGTTTCGATCTAAAATGATGTATCCCGTTGTTTTGAGCCGGAATACAAGTTCTCGCGCAGTTCTGAGAGAAAAAGTTTTCAGCTCTCTCACGTCTACTCTTCGACGACTTGTAAAATCGATGTTCGTGAATCTCGCTAGCTTGGACCTAAAACGATGTATCCCGTTGTTTTGAGTCTGAATACAAGTTTTCGCGCAGTTCTGAGAGAAAAAGTTTCCACCTTTTTCTCGTCTACTATTCGACGACAAGTAAAATCAATGTTCGTGAATCTCGCTAGTTTCGATCTGAAGCGATGTATCCCGTCGTTTTCATCCGGAATACAAGTTTTCGCGCAGTGCTGAGAGAAAAAGTTTACAGCTCTCTCAGGTCCACTCTTCGAGGACTTGTAAAATCGATGTTCGTGAATCTCGCTAGTTTCGATCTAAAATGATGTATCCCGTTGTTTTGAGCCGGAATACAAGTTCTCGCGCAGTTCTGAGAGAAAAAGTTTTCAGCTCTCTCACGTCTACTCTTCGACGACTTGTAAAATCGATGTTCGTGAATCCCGCTAGTTTCGATTTAAAACGATGCATACCGTTGTTTTGAGCCGCAATACAAGTTTTCGCGCAGTGCTGAGGGAAAAACTTTACAGCTCTCTCAGGTCTACTCTTCGAGAACTTGTAAAATCGATGTTCGTGAATCTCGCTAGCTTCGATCTAAAACGATGTATCCCGTTGTTTTCAGCCGGAATACAAGTTCTCGCGCAGTTCTGAGAGAAAAAGTTTAAAGCTTTCTCTCGTCTACTCTCGACGACTAGTAAAATCGATGTTCGTTAATCTCGCTAGTTTCGATCAAAAACGATGCATCCCGTTGTTTTGAGCCGGAATACAAGTTTTCGCGCAGTTCTGAGAGAACAACTTTACAACTTTCTCTCGTCTACTCTCGATGATTTGTAAAATCGATGTTCGTGAATCTCGCTAACTTCGATCTAAAACGATGTATCCCGTTGTTTTCAGCCGGAATACAAGTTCTCGGGCAGTTCTGAGAGAAAACGTTTAAAGCTTTCTCTGATCTTCTCTCGACGACTTGTAAAATCGAAGTGCGTAAATCTTCCTAGTTTCGATATAAACGATGTATCCTGTTGTTTTGAGCCGGAATATAAGTTTTCGCACAGTTCTGAGAGAAAAATTTTACAGCTCTCTCACGTCTACTCTTCGACGACTTGTAAAATCGATGTTAGTGAATCTCGCTAGTTTCGATCTAAAACGATGTATCCCTTTATTTGAGCCGGAGTACAAGTTTTCGCGCAGTTCTGAGAGAAAAAGTTTACACCTTTCTCTCGTCTTCTCTTCGACGACTAGTAAAATCGGTAATCGTGAATCTCGCTTGTTTCGATCTGAAGCGATGTATCCCGTTGTTTTCAGCCGGAATACAAGTTTTCGCGCAGTGCTGAGAGAAAAAGTTTACAGCTCTCTCAGGTCCACTCTTCGAGGACTTGTAAAATCGATGTTCGTGAATTTTGCTAGTTTTGATCTAAAACGATGTATCCCTTTGTTTTGAGCCGGAATACAAGTTTTCACACACATTTCTGAGAGAAAAAGTTTACACCTTTCTCTCGTCTACTCCTCGACGACTAGTAAAATCGATAATCGTGAATCTCGCTTGTTTCGATCTGAAGCGATGTATCCCGTTGTTTTCAGCCGGAATACAAGTTTTCGCGCAGTGCTGAGAGAAAAAGTTTACAGCTCTCTCAGGTCCACTCTTCGAGGACTTGTAAAATCGATGTTCGTGAATCTCGCTAGTTTCGATCAAAAACAATGCATCCCGTTGTTTTGAGCCGGAATACAAGTTTTCGAGCAGTTCTGAGAGAAAAAGTTTAAAGCTTTCTCTGATCTTCTCTCGACGACTTGTAAAATTGAAGAGCGTAAATCTCGCTAGTTTCGATCTAAAACGATGTATCCCGTTGTTTTAAGCCTTAATACAATTTTTCGCGCAGTTCTGCGAGAAAAAGTTTACAGCTCTCTCTCACCTACTCTTCGACGACTTCTAAAATCGATGTTCGTGAATTTTGCTAGTTTCGATCTAAAACGATGTATTCCTTTGTTTTGAGCCGGAATACAAGTTTTCGCACAGTTCTGAGAGAAAAAGTTTACACCTTTCTCTCGTCTACTCTTCGGCGACTAGTAAAATCGATGTTCGTGAATCTCGCTAGTTTCGATCTAAAACGATGTATCCTGTTGTTTTGAGCCGGAATACAAGTTTTCGCGCAGTTCTGAGAGAAAACGTTTACAGCTCTCTCACGTCTACTCTTCGACGACTAGTAAAATCGATTATCGTTAATCTCGCTAGTTTCGATCTGAAGCGATGTATCCCGTTGTTTTGAGCCGCAATACAAGTTTTCGCGCAGTGCTGAGAGAAAAACTTTACAGCTCTCTCAGGTCTACTCTTCGACAACTTGTAAAATCGATGTTCGTGAATCTCGCTAGCTTCGATCTAAAACGATGTATCCCGTTGTTTTCAGCCGGAATACAAGTTCTCGCGCAGTTCTGAGAGAAAAAGTTTAAAGCTTTCTCTCGTCTACTCTCGACGACTAGTAAAATCGATGTTCGTTAATCTCGCTAGTTTAGATCAAAAACGATGCATCCCGTTGTTTTGAGCCGGAATACAAGTTTTCGCGCAGTTCTGAGAGAACAACTTTACAACTTTCTCTCGTCTACTCTCGATGATTTGTAAAATCGATGTTCGTGAATCTCGCTAGCTTCGATCTAAAACGATGTATCCCGTTGTTTTCAGCCGGAATACAAGTTCTCGGGCAGTTCTGAGAGAAAACGTTTAAAGCTTTCTCTGATCTTCTCTCGACGACTTGTAAAATCGAAGTGCGTAAATCTTGATAGTTTCGATATAAACGATGTATCCTGTTGTTTTGAGCCGGAATATAAGTTTTCGCGCAGTTCTGAGAGAAAAATTTTACAGCTCTCTCACGTCTACTCTTCGACGACTTGTAAAATCGATGTTAGTGAATCTCGCTAGTTTCGATCAAAAAACGATGTATCCCTTTATTTGAGCCGGAGTACAAGTTTTCGCGCAGTTCTGAGAGAAAAAGTTTACACCTTTCTCTCGTCTACACTTCGACGACTAGTAAAATCGGTAATCGTGAATCTCGCTTGTTTCGATCTGAAGCGATGTATCCCGTTGTTTTCAGCCGGAATACAAGTTTTCGCGCAGTGCTGAGAGAAAAAGTTTACAGCTCTCTCAGGTCCACTCTTCGAGGACTTGTAAAATCGATGTTCGTGAATCTCGCTAGTTTCGATCTAAAATGATGTATCCCGTTGTTTTCAGCCGGAATACAAGTTCTCGCGCAGTTCTGAGAGAAAAAGTTTTCAGCTCTCTCACGTCTACTCTTCGACGACTTGTAAAATCGATGTTCGTGAATCCCGCTAGTTTCGATCTAAAACGATGCATACCGTTGTTTTGAGCCGGAATACAAGTTTTCGCGCAGTTCTGAGAGGAAAAGTTTCCACCTTTTTCTCGTCTACTGTTCGACGACTAGTAAAATCGATGTTCGTGAATTTTGCTAGTTTCGATCTAAAACGATGTATCCCTTTGTTTTGAGCCGGAATACAAGTTTTCACACACATTTCTGAGAGAAAAAGTTTACACCTTCCTCTCGTCTACTCTTCGACGACTAGTAAAATCGATAATCGTGAATCTCGCTTGTTTCGATCTGAAGCGATGTATCCCGTTGTTTTCAGCCGGAATACAAGTTTTCGCGCAGTGCTGAGAGAAAAAGTTTACAGCTCTCTCAGGTCCACTCTTCGAGGACTTGTAAAATCGATGTTCGTGAATCTCGCTAGTTTCGATCAAAAACGATGCATCCCGTTGTTTTGAGCCGGAATACAAGTTTTCGAGCAGTTCTGAGAGAACAACTTTACAACTTTCTCTCGTCTACTCTCGATGATTTGTAAAATCGATGTTCGTGAATCTCGCTAACTTCGATCTAAAACGATGTATCCCGTTGTTTTCAGCCGGAATACAAGTTCTCGGGCAGTTCTGAGAGAAAAAGTTTAAAGCTTTCTCTGATCTTCTCTCGACGACTTGTAAAATTGAAGAGCGTAAATCTCGCAGTTTCGATCTAAAACGATGCATCCCGTTGTTTTAGGCCTTAATACAATTTTTCGCGCAGTTCTGCGAGAAAAAGTTTACAGCTCTCTCTCACCTACTCTTCGACGACTTCTAAAATCGATGTTCGTGAATTTTGCTAGTTTCGATCTAAAACGATGTATTCCTTTGTTTTGAGCCGGAATACAAGTTTTCGCACAGTTCTGAGAGAAAAAGTTTACACCTTCCTCTCGTCTACTCTTCGGCGACTAGTAAAATCGATGTTCGTGAATCTCGCTAGTTTCGATCTAAAACGATGTATCCTGTTGTTTTGAGCCGGAATACAAGTAGTTCGCGCAGTTCTGAGAGAAAACGTTTACAGCTCTCTCACGTCTACCCTTCGAGGACTTGTAAATCGATGTTAGTGACTCTCGCTAGTTTTGATCTAAAACGATGTATCCCGTTGTTTAGATCCGGAATACAAGTTTTTGCGCAGTTCTGAGAGAAAATGTTTGCACCTTTTTCGCGTCTACTCTTCGACAACTTGTAAAATCGAAGTGCATAAATCTTGCTAGTTTCGATCTAAAACGATGTATCCCGTTGTTTTGAGCCGGAATACAAGTTTTCGCGCAGTTCTGAAAGAAAAAGTCTACAGCTTTCTCTCGTCTACTCTCAACGAGTTGTAAAATCGAAGTGCGTAAATCTCGCTAGTTTCGATCTAAAACAATGTATCCCGTTGTTTTGAGCCGGAATACAAGATTTCGCGCAGTTCTGAGAGATAAGTTTACACCTTTCTCTCGTCTACTCTTCGAGGACATGTAAAATCGATGTTCGTGAATCTCGCTAGTTTCAATCTCAAACGATGTATCCCTTTATTTTGAGCCGGAATACAAGTTTTCGCGCCGTTCTGAGAGAAAAAGTTTACACCTTTCTCTCGTCTACTCTTCGACGACTAGTAAAATCGATTATCGTGAATCTCGCTAGTTTCGATCTGAAGCGATGTATCCCGTTGTTTTGAGCTGCAATACAAGTTTTCGCGCAGTGCTGAGAGAAAAAGTTTACACCTTTTCGCGTCTACTCTTCGACAACTTGTAAAATCGAAGTGCGTGAATCCCGCTAGTTTCGATCTAAAACGATGCATACCGTTGTTTTGAGCCGGAATACAAGTTTTCGCGCAGTTCTGAGAGAAAAAGTTTCCACCTTTTTCTCGTCTACTGTTCGACGACTAGTAAAATCGATGTTCGTGAATGTCGCTAGTTTCGATCTAAAACAATGTATCCCTTTGTTTTGAGCCGGAATACAAGTTTTCGCGCAGTTCTGAGAGAAAACGTTTACACCTCTCTCTCGTCTACTCTTCGACGACTAGTAAAATCGATTATCGTGAATCTCGCTAGTTTCGATCTGAAGCGATGTATCCCGTTGTTTTGAGCCGCAATACAAGTTTTCGCGCAGTGCTGAGAGAAAAAGTTTACAGCTCTCTCAGGTCTACTCTTCGAGAACTTGTAAAATCGATGTTCGTGAATCTCGCTAGCTTCGATCTAAAACGATGTATCCCGTTGTTTTCAGCCGGAATACAAGTTCTCGCGCTGTTCTGAGAGAAAAAGTTTCCACCTTTTTCTCGTCTACTATTCGACGACTAGTAAAATCGATGTTCGTGAATCTCGCTAGTTTCGATCAAAAACGATGCATCCCGTTGATTTGAGCCGGAATACAAGTTTTCGCGCAGTTCTGAGAGAACAACTTTACAACTTTCTCTCGTCTACTCTCGATGATTTGTAAAATCGATGTTCGTGAATCTCGCTAACTTCGATCTAAAACGATGTATCCCGTTGTTTTCAGCCGGAATACATGTTCTCGGGCTGTTCTGAGAGAAAAAGTTTAAAGCTTTCTCTGATCTTCTCTCGACGACTTGTAAAATTGAAGAGCGTAAATCTCGCTAGTTTCGATCTAAAACGATGCATCCCGTTGTTTTAAGCCTTAATACAATTTTTCGCGCAGTTCTGAAAGAAAAAGTTTACAGCTCTCTCTCGCCTACTCTTCGACAACTTCTCAAATCGATGTTCGTGAATCTCGCTAGTTTCGATCTAAAACGATGTATCCCGTTGTTTTGAGCCGGAATACAAGTTTTCGCGCAGTTCTGAAAGAAAAAGTCTACAGCTTTCTCTCGTCTACTCTCAACGAGTTGTAAAATCGAAGTGCGTAAATCTCGCTAGTTTCGATCTAAAACAATGTATCCCGTTGTTTTGAGCCGGAATACAAGATTTCGCGCAGTTCTGAGAGATAAGTTTACACCTTTCTCTCGTCTACTCTTCGAGGACATGTAAAATCGATGTTCGTGAATCTCGCTAGTTTCAATCTCAAACGATGTATCCCTTTATTTTGAGCCGGAATACAAGTTTTCGCGCAGTTCTGAGAGAAAACGTTTACACCTTTCTCTCGTCTACTCTTCGACGACTAGTAAAATCGATTATCGTGAATCTCGCTAGTTTCGATCTGAAGCGATGTATCCCGTTGTTTTGAGCTGCAATACAAGTTTTCGCGCAGTGCTGAGAGAAAAAGTTTACACCTTTTCGCGTCTACTCTTCGACAACTTGTAAAATCGAAGTGCGTAAATCTTGCTAGTTTCAATCTAAAACGATGTATCCCTTTGTTTTGAGCCGGAATACAAGTTTTCGCGCAGTTCTGAGAGAAAAAGTTTACACCTTTCTCTCGTCTACTCTTCGACGACTAGTAAAATCGATGTTCGTTAATCTCGCTAGTTTCGATCTAAAACGATGTATCCCGTTGTTTTGAGCCGGAATACAAGTTTTCGCGCAGTTCTGAGAGAAAAAGTTTAAAGCTTTCTCTGATCTTCTCTCGACGACTTGTAAAATTGAAGAGCGTAAATCTCGCTAGTTTCGATCTGAAGCGATGTATCCCGTTGTTTTCAGCCGGAATACAAGTTCTCGCGCAGTTCTGAGAGAAAAAGTTTTCAGCTCTCTCACGTCTACTCTTCGACGACTTGTAAAATCGATGTTCGTGAATCCCGCTAGTTTCGATCTAAAACGATGCATACCGTTGTTTTGAGCCGGAATACAAGTTTTCGCGCAGTTCTGAGAGAAAAAGTTTCCACCTTTTTCTCGTCTACTGTTCGACGACTAGTAAAATCGATGTTCGTGAATGTCGCTAGTTTCGATCTAAAACAATGTATCCCTTTGTTTTGAGCCGGAATACAAGTTTTCGCGCAGTTCTGAGAGAAAACGTTTACACCTCTCTCTCGTCTACTCTTCGACGACTAGTAAAATCGATTATCGTGAATCTCGCTAGTTTCGATCTGAAGCGATGTATCCCGTTGTTTTGAGCCGCAATACAAGTTTTCGCGCAGTGCTGAGAGAAAAAGTTTACAGCTCTCTCAGGTCTACTCTTCGAGAACTTGTAAAATCGATGTTCGTGAATCTCGCTAGCTTCGATCTAAAACGATGTATCCCGTTGTTTTCAGCCGGAATACAAGTTCTCGCGCTGTTCTGAGAGAAAAAGTTTCCACCTTTTTCTCGTCTACTATTCGACGACTAGTAAAATCGATGTTCGTGAATCTCGCTAGTTTCGATCAAAAACGATGCATCCCGTTGATTTGAGCCGGAATACAAGTTTTCGCGCAGTTCTGAGAGAACAACTTTACAACTTTCTCTCGTCTACTCTCGATGATTTGTAAAATCGAAGTTCGTGAATCTCGCTAACTTCGATCTAAAACGATGTATCCCGTTGTTTTCAGCCGGAATACAAGTTCTCGGGCTGTTCTGAGAGAAAAAGTTTAAAGCTTTCTCTGATCTTCTCTCGACGACTTGTAAAATTGAAGAGCGTAAATCTCGCTAGTTTCGATCTAAAACGATGCATCCCGTTGTTTTAGGCCTTAATACAATTTTTCGCGCAGTTCTGAAAGAAAAAGTTTACAGCTGTCTCTCGCCTACTCTTCGACGACTTCTCAAATCGATGTTCGTGAATTTTGCTAGTTTCGATCTAAAACGATGTATCCCTTTGTTTTGAGCCGGAATACAAGTTTTCGCACAGTTCTGAGAGAAAAAGTTTACACCTTTCTCTCGTCTACTCTTCGACGACTAGTAAAATCGATAATCGTGAATCTCGCTTGTTTCGATCTGAAGCGATGTATCCCGTTGTTTTGAGCCGGAATACAAGTTCTCGCGCAGATCTGAGAGAAAAAGTTTTCAGCTCTCTCACGTCTACTCTTCGACGACTTGTAAAATCGATGTTCGTGAATCCCGCTAGTTTCGATCTAAATCGATGCATACCGTTGTTTTGAGCCGGAATACAAGTTCTCGCGCAGATCTGAGAGAAAAAGTTTTCAGCTCTCTCACGTCTACTCTTCGACGACTTGTAAAATCGATGTTCGTGAATCCCGCTAGTTTCGATCTAAATCGATGCATACCGTTGTTTTGAGCCGGAATACAAGTTTTCGCGCAGTTCTGAGAGGAAACGTTTGCACCTTTTTCTCGTCTACTGCTCGACGACTAGTAAAATCGATGTTCGTGAATCTCCCTAGTTTCGATCAAAAACGATGCATCCCGTTGTTTTGAGCCGGAATACAAGTTTTCGAGCAGTTCTGAGAGAACAACTTTACAACTTTTTCTCGTCTACTCTCGATGATTTGTAAAATCGATGTTCGTGAATCTCGCTAACTTCGATCTAAAACGATGTATACCGTTGTTTTCAGCCGGAATACAAGTTCTCGGGCAGTTCTGAGAGAAAAAGTTTTTAAAGCTTTCTCTGATCTTCTCTCGACGACTTGTAAAATTGAAGAGCGTAAATCTCGCTAGTTTCGATCTGAAGCGATGTATTCCGTTGTTTTCAGCCGGAATACAAGTTCTCGCGCAGTTCTGAGAGAAAAAGTTTTCAGCTCTCTCACGTCTACTCTTCGACGACTTGTAAAATCGATGTTCGTGAATCCCGCTAGTTTCGATCTAAAACGATGCATACCGTTGTTTTGAGCCGGAATACAAGTTTTCGCGCAGTTCTGAGAGAAAAAGTTTCCACCTTTTTCTCGTCTACTGTTCGACGACTAGTAAAATCGATGTTCGTGAATCTCGCTAGTTTCGATCTAAAACAATGTAACCCTTTGTTTTGAGCCGGAATACAAGTTTTCGCGCAGTTCTGAGAGAAAAAGTTTACACCTCTCTCTCGTCTACTCTTCGACGACTAGTAAAATCGATTATCGTGAATCTCGCTAGTTTCGATCTGAAGCGATGTATCCCGTTGTTTTGAGCCGCAATACAAGTTTTCGCGCAGTGCTGAGAGAAAAAGTTTACAGCTCTCTCAGGTCTACTCTTCGAGAACTTGTAAAATCGATGTTCGTGAATCTCGCTAGCTTCGATCTAAAACGATGTGTCCCGTTGTTTTCAGCCGGAATACAAGTTCTCGCGCAGTTCTGAGAGAAAAAGTTTAAAGCTTTCTCTCGTCTACTCTCGACGACTAGTAAAATCGATGTTCGTTAATCTCGCTAGTTTCAATCTAAAACGATGTATCCCGTTGTTTTCAGCCGGAATACAAGTTTTCGCGCAGTTCTGAGAGAAAAAGTTTCCACCTTTTTCTCGTCTACTATTCGACGACTAGTAAAATCGATGTTCGTGAATCTCGCTAGTTTCGATCAAAAACGATGCATCCCGTTGATTTGAGCCGGAATACAAGTTTTCGCGCAGTTTTGAGAGAACAACTTTACAACTTTCTCTCGTCTACTCTCGATGATTTGTAATATCGATGTTCGTGAATCTCGCTAACTTCGATCTAAAACGATGTATCCCGTTGTTTTCAGCCGGAATACAAATTCTCGGGCAGTTCTGAGAGAAAAAGTTTAAAGCTTTCTCTGATCTTCTCTCGACGACTTGTAAAATTGAAGAGCGTATATCTCGCTAGTTTCGATCTAAAACGATGTATTCCGTTGTTTTAAGCCTTAATACAATTTTTCGCGCAGTTCTGAGAGAAAAAGTTTACAGCTCTATCTCGCCTACTCTTCGACGACTTCTCAAATCGATGTTCGTGAATTTTGCTAGTTTCGATCTAAAACGATGTATGCCTTTGTTTTGAGCCGGAATACAAGTTTTCGCACAGTTCTGAGAGAAAAAGTTTACACCTTTCTCTCGTCTACTCTTCGACGACTAGTAAAATCGATAATCGTGACTCTCGCTTGTTTCGATCTGAAGCGATGTATCCCGTTGTTTTCAGCCGGAATACGTTTTCGCGCAGTGCTGAGAGAAAAAGTTTACAGCTCTCTCAGGTCCACTCTTCGAGGACTTGTAAAATCGATGTTCGTGAATCTCGCTAGTTTCGATCTAAAATGATGTATCCCGTTGTTTTGAGCCGGAATACAAGTTCTCGCGCAGATCTGAGAGAAAAAGTTTTCAGCTCTCTCACGTCTACTCTTCGACGACTTGTAAAATCGATGTTCGTGAATCCCGCTAGTTTCGATCTAAATCGATGCATACCGTTGTTTTGAGCCGGAATACAAGTTTTCGCGCAGTTCTGAGAGGAAAAGTTTCCACCTTTTTCTCGTCTACTGTTCGACGACTAGTAAAATCGATGTTCGTGAATCTCCCTAGTTTCGATCAAAAACGATGCATCCCGTTGTTTTGAACCGGAATACAAGTTTTCAAGCAGTTCTGCGAGAACAACTTTACAACTTTCTCTCGTCTACTCTCGATGATTTGTAAAATCGATGTTCGTGAATCTCGCTAACTTCGATCTAAAACGATGTATCCCGTTGTTTTCAGCCGGAATACAAGTTCTCGGGCAGTTCTGAGAGAAAAAGTTTAAAGCTTTCTCTGATCTTCTCTCGACGACTTGTAAAATTGAAGAGCGTAAATCTCTCTAGTTTCGATCTAAAACGATGTATCCCGTTGTTTTAGGCCTTAATACAATTTTTCGCGCAGTTCTGCGAGAAAAAGTTTACAGCTCTCTCTCACCTACTCTTCGACGACTTCTAAAATCGATGTTCGTGAATTTTGCTAGTTTCAATCTAAAACGATGTGTCCCTTTGTTTTGAGCCGGAATACAAGTTTTCGCACAGTTCTGAGAGAAAAAGTTTACACCTTTCTCTCGTCTACTCTTCGGCGACTAGTAAAATCGATGTTCGTGAATCTCGCTAGTTTCGATCTAAAACGATGTATCCTGTTGTTTTGAGCCGGAATACAAGTTTTCGCGCAGGTCTGAGAGAAAACGTTTACAGCTCTCTCACGTCTACCCTTCGAGGACTTGTAAATCGATGTTAGTGACTCTCGCTAGTTTTGATCTAAAACGATGTATCCCGTTGTTTAGATCCGGAATACAAGTTTTTGCGCAGTTCTGAGAGAAAATGTTTTCACCTTTTTCGCGTCTACTCTTCGACAACTTGTAAAATCGAAGTGCATAAATCTTGCTAGTTTCGATCTAAAACGATGTATCCCGTTGTTTTGAGCCTTAATACAAGTTTTCGCGCAGTTCTGAGAGAAAACGTTTACAGCTCTCTCTCGTCTACTCTTCGACGACTTGTAAAATCGATGTTCGTGAATCTCGCTAGTTTCGATCTAAAACGATGTATCCCATTGTTTTGAGCCGGAATACAAGTTTTCGCGCAGTTCTGAAAGAAAAAGTCTACAGCTTTCTCTCGTCTACTCTCAACGAGTTGTAAAATCGAAGTGCGTAAATCCCGCTAGTTTCGATCTAAAACAATGTATCCCTTCGTTTTGAGCCGGAATACAAGTTTTCGCGCAGTTCTGAGAGAAAAAGTTTACACCTTTCTCTCGTCTACTCTTCGACGACTAGTAAAATCGATTATCGTGAATCTCGCTAGTTTCGATCTGAAGCGATGTATCCCGTTGTTTTGAGCTGCAATACAAGTTTTTGCGCAGTTCTGAGAGAAAAAGTTTCCACCTTTTTCTCGTCTACTGTTCGACGACTAGTAAAATCGATGTTCGTGAATCTCGCTAGTTTCGATCTAAAACAATGTATCCCTTTGTTTTGAGCCGGAATACAAGTTTTCGCGCAGTTCTGAGAGAAAAAGTTTACACCTCTCTCTCGTCTACTCTTCGACGACTAGTAAAATCGATTATCGTGAATCTCGCTAGTTTCGATCTGAAGCGATGTATCCCGTTGTTTTGAGCCGCAATACAAGTTTTCGCGCAGTGCTGAGAGAAAAAGTTTACAGCTCTCTCAGGTCTACTCTTCGAGAACTTGTAAAATCGATGTTCGTGAATCTCGCTAGCTTCGATCTAAAACGATGTATCCCGTTGTTTTCAGCCGGAATACAAGTTCTCGCGCAGTTCTGAGAGAAAAAGTTTAAAGCTTTCTCTCGTCTACTCTCGACGACTAGTAAAATCGATGTTCGTTAATCTCGCTAGTTTCGATCTAAAACGATGTATCCCGTTGTTTTCAGCCGGAATACAAGTTTTCGCGCAGTTCTGAGAGAAAAAGTTTCCACCTTTTTCTCGTCTACTATTCGACGACTAGTAAAATCGACGTTCGTGAATCTCGCTAGTTTCGATCAAAAACGATGCATCCCGTTGTTTTGAGCCGGAATACAAGTTTTCGCGCAGTTCTGAGAGAACAACTTTACAACTTTCTCTCGTCTACTCTCGATGATTTGTAAAATCGATGTTCGTGAATCTCGCTAACTTCGATCTAAAACGATGTATCCCGTTGTTTTCAGCCGGAATACAAGTTCTCGGGCAGTTCTGAGAGAAAAAGTTTAAAGCTTTCTCTGATCTTCTCTCGACGACTTGTAAAATTGAAGAGCGTAAATCTCGCTAGTTTCGATCTAAAACGATGTATCCCGTTGTTTTAAGCCTTAATACAATTTTTCGCGCAGTTCTGAGGGAAAAAGTTTACAGCTCTCTCTCGCCTACTCTTCGACGACTTCTAAAATCGATGTTCGTGAATTTTGCTAGTTTCGATCTAAAACGATGTATCCCTTTGTTTTGAGCCGGAATACAAGTTTTCGCACAGTTCTGAGAGAAAAAGTTTACACCTTTCTCTCGTCTACTCTTCGACGACTAGTAAAATCGATAATCGTGAATCTCGCTTGTTTCGATCTGAAGCGATGTATCCCGTTGTTTTCAGCCGGAATACAAGTTTTCGCGCAGTGCTGAGAGAAAACGTTTACAGCTCTCAAGTCCATTCTTTGAGCGAGAACTTGTAAAATCGATGTTCGTGAATCTCGCTAGTTTCGATCTAAAATGATGTATCCCGTTGTTTTGAGCCGGAATAGAAGTTCTCGCGCAGTTCTGAGAGGAAAAGTTTTCAGCTCTCTCACGTCTACTCTTCGACGACTTGTAAAATCGATGTTCGTGAATCCCGCTAGTTTCGATCTAAAACGATGCATACCGTTCTTTTGAGCCGGAATACAAGTTTTCGCGCCGTTCTGAGAGGAAACGTTTCCACCTTTTTCTCGTCTACTGTTCGACGACTAGTAAAATCGATGTTCGTGAATCTCCCTAGTTTCGATCAAAAACGATGCATCCCGTTGTTTTGAGCCGGAATACAAGTTTTCGCGCAGTTCTGAGAGAACAACTTTACAACTTTCTCTCGTCTACTCTCGATGATTTGTAAAATCGATGTTCGTGAATCTCGCTAACTTCGATCTAAAACGATGTATCCCGTTGTTTTCAGCCGGAATACAAGTTCTCGGGCAGTTCTGAGAGAAAAAGTTTAAAGCTTTCTCTGATCTTCTCTCGACGACTTGTAAAATTGAAGAGCGTAAATCTCGCTAGTTTCGATCTAAAACGATGTATCCCGTTGCTTTAGGCCTTAATACAATTTTTCGCGCAGTTCTGAGAGAAAAAGTTTACAGCTCTCTCTCACCTACTCTTCGACTACTTCTAAAATCGATGTTCGTGAATTTTGCTACTTTCGATCTAAAACGATGTATCCCTTTGTTTTGAGCCGGAATACAAGTTTTCGCACAGTTCTGAGAGAAAAAGTTTACACCTTTCTCTCGTCTACTCTTCGACGACTAGTAAAATCGATAATCGTGAATCTCGCTTGTTTCGATCTGAAGCGATGTATCCCGTTGTTTTCAGCCGGAATACAAGTTTTCGCGCAGTGCTGAGAGAAAACGTTTACAGCTGTCTCAAGTCCACTCTTCGAGCGAGAACTTGTAAAATCGATGTTCGTGAATCTCGCTAGTTTCGATCTAAAATGATGTATCCCGTTGTTTTGAGCCGGAATACAAGTTCTCGCGCAGTTCTGAGAGAAAAAGTTTTCAGCTCTCTCACGTCTACTCCTCGACGACTTGTAAAATCGATGTTCGTGAATCCCGCTAGTTTCGATCTAAAACGATGCATACCGTTCTTTTGAGCCGGAATACAAGTTTTCGCGCAGTTCTGAGAGGAAACGTTTCCACCTTTTTCTCGTCTACTGTTCGACGACTAGTAATATCGATGTTCGTGAATCTCCCTAGTTTCGATCAAAAACGATGCATCCCGTTGTTTTGAGCCGGAATACAAGTTTTCGCGCAGTTCTGAGAGAACAACTTTACAACTTTCTCTCGTCTACTCTCGATGATTTGTAAAATCGATGTTCGTGAATCTCGCTAACTTCGATCTAAAACGATGTATCCCGTTGTTTTCAGCCGGAATACAAGTTCTCGGGCAGTTCTGAGAGAAAAAGTTTAAAGCTTTCTCTGATCTTCTCTCGACGACTTGTAAAATTGAAGAGCGTAAATCTCGCTAGTTTCGATCTAAAACGATGTATCCCGTTGCTTTAGGCCTTAATACAATTTTTCGCGCAGTTCTGAGAGAAAAAGTTTACAGCTCTCTCTCACCTACTCTTCGACTACTTCTAAAATCGATGTTCGTGAATTTTGCTACTTTCGATCTAAAACGATGTATCCCTTTGTTTTGAGCCGGAATACAAGTTTTCGCACAGTTCTGAGAGAAAAAGTTTACACCTTTCTCTCGTCTACTCTTCGGCGACTAGTAAAATCGATGTTCTTGAATCTCGCTAGTTTCGATCTAAAACGATGTATCCTGTTGTTTTGAGCCGGAATACAAGTTTTCGCGCAGTTCTGAGAGAAAACGTTTAGAGCAATCTCACGTCTACCCTTCGAGGACTTGTAAATCGATGTTAGTGACTCTCGCTAGTTTCGATCTAAAACGATGTATCCCGTTGTTTAGAGCCGGAAACAAGTTTTTGCGCAGTTCTGAGAGAAAATGTTTGCACCTTTTTCGCGTCTACTCTTCGACAACTTGTAAAATCGAAGTGCATAAATCTTGCTAGTTTCGATCTAAAACGATGTATCCCGTTGTTTTGAGCCTTAATACAAGTTTTCGCGCAGTTCTGAGAGAAAACGTTTACAGCTCTCTCTCGTCTACTCTTCGACGACTTGTAAAATCGATGTTCGTGAATCTCGCTAGTTTCAATCTAAAACGATGTATCCCGTTGTTTTGAGCCGGAATACAAGTTTTCGCGCAGTTCTGAAAGAAAAAGTCTACAGCTTTCTCTCGTCTACTCTACGAGGACATGTAAAATCGATGTTCGTGAATCTCGCTAGTTTCGATCTAAAACGATGTATCCCTTTGTTTTGAGCCGGAATACAAGTTTTCGCGCAGTTCTGAGAGAAAAAGTTTACACCTTTCTCTCGTCTACTCTTCGACGACTAGTAAAATCGATTATCGTGAATCTCGCTAGTTTCGATCTGAAGCGATGTATCCCGTTGTTTTGAGCTGCAATACAAGTTTTCGCGCAGTTCTGAGAGAAAAAGTTTCCACCTTTTTCTCGTCTACTATTCGACGACTAGTAAAATCGATTATCGTGAATCTCGCTAGTTTCGATCTGAAGCGATGTATCCCGTTGTTTTGAGCCGCAATACAAGTTTTCGCGCAGTGCTGAGAGAAAAAGTTTACAGCTCTCTCACGTCTACTCTTCGACGACTTGTAAAATCGATGTTCGTGAATCTCGCTAGCTTGGACCTAAAACGATGTATCCCGTTGTTTTGAGTCTGAATACAAGTTTTCGCGCAGTTCTGAGAGAAAAAGTTTCCACCTTTTTCTCGTCTACTATTCGACGACTAGTAAAATCGATGTTCGTGAATCTCGCTAGTTTCGATCAAAAATGATGCATCCCGTTGTTTTGAGCCGGAATACAAGTTTTAGCGCAGTTCTGAGAGAACAACTTTAGAACTTTCTCTCGTCTACTCTCGATGATTTGTAAAATGGATGTTCGTGAATCTCGCTAACTTCGATCTAAAACGATGTATCCCGTTGTTTTCAGCCGGAATACAAGTTCTCGGGCAGTTCTGAGAGAAAAAGTTTACAGCTCTCTCTCGCCTACTCTTCGACGACTTCTCAAATCGATGTTCGTGAATTTTGCTAGTTTCGATCTAAAACGATGTATCCCTTTCTTTTGAGCCGGAATACAAGTTTTCGCACAGTTCTGAGAGAAAAAGTTTACACCTTTCTCTCGTCTACTCTTCGAGGACATGTAAAATCGATGTTCGTGAATCTCGCTAGTTTCGATCTAAAACGATGTATCCCTTTGTTTTGAGCCGGAATACAAGTTTTCGCGCAGTTCTGAGAGAAAAAGTTTACACCTTTCTCTCGTCTACTCTTCGACGACTAGTAAAATCGATTATCGTGAATCTCGCTAGTTTCGATCTGAAGCGATGTATCCCGTTGTTTTGAGCTGCAATACAAGTTTTCGCGCAGTTCTGAGAGAAAAAGTTTCCACCTTTTTCTCGTCTACTATTCGACGACTAGTAAAATCGATGTTCGTGAATCCCGCTAGTTTCGATCAAAAACGATGCATCCCGTTGTTTTGAGCCGGAATACAAGTTTTCGCGCAGTTCTGAGAGAACAACTTTACAACTTTCTCTCGTCTACTCTCGATGATTTGTAAAATCGATGTTCGTGAATCTCGCTAGTTTCGATCTAAAATGATGTATCCCGTTGTTTTGAGCCGGAATACAAGTTCTCGCGCAGTTCTGAGAGAAAAGGTTTTCAGCTCTCTCACGTCTACTCTTCGACGACTTGTAAAATCGATGTTCGTGAATCTCGCTAGCTTGGACCTAAAACGATGTATCCCGTTGTTTTGAGTCTGAATACAAGTTTTCGCGCAGTTCTGAGAGAAAAAGTTTCCACCTTTTTCTCGTCTACTATTCGACGACTAGTAAAATCGATGTTCGTGAATCTCGCTAGTTTCGATCAAAAACGATGCATCCCGTTGTTTTGAGCCGGAATACAAGTTTTAGCGCAGTTCTGAGAGAACAACTTTAGAACTTTCTCTCGTCTACTCTCGATGATTTGTAAAATGGATGTTCGTGAATCTCGCTAACTTCGATCTAAAACGATGTATCCCGTTGTTTTCAGCCGGAATACAAGTTTTCGCGCAGTGCTGAGACAAAAAGTTTACAGCTCTCTCAGGTCCACTCTTCGAGGACTTGTAAAATCGATGTTCGTGAATCTCGCTAGTTTCGATCTAAAATGATGTATCCCGTTGTTTTGAGCCGGAATACAAGTTCTCGCGCAGATCTGAGAGAAAAAGTTTTCAGCTCTCTCACGTCTACTCTTCGACGACTTGTAAAATCGATGTTCGTGAATCCCGCTAGTTTCGATCTAAATCGATGCATACCGTTGTTTTGAGCCGGAATACAAGTTTTCGCGCAGTTCTGAGAGGAAAAGTTTCCACCTTTTTCTCGTCTACTGTTCGACGACTAGTAAAATCGATGTTTGTGAATCTCCCTAGTTTCGATCAAAAACGATGCATCCCGTTGTTTTGAGCCGGAATACAAGTTTTCGCGCAGTTCTGAGAGAAAAAGTTTACACCTCTCTCTCGTCTACTCTGCGACGACTTGTAAAATCGATGCTCGTGAATTTTGATAGTTTCGCTCTAAAACAATTTACCCCGTTGTTTTGAGCCGGAATACGAGTTTTCGCGCAGTTCTGAGAGAAAACGTTTACACCTTTCTCTCGTCTACTCTTCGACGACTTGTAAAATCGATGCTCGTGAATCTTGGTAGTTTCGATCTAAAACAATGTATTTCGTTGTTTTGAGCCGGAATACTAGTTTTCGCGCAGTTCTGAGAGAAAAATTTACACCTTTCTCTCGTCTACTCTGCAACGACTTGTAAAATCGTTGCTCGTGAATCTTGCTAGTTTCGATCTAAAACGATGTATCCCGTTGTTTTGAGCCGGAATACAAGTTTTCGCGCAGTTCTGAGAGAAAAAGTTTACACCTATCTCTCGTCTACTCTTCGACGACTTGTAAAATCGATGCTCGTTAATTGTGCTAGTTTCGATCTAAAACGATGTATCCCGTTGTTTTGAGCTGGAATACAAGTTTTCGCGCAGTTCTGAGAGAAAAAGTTTACACCTTTCTCTCGTCTACTCTTCGACGACTTGTAAAATCGATGCTCGTGAATCTTGATAGTTTCGATCTAAAACAATGTATTTCGTTGTTTTGAGCCGGAATACTAGTTTTCGCGCAGTTCTGAGAGAAAAATTTACACCTTTCTCTCGTCTACTCTGCAACGACTTGTAAAATTGTTGCTCGTGAATCTTGCTAGTTTCGATCTAAAACGATGTATCCCGTTGTTTTGAGCCGGAATACAAGTTTTCGCGCAGTTCTGAGAGAAAAAGTTTACACCTATCTCTCGTCTACTCTTCGACGACTTGTAAAATCGATGCTCGTTAATTGTGCTAGTTTCGATCTAAAACGATGTATCCCGTTGTTTTGAGCTGGAATACAAGTTTTCGCGCAGTTCTGAGAGAAAAAGTTTACACCTTTCTCTCGTCTACTCTTCGACGACTTGTAAAATCGATGCTCGTTAATCTTGCTAGTTTCAATCTAAAACGATGTATTCCGTTCTTTTGAGCCGGAATACAAGTTTTCGCGCAGTTCTGAGAGAAAAATTTACACCTTTCTCTCGTCTACTCTTCGACGACTTTTAAAATTGATGCTCATGAATTTTGCTAGTTTCGATCTAAAACGATGTATCCCGTTGTTTTGAGCTGGAATACAAGTTTTCGCGCAGTTCTGAGAGAAAAAGTTTACACCTTTCTCTCGTCTACTCTTCGACGACTTGTAAAATCGATGCTCGTGAATTTTGCGACTTTCGATCTAAAACGATGTATTCCGTTGTTTTGAGCCGGAATACAAATTTTTCGCAGTTCTGAGAGAAAAAGTTTACACCTTTCTCTCGTTCTCTTTGACGACATGTAAAATCGATGCTCGTGAATCTTGCTAGTTTCGATCTAAAGCGATGTATCTCAATTATTTGAGCCGGAATACAAGTTTTCGCGCAGTTCTGAGAGAAAAAGTTTGCACCTTTCTCTCGTCTACTCTTCGACGACTTGTGAAATCGATGCTCGTGAATCTTGATAGTTTCGATCTAAATTATGTATCCCGTTGTTTTGAGCCGGAATACAAGTTTTCGCGCAGTTCTGAGAGAAAAAGTTTACACCTTTGTCTCGTCTACTCTTCGACGACTTGTAAAATCGATGCTCGTTAATCTTGCTAGTTTCGATCTAAAACGATATATTCCGTTGTTTTGAGCCGGAATACAAGTTTTCGCGCAGTTCTGAGAGAAAAATTTACACCTTTCTCTCGTCTACTCTGCGACGACTTGTAAAATCGATGCTCGTGAATTTTGATAGTTTCGCTCTAAAACAATTTACCCCGTTGTTTTGAGCCGGAATACGAGTTTTCGCGCAGTTCTGAGAGAAAACGTTTACACCTTTCTCTCGTCTACTCTTCGACGACTTGTAAAATCGATGCTCGTGAATCTTGATAGTTTCGATCTAAAACAATGTATTTCGTTGTTTTGAGCCGGAATACTAGTTTTCGCGCAGTTCTGAGAGAAAAATTTACACCTTTCTCTCGTCTACTCTGCAACGACTTGTAAAATCGTTGCTCGTGAATCTTGCTAGTTTCGATCTAAAACGATGTATCCCGTTGTTTTGAGCCGGAATACAAGTTTTCGCGCAGTTCTGAGAGAAAAAGTTTAAAGCTTTCTCTGATCTTCTCTCGACGACTTGTAAAATTGAAGAGCGTAAATCTCTCTAGTTTCGATCTAAAACGATGTATCCCGTTGTTTTAAGCCTTAATACAATTTTTCGCGCAGTTCTGCGAGAAAAAGTTTACAGCTCTCTCTCACCTACTCTTCGACGACTTCTAAAATCGATGTTCGTGAATTTTGCTAGTTTCGATCTAAAACGAAGTATCCCTTTGTTTTGAGCCGGAATACAAGTTTTCGCACAGTTCTGAGAGAAAAAGTTTACACCTTTCTCTCGCCTACTCTTCGGCGACTAGTAAAATCGATGTTCGTGAATCTCGCTAGTTTCGATCTAAAACGATGTATCCTGTTGTTTTGAGCCGGAATACAAGTTTTCGCGCAGTTCTGAGAGAAAACGTTTACAGCTCTCTCACGTCTACCCTTCGAGGACTTGTAAATCGATGTTAGTGACTCTCGCTAGTTTTGATCTAAAACGATGTATCCCGTTGTTTAGATCCGGAATACAAGTTTTTGCGCAGTTCTGAGAGAAAATGTTTTCACCTTTTTCGCGTCTACTCTTCGACAACTTGTAAAATCGAAGTGCATAAATCTTGCTAGTTTCGATCTAAAACGATGTATCCCGTTGTTTTGAGCCTTAATACAAGTTTTCGCGCAGTTCTGAGAGAAAACGTTTACAGCTCTCTCTCGTCTACTCTTCGACGACTTGTAAAATCGATGTTCGTGAATCTCGCTAGTTTCGATCTAAAACGATGTATCCCGTTGTTTTGAGCCGGAATACAAGTTTTCACGCAGTTCTGAAAGAAAAAGTCTACAGCTTTCTCTCGTCTACTCTCAACGAGTTGTAAAATCGAAGTGCGTAAATCCCGCTAGTTTCGATCTAAAACAATGTATCCCTTTGTTTTGAGCCGGAATACAAGTTTTCGCGCAGTTCTGAGAGAAAAAGTTTACACCTTTCTCTCGTCTACTCTTCGACGACTAGTAAAATCGATTATCGTGAATCTCGCTTGTTTCGATCTGAAGCGATGTATCCCGTTGTTTTGAGCTGCAATACAAGTTTTCGCGCAGTTCTGAGAGAAAAAGTTTCCACCTTTTTCTCGTCTACTGTTCGACGACTAGTAAAATCGATGTTCGTGAATCTCGCTAGTTTCGATCTAAAACAATGTATCCCTTTGTTTTGAGCCGGAATACAAGTTTTCGCGCAGTTCTGAGCGAAAAAGTTTACACCTCTCTCTCGTCTACTCTTCGACGACTAGTAAAATCGATTATCGTGAATCTCGCTAGTTTCGATCTGAAGCGATGTATCCCGTTGTTTTGAGCCACAATACAAGTTTTCGCGCAGTGCTGAGAGAAAAAGTTTACAGCTCTCTCAGGTCTACTCTTCGAGAACTTGTAAAATCGATGTTCGTGAATCTCGCTAGCTTCGATCTAAAACGATGTATCCCGTTTTTTTCAGCCGGAATACAAGTTTTCGCGCAGTTCGGAGAGAAAAAGTTTCCACCTTTTTCTCGTCTACTATTCGACGACTAGTAAAATCGACGTTCGTGAATCTCGCTAGTTTCGATCAAAAACGATGCATCCCGTTGTTTTGAGCCGGAATACAAGTTTTCGCGCAGTTCTGAGAGAACAACTTTACAACTTTCTCTCGTCTACTCTCGATTATTTGTAAAATCGATGTTCGTGAATCTCGCTAACTTCGATCTAAAACGATGTATCCCGTTGTTTTCAGCCGGAATACAAGTTCTCGGGCAGTTCTGAGAGAAAAAGTTTAAAGCTTTCTCTGATCTTCTCTCGACGACTTGTAAAATTGAAGAGCGTAAATCTCGCTAGTTTCGATCTAAAACGATGTATCACGTTGTTTTAAGCCTTAATACAATTTTTCGCGCAGTTCTGAGGGAAAAAGTTTACAGCTCTCGCCTACTCTTCGACGACTTCTAAAATCGATGCTCGTGAATTTTGCTAGTTTCGATCTGAAACGATGTATCCCTTTGTTTTGAGCCGGAATACAAGTTTTCGCACAGTTCTGAGAGAAAAAGTTTACACCTTTCTCTCGTCTACTCTTCGACGACTAGTAAAATCGATAATCGTGAATCTCGCTTGTTTCGATCTGAAGCGATGTATCCCGTTATTTTCAGCCGGAATACAAGTTTTCGCGCAGTGCTGAGAGAAAACGTTTACAGCTCTCTCAAGTCCACTCTTCGAGCGAGAACTTGTAAAATCGATGTTCGTGAATCTCGCTAGTTTCGATCTAAAATGATGTATCCCGTTGTTTTGAGCCGGAATACAAGTTCTCGCGCAGTTCTGAGAGAAAAAGTTTTCAGCTCTCTCACGTCTACTCTTCGACGACTAGTAAAATCGATGTTCGTGAATCTCCCTAGTTTCGATCAAAAACGATGCATCCCGTTGTTTTGAGCCGGAATACAAGTTTTCGCGCAGTTCTGAGAGAACAACTTTACAACTTTCTCTCGTCTACTCTCGATGATTTGAA
The DNA here is from genome assembly GCF_052857255.1 of Amblyomma americanum. NCBI lineage: Eukaryota > Metazoa > Arthropoda > Arachnida > Ixodida > Ixodidae > Amblyomma > Amblyomma americanum. Next base: position 123,525,665 of record NC_135507.1, on the reverse strand, counting down.
AAATCGATGTTCGTGAATCTCGCTAACTTCGATCTAAAACGATGTATCCCGTTGTTTTCAGCCGGAATACAAGTTCTCGGGCAGTTTTGAGAGAAAAAGTTTAAAGCTTTCTCTGATCTTCTCTCGACGACTTGTAAAATTGAAGAGCGTAAATCTCGCTAGTTTCGATCTAAAACGATGTATCCCGTTGCTTTAGGCCTTAATACAATTTTTCGCGCAGTTCTGAGAGAAAAAGTTTACAGCTCTCTCTCACCTACTCTTCGACTACTTCTAAAATCGATGTTCGTGAATTTTGCTAGTTTCGATCTAAAACGATGTATCCCTTTGTTTTGAGCCGGAATACAAGTTTTCGCGCAGTTCTGAGAGAAAACGTTTAGAGCTCTCTCACGTCTAGCCTTCGAGGACTTGTAAATCGATGTTAGTGACTCTCGCTAGTTTCGATCTAAAACGATGTATTCCTGTTTAGAGCCGGAAACAAGTTTTTGCGCAGTTCTGAGAGAAAATGTTTGCACCTTTTTCGCGTCTACTCTTCGACAACTTGTAAAATCGATGTTCGTGAATCTCGCTAGTTTCGATCAAAAATGATGCATCCCGTTGTTTTGAGCCGGAATACAAGTTTTAGCGCAGTTCTGAGAGAACAACTTTAGAACTTTCTCTCGTCTACTCTCGATGATTTGTAAAATGGATGTTCGTGAATCTCGCTAACTTCGATCTAAAACGATGTATCCCGTTGTTTTCAGCCGGAATACAAGTTCTCGGGCAGTTCTGAGAGAAAAAGTTTACAGCTCTCTCTCGCCTACTCTTCGACGACTTCTCAAATCGATGTTCGTGAATTTTGCTAGTTTCGATCTAAAACGATGTATCCCTTTCTTTTGAGCCGGAATACAAGTTTTCGCACAGTTCTGAGAGAAAAAGTTTACACCTTTCTCTCGTCTACTCTTCGAGGACATGTAAAATCGATGTTCGTGAATCTCGCTAGTTTCGATCTAAAACGATGTATCCCTTTGTTTTGAGCCGGAATACAAGTTTTCGCGCAGTTCTGAGAGAAAAAGTTTACACCTTTCTCTCGTCTACTCTTCGACGACTAGTAAAATCGATTATCGTGAATCTCGCTAGTTTCGATCTGAAGCGATGTATCCCGTTGTTTTGAGCTGCAATACAAGTTTTCGCGCAGTTCTGAGAGAAAAAGTTTCCACCTTTTTCTCGTCTACTATTCGACGACTAGTAAAATCGATGTTCGTGAATCCCGCTAGTTTCGATCAAAAACGATGCATCCCGTTGTTTTGAGCCGGAATACAAGTTTTCGCGCAGTTCTGAGAGAACAACTTTACAACTTTCTCTCGTCTACTCTCGATGATTTGTAAAATCGATGTTCGTGAATCTCGCTAGTTTCGATCTAAAATGATGTATCCCGTTGTTTTGAGCCGGAATACAAGTTCTCGCGCAGTTCTGAGAGAAAAGGTTTTCAGCTCTCTCACGTCTACTCTTCGACGACTTGTAAAATCGATGTTCGTGAATCTCGCTAGCTTGGACCTAAAACGATGTATCCCGTTGTTTTGAGTCTGAATACAAGTTTTCGCGCAGTTCTGAGAGAAAAAGTTTCCACCTTTTTCTCGTCTACTATTCGACGACTAGTAAAATCGATGTTCGTGAATCTCGCTAGTTTCGATCAAAAACGATGCATCCCGTTGTTTTGAGCCGGAATACAAGTTTTAGCGCAGTTCTGAGAGAACAACTTTAGAACTTTCTCTCGTCTACTCTCGATGATTTGTAAAATGGATGTTCGTGAATCTCGCTAACTTCGATCTAAAACGATGTATCCCGTTGTTTTCAGCCGGAATACAAGTTTTCGCGCAGTGCTGAGACAAAAAGTTTACAGCTCTCTCAGGTCCACTCTTCGAGGACTTGTAAAATCGATGTTCGTGAATCTCGCTAGTTTCGATCTAAAATGATGTATCCCGTTGTTTTGAGCCGGAATACAAGTTCTCGCGCAGATCTGAGAGAAAAAGTTTTCAGCTCTCTCACGTCTACTCTTCGACGACTTGTAAAATCGATGTTCGTGAATCCCGCTAGTTTCGATCTAAATCGATGCATACCGTTGTTTTGAGCCGGAATACAAGTTTTCGCGCAGTTCTGAGAGGAAAAGTTTCCACCTTTTTCTCGTCTACTGTTCGACGACTAGTAAAATCGATGTTTGTGAATCTCCCTAGTTTCGATCAAAAACGATGCATCCCGTTGTTTTGAGCCGGAATACAAGTTTTCGAGCAGTTCTGAGAGAACAACTTTACAACTTTCTCTCGTCTACTCTCGATGATTTGTAAAATCGATGTTCGTGAATCTCGCTAACTTCGATCTAAAACGATGTATCCCGTTGTTTTCAGCCGGAATACAAGTTCTCGGGCAGTTCTGAGAGAAAAAGTTTAAAGCTTTCTCTGATCTTCTCTCGACGACTTGTAAAATTGAAGAGCGTAAATCTCTCTAGTTTCGATCTAAAACGATGTATCCCGTTGTTTTAAGCCTTAATACAATTTTTCGCGCAGTTCTGCGAGAAAAAGTTTACAGCTCTCTCTCACCTACTCTTCGACGACTTCTAAAATCGATGTTCGTGAATTTTGCTAGTTTCGATCTAAAACGAAGTATCCCTTTGTTTTGAGCCGGAATACAAGTTTTCGCACAGTTCTGAGAGAAAAAGTTTACACCTTTCTCTCGCCTACTCTTCGGCGACTAGTAAAATCGATGTTCGTGAATCTCGCTAGTTTCGATCTAAAACGATGTATCCTGTTGTTTTGAGCCGGAATACAAGTTTTCGCGCAGTTCTGAGAGAAAATGTTTACAGCTCTCTCACGTCTACCCTTCGAGGACTTGTAAATCGATGTTAGTGACTCTCGCTAGTTTTGATCTAAAACGATGTATCCCGTTGTTTAGATCCGGAATACAAGTTTTTGCGCAGTTCTGAGAGAAAATGTTTTCACCTTTTTCGCGTCTACTCTTCGACAACTTGTAAAATCGAAGTGCATAAATCTTGCTAGTTTCGATCTAAAACGATGTATCCCGTTGTTTTGAGCCTTAATACAAGTTTTCGCGCAGTTCTGAGAGAAAACGTTTACAGCTCTCTCTCGTCTACTCTTCGACGACTTGTAAAATCGATGTTCGTGAATCTCGCTAGTTTCGATCTAAAACGATGTATCCCGTTGTTTTGAGCCGGAATACAAGTTTTCGCGCAGTTCTGAAAGAAAAAGTCTACAGCTTTCTCTCGTCTACTCTCAACGAGTTGTAAAATCGAAGTGCGTAAATCCCGCTAGTTTCGATCTAAAACAATGTATCCCTTTGTTTTGAGCCGGAATACAAGTTTTCGCGCAGTTCTGAGAGAAAAAGTTTACACCTTTCTCTCGTCTACTCTTCGACGACTAGTAAAATCGATTATCGTGAATCTCGCTTGTTTCGATCTGAAGCGATGTATCCCGTTGTTTTGAGCTGCAATACAAGTTTTCGCGCAGTTCTGAGAGAAAAAGTTTCCACCTTTTTCTCGTCTACTGTTCGACGACTAGTAAAATCGATGTTCGTGAATCTCGCTAGTTTCGATCTAAAACAATGTATCCCTTTGTTTTGAGCCGGAATACAAGTTTTCGCGCAGTTCTGAGCGAAAAAGTTTACACCTCTCTCTCGTCTACTCTTCGACGACTAGTAAAATCGATTATCGTGAATCTCGCTAGTTTCGATCTGAAGCGATGTATCCCGTTGTTTTGAGCCACAATACAAGTTTTCGCGCAGTGCTGAGAGAAAAAGTTTACAGCTCTCTCAGGTCTACTCTTCGAGAACTTGTAAAATCGATGTTCGTGAATCTCGCTAGCTTCGATCTAAAACGATGTATCCCGTTTTTTTCAGCCGGAATACAAGTTTTCGCGCAGTTCGGAGAGAAAAAGTTTCCACCTTTTTCTCGTCTACTATTCGACGACTAGTAAAATCGACGTTCGTGAATCTCGCTAGTTTCGATCAAAAACGATGCATCCCGTTGTTTTGAGCCGGAATACAAGTTTTCGCGCAGTTCTGAGAGAACAACTTTACAACTTTCTCTCGTCTACTCTCGATTATTTGTAAAATCGATGTTCGTGAATCTCGCTAACTTCGATCTAAAACGATGTATCCCGTTGTTTTCAGCCGGAATACAAGTTCTCGGGCAGTTCTGAGAGAAAAAGTTTAAAGCTTTCTCTGATCTTCTCTCGACGACTTGTAAAATTGAAGAGCGTAAATCTCGCTAGTTTCGATCTAAAACGATGTATCACGTTGTTTTAAGCCTTAATACAATTTTTCGCGCAGTTCTGAGGGAAAAAGTTTACAGCTCTCGCCTACTCTTCGACGACTTCTAAAATCGATGCTCGTGAATTTTGCTAGTTTCGATCTGAAACGATGTATCCCTTTGTTTTGAGCCGGAATACAAGTTTTCGCACAGTTCTGAGAGAAAAAGTTTACACCTTTCTCTCGTCTACTCTTCGACGACTAGTAAAATCGATAATCGTGAATCTCGCTTGTTTCGATCTGAAGCGATGTATCCCGTTATTTTCAGCCGGAATACAAGTTTTCGCGCAGTGCTGAGAGAAAACGTTTACAGCTCTCTCAAGTCCACTCTTCGAGCGAGAACTTGTAAAATCGATGTTCGTGAATCTCGCTAGTTTCGATCTAAAATGATGTATCCCGTTGTTTTGAGCCGGAATACAAGTTCTCGCGCAGTTCTGAGAGAAAAAGTTTTCAGCTCTCTCACGTCTACTCTTCGACGACTAGTAAAATCGATGTTCGTGAATCTCCCTAGTTTCGATCAAAAACGATGCATCCCGTTGTTTTGAGCCGGAATACAAGTTTTCGCGCAGTTCTGAGAGAACAACTTTACAACTTTCTCTCGTCTACTCTCGATGATTTGAAAAATCGATGTTCGTGAATCTCGCTAACTTCGATCTAAAACGATGTATCCCGTTGTTTTCAGCCGGAATACAAGTTCTCGGGCAGTTTTGAGAGAAAAAGTTTAAAGCTTTCTCTGATCTTCTCTCGACGACTTGTAAAATTGAAGAGCGTAAATCTCGCTAGTTTCGATCTAAAACGATGTATCCCGTTGCTTTAGGCCTTAATACAATTTTTCGCGCAGTTCTGAGAGAAAAAGTTTACAGCTCTCTCTCACCTACTCTTCGACTACTTCTAAAATCGATGTTCGTGAATTTTGCTAGTTTCGATCTAAAACGATGTATCCCTTTGTTTTGAGCCGGAATACAAGTTTTCGCGCAGTTCTGAGAGAAAACGTTTAGAGCTCTCTCACGTCTAGCCTTCGAGGACTTGTAAATCGATGTTAGTGACTCTCGCTAGTTTCGATCTAAAACGATGTATTCCTGTTTAGAGCCGGAAACAAGTTTTTGCGCAGTTCTGAGAGAAAATGTTTGCACCTTTTTCGCGTCTACTCTTCGACAACTTGTAAAATCGATAATCGTGAATCTCGCTTGTTTCGATCTGAAGCGATGTATCCCGTTATTTTAAGCCGGAATACAAGTTTTCGCGCAGTGCTGAGAGAAAACGTTTACAGCTCTCTCAAGTCCACTCTTCGAGCGAGAACTTGTAAAATCGATGTTCGTGAATCTCGCTAGTTTCGATCTAAAATGATGTATCCCGTTGTTTTGAGCCGGAATACAAGTTCTCGCGCAGTTCTGAGAGAAAAAGTTTTCAGCTCTCTCACGTCTACTCTTCGACGACTAGTAAAATCGATGTTCGTGAATCTCCCTAGTTTCGATCAAAAACGATGCATCCCGTTGTTTTGAGCCGGAATACAAGTTTTCGCGCAGTTCTGAGAGAACAACTTTACAACTTTCTCTCGTCTACTCTCGATGATTTGAAAAATCGATGTTCGTGAATCTCGCTAACTTCGATCTAAAACGATGTATCCCGTTGTTTTCAGCCGGAATACAAGTTCTCGGGCAGTTTTGAGAGAAAAAGTTTAAAGCTTTCTCTGATCTTCTCTCGACGACTTGTAAAATTGAAGAGCGTAAATCTCGCTAGTTTCGATCTAAAACGATGTATCCCGTTGCTTTAGGCCTTAATACAATTTTTCGCGCAGTTCTGAGAGAAAAAGTTTACAGCTCTCTCTCACCTACTCTTCGACTACTTCTAAAATCGATGTTCGTGAATTTTGCTAGTTTCGATCTAAAACGATGTATCCCTTTGTTTTGAGCCGGAATACAAGTTTTCGCACAGTTCTGAGAGAAAAAGTTTACACCTTTCTCTCGTCTACTCTTCGGCGACTAGTAAAATCGATGTTCTTGAATCTCGCTAGTTTCGATCTAAAACGATGTATCCTGTTGTTTTGAGCCGGAATACAAGTTTTCGCGCAGTTCTGAGAGAAAACGTTTAGAGCTCTCTCACGTCTACCCTTCGAGGACTTGTAAATCGATGTTAGTGACTCTCGCTAGTTTCGATCTAAAACGATGTATTCCTGTTTAGAGCCGGAAACAAGTTTTTGCGCAGTTCTGAGAGAAAATGTTTGCACCTTTTTCGCGTCTACTCTTCGACAACTTGTAAAATCGAAGTGCATAAATCTTGCTAGTTTCGATCTAAAACGATGTATCCCGTTGTTTTGAGCCTTAATACAAGTTTTCGCGCAGTTCTGAGAGAAAACGTTTACAGCTCTCTCTCGTCTACTCTTCGACGACTTGTAAAATCGATGTTCGTGAATCTCGCTAGTTTCAATCTAAAACGATGTATCCCGTTGTTTTGAGCCGGAATACAAGTTTTCGCGCAGTTCTGAGAGAAAAAGTTTACACCTTTCTCTCGTCTACTCTTCGACGACTAGTAAAATCGATTATCGTGAATCTCGCTAGTTTCGATCTGAAGCGATGTATCCCGTTGTTTTGAGCTGCAATACAAGTTTTCGCGCAGTTCTGAGAGAAAAAGTTTCCACCTTTTTCTCGTCTACTATTCGACGACTAGTAAAATCGATGTTCGTGAATCTCGCTAGTTTCGATCAAAAACGATGCATCCCGTTGTTTTGAGCCGGAATACAAGTTTTCGCGCAGTTCTGAGAGAACAACTTTACAACTTTCTCTCGTCTACTCTCGATGATTTGTAAAATCGATGTTCGTGAATCTCGCTAGTTTCGATCTAAAATGATGTATCCCGTTGTTTTGAGCCGGAATACAAGTTCTCGCGCAGTTCTGAGAGAAAAGGTTTTCAGCTCTCTCACGTCTACTCTTCGACGACTTGTAAAATCGATGTTCGTGAATCTCGCTAGCTTGGACCTAAAACGATGTATCCCGTTGTTTTGAGTCTGAATACAAGTTTTCGCGCAGTTCTGAGAGAAAAAGTTTCCACCTTTTTCTCGTCTACTATTCGACGACTAGTAAAATCGATGTTCGTGAATCTCGCTAGTTTCGATCAAAAACGATGCATCCCGTTGTTTTGAGCCGGAATACAAGTTTTCGCACAGTTCTGAGAGAAAAAGTTTACACCTTTCTCTCGTCTACTCTTCGACGACTAGTAAAATCGATAATCGTGAATCTCGCTTGTTTCGATCTGAAGCGATGTATTCCGTTGTTTTGAGCCGAAATACAAGTTTCGCGCAGTGCTGAAAGAAAAAGTTTACAGCTCTCTCAGGTCCACTCTTCGAGGACTTGTAAAATCGATGTTCGTGAATCTCCCTAGTTTCGATCTAAAATGATGTATCCCGTTGTTTTGAGCCGGAATACAAGTTCTCGCGCAGTTCTGAGAGAAAAAGTTTTCAGCTCTCTCACTAGTCTACTCTTCGACGACTTGTAAAATCGATGTTCGTGAATCCCGCTGGTTTCGATCTAAAACGATGCATACCGTTGTTTTGAGCCGGAATACAAGTTTTCGCGCAGTTCTGAGAGAAAAAGTTTCCACCTTTTTCTCGTCAACTGTTCGACGACTAGTAAAATCGATGTTCGTGAATCTCGCTAGTTTCGATCTAAAACAATGTATCCCGTTGTTTTGAGCCGCAATACAAGTTTTCGCGCAGTGCTGAGAGAAAAAGTTTACAGCTCTCTCAGGTCTACTCTTCGAGAACTTGTAAAATCGATGTTCGTGAATCTCGCTAGCTTCGATCTAAAACGATGTATCCCGTTGTTTTCAGCCGGAATACAAGTTCTCGCGCAGTTCTGAGAGAAAAAGTTTAAAGCTTTCTCTCGTGTACTCTCGACGACTAGTAAAATCGATGTTCGTTAATCTAGCTAGTTTCGATCTAAAACGATGTATCCCGTTGTTTTCAGCCGGAATACAAGTTTTCGCGCAGTTCTGAGAGAAAAAGTTTCCACCTTTTTCTCGTCTACTATTCGACGATTAGTAAAATCGATGTTCGTGAATCTCGCTAGTTTCGATCAAAAACGATGCATCCCGTTGTTTTGAGCCGGAATACAAGTTTTCGCGCAGTTCTGAGAGAACAACTTTACAACTTTCTCTCGTCTACTCTCGATGATTTGTAAAATCGATGTTCGTGAATCTCGCTAACTTCGATCTAAAACGATGTATCCCGTTGTTTTTAGCCTTAATACAATTTTTCGCGCAGTTCTGAGGGAAAAAGTTTACAGCTCTCTCTCGCCTACTCTTCGACGACTTCTAAAATCGATGTTCGTGAATTTTGCTAGTTTCGATCTAAAACGATGTATCCCTTTGTTATGAGCCGGAATACAAGTTTTCGCACAGTTCTGAGAGAAAAAGTTTACACCTTTCTTTCGTCTACTCTTCGACGACTAGTAAAATCGATAATCGTGAATCTCGCTTGTTTCGATCTGAAGCGATGTATCCCGTTGTTTTCAGCCGGAATACAAGTTTTCGCGCAGTGCTGAGAGAAAACGTTTACAGCTCTCTCAAGTCCACTCTTCGAGGACTTGTAAAATCGATGTTCGTGAATCTCGCTAGTTTCGATCTAAAATGATGTATCCCGTTGTTTTGAGCCGGAATACAAGTTCTCGCGCAGTTCTGAAAGAAAAAGTTTTCAGCTCTCTCACGTCTACTCTTCGACGACTTGTAAAATCGATGTTCGTGAATCCCGCTAGTTTCGATCTAAAACGATGCATACCGTTCTTTTGAGCCGGAATACAAGTTTTCGCGCAGTTCTGAGAGGAAACGTTTCCACCTTTTTCTCGTCTACTGTTCGACGACTAGTAAAATCGATGTTCGTGAATCTCCCTAGTTTCGATCAAAAACGATGCATCCCGTTGTTTTGAGCCGGAATACAAGTTTTCGCGCAGTTCTGAGAGAACAACTTTACAACTTTCTCTCGTCTACTCTCGATGATTTGTAAAATCGATGTTCGTGAATCTCGCTAACTTCGATCTAAAATGATGTATCCCGTTGTTTTCAGCCGGAATACAAGTTCTCGGGCAGTTCTGAGAGAAAAAGTTTAAAGCTTTCTCTGATCTTCTTTCGACGACTTGTAAAATTGAAGAGCGTAAATCTCGCTAGTTTCGATCTAAAACGATGTATCCCGTTGTTTTAAGCCTTAATACAATTTTTCGCGCAGTTCTGAGAGAAAAAGTTTACAGCTCTCTCTCGCCTACTCTTCGACGACTTCTAAAATCGATGTTCGTGAATTTTGCTAGTTTCGATCTAAAATGATGTATCCCGTTGTTTTGAGCCGGAATACAAGTTCTCGCGCAGTTCTGAGAGAAAAAGTTTTCAGCTCTCTCACGTCTACTCTTCGACGACTTGTAAAATCGATGTTCGTGAATCCCGCTGGTTTCGATCTAAAACGATGCATACCGTTGTTTTGAGCCGGAATACAAGTTTTCGCGCAGTTCTGAGAGAAAACGTTTCCACCTTTTTCTCGTCTACTGTTCGACGACTAGTAAAATCGATGTTCGTGAATCTCGCTAGTTTCGATCTAAAACAATGTATCCCTTTGTTTTGAGCCGGAATACAAGTTTTCGCGCAGTTCTGAGAGAAAAAGTTTACACCTCTCTCTCGTCTACTCTTCGACGACTAGTAAAATTGATTATCGTGAATCTCGCTAGTTTCGATCTGAAGTGATGTATCCCGTTGTTTTGAGCCGCAATACAAGTTTTCGCGCAGTGCTGAGAGAAAAAGTTTACAGCTCTCTCAGGTCTACTCTTCGAGAACTTGTAAAATCGATGTTCGTGAATCTCGCTAGCTTCGATCTAAAATGATGTATCCCGTTGTTTTCAGCCGGAATACAAGTTCTCGCGCAGTTCTGAGAGAAAAAGTTTAAAGCTTTCTCTCGTCTACTCTCGACGACTAGTAAAATCGATGTTCGTGAATCCCGCTGGTTTCGATCTAAAACGATGCATACCGTTGTTTTGAGCCGGAATACAAGTTTTCGCGCAGTTCTGAGAGAAAAAGTTTCCACCTTTTTCTCGTCTACTGTTCGACGACTAGTAAAATCGATGTTCGTGAATCTCCCTAGTTTCGATCAAAAACGATGCATCCCGTTGTTTTGAGCCGGAATACAAGTTTTCGCGCAGTTCTGAGAGAACAACTTTACAACTTTCTCTCGTCTACTCTCGATGATTTGTAAAATCGATGTTCGTGAATCTCGCTAACTTCGATCTAAAACGATGTATCCCGTTGTTTTCAGCCGGAATACAAGTTCTCGGGCAGTTCTGAGAGAAAAAGTTTAAAAGCTTTCTCTGATCTTCTCTCGACGACTTGTAAAATTGAAGAGCGTAAATCTCGCTAGTTTCGATCTAAAACGATGTATCCCGTTGTTTTAAGCCTTAATACAATTTTTCGCGCAGTTCTGAGAGAAAAAGTTTACAGCTCTCTCTCGCCTACTCTTCGACGACTTCTAAAATCGATGTTCGTGAATTTTGCTAGTTTCGATCTAAAACGATGTATCCCTTTGTTTTGAGCCGGAATACAAGTTTTCGCACAGTTCTGAGAGAAAAAGTTTACACCTTTCTCTCGTCTACTCTTCGACGACTAGTAAAATCGATAATCGTGAATCTCGCTTGTTTCGATCTAAAACGATGTATCCTGTTGTTTTGAGCCGGAATACAAGTTTTCGCGCAGTTCTGAGAGAAAACGTTTAGAGCTCTCTCACGTCTAGCCTTCGAGGACTTGTAAATCGATGTTAGTGACTCTCGCTAGTTTCGATCTAAAACGATGTATTCCTGTTTAGAGCCGGAAACAAGTTTTTGCGCAGTTCTGAGAGAAAATGTTTGCACCTTTTTCGCGTCTACTCTTCGACAACTTGTAAAATCGATAATCGTGAATCTCGCTTGTTTCGATCTGAAGCGATGTATCCCGTTATTTTCAGCCGGAATACAAGTTTTCGCGCAGTGCTGAGAGAAAACGTTTACAGCTCTCTCAAGTCCACTCTTCGAGCGAGAACTTGTAAAATCGATGTTCGTGAATCTCGCTAGTTTCGATCTAAAATGATGTATCCCGTTGTTTTGAGCCGGAATACAAGTTCTCGCGCAGTTCTGAGAGAAAAAGTTTTCAGCTCTCTCACGTCTACTCTTCGACGACTAGTAAAATCGATGTTCGTGAATCTCCCTAGTTTCGATCAAAAACGATGCATCCCGTTGTTTTGAGCCGGAATACAAGTTTTCGCGCAGTTCTGAGAGAACAACTTTACAACTTTCTCTCGTCTACTCTCGATGATTTGAAAAATCGATGTTCGTGAATCTCGCTAACTTCGATCTAAAACGATGTATCCCGTTGTTTTCAGCCGGAATACAAGTTCTCGGGCAGTTTGTAGAGAAAAAGTTTAAAGCTTTCTCTGATCTTCTCTCGACGACTTGTAAAATTGAAGAGCGTAAATCTCGCTAGTTTCGATCTAAAACGATGTATCCCGTTGCTTTAGGCCTTAATACAATTTTTCGCGCAGTTCTGAGAGAAAAAGTTTACAGCTCTCTCTCACCTACTCTTCGACTACTTCTAAAATCGATGTTCGTGAATTTTGCTAGTTTCGATCTAAAACGATGTATCCCTTTGTTTTGAGCCGGAATACAAGTTTTCGCACAGTTCTGAGAGAAAAAGTTTACACCTTTCTCTCGTCTACTCCTCGGCGACTAGTAAAATCGATGTTCTTGAATCTCGCTAGTTTCGAACTAAAACGATGTATCCTGTTGTTTTGAGCCGGAATACAAGTTTTCGCGCAGTTCTGAGAGAAAACGTTTAGAGCTCTCTCACGTCTACCCTTCGAGGACTTGTAAATCGATGTTAGTGACTCTCGCTAGTTTCGATCTAAAACGATGTATTCCTGTTTAGAGCCGGAAACAAGTTTTTGCGCAGTTCTGAGAGAAAATGTTTGCACCTTTTTCGCGTCTACTCTTCGACAACTTGTAAAATCGAAGTGCATAAATCTTGCTAGTTTCGATCTAAAACGATGTATCCCGTTGTTTTGAGCCTTAATACAAGTTTTCGCGCAGTTCTGAGAGAAAACGTTTACAGCTCTCTCTCGTCTACTCTTCGACGACTTGTAAAATCGATGTTCGTGAATCTCGCTAGTTTCAATCTAAAACGATGTATCCCGTTGTTTTGAGCCGGAATACAAGTTTTCGCGCAGTTCTGAAAGAAAAAGTCTACAGCTTTCTCTCGTCTACTCTTCGAGGACATGTAAAATCGATGTTCGTGAATCTCGCTAGTTTCGATCTAAAACGATGTATCCCTTTGTTTTGAGCCGGAATACAAGTTTTCGCGCAGTTCTGAGAGAAAAAGTTTACACCTTTCTCTCGTCTACTCTTCGACGACTAGTAAAATCGATTATCGTGAATCTCGCTAGTTTCGATCTGAAGCGATGTATCCCGTTGTTTTGAGCTGCAATACAAGTTTTCGCGCAGTTCTGAGAGAAAAAGTTTCCACCTTTTTCTCGTCTACTATTCGACGACTAGTAAAATCGATGTTCGTGAATCTCGCTAGTTTCGATCAAAAACGATGCATCCCGTTGTTTTGAGCCGGAATACAAGTTTTCGCGCAGTTCTGAGAGAACAACTTTACAACTTTCTCTCGTCTACTCTCGATGATTTGTAAAATCGATGTTCGTGAATCTCGCTAGTTTCGATCTAAAATGATGTATCCCGTTGTTTTGAGCCGGAATACAAGTTCTCGCGCAGTTCTGAGAGAAAAGGTTTTCAGCTCTCTCACGTCTACTCTTCGACGACTTGTAAAATCGATGTTCGTGAATCTCGCTAGCTTGGACCTAAAACGATGTATCCCGTTGTTTTGAGTCTGAATACAAGTTTTCGCGCAGTTCTGAGAGAAAAAGTTTCCACCTTTTTCTCGTCTACTATTCGACGACTAGTAAAATCGATGTTCGTGAATCTCGCTAGTTTCGATCAAAAACGATGCATCCCGTTGTTTTGAGCCGGAATACAAGTTTTAGCGCAGTTCTGAGAGAACAACTTTAGAACTTTCTCTCGTCTACTCTCGATGATTTGTAAAATGGATGTTCGTGAATCTCGCTAACTTCGATCTAAAACGATGTATCCCGTTGTTTTCAGCCGGAATACAAGTTCTCGGGCAGTTCTGAGAGAAAAAGTTTACAGCTCTCTCTCGCCTACTCTTCGACGACTTCTCAAATCGATGTTCGTGAATTTCGCTAGTTTCGATCTAAAACGATGTATCCCTTTGTTTTGAGCCGGAATACAAGTTTTCGCACAGTTCTGAGAGAAAAAGTTTACACCTTTCTCTCGTCTACTCTTCGACGACTAGTAAAATCGATAATCGTGAATCTCGCTTGTTTCGATCTGAAGCGATGTATTCCGTTGTTTTGAGCCGAAATACAAGTTTCGCGCAGTGCTGAAAGAAAAAGTTTACAGCTCTCTCAGGTCCACTCTTCGAGGACTTGTAAAATCGATGTTCGTGAATCTCGCTAGTTTCGATCTAAAATGATGTATCCCGTTGTTTTGAGCCGGAATACAAGTTCTCGCGCAGTTCTGAGAGAAAAAGTTTTCAGCTCTCTCACGTCTACTCTTCGACGACTTGTAAAATCGATGTTCGTGAATCCCGCTAGTTTCGATCTAAAACGATGCATACCGTTGTTTTGAGCCGGAATACAAGTTTTCGCGCAGTTCTGAGAGGAAAAGTTTTCACCTTTTTCTCGTCTACTGTTCGACGACTAGTAAAATCGATGTTCGTGAATCTCCCTAGTTTCGATCTAAAATGATGTATCCCGTTGTTTTGAGCCGGAATACAAGTTCTCGCGCAGTTCTGAGAGAAAAAGTTTTCAGCTCTCTCACTAGTCTACTCTTCGACGACTTGTAAAATCGATGTTCGTGAATCCCGCTGGTTTCGATCTAAAACGATGCATACCGTTGTTTTGAGCCGGAATACAAGTTTTCGCGCAGTTCTGAGAGAAAAAGTTTCCACCTTTTTCTCGTCAACTGTTCGACGACTAGTAAAATCGATGTTCGTGAATCTCGCTAGTTTCGATCTAAAACAATGTATCCCGTTGTTTTGAGCCGCAATACAAGTTTTCGCGCAGTGCTGAGAGAAAAAGTTTACAGCTCTCTCAGGTCTACTCTTCGAGAACTTGTAAAATCGATGTTCGTGAATCTCGCTAGCTTCGATCTAAAACGATGTATCCCGTTGTTTTCAGCCGGAATACAAGTTCTCGCGCAGTTCTGAGAGAAAAAGTTTAAAGCTTTCTCTCGTGTACTCTCGACGACTAGTAAAATCGATGTTCGTTAATCTCGCTAGTTTCGATCTAAAACGATGTATCCCGTTGTTTTCAGCCGGAATACAAGTTTTCGCGCAGTTCTGAGAGAAAAAGTTTCCACCTTTTTCTCGTCTACTATTCGACGATTAGTAAAATCGATGTTCGTGAATCTCGCTAGTTTCGATCAAAAACGATGCATCCCGTTGTTTTGAGCCGGAATACAAGTTTTCGCGCAGTTCTGAGAGAACAACTTTACAACTTTCTCTCGTCTACTCTCGATGATTCGTAAAATCGATGTTCGTGAATCTCGCTAACTTCGATCTAAAACGATGTATCCCGTTGTTTTAAGCCTTAATACAATTTTTCGCGCAGTTCTGAGGGAAAAAGTTTACAGCTCTCTCTCGCCTACTCTTCGACGACTTCTAAAATCGATGTTCGTGAATTTTGCTAGTTTCGATCTAAAACGATGTATCCCTTTGTTATGAGCCGGAATACAAGTTTTCGCACAGTTCTGAGAGAAAAAGTTTACACCTTTCTTTCGTCTACTCTTCGACGACTAGTAAAATCGATAATCGTGAATCTCGCTTGTTTCGATCTGAAGCGATGTATCCCGTTGTTTTCAGCCGGAATACAAGTTTTCGCGCAGTGCTGAGAGAAAACGTTTACAGCTCTCTCAAGTCCACTCTTCGAGGACTTGTAAAATCGATGTTCGTGAATCTCGCTAGTTTCGATCTAAAATGATGTATCCCGTTGTTTTGAGCCGGAATACAAGTTCTCGCGCAGTTCTGAAAGAAAAAGCTTTCAGCTCTCTCACGTCTACTCTTCGACGACTTGTAAAATCGATGTTCGTGAATCCCGCTAGTTTCGATCTAAAACGATGCATACCGTTCTTTTGAGCCGGAATACAAGTTTTCGCGCAGTTCTGAGAGGAAACGTTTCCACCTTTTTCTCGTCTACTGTTCGACGACTAGTAAAATCGATGTTCGTGAATCTCCCTAGTTTCGATCAAAAACGATGCATCCCGTTGTTTTGAGCCGGAATACAAGTTTTCGCGCAGTTCTGAGAGAACAACTTTACAACTTTCTCTCGTCTACTCTCGATGATTTGTAAAATCTATGTTCGTGAATCTCGCTAACTTCGATCTAAAATGATGTATCCCGTTGTTTTCAGCCGGAATACAAGTTCTCGGGCAGTTCTGAGAGAAAAAGTTTAAAGCTTTCTCTGATCTTCTTTCGACGACTTGTAAAATTGAAGAGCGTAAATCTCGCTAGTTTCGATCTAAAACGATGTATCCCGTTGTTTTAAGCCTTAATACAATTTTTCGCGCAGTTCTGAGAGAACAACTTTACAACTTTCTCTCGTCTACTCTCGATGATTTGTAAAATCGATGTTCGTGAATCTCGCTAACTTCGATCTAAAACGATGTATCCCGTTGTTTTCAGCCGGAATACAAGTTCTCGGGCAGTTCTGAGAGAAAAAGTTTAAAGCTTTCTCTGATCTTCTCTCGACGACTTGTAAAATTGAAGAGCGTAAATCTCGCTAGTTTCGATCTAAAACGATGTATCCCGTTGTTTTAAGCCTTAATACAATTTTTCGCGCAGTTCTGAGAGAAAAAGTTTACAGCTCTCTCTCGCCTACTCTTCGACGACTTCTAAAATCGATGTTCGTGAATTTTGCTAGTTTCGATCTAAAACGATGTATCCCTTTGTTTTGAGCCGGAATACAAGTTTTCGCACAGTTCTGAGAGAAAAAGTTTACACCTTTCTCTCGTCTACTCTTCGACGACTAGTAAAATCGATAATCGTGAATCTCGCTTGTTTCGATCTGAAGCGATGTATCCCGTTGTTTTCAGCCGGAATACAAGTTTTCGCGCAGTGCTGAGAGAAAAAGTGTACAGCTCTCTCAAGTCCACTCTTCGAGGACTTGTAAAATCGATGTTCGTGAATCTCGCTAGTTTCGATCTAAAATGATGTATCCCGTTGTTTTGAGCCGGAATACAAGTTCTCGCGCAGTTCTGAGAGAAAAAGTTTTCAGCTCTCTCACGTCTACTCTTCGACGACTTGTAAAATCGATGCTCGTGAATCCCGCTAGTTTCGATCTAAAACGATGCATACCGTTGTTTTGAGCCGGAATACAAGTTTTCGCGCAGTTCTGAGAGGAAACGTTTCCACCTTTTTCTCGTCTACTGTTCGACGACTAGTAAAATCGATGTTCGTGAATCTCCCTAGTTTCGATCAAAAACGATGCATCCCGTTGTTTTGAGCCGGAATACAAGTTTTCGCGCAGTTCTGAGAGAACAACTTTACAACTTTCTCTCGTCTACTCTCGATGATTTGTAAAATCGATGTTCGTGAGTCTCGCTAACTTCGATCTAAAACGATGTATCCCGTTGTTTTCAGCCGGAATACAAGTTCTCGGGCAGTTCTGAGAGAAAAAGCCTAAAGCTTTCTCTGATCTTCTCTCGACGACTTGTAAAATTGAAGAGCGTAAATCTCGCTAGTTTCGATCTAAAACGATGTATCCCGTTGTTTTAGGCCTTAATACAATTTTTCGCGCAGTTCTGAGAGAAAAAGTTTACAGCTCTCTCTCACCTACTCTTCGGCGACTTCTAAAATCGATGTTCGTGAATTTTGCTAGTTTCGATCTAAAACGATGTATCCCTTTGTTTTGAGCCGGAATACAAGTTTTCGCACAGTTCTGAGAGAAAAAGTTTACACCTTTCTCTCGTCTACTCTTCGGCGACTAGTAAAATCGATGTTCGTGAATCTCACTAGTTTCGATCTAAAACGATGTATCCTGTTGTTTTGAGCCGGAATACAAGTTTTCGCGCAGTTCTGAGAGAAAACGTTTACAGCTCTCTCACGTCTACCCTTCGAGGACTTGTAAATCGATGTTAGTGACTCTCGCTAGTTTCGATCTAAAACGATGTATCCCGTTGTTTAGAGCCGGAAACAAGTTTTTGCGCAGTTCTGAGAGAAAATGTTTGCACCTTTTTCGCGTCTACTCTTCGACAACTTGTAAAATCGAAGTGCATAAATCTTGCTAGTTTCGATCTAAAACGATGTATCCCGTTGTTTTGAGCCTTAATACAAGTTTTCGCGCAGTTCTGAGAGAAAACGTTTACAGCTCTCTCTCGTCTACTCTTCGACGACTTGTAAAATCGATGTTCGTGAATCTCGCTAGTTTCAATCTAAAACGATGTATCCCGTTGTTTGGAGCCGGAATACAAGTTTTCGCGCAGTTCTGAAAGAAAAAGTCTACAGCTTTCTCTTGTCTACTCTCAACTAGTTGTAAAATCGAAGTGCGTAAATCTCGCTAGTTTCGATCTAAAACAATGTATCCCGTTGTTTTGAGCCGGAATACAAGATTTCGCGCAGTTCTGAGAGATAAGTTTACACCTTTCTCTCGTCTACTCTTCGAGGACATGTAAAATCGATTATCGTGAATCTCGCTAGTTTCGATCTGAAGCGATGTATCCCGTTGTTTTGAGCTGCAATACAAGTTTTCGCGCAGTTCTGAGAGAAAAAGTTTCCACCTTTTTCTCGTCTACTATTCGACGACTAGTAAAATCGATGTTCGTGAATCTCGCTAGTTTCGATCAAAAACGATGCATCCCGTTGTTTTGAGCCGGAATACAAGTTTTCGCGCAGTTCTGAGAGAACAACTTTACAACTTTCTCTCGCCTACTCTCGATGATTTGTAAAATCGATGTTCGTGAATCTCGCTAGTTTCGATCTAAAATGATGTATCCCGTTGTTTTGAGCCGGAATACAAGTTCTCGCGCAGTTCTGAGAGAAAAAGTTTTCAGCTCTCTCACGTCTACTCTTCGACGACTTGTAAAATCGATGTTCGTGAATCTCGCTAGCTTGGACCTAAAACGATGTATCCCGTTGTTTTGAGTCTGAATACAAGTTTTCACGCAGTTCTGAGAGAAAAAGGTTCCACCTTTTTCTCGTCTACTATTCGACGACTAGTAAAATCGATGTTCGTGAATCTCGCTAGTTTCGATCAAAAACGATGCATCCCGTTGTTTTGAGCCGGAATACAAGTTTTAGCGCAGTTCTGAGAGAACAACTTTAGAACTTTCTCTCGTCTACTCTCGATGATTTGTAAAATGGATGTTCGTGAATCTCGCTAACTTCGATCTAAAACGATGTATCCCGTTGTTTTCAGCCGGAATACAAGTTCTCGGGCAGTTCTGAGAGAAAAAGTTTACAGCTCTCTCTCGCCTACTCTTCGACGACTTCTCAAATCGATGTTCGTGAATTTTGCTAGTTTCGATCTAAAACGATGTATCCCTTTGTTTTGAGCCGGAATACAAGTTTTCGCACAGTTCTGAGAGAAAAAGTTTACACCTTTCTGTCGTCTACTCTTCGACGACTAGTAAAATCGATAATCGTGAATCTCGCTTGTTTCGATCTGAAGCGATGTATCCCGTTGTTTTGAGCCGGAATACAAGTTTCGCGCAGTGCTGAGAGAAAAAGTTTACAGCTCTCTCAGGTCCACTCTTCGAGGACTTGTAAAATCGATGTTCGTGAATTTCGCTAGTTTTGATCTAAAATGATGTATACCGTTGTTTTGAGCCGGAATACAAGTTCTCGCGCAGTTCTGAGAGAAAAAGATTTCAGCTCTCTCACGTCTACTCTTCGACGACTTGTAAAATCGATGTTCGTGAATCCCGCTAGTTTCGATCTAAAACGATGCATACCGTTGTTTTGAGCCGGAATACAAGTTTCCGCGCAGTTCTGAGAGGAAAAGTTTAAAGCTTTCTCTCGTCTACTCTCGACGACTAGTAAAATCGATGTTCGTTAATCTCGCTAGTTTCGATCTAAAACGATGTATCCCGTTGTTTTGAGCCGGAATACAAGTTTTCGCGCAGTTCTGAGAGAACAACTTTACAACTTTCTCTCGTCTACTCTCGATAATTTGTAAAATCGATGTTCGTGAATCTCGCTAACTTCGATCTAAAACGATGTATCCCGTTGTTTTCAGCCGGAATACAAGTTCTCGGGCAGTTCTGAGAGAAAAAGTGTAAAGCTTTCTCTGATCTTCTCTCGACGACTTGTAAAATTGAAGAGCGTAAATCTCGCTAGTTTCGATCTAAAACGATGTATCCCGTTGTTTTAAGCCTTAATACAATTTTTCGCGCAGTTCTGAGAGAAAAAGTTTACAGCTCTCTCTCGCCTACTCTTCGACGACTTCTAAAATCGATGTTCGTGAATTTTGCTAGTTTCGATCTAAAACGATGTATCCCCTTGTTTTGAGCCGGAATACAAGTTTTCGCACAGTTCTGAGAGAAAAAGTTTACACCTTTCTCTCGTCTACTCTTCGCCGACTAGTAAAATCGATAATCGTGAATCTCGCTTGTTTCGATCTGAAGCGATGTATCCCGTTGTTTTCAGCCGGAATACAAGTTTTCGCGCAGTGCTGAGAGAAAAAGTTTACAGCTCTCTCAAGTCCACTCTTCGAGGACTTGTAAAATCGATGTTCGTGAATCTCGCTAGTTTCGATCTAAAATGATGTATCCCGTTGTTTTGAGCCGGAATACAAGTTCTCGCGCAGTTCTGAGAGAAAAAGTTTTCAGCTCTCTCACGTCTACTCTTCGACGACTTGTAAAATCGATGTTCGTGAATCCCGCTAGTTTCGATCTAAAACGATGCATACCGTTGTTTTGAGCCGGAATACAAGTTTTCGCGCAGTTCTGAGAGAAAAAGTTTCCACCTTTTTCTCGTCTACTATTCGACGACTAGTAAAATCGATGTTCGTGAATCTCGCTAGTTTCGATCAAAAACGATGCATCCCGTTGTTTTGAGCCGGAATACAAGTTTTCGCGCAGTTCTGAGAGAACAACTTTACAACTTTCTCTCGTCTACTCTCGATAATTTGTAAAATCGATGTTCGTGAATCTCGCTAACTTCGATCTAAAACGATGTATCCCGTTGTTTTCAGCCGGAATACAAGTTCTCGGGCAGTTCTGAGAGAAAAAGTGTAAAGCTTTCTCTGATCTTCTCTCGACGACTTGTAAAATTGAAGAGCGTAAATCTCGCTAGTTTCGATCTAAAACGATGTATCCCGTTGTTTTAAGCCTTAATACAATTTTTCGCGCAGTTCTGAGAGAAAAAGTTTACAGCTCTCTCTCGCCTACTCTTCGACGACTTCTAAAATCGATGTTCGTGAATTTTGCTAGTTTCGATCTAAAACGATGTATCCCCTTGTTTTGAGCCGGAATACAAGTTTTCGCACAGTTCTGAGAGAAAAAGTTTACACCTTTCTCTCGTCTACTCTTCGCCGACTAGTAAAATCGATAATCGTGAATCTCGCTTGTTTCGATCTGAAGCGATGTATCCCGTTGTTTTCAGCCGGAATACAAGTTTTCACGCAGTGCTGAGAGAAAAAGTTTACAGCTCTCTCAAGTCCACTCTTCGAGGACTTGTAAAATCGATGTTCGTGAATCTCGCTAGTTTCGATCTAAAATGATGTATCCCGTTGTTTTGAGCCGGAATACAAGTTCTCGCGCAGTTCTGAGAGAAAAAGTTTTCAGCTCTCTCACGTCTACTCTTCGACGACTTGTAAAATCGATGTTCGTGAATCCCGCTAGTTTCGATCTAAAACGATGCATACCGTTGTTTTGAGCCGGAATACAAGTTTTCGCGCAGTTCTGAGAGGAAACGTTTCCACCTTTTTCTCGTCTGCTGTTCGACGACTAGTAAAATCGATGTTCGTGAATCTCCCTAGTTTCGATCAAAAACGATGCATCCCGTTGTTTTGAGCCGGAATACAAGTTTTCGCGCAGTTCTGAGAGAACAACTTTACAACTTTCTCTCGCCTACTCTCGATGATTTGTAAAATCGATGTTCGTGAATCTCGCTAGTTTCGATCTAAAATGATGTATCCCGTTGTTTTGAGCCGGAATACAAGTTCTCGCGCAGTTCTGAGAGAAAAAGTTTTCAGCTCTCTCACGTCTACTCTTCGACGACTTGTAAAATCGATGTTCGTGAATCTCGCTAGCTTGGACCTAAAACGATGTATCCCGTTGTTTTGAGTCTGAATACAAGTTTTCACGCAGTTCTGAGAGAAAAAGGTTCCACCTTTTTCTCGTCTACTATTCGACGACTAGTAAAATCGATGTTCGTGAATCTCGCTAGTTTCGATCAAAAACGATGCATCCCGTTGTTTTGAGCCGGAATACAAGTTTTAGCGCAGTTCTGAGAGAACAACTTTAGAACTTTCTCTCGTCTACTCTCGATGATTTGTAAAATGGATGTTCGTGAATCTCGCTAACTTCGATCTAAAACGATGTATCCCGTTGTTTTCAGCCGGAATACAAGTTCTCGGGCAGTTCTGAGAGAAAAAGTTTACAGCTCTCTCTCGCCTACTCTTCGACGACTTCTCAAATCGATGTTCGTGAATTTTGCTAGTTTCGATCTAAAACGATGTATCCCTTTGTTTTGAGCCGGAATACAAGTTTTCGCACAGTTCTGAGAGAAAAAGTTTACACCTTTCTGTCGTCTACTCTTCGACGACTAGTAAAATCGATAATCGTGAATCTCGCTTGTTTCGATCTGAAGCGATGTATCCCGTTGTTTTGAGCCGGAATACAAGTTTCGCGCAGTGCTGAGAGAAAAAGTTTACAGCTCTCTCAGGTCCACTCTTCGAGGACTTGTAAAATCGATGTTCGTGAATCTCGCTAGTTTTGATCTAAAATGATGTATACCGTTGTTTTGAGCCGGAATACAAGTTCTCGCGCAGTTCTGAGAGAAAAAGATTTCAGCTCTCTCACGTCTACTCTTCGACGACTTGTAAAATCGATGTTCGTGAATCCCGCTAGTTTCGATCTAAAACGATGCATACCGTTGTTTTGAGCCGGAATACAAGTTTCCGCGCAGTTCTGAGAGGAAAAGTTTAAAGCTTTCTCTCGTCTACTCTCGACGACTAGTAAAATCGATGTTCGTTAATCTCGCTAGTTTCGATCTAAAACGATGTATCCCGTTGTTTTGAGCCGGAATACAAGTTTTCGCGCAGTTCTGAGAGAACAACTTTACAACTTTCTCTCGTCTACTCTCGATAATTTGTAAAATCGATGTTCGTGAATCTCGCTAACTTCGATCTAAAACGATGTATCCCGTTGTTTTCAGCCGGAATACAAGTTCTCGGGCAGTTCTGAGAGAAAAAGTGTAAAGCTTTCTCTGATCTTCTCTCGACGACTTGTAAAATTGAAGAGCGTAAATCTCGCTAGTTTCGATCTAAAACGATGTATCCCGTTGTTTTAAGCCTTAATACAATTTTTCGCGCAGTTCTGAGAGAAAAAGTTTACAGCTCTCTCTCGCCTACTCTTCGACGACTTCTAAAATCGATGTTCGTGAATTTTGCTAGTTTCGATCTAAAACGATGTATCCCCTTGTTTTGAGCCGGAATACAAGTTTTCGCACAGTTCTGAGAGAAAAAGTTTACACCTTTCTCTCGTCTACTCTTCGCCGACTAGTAAAATCGATAATCGTGAATCTCGCTTGTTTCGATCTGAAGCGATGTATCCCGTTGTTTTCAGCCGGAATACAAGTTTTCGCGCAGTGCTGAGAGAAAAAGTTTACAGCTCTCTCAAGTCCACTCTTCGAGGACTTGTAAAATCGATGTTCGTGAATCTCGCTAGTTTCGATCTAAAATGATGTATCCCGTTGTTTTGAGCCGGAATACAAGTTCTCGCGCAGTTCTGAGAGAAAAAGTTTTCAGCTCTCTCACGTCTACTCTTCGACGACTTGTAAAATCGATGTTCGTGAATCCCGCTAGTTTCGATCTAAAACGATGCATACCGTTGTTTTGAGCCGGAATACAAGTTTTCGCACAGTTCTGAGAGAAAAAGTTTACACCTTTCTCTCGTCTACTCTTCGCCGACTAGTAAAATCGATAATCGTGAATCTCGCTTGTTTCGATCTGAAGCGATGTATCCCGTTGTTTTCAGCCGGAATACAAGTTTTCACGCAGTGCTGAGAGAAAAAGTTTACAGCTCTCTCAAGTCCACTCTTCGAGGACTTGTAAAATCGATGTTCGTGAATCTCGCTAGTTTCGATCTAAAATGATGTATCCCGTTGTTTTGAGCCGGAATACAAGTTCTCGCGCAGTTCTGAGAGAAAAAGTTTTCAGCTCTCTCACGTCTACTCTTCGACGACTTGTAAAATCGATGTTCGTGAATCCCGCTAGTTTCGATCTAAAACGATGCATACCGTTGTTTTGAGCCGGAATACAAGTTT
Source organism: Amblyomma americanum (assembly GCF_052857255.1). Classification (NCBI taxonomy): domain Eukaryota; kingdom Metazoa; phylum Arthropoda; class Arachnida; order Ixodida; family Ixodidae; genus Amblyomma; species Amblyomma americanum. The sequence continues at coordinate 123,501,812 of NC_135507.1, read as the reverse complement.
TCGCGCAGTTCTGAGAGGAAACGTTTCCACCTTTTTCTCGTCTGCTGTTCGACGACTAGTAAAATCGATGTTCGTGAATCTCCCTAGTTTCGATCAAAAACGATGCATCCCGTTGTTTTGAGCCGGAATACAAGTTTTCGCGCAGTTCTGAGAGAACAACTTTACAACTTTCTCTCGCCTACTCTCGATGATTTGTAAAATCGATGTTCGTGAATCTCGCTAGTTTCGATCTAAAATGATGTATCCCGTTGTTTTGAGCCGGAATACAAGTTCTCGCGCAGTTCTGAGAGAAAAAGTTTTCAGCTCTCTCACGTCTACTCTTCGACGACTTGTAAAATCGATGTTCGTGAATCTCGCTAGCTTGGACCTAAAACGATGTATCCCGTTGTTTTGAGTCTGAATACAAGTTTTCACGCAGTTCTGAGAGAAAAAGGTTCCACCTTTTTCTCGTCTACTATTCGACGACTAGTAAAATCGATGTTCGTGAATCTCGCTAGTTTCGATCAAAAACGATGCATCCCGTTGTTTTGAGCCGGAATACAAGTTTTAGCGCAGTTCTGAGAGAACAACTTTAGAACTTTCTCTCGTCTACTCTCGATGATTTGTAAAATGGATGTTCGTGAATCTCGCTAACTTCGATCTAAAACGATGTATCCCGTTGTTTTCAGCCGGAATACAAGTTCTCGGGCAGTTCTGAGAGAAAAAGTTTACAGCTCTCTCTCGCCTACTCTTCGACGACTTCTCAAATCGATGTTCGTGAATTTTGCTAGTTTCGATCTAAAACGATGTATCCCTTTGTTTTGAGCCGGAATACAAGTTTTCGCACAGTTCTGAGAGAAAAAGTTTACACCTTTCTGTCGTCTACTCTTCGACGACTAGTAAAATCGATAATCGTGAATCTCGCTTGTTTCGATCTGAAGCGATGTATCCCGTTGTTTTGAGCCGGAATACAAGTTTCGCGCAGTGCTGAGAGAAAAAGTTTACAGCTCTCTCAGGTCCACTCTTCGAGGACTTGTAAAATCGATGTTCGTGAATCTCGCTAGTTTTGATCTAAAATGATGTATACCGTTGTTTTGAGCCGGAATACAAGTTCTCGCGCAGTTCTGAGAGAAAAAGATTTCAGCTCTCTCACGTCTACTCTTCGACGACTTGTAAAATCGATGTTCGTGAATCCCGCTAGTTTCGATCTAAAACGATGCATACCGTTGTTTTGAGCCGGAATACAAGTTTCCGCGCAGTTCTGAGAGGAAAAGTTTAAAGCTTTCTCTCGTCTACTCTCGACGACTAGTAAAATCGATGTTCGTTAATCTCGCTAGTTTCGATCTAAAACGATGTATCCCGTTGTTTTGAGCCGGAATACAAGTTTTCGCGCAGTTCTGAGAGAACAACTTTACAACTTTCTCTCGTCTACTCTCGATAATTTGTAAAATCGATGTTCGTGAATCTCGCTAACTTCGATCTAAAACGATGTATCCCGTTGTTTTCAGCCGGAATACAAGTTCTCGGGCAGTTCTGAGAGAAAAAGTGTAAAGCTTTCTCTGATCTTCTCTCGACGACTTGTAAAATTGAAGAGCGTAAATCTCGCTAGTTTCGATCTAAAACGATGTATCCCGTTGTTTTAAGCCTTAATACAATTTTTCGCGCAGTTCTGAGAGAAAAAGTTTACAGCTCTCTCTCGCCTACTCTTCGACGACTTCTAAAATCGATGTTCGTGAATTTTGCTAGTTTCGATCTAAAACGATGTATCCCCTTGTTTTGAGCCGGAATACAAGTTTTCGCACAGTTCTGAGAGAAAAAGTTTACACCTTTCTCTCGTCTACTCTTCGCCGACTAGTAAAATCGATAATCGTGAATCTCGCTTGTTTCGATCTGAAGCGATGTATCCCGTTGTTTTCAGCCGGAATACAAGTTTTCGCGCAGTGCTGAGAGAAAAAGTTTACAGCTCTCTCAAGTCCACTCTTCGAGGACTTGTAAAATCGATGTTCGTGAATCTCGCTAGTTTCGATCTAAAATGATGTATCCCGTTGTTTTGAGCCGGAATACAAGTTCTCGCGCAGTTCTGAGAGAAAAAGTTTTCAGCTCTCTCACGTCTACTCTTCGACGACTTGTAAAATCGATGTTCGTGAATCCCGCTAGTTTCGATCTAAAACGATGCATACCGTTGTTTTGAGCCGGAATACAAGTTTTCGCGCAGTTCTGAGAGAAAAAGTTTCCACCTTTTTCTCGTCTACTATTCGACGACTAGTAAAATCGATGTTCGTGAATCTCGCTAGTTTCGATCAAAAACGATGCATCCCGTTGTTTTGAGCCGGAATACAAGTTTTCGCGCAGTTCTGAGAGAACAACTTTACAACTTTCTCTCGTCTACTCTCGATAATTTGTAAAATCGATGTTCGTGAATCTCGCTAACTTCGATCTAAAACGATGTATCCCGTTGTTTTCAGCCGGAATACAAGTTCTCGGGCAGTTCTGAGAGAAAAAGTGTAAAGCTTTCTCTGATCTTCTCTCGACGACTTGTAAAATTGAAGAGCGTAAATCTCGCTAGTTTCGATCTAAAACGATGTATCCCGTTGTTTTAAGCCTTAATACAATTTTTCGCGCAGTTCTGAGAGAAAAAGTTTACAGCTCTCTCTCGCCTACTCTTCGACGACTTCTAAAATCGATGTTCGTGAATTTTGCTAGTTTCGATCTAAAACGATGTATCCCCTTGTTTTGAGCCGGAATACAAGTTTTCGCACAGTTCTGAGAGAAAAAGTTTACACCTTTCTCTCGTCTACTCTTCGCCGACTAGTAAAATCGATAATCGTGAATCTCGCTTGTTTCGATCTGAAGCGATGTATCCCGTTGTTTTCAGCCGGAATACAAGTTTTCACGCAGTGCTGAGAGAAAAAGTTTACAGCTCTCTCAAGTCCACTCTTCGAGGACTTGTAAAATCGATGTTCGTGAATCTCGCTAGTTTCGATCTAAAATGATGTATCCCGTTGTTTTGAGCCGGAATACAAGTTCTCGCGCAGTTCTGAGAGAAAAAGTTTTCAGCTCTCTCACGTCTACTCTTCGACGACTTGTAAAATCGATGTTCGTGAATCCCGCTAGTTTCGATCTAAAACGATGCATACCGTTGTTTTGAGCCGGAATACAAGTTTTCGCGCAGTTCTGAGAGGAAACGTTTCCACCTTTTTCTCGTCTGCTGTTCGACGACTAGTAAAATCGATGTTCGTGAATCTCCCTAGTTTCGATCAAAAACGATGCATCCCGTTGTTTTGAGCCGGAATACAAGTTTTCGCGCAGTTCTGAGAGAACAACTTTACAACTTTCTCTCGTCTACTCTCGATGATTTGTAAAATCGATGTTCGTGAATCTCGCTAACTTCGATCTAAAACGATGTATCCCGTTGTTTTCAGCCGGAATACAAATTCTCGGGCAGTTCTGAGAAAAAAAAGTTTAAAGCTTTCTCTGATCTTCTCTCGACGACTTGTAAAATTGAAGAGCGTAAATCTCGCTAGTTTCGATCTAAAACGATGTATCCCGTTGTTTTAGGCCTTAATACAATTTTTCGCGCAGTTCTGAGAGAAAAAGTTTACAGCTCTCTCTCACCTACTCTTCGACGACTTCTAAAATCGATGTTCGTGAATTTTGCTAGTTTCGATCTAAAACGATGTATCCCTTTGTTTTGAGCCGGAATACAAGTTTTCGCACAGTTCTGAGAGAAAAAGTTTACACCTTTCTCTCGTCTACTCTTCGGCGACTAGTAAAATCGATGTTCGTGAATCTCGCTAGTTTCGATCTAAAACGATGTATCCTGTTGTTTTGAGCCGGAATACAAGTTTTCGCGCAGTGCTGAGAGAAAAAGTTTACAGCTCTCTCAAGTCCACTCTTCGAGGACTTGTAAAATCGATGTTCGTGAATCTCGCTAGTTTCGATCTAAAATGATGTATCCCGTTGTTTTGAGCCGGAATACAAGTTCTCGCGCAGTTCTGAGAGAAAAAGTTTTCAGCTCTCTCACGTCTACTCTTCGACGACTTGTAAAATCGATGTTCGTGAATCCCGCTAGTTTCGATCTAAAACGATGCATACCGTTGTTTTGAGCCGGAATACAAGTTTTCGCGCAGTTCTGAGAGAAAAAGTTTCCACCTTTTTCTCGTCTACTATTCGACGACTAGTAAAATCGATGTTCGTGAATCTCGCTAGTTTCGATCAAAAACGATGCATCCCGTTGTTTTGAGCCGGAATACAAGTTTTCGCGCAGTTCTGAGAGAACAACTTTACAACTTTCTCTCGTCTACTCTCGATAATTTGTAAAATCGATGTTCGTGAATCTCGCTAACTTCGATCTAAAACGATGTATCCCGTTGTTTTCAGCCGGAATACAAGTTCTCGGGCAGTTCTGAGAGAAAAAGTGTAAAGCTTTCTCTGATCTTCTCTCGACGACTTGTAAAATTGAAGAGCGTAAATCTCGCTAGTTTCGATCTAAAACGATGTATCCCGTTGTTTTAAGCCTTAATACAATTTTTCGCGCAGTTCTGAGAGAAAAAGTTTACAGCTCTCTCTCGCCTACTCTTCGACGACTTCTAAAATCGATGTTCGTGAATTTTGCTAGTTTCGATCTAAAACGATGTATCCCCTTGTTTTGAGCCGGAATACAAGTTTTCGCACAGTTCTGAGAGAAAAAGTTTACACCTTTCTCTCGTCTACTCTTCGCCGACTAGTAAAATCGATAATCGTGAATCTCGCTTGTTTCGATCTGAAGCGATGTATCCCGTTGTTTTCAGCCGGAATACAAGTTTTCACGCAGTGCTGAGAGAAAAAGTTTACAGCTCTCTCAAGTCCACTCTTCGAGGACTTGTAAAATCGATGTTCGTGAATCTCGCTAGTTTCGATCTAAAATGATGTATCCCGTTGTTTTGAGCCGGAATACAAGTTCTCGCGCAGTTCTGAGAGAAAAAGTTTTCAGCTCTCTCACGTCTACTCTTCGACGACTTGTAAAATCGATGTTCGTGAATCCCGCTAGTTTCGATCTAAAACGATGCATACCGTTGTTTTGAGCCGGAATACAAGTTTTCGCGCAGTTCTGAGAGGAAACGTTTCCACCTTTTTCTCGTCTGCTGTTCGACGACTAGTAAAATCGATGTTCGTGAATCTCCCTAGTTTCGATCAAAAACGATGCATCCCGTTGTTTTGAGCCGGAATACAAGTTTTCGCGCAGTTCTGAGAGAACAACTTTACAACTTTCTCTCGTCTACTCTCGATGATTTGTAAAATCGATGTTCGTGAATCTCGCTAACTTCGATCTAAAACGATGTATCCCGTTGTTTTCAGCCGGAATACAAGTTCTCGGGCAGTTCTGAGAAAAAAAAGTTTAAAGCTTTCTCTGATCTTCTCTCGACGACTTGTAAAATTGAAGAGCGTAAATCTCGCTAGTTTCGATCTAAAACGATGTATCCCGTTGTTTTAGGCCTTAATACAATTTTTCGCGCAGTTCTGAGAGAAAAAGTATACAGCTCTCTCTCACCTACTCTTCGACGACTTCTAAAATCGATGTTCGTGAATTTTGCTAGTTTCGATCTAAAACGATGTATCCCTTTGTTTTGAGCCGGAATACAAGTTTTCGCACAGTTCTGAGAGAAAAAGTTTACACCTTTCTCTCGTCTACTCTTCGGCGACTAGTAAAATCGATGTTCGTGAATCTCGCTAGTTTCGATCTAAAACGATGTATCCTGTTGTTTTGAGCCGGAATACAAGTTTTCGCGCAGTTCTGAGAGAAAACGTTTACAGCTCTCTCACGTCTACCCTTCGAGGACTTGTAAATCGATGTTAGTGACTCTCGCTAGTTTCGATCTAAAACGATGTATCCCGTTGTTTAGAGCCGGAAACAAGTTTTTGCGCAGTTCTGAGAGAAAATGTTTGCACCTTTTTCGCGTCTACTCTTCGACAACTTGTAAAATCGAAGTGCATAAATCTTGCTAGTTTCGATCTAAAACGATGTATCCCGTTGTTTTGAGCCTTAATACAAGTTTTCGCGCAGTTCTGAGAGAAAACGTTTACAGCTCTCTCTCGTCTACTCTTCGACGACTTGTAAAATCGATGTTCGTGAATCTCGCTAGTTTCAATCTAAAACGATGTATCCCGTTGTTTTGAGCCGGAATACAAGTTTTTGCGCAGTTCTGAGACAAAAAGTTTACACCTTTTTCGCGTCTACTCTTCGACATCTTGTAAAATCGAAGTGCGTAAATCTTGCTAATTTCAATATAAACGATGTATCCTGTTGTTTTGAGCCGGAATACAAGATTTCGCGCAGTTCTGAGAGATAAGTTTACACCTTTCTCTCGTCTACTCTTCGAGGACATGTAAAATCGATGTTCGTGAATCTCGCTAGTTTCGATCTAAAACGATGTATCCCATTGTTTTGAGCCGGAATACAAGTTTTCGCGCAGTTCTGAGAGAAAAAGTTTACACCTTTCTCTCGTCTACTCTTCGACGACTAGTAAAATCGATTATCGTGAATCTCGCTAGTTTCGATCTGAAGCGATGTATCCCGTTGTTTTGAGCTGCAATACAAGTTTTCGCGCAGTTCTGAGAGAAAAAGTTTCCACCTTTTTCTCGTCTACTATTCGACGACTAGTAAAATCGATGTTCGTGAATCTCGCTAGTTTCGATCAAAAACGATGCATCCCGTTGTTTTGAGCCGGAATACAAGTTTTCGCGCAGTTCTGAGAGAACAACTTTACAACTTTCTCCCGTCTACTCTCGATGATTTGTAAAATCGATGTTCGTGAATCTCGCTAGTTTCGATCTAAAATGATGTATCCCGTTGTTTTGAGCCGGAATACAAGTTCTCGCGCAGTTCTGAGAGAAAAAGTTTTCAGCTCTCTCACGTCTACTCTTCGACGACTTGTAAAATCGATGTTCGTGAATCTCGCTAGCTTGGACCTAAAACGATGTATCCCGTTGGTTTGAGTCTGAATACAAGTTTTCACGCAGTTCTGAGAGAAAAAGTTTCCACCTTTTTCTCGTCTACTATTCGACGACTAGTAAAATCGATGTTCGTGAATCTCGCTAGTTTCGATCAAAAACGATGCATCCCGTTGTTTTGAGCCGGAATACAAGTTTTAGCGCAGTTCTGAGAGAACAACTTTAGAACTTTCTCTCGTCTACTCTCGATGATTTGTAAAATCGATGTTCGTGAATCTCGCTAACTTCGATCTAAAACGATGTATCCCGTTGTTTTCAGCCGGAATACAAGTTCTCGGGCAGTTCTGAGAGAAAAAGTTTACAGCTCTCTCTCGCCTACTCTTCGACGACTTCTCAAATCGATGTTCGTGAAATTTCCTAGTTTCGATCTAAAACGATGTATCCCTTTGTTTTGAGCCGGAATACAAGTTTTCGCACAGTTCTGAGAGAAAAAGTTTACACCTTTCTCTCGTCTACTCTTCGAGGACTAGTAAAATCGATAATCGTGAATCTCGCTTGTTTCGATCTGAAGCGATGTATCCCGTTGTTTTGAGCCGGAATACAAGTTTCGCGCAGTGCTGAGAGAAAAAGTTTACAGCTCTCTCAGGTCCACTCTTCGAGGACTTGTAAAATCGATGTTCGTGAATCTCGCTAGTTTCGATCTAAAATGATGTATACCGTTGTTTTGAGCCGGAATACAAGTTCTCGCGCAGTTCTGAGAGAAAAAGTTTTCAGCTCTCTCACGTCTACTCTTCGACGACTTGTAAAATCGATGTTCGTGAATCCCGCTAGTTTCGATCTAAAACGATGCATACCGTTGTTTTGAGCCGGAATACAAGTTTTCGCGCAGTTCTGAGAGGAAAACGTTCCACCTTTTTCTCGTCTACTGTTCGACGACTAGTAAAATCGATGTTCGTGAATCTCCCTAGTTTCGATCTAAAATGATGTATCCCGTTGTTTTGAGCCGGAATACAAGTTCTCGCGCAGTTCTGAGAGAAAAAGTTTTCAGCTCTCTCACGTCTACTCTTCGACGACTTGTAAAATCGATGTTCGTGAATCCCGCTAGCTTCGATCTGAAGTGATGTATCCCGTTGTTTTGAGCCGCAATACAAGTTTTCGCGCAGTGCTGAGAGAAAAAGTTTACAGCTCTCTCAGGTCTACTCTTCGAGAACTTGTAAAATCGATGTTCGTGAATCTCGCTAGCTTCGATCTAAAATGATGTATCCCGTTGTTTTCAGCCGGAATACAAGTTCTCGCGCAGTTCTGAGAGAAAAAGTTTAAAGCTTTCTCTCGTCTACTCTCGACGACTAGTAAAATCGATGTTCGTGAATCCCGCTGGTTTCGATCTAAAACGATGCATACCGTTGTTTTGAGCCGGAATACAAGTTTTCGCGCAGTTCTGAGAGAAAAAGTTTCCACCTTTTTCTCGTCTACTGTTCGACGACTAGTAAAATCGATGTTCGTGAATCTCCCTAGTTTCGATCAAAAACGATGCATCCCGTTGTTTTGAGCCGGAATACAAGTTTTCGCGCAGTTCTGAGAGAACAACTTTACAACTTTCTCTCGTCTACTCTCGATGATTTGTAAAATCGATGTTCGTGAATCTCGCTAACTTCGATCTAAAACGATGTATCCCGTTGTTTTCAGCCGGAATACAAGTTCTCGGGCAGTTCTGAGAGAAAAAGTGTAAAGCTTTCTCTGATCTTCTCTCGACGACTTGTAAAATCGAAGTGCGTAAATCTTGCTAATTTCGATATAAACGATGTATCCTGTTGTTTTGAGCCGGAATACAAGATTTCGCGCAGTTCTGAGAGATAAGTTTACACCTTTCTCTCGTCTACTCTTCGAGGACATGTAAAATCGATGTTCGTGAATCTCGCTAGTTTCGATCTAAAACGATGTATCCCTTTGTTTTGAGCCGGAATACAAGTTTTCGCGCAGTTCTGAGAGAAAAAGTTTACACCTTTCTCTCGTCTACTCTTCGAGGACTAGTAAAATCGATAATCGTGAATCTCGCTTGTTTCGATCTGAAGCGATGTATCCCGTTGTTTTGAGCCGGAATACAAGTTTCGCGCAGTGCTGAGAGAAAAAGTTTACAGCTCTCTCAGGTCCACTCTTCGAGGACTTGTAAAATCGATGTTCGTGAATCTCGCTAGTTTCGATCTAAAATGATGTATACCGTTGTTTTGAGCCGGAATACAAGTTCTCGCGCAGTTCTGAGAGAAAAAGTTTTCAGCTCTCTCACGTCTACTCTTCGACGACTTGTAAAATCGATGTTCGTGAATCCCGCTAGTTTCGATCTAAAACGATGCATACCGTTGTTTTGAGCCGGAATACAAGTTTTCGCGCAGTTCTGAGAGGAAAAGGTTCCACCTTTTTCTCGTCTACTGTTCGACGACTAGTAAAATCGATGTTCGTGAATCTCCCTAGTTTCGATCTAAAATGATGTATCCCGTTGTTTTCAGCCGGAATACAAGTTCTCGCGCAGTTCTGAGAGAAAAAGTTTTCAGCTCTCTCACGTCTACTCTTCGACGACTTCTAAAATCGATGTTCGTGAATCCCGCTAGTTTCGATCTAAAACGATGCATACCGTTGTTTTGAGTCGGAATACAAGTTTTCGCGCAGTTCTGACAGGAAAAGTTTCCACCTTTTTCTCGTCTACTGTTCGACGACTAGTAAAATTGATGTTCGTGAATCTCCCTAGTTTCGATCAAAAACGATGCATCCCGTTGTTTTGAGCCGCAATACAAGTTTTCGAGCAGTTCTGAGAGAACAACTTTACAACTTTCTCTCGTCTACTCTCGATGATTTGTAAAATCGATGTTCGTGAATCTCGCTACCTTCGATCTAAAACGATGTATCCCGTTGTTTTCAGCCGGAATACAAGTTCTCGGGCAGTTCTGAGAGAAAAAGTTTAAAGCTTTCTCTGATCTTCTCTCGACGACTTGTAAAATTGAAGAGCGTAAATCTCGCTAGTTTCGATCTAAAACGATGTATCCCGTTGTTTTAAGCCGTAATACAATTTTTCGCGCAGTTCTGCGAGAAAAAGTTTACAGCTCTCTCTCACCTACTCTTCGACGACTTCTAAAATCGATGTTCGTGAATTTTGCTAGTTTCGATCTAAAACGATGTATCCCTTTGTTTTGAGCCGGAATACAAGTTTTCGCACAGTTCTGAGAGAAAAAGTTTACACCTTTCTCTCGTCTACTCTTCGGCGACTAGTAAAATCGATGTTCGTGAATCTCGCTAGTTTCGATCTAAAACGATGTATCCTGTTGTTCTGAGCCGGAATACAAGTTTTCGCGCAGTTCTGAGAGAAAACGTTTACAGCTCTCTCACGTCTACCCTTCGAGGACTTGTAAATCGATGTTAGTGACTCTCGCTAGTTTTGATCTAAAACGATGTATCCCGTTGTTTAGATCCGGAATACAAGTTTTTGCGCAGTTCTGAGAGAAAATGTTTGCACCTTTTTCGCGTCTACTCTTCGACAACTTGTAAAATCGAAGTGCATAAATCTTGCTAGTTTCGATCTAAAACGATGTATCCCGTTGTTTTGAGCCTTAATACAAGTTTTCGCGCAGTTCTGAGAGAAAACGTTTACAGCTCTCTCTCGTCTACTCTTCGACGACTTGTAAAATCGATGTTCGTGAATCTCGCTAGTTTCGATCTAAAACGATGTATCCCGTTGTTTTGAGCCGGAATACAAGATTTCGCGCAGTTCTGAGAGATAAGTTTACACCTTTCTCTCGTCTACTCTTCGAGGACATGTAAAATCGATGTTCGTGAATCTCGCTAGTTTCAATCTCAAACGATGTATCCCTTTGTTTTGAGCCGGAATACAAGTTTTCGCGCAGTTCTTAGAGAAAAAGTTTACACCTTTCTCTCGTCTACTCTTCGACGACTAGTAAAATCGATTATCGTGAATCTCGCTAGTTTCGATCTGAAGCGATGTATCCCGTTGTTTTGAGCTGCAATACAAGTTTTCGCGCAGTGCTGACAGAAAAAGTTTACACCTTTTTCGCGTCTACTCTTCGACAACTTGTAAAATCGAAGTGCGTAAATCTTGCTAGTTTCAATCTAAAACGATGTATCCCTTTGTTTTGAGCCGGAATACAAGTTTTCGCGCAGTTCTGAGAGAAAAAGTTTACACCTTTCTCTCGTCTACTCTTCGACGACTAGTAAAATCGATGTTCATTAATCTCGCTAGTTTCGATCTAAAACGATGTATCCCGTTGTTTTGAGCCGGAATACAAGTTTTCGCGCAGTTCTGAGAGAAAAAGTTTACACCTTTTTCGCGTCTACTCTTCGACAACTTGTAAAATCGAAGTGCGTAAATCTTGCTAGTTTCAATCTTAAACGATGTGTCCCATTGTTTTGAGCCGGAATACAAGTTTTCGCGCAGTTCTGAGAGAAAAAGTTTACAGCCCTCTCTCGTCTACTCTTCGACGACTAGTAAAATCGATGTTCGTGAATCTCGCTAGTTTCGATCTAAAACGATGTATCCCGTTGTTTTGAGCCGGAATACAAGTTTTTGCGCAGTTCTGAGACAAAAAGTTTACACCTTTTTCGCGTCTACTCTTCGACATCTTGTAAAATCGAAGTGCGTAAATCTTGCTAATTTCGATATAAACAATGTATCCTGTTGTTTTGAGCCGGAATATAAGTTTTCGCGCAGTTCTGAGAGAAAAATTTTACAGCTCTTTCACGTCTACTCTTCGACGACTTGTAAAATCGATGTTAGTGAATCTCGCTAGTTTCGATCTAAAACGATGTATCCCTTTATTTGAGCCGGAATACAAGTTTTCGCGCAGTTCTGAGAGAAAAAGTTTACACCTTTCTCTCGTCTACTCTTCGACGACTAGTAAAATCGATGTTCGTGAATCTCGCTAGTTTCGATCTAAAATGATGTATCCCGTTGTTTTGAGCCGGAATACAAGTTCTCGCGCAGTTCTGAGAGAAAAAGTTTTCAGCTCTCTCACGTCTACTCTTCGACGACTTGTAAAATCGATGTTCGTGAATCTCGCTAGCTTGGATCTAAAACGATGTATCCCGTTGTTTTGAGTCTGAATACAAGTTTTCGCGCAGTTCTGAGAGAAAAAGTTTCCACCTTTTTCTCGTCTACTATTCGACGACTAGTAAAATCGATGTTCGTGAATCTCGCTAGTTTCGATCAAAAACGATGCATCCCGTTGTTTTGAGCCGGAATACAAGTTTTCGCGCAGTTCTGAGAGAACAACTTTACAACTTTCTCTCGTCTACTCTCGATGATTTGTAAAATCGATGTTCGTGAATCTCGCTAACTTCGATCTAAAACGATGTATCCCGTTGTTTTCAGCCGGAATACAAGTTCTCGGGCAGTTCTGAGAGAAAAAGTTTAAAGCTTTCTCTGATCTTCTCTCGACGACTTGTAAAATTGAAGAGCGTAAATCTCGCTAGTTTCGATCTGAAGCGATGTATCCCGTTGTTTTCAGCCGGAATACAAGTTCTCGCGCAGTTCTGAGAGAAAACGTTTACAGCTCTCTCTCGTCTACTCTTCGACGACTTGTAAAATCGATGTTCGTGAATCTCGCTAGTTTCGATCTAAAACGATGTATGCCGTTGTTTTGAGCCGGAATACAAGTTTTCGCGCAGTTCTGAAAGAAAAAGTCTACAGCTTTCTCTCGTCTACTCTCAACGAGTTGTAAAATCGAAGTGCGTAAATCTCGCTAGTTTCGATCTAAAACAATGTATCCCGTTGTTTTGAGCCGGAATACAAGATTTCGCGCAGTTCTGAGAGATAAGTTTACACCTTTCTCTCGTCTACTCTTCGAGGACATGTAAAATCGATGTTCGTGAATCTCGCTAGTTTCAATCTCAAACGATGTATCCCTTTGTTTTGAGCCGGAATACAAGTTTTCGCGCAGTTCTCAGAGAAAAAGTTTACACCTTTCTCTCGTCTACTCTTCGACGACTAGTAAAATCGATTATCGTGAATCTCGCTAGTTTCGATCTGAAGCGATGTATCCCGTTGTTTTGAGCTGCAATACAAGTTTTCGCGCAGTGCTGAGAGAAAAAGTTTACACCTTTTTCGCGTCTACTCTTCGACAACTTGTAAAATCGAAGTGCGTAAATCTTGCTAGTTTCAATCTAAAACGATGTATCCCTTTGTTTTGAGCCGGAATACAAGTTTTCGCGCAGTTCTGAGAGAAAAAGTTTACACCTTTCTCTCGTCTACTCTTCGACGACTAGTAAAATCGATGTTCGTTAGTCTCGCTAGTTTCGATCTAAAACGATGTATCCCGTTGTTTTGAGCCGGAATACAAGTTTTCGCGCAGTTCTGAGAGAAAAAGATTACACCTTTTTCGCGTCTACTCTTCGACAACTTGTAAAATCGAAGTGCGTAAATCTTGCTAGTTTCAATCTTAAACGATGTGTCCCATTGTTTTGAGCCGGAATACAAGTTTTCGCGCAGTTCTGAGAGAAAAAGTTTAAAGCCCTCTCTCGTCTACTCTTCGACGACTAGTAAAATCGATGTTCTTGAATATCGCTAGTTTCGATCTAAAACGATGTATCCCGTTGTTTTGAGCCGGAATACAAGTTTTTGCGCAGTTCTGAGACAAAAAGTTTACACCTTTTTCGCGTCTACTCTTCGACATCTTGTAAAATCGAAGTGCGTAAATCTTGCTAATTTCGATATAAACAATGTATCCTGTTGTTTTGAGCCGGAATATAAGTTTTCGCGCAGTTCTGAGAGAAAAAATTTACAGCTCTTTCACGTCTACTCTTCGACGACTTGTAAAATCGATGTTAGTGAATCTCGCTAGTTTCGATCTAAAACGATGTATCCCTTTATTTGAGCCGGAATACAAGTTTTCGCGCAGTTCTGAGAGAAAAAGTTTACACCTTTCTCTCGTCTACTCTTCGACGACTAGTAAAATCGATAATCGTGAATCTCGCTTGTTTCGATCTGAAGCGATGTATCCCGTTGTTTTCAGCCGGAATACAGGTTTTCGCGCAGTGCTGAGAGAAAAAGTTTTCAGCTCTCTCACGTCTACTCTCGATGATTTGTAAAATCGATGTTCGTGAATCTCGCTAACTTCGATCTAAAACGATGTATCCCGTTGTTTTCAGCCGGAATACAAGTTCTCGGGCAGTTCTGAGAGAAAAAGTTTAAAGCTTTCTCTGATCTTCTCTCGACGACTTGTAAAATTGAAGAGCGTAAATCTCGCTAGTTTCGATCTGAAGCGATGTATCCCGTTGTTTTCAGCCGGAATACAAGTTCTCGCGCAGTTCTGAGAGAAAACGTTTTCCGCTCTCTCACGTCTACTCTTCGACGACTTGTAAAATCGATGTTCGTGAATCCCGCTAGTTTCGATCTAAAACGATGCATACCATTGTTTTGAGCCGGAATACAAGTTTTCGCGCAGTTCTGAGAGAAAACGTTTACACCTCTCTCTCGTCTACTCTTCAACGACTAGTAAAATCGATTATCGTGAATCCCGCTAGTTTCGATCTGAAGCGATGTATCCCGTTGTTTTGAGCCGCAATACAAGTTTTCGCGCAGTGCTGAGAGAAAAAGTTTACAGCTCTCTCAGGTCTACTCTTCGAGAACTTGTAAAATCGATGTTCGTGAATCTCGCTAGCTTAGATCTAAAACGATGTATCCCGTTGTTTTCAGCCGGAATACAAGTTCTCGCGCAGTTCTGAGAGAAAAAGTTTAAAGCTTTCTCTCGTCTACTCTCGACGACTAGTAAAATCGATGTTCGTTAATTTCGTTAGTTTCGATCTAAAACGATGTATCCCGTTGTTTTCAGCCGGAATACAAGTTTTCGCGCAGTTCTGAGAGAAAAAGTTTCCACCTTTTTCTCGTCTACTATTCGACGACTAGTAAAATCGATGTTCGTGAATCTCGCTAGTTTCGATCAAAAACGATGCATCCCGTTGTTTTGAGCCGGAATACAAGTTTTCGCGCAGTTCTGAGAGAACAACTTTACAACTTTCTCTCGTCTACTCTCGATGATTTGTAAAATCGATGTTCGTGAATCTCGCTAACTTCGATCTAAAACGATGTATCCCGTTGTTTTCAGCCGGAATACAAGTTCTCGGGCAGTTCTGAGAGAAAAAGTTTAAAGCTTTCTCTGATCTTCTCTCGACGACTTGTAAAATTGAAGAGCGTAAATCTCGCTAGTTTCGATCTAAAACGATGTATCCCGTTGTTTTAAGCCTTAATACAATTTTTCGCGCAGTTGTGAGAGAAAACGTTTACAGCTCTCTCTCGCCTACTCTTCGACGACTTCTAAAATCGATGTTCGTGAATTTTGCTAGTTTCGATCTAAAACGATGTATCCCTTTGTTTTGAGCCGGAATACAAGTTTTCGCACAGTTCTGAGAGAAAAAGTTTACACCTTTCTCTCGTCTACTCTTCGACGACTAGTAAAATCGATAATCGTGAATCTCGCTTGTTTCGATCTGAAGCGATGTATCCCGTTGTTTTCAGCCGGAATACAAGTTTTCGCGCAGTGCTGAGAGAAAAAGTTTACAGCTCTCTCAAGTCCACTCTTCGAGGACTTGTAAAATCGATGTTCGTGAATCTCGCTAGTTTCGATCTAAAATGATGTATCCCGTTGTTTTGAGCCGGAATACAAGTTTTCGCGCAGTTCTGAGAGAAAAAGATTACACCTTTTTCGCGTCTACTCTTCGACAACTTGTAAAATCGAAGTGCGTAAATCTTGCTAGTTTCAATCTTAAACGATGTGTCCCATTGTTTTGAGCCGGAATACAAGTTTTCGCGCAGTTCTGAGAGAAAAAGTTTAAAGCCCTCTCTCGTCTACTCTTCGACGACTAGTAAAATCGATGTTCTTGAATATCGCTAGTTTCGATCTAAAACGATGTATCCCGTTGTTTTGAGCCGGAATACAAGTTTTTGCGCAGTTCTGAGACAAAAAGTTTACACCTTTTTCGCGTCTACTCTTCGACATCTTGTAAAATCGAAGTGCGTAAATCTTGCTAATTTCGATATAAACAATGTATCCTGTTGTTTTGAGCCGGAATATAAGTTTTCGCGCAGTTCTGAGAGAAAAATTTTACAGCTCTTTCACGTCTACTCTTCGACGACTTGTAAAATCGATGTTAGTGAATCTCGCTAGTTTCGATCTAAAACGATGTATCCCTTTATTTGAGCCGGAATACAAGTTTTCGCGCAGTTCTGAGAGAAAAAGTTTACACCTTTCTCTCGTCTACTCTTCGACGACTAGTAAAATCGATAATCGTGAATCTCGCTTGTTTCGATCTGAAGCGATGTATCCCGTTGTTTTCAGCCGGAATACAGGTTTTCGCGCAGTGCTGAGAGAAAAAGTTTTCAGCTCTCTCACGTCTACTCTTCGACGACTTGTAAAATCGATGTTCGTGAATCTCGCTAGCTTGGACCTAAAACGATGTATCCCGTTGTTTTGAGTCTGAATACAAGTTTTCGCGCAGTTCTGAGAGAAAAAGTTTCCACCTTTCTCTCGTCTACTCTCGATGATTTGTAAAATCGATGTTCGTGAATCTCGCTAACTTCGATCTAAAACGATGTATCCCGTTGTTTTCAGCCGGAATACAAGTTCTCGGGCAGTTCTGAGAGAAAAAGTTTAAAGCTTTCTCTGATCTTCTCTCGACGACTTGTAAAATTGAAGAGCGTAAATCTCGTTAGTTTCGATCTGAAGCGATGTATCCCGTTGTTTTCAGCCGGAATACAAGTTCTCTCGCAGTTCTGAGAGAAAACGTTTTCCGCTCTCTCACGTCTACTCTTCGACGACTTGTAAAATCGATGTTCGTGAATCCCGCTAGTTTCGATCTAAAACGATGCATACCGTTGTTTTGAGCCGGAATACAAGTTTTCGCGCAGTTCTGAGAGAAAAAGTTTACACCTCTCTCTCGTCTACTCTTCAACGACTAGTAAAATCGATTATCGTGAATCTCGCTAGTTTCGATCTGAAGCGATGTATCCCGTTGTTTTGAGCCGCAATACAAGTTTTCGCGCAGTGCTGAGAGAAAAAGTTTACAGCTCTCTCAGGTCTACTCTTCGAGAACTTGTAAAATCGATGTTCGTGAATCTCGCTAGCTTAGATCTAAAACGATGTATCCCGTTGTTTTCAGCCGGAATACAAGTTCTCGCGCAGTTCTGAGAGAAAAAGTTTAAAGCTTTCTCTCGTCTACTCTCGACGACTAGTAAAATCGATGTTCGTTAATTTCGTTAGTTTCGATCTAAAACGATGTATCCCGTTGTTTTCAGCCGGAATACAAGTTTTCGCGCAGTTCTGAGAGAAAAAGTTTCCACCTTTTTCTCGTCTACTATTCGACGACTAGTAAAATCGATGTTCGTGAATCTCGCTAGTTTCGATCAAAAACGATGCATCCCGTTGTTTTGAGCCGGAATACAAGTTTTCGCGCAGTTCTGAGAGAACAACTTTACAACTTTCTCTCGTCTACTCTCGATGATTTGTAAAATCGATGTTCGTGAATCTCGCTAACTTCGATCTAAAACGATGTATCCCGTTGTTTTCAGCCGGAATACAAGTTCTCGGGCAGTTCTGAGAGAAAAAGTTTACAGCTCTCTCAAGTCCACTCTTCGAGGACTTGTAAAATCGATGTTCGTGAATCTCGCTAGTTTCGATCTAAAATGATGTATCCCGTTTTTTTGAGCCGGAATACAAGTTCTCGCGCAGTTCTGAGAGAAAAAGTTTTCAGCTCTCTCACGTCTACTCTTCGACGACTTGTAAAATCGATGCTCGTGAATCCCGCTAGTTTCGATCTAAAACGATGCATACCGTTGTTTTGAGCCGGAATACAAGTTTTCGCGCAGTTCTGAGAGGAAACGTTTCCACCTTTTTCTCGTCTACTGTTCGACGACTAGTAAAATCGATGTTCGTGAATCTCCCTAGTTTCGATCAAAAACGATGCATCCCGTTGTTTTGAGCCGGAATACAAGTTTTCGCGCAGTTCTGAGAGAACAACTTTACAACTTTCTCTCGTCTACTCTCGATGATTTGTAAAATCGATGTTCGTGAATCTCGCTATCTTCGATCTAAAACGATGTATCCCGTTGTTTTCAGCCGGAATACAAGTTCTCGGGCAGTTCTGAGAGAAAAAGTTTAAAGCTTTCTCTGATCTTCTCTCGACGACTTGTAAAATTGAAGAGCGTAAATCTCGCTAGTTTCGATCTAAAACGATGTATCCCGTTGTTTTAAGCCTTAATACAATTTTTCGCGCAGTTGTGAGAGAAAACGTTTACAGCTCTCTCTCGCCTACTCTTCGACGACTTCTAAAATCGATGTTCGTGAATTTTGCTAGTTTCGATCTAAAACGATGTATCCCTTTGTTTTGAGCCGGAATACAAGTTTTCGCACAGTTCTGAGAGAAAAAGTTTACACCTTTCTCTCGTCTACTCTTCGACGACTAGTAAAATCGATAATCGTGAATCTCGCTTGTTTCGATCTGAAGCGATGTATCCCGTTGTTTTCAGCCGGAATACAAGTTTTCGCGCAGTGCTGAGAGAAAAAGTTTACAGCTCTCTCAAGTCCACTCTTCGAGGACTTGTAAAATCGATGTTCGTGAATCTCGCTAGTTTCGATCTAAAATGATGTATCCCGTTGTTTTGAGCCTTAATACAATTTTTCGCGCAGTTCTGAGAGAAAAAGTTTACAGCTCTCTCTCACCTACTCTTCGACGACTTCTAAAATCGATGTTCGTGAATTTTGCTAGTTTCGATCTAAAACGATGTATATCTTTGTTTTGAGCCGGAATACAAGTTTTCGCACAGTTCTGAGAGAAAAAGTTTACACCTTTCTCTCGTCTACTCTTCGGCGACTAGTAAAATCGATGTTCGTGAATCTCGCTAGTTTCGATCTAAAACGATGTATCCTGTTGTTTTGAGCCGGAAACAAGTTTTTGCGCAGTTCTGAGAGAAAATGTTTGCACCTTTTTCGCGTCTACTCTTCGACAACTTGTAAAATCGAAGTGCATAAATTTTGCTAGTTTCGATCTAAAACGATGTATCCCGTTGTTTTGAGCCTTAATACAAGTTTTCGCGCAGTTCTGAGAGAAAAAGTTTACAGCTCTCTCAGGTCCACTCTTCGAGGACTTGTAAAATCGATGTTCGTGAATCTCGCTAGTTTCGATCTAAAACAATGTATCCCGTTGTTTTGAGCCGGAATACAAGATTTCGCGCAGTTCTGAGAGATAAGTTTACACCTTTCTCTCGTCTACTCTTCGAGGCCATGTAAAATCGATGTTCGTGAATCTCGCTAGTTTCGATCTAAAACGATGTATCCCTTTGTTTTGAGCCGGAATACAAGTTTTCGCGCAGTTCTGAGAGAAAAAGTTTACACCTTTCTCTCGTCTACTCTTCGACGACTAGTAAAATCGATTATCGTGAATCTCGCTAGTTTCGATCTGAAGCGATGTATCCCGTTGTTTTGAGCTGCAATACAAGTTTTCGCGCAGTTCTGAGAGAACAACTTTACAACTTTCTCTCGTCTACTCTCGATGATTTGTAAAATCGATGTTCGTGAATCTCGCTAGTTTCGATCTAAAATGATGTATCCCGTTGTTTTGAGCCGGAATACAAGTTCTCGCGCAGTTCTGAGAGAAAAAGTTTTCAGCTCTGTCACGTCTACTCTTCGACGACTTGTAAAATCGATGTTCGTGAATCTCGCTAGCTTGGACCTAAAACGATGTATCCCGTTGTTTTGAGTCTGAATACAAGTTTTCACGCAGTTCTGAGAGAAAAAGTTTCCACCTTTTTCTCGTCTACTATTCGACGACTAGTAAAATCGATGTTCGTGAATCTCGCTAGTTTCGATCTAAAACGATGTATCCCGTTGTTTTCAGCCGGAATACAAGTTCTCGGGCAGTTCTGAGAGAAAAAGTTTACAGCTCTCTCTCGCCTACTCTTCGACGACTTCTCAAATCGATGTTCGTGAATTTTGCTAGTTTCGATCTAAAACGATGTATCCCTTTGTTTTGAGCCGGAATACAAGTTTTCGCACAGTTCTGAGAGAAAAAGTTTACACCTTTCTCTCGTCTACTCTTCGACGACTAGTAAAATCGATAATCGTGAATCTCGCTTGTTTCGATCTGAACCGATGTATCCCGTTGTTTTGAGCCGGAATACAAGTTTCGCGCAGTGCTGAGAGAAAAAGTTTACAGCTCTCTCAGGTCCACTCTTCGAGGACTTGTAAAATCGATGTTCGTGAATCTCGCTAGTTTCGATCTAAAATGATGTATACCGTTGTTTTGAGCCGGAATACAAGTTTTCGCGCAGTTCTGAGAGAAAAAGTTTACACCTTTTTCTCGTCTACTATTCGACGACTAGTAAAATCGATGTTCGTGAATCTCGCTAGTTTCGATCAAAAACGATGCATCCCGTTGTTTTGAGCCGGAATACAAGTTTTCGCGCAGTTCTGAGAGAACAACTTTACAACTTTCTCTCGTCTACTCTCGATGATTTGTAAAATCGATGTTCGTGAATCTCGCTAACTTCGATCTAAAACGATGTATCCCGTTGTTTTCAGCCGGAATACAAGTTCTCGGGCAGTTCTGAGAGAAAAAGTTTAAAGCTTTCTCTGATCTTCTCTCGACGACTTGTAAAATTGAAGAGCGTAAATCTCGCTAGTTTCGATCTGAAGCGATGCATCCCGTTGTTTTCAGCCGGAATACAAGTTCTCGCACAGTTCTGAGAGAAAACGTTTTCCGCTCTCTCACGTCTACTCTTCGACGACTTGTAAAATCGATGTTCGTGAATCCCGCTAGTTTCGATCTAAAACGATGCATACCGTTGTTTTGAGCCGGAATACAAGTGTTCGCGCAGTTCTGAGAGAAAAAGTTTCCACCTTTTTCTCGTCTACTGTTCGACGACTAGTAAAATCGATGTTCGTGAATCTCGCTAGTTTCGATCTAAAACAATGTATCCCTTTGTTTTGAGCCGGAATACAAGTTTTCGTGCAGTTCTGAGAGAAAAAGTTTACACCTCTCTCTCGTCTACTCTTCGACGACTAGTAAAATCGATTATCGTGAATCTCGCTAGTTTCGATCTGAAGCGATGTATCCCGTTGTTTTGAGCCGCAATACAAGTTTTCGCGCAGTGCTGAGAGAAAAAGTTTACAGCTCTCTCAGGTCTACTCTTCGAGAACTTGTAAAATCGATGTTCGTGAATCTCGCTAGCTTCGATCTAAAACGATGTATCCCGTTGTTTTCAGCCGGAATACAAGTTCTCGCGCAGTTCTGAGAGAAAAAGTTTAAAGCTTTCTCTCGTCTACTCTCGACGACTAGTAAAATCGATGTTCGTTAATCTCGCTAGTTTCGATCTAAAACGATGTATCCCGTTGTTTTCAGCCGGAATACAAGTTTTCGCGCAGTTCTGAGAGAAAAAGTTTCCACCTTTTTCTCGTCTACTATTCGACGACTAGTTAAATCGATGTTCGTGAATCTCGCTAGTTTCGATCAAAAACGATGCATCCCGTTGTTTTGAGCCGGAATACAAGTTTTCGCGCAGTTCTGAGAGAACAACTTTACAACTTTCTCTCGTCTACTCTCGGTGATTTGTAAAATCGATGTTCGTGAATCTCGCTAACTTCGATCTAAAACGATGTATCCCGTTGTTTTCAGCCGGAATACAAGTTCTCGCGCAGTTCTGAGAGAAAAAGTTTTCAGCTCTCTCACGTCTACTCTTCGACGACTTGTAAAATCGATGTTCGTGAATCCCGCTAGTTTCGATCTAAAACGATGCATACCGTTGTTTTGAGCCGGAATACAAGTTTTCGCGCAGTTCTTAGAGGAAACGTTTCCACCTTTTTCTCGTCTACTATTCGACGACTAGTAAAATCGATGTTCGTGAATCTCGCTAGTTTCGATCAAAAACGATGCATCCCGTTGTTTTGAGCCGGAATACAAGTTTTCGCGCAGTTCTGAGAGGAAACGTTTCCACCTTTTTCTCGTCTACTGTTCGACGACTAGTAAAATCGATGTTCGTGAATCTCCCTAGTTTCGATCAAAAACGATGCATCCCGTTGTTTTGAGCCGGAATACAAGTTTTCGCGCAGATCTGAGAGAACAACTTTACAACTTTCTCTCGTCTACTCTCGATGATTTGTAAAATCGATGTTCGTGAATTTTGCTAGTTTCGATCTAAAACGATGTATCCCTTTGTTTTGAGCCGGAATACAAGTTTTCGCACAGTTCTGAGAGAAAAAGTTTACACCTTTCTCTCGTCTACTCTTCGACGACTAGTAAAATCGATAATCGTGAATCTCGCTTGTTTCGATCTGAAGCGATGTATCCCGTTGTTTTCAGCCGGAATACAAGTTTTCGCGCAGTGCTGAGAGAAAAAGTTTACAGCTCTCTCAGGTCCACTCTTCGAGGACTTGTAAAATCGATGTTCGTGAATCTCGCTAGTTTCGATCTAAAATGATGTATCCCGTTGTTTTGAGCCGGAATACAAGTTCTCGCGCAGTTCTGAGAGAAAAAGTTTTCAGCTCTCTCACGTCTACTCTTCGACGACTTGTAAAATCGATGTTCGTGAATCCCGCTAGTTTCGATCTAAAACGATGCATACCGTTGTTTTGAGCCGGAATACAAGTTCTCGCGCAGTTCTGAGAGGAAACGTTTCCACCTTTTTCTCGTCTACTGTTCGACGACTAGTAAAATCGATGTTCGTGAATCTCGCTAGCTTCGATCTAAAACGATGTATCCCGTTGTTTTCAGCCGGAATACAAGTTCTCGCGCCGTTCTGAGAGAAAAAGTTTCCACCTTTTTCTCGTCTACTATTCGACGACTAGTAAAATCGATGTTCGTGAATCTCGCTAGTTTCGATCAAAAACGATGCATCCCGTTGTTTTGATCCGGAATACAAGTTTTCGCGCAGTTCTGAGAGAACAACTTTACAACTTTCTCTCGTCTACTCTCGATGATTTGTAAAATCGATGTTCGTGAATCTCGCTAACTTCGATCTAAAACGATGTATCCCGTTGTTTTCAGCCGGAATACAGGTTCTCGGGCAGTTCTGAGAGAAAAAGTTTAAAGCTTTCTCTGATCTTCTCTCGACGACTTGTAAAATTGAAGAGCGTAAATCTCGCTAGTTTCGATCTAAAACGATGTATCCCGTTGTTTTAAGCCTTAATACAATTTTTCGCGCAGTTGTGAGAGAAAAAGTTTACAGCTCTCTCTCGCCTACTCTTCGACGACTTCTAAAATTGATGTTCGTGAATTTTGCTAGTTTCGATCTAAAACGATGTATCCCTTTGTTTTGAGCCGGAATACAAGTTTTCGCACAGTTCTGAGAGAAAAAGTTTACACCTTTCTCTCGTCTACTCTTCGACGACTAGTAAAATCGATAATCGTGAATCTCGCTTGTTTCGATCTGAAGCGATGTATCCCGTTGTTTTCAGCCGGAATACAAGTTTTCGCGCAGTGCTGAGAGAAAAAGTTTACAGCTCTCTCAGGTCCACTCTTCGAGGACTTGTAAAATCGATGTTCGTGAATCTCGCTATTTTCGATCTACAATGATGTATCCCGTTGTTTTGAGCCGGAATACAAGTTCTCGCGCAGTTCTGAGAGAAAAAGTTTTCAGCTCTCTCACGTCTACTCTTCGACGACTTGTAAAATCGATGTTCGTGAATCCCGCTAGTTTCGATCTAAAACGATGCATACCGTTGTTTTGAGCCGGAATACAAGTTTTCGCGCAGTTCTGAGAGGAAACGTTTCCACCTTTTTCTCGTCTACTGTTCGACGACTAGTAAAATCGATGTTCGTGAATCTCCCTAGTTTCGATCAAAAACGATGCATCCCATTGTTTTGAGCCGGAATACAAGTTTTCGCGCAGTTCTGAGAGAACAACTTTACAACTTTCTCTCGTCTACTCTCGATGATTTGTAAAATCGATGTTCGTGAATCTCGCTAACTTCGATCTAAAACGATGTATCCCGTTGTTTTCAGCCGGAATACAAGTTCTCGGGCAGTTCTGAGAGAAAAAGTTTAAAGCTTTCTCTGATCTTCTCTCGACGACTTGTAAAATTGAAGAGCGTAAATCTCGCTAGTTTCGATCTAAAACGATGTATCCCGTTGTTTTAGGCCTTAATACAATTTTTCGCGCAGTTCTGAGAGAAAAAGTTTACAGCTCTCTCTCACCTACTCTTCGACGACTTCTAAAATCGATGTTCGTGAATTTTGCTAGTTTCGATCTAAAACGATGTATCCCTTTGTTTTGAGCCGGAATACAAGTTTTCGCACAGTTCTGAGAAAAAAAGTTTACAGCTCTCTCACGTCTACCCTTCGAGGACTTGTAAATCGATGTTAGTGACTCTCGCTAGTTCTGATCTAAAACGATGTATCCCGTTGTTTCGATCCGGAATACAAGTTTTTGCGCAGTTCTGAGAGAAAATGTTTGCACCTTTTTCGCGTCTACTCTTCGACAACTTGTAAAATCGAAGTGCATAAATCTTGCTAGTTTCGATCTAAAACGATGTATCCCGTTGTTTTGAGCCTTAATACAAGTTTTCGCGCAGTTCTGAGAGAAAACGTTTACAGCTCTCGTCTACTCTTCGACGACTTGTAAAATCGATGTTCGTGAATCTCGCTACTTTCGATCTAAAACGATGTATCCCGTTGTTTTGAGCCGGAATACAAGTTTTCGCGCAGTTCTGAAAGAAAAAGTCTACAGCTTTCTCTCGTCTACTCTCAACGAGTTGTAAAATCGAAGTGCGTAAATCTCGCTAGTTTCGATCTAAAACAATGTATCCCGTTGTTTTGAGCCAGAATACAAGATTTCGCGCAGTTCTGAGAGATAAGTTTACATCTTTCTC
This sequence comes from Amblyomma americanum, assembly GCF_052857255.1. Classification (NCBI taxonomy): domain Eukaryota; kingdom Metazoa; phylum Arthropoda; class Arachnida; order Ixodida; family Ixodidae; genus Amblyomma; species Amblyomma americanum. Next base: position 123,477,048 of record NC_135507.1, on the reverse strand, counting down.
TCGTCTACTCTTCGAGGACATGTAAAATCGATGTTCGTGAATCTCGCTAGTTTCCATCTCAAACGATGTATCCCTTTGTTTTGAGCCGGAATACAAGTTTTCGCGCAGTTCTTAGAGAAAAAGTTTACACCTTTCTCTCATCTACTCTTCGACGACTAGTAAAATCGATTATCGTGAATCTCGCTAGTTTCGATCTGAAGCGATGTATCCCAATGTTTTGAGCTGCAATACAAGTTTTCGCGCAGTGCTGAGAGAAAAAGTTTACACCTTTTTCGCGTCTACTCTTCGACCACTTGTAAAATCGAAGTGCGTAAATCTTGCTAGTTTCAATCTAAAACGATGTATCCCTTTGTTTTGAGCCGGAATACAAGTTTTCGCGCAGTTCTGAGAGAAAAAGTTTACACCTTTCTCTCGTCTACTCTTCGACGACTAGTAAAATCGATATTCGTTAATCTCGCTAGTTTCGATCTAAAACGATGTATCCCGTTGTTTTGAGCCGGAATACAAGTTTTCGCGCAGTTCTGAGAGAAAAAGTTTACACCTTTTTCGCGTCTACTCTTCGACAACTTGTAAAATCGAAGTGCGTAAATCTTGCTAGTTTCAATCTAAAACGATGTGTCCCATTGTTTTGAGCCGGAATACAAGTTTTCGCGCAGTTCTGAGAGAAAAAGTTTACAGCCCTCTCTCGTCTACTCTTCGACGACTAGTAAAATCGATGTTCGTGAATCTCGCTAGTTTCGATCTAAAACGATGTATCCCGTTGTTTTGAGCCGGAATACAAGTTTTTGCGCAGTTCTGAGACAAAAAGTTTACACCTTTTTCGCGTGTACTGTTCGACATCTTGTAAAATCGAAGTGCGTAAATCTTGCTAATTTCAATATAAACGATGTATCCTGTTGTTTTGAGCCGGAATATAAGTTTTCGCGCAGTTCTGAGAGAAATATTTTACAGCTCTTTCACGTCTACTCTTCGACGACTTGTAAAATCGATGTTAGTGAATCTCGCTAGTTTCGATCTAAAACGATGTATCCCTTTATTTGAGCCGGAATACAAGTTTTCGCGCAGTTCTGAGAGAAAAAGTTTACACCTTTTTCTCGTCTACTATTCGACGACTAGTAAAATCGATGTTCGTGAATCTCGCTAGTTTCGATCAAAAACGATGCATCCCGTTGTTTTGAGCCGGAATACAAGTTTTCGCGCAGTTCTGAGAGAACAACTTTACAACTTTCTCTCGTCTACTCTCGATGATTTGTAAAATCGATGTTCGTGAATCTCGCTAACTTCGATCTAAAACGATGTATCCCGTTGTTTTCAGCCGGAATACAAGTTCTCGGGCAGTTCTGAGAGAAAAAGTTTAAAGCTTTCTCTGATCTTCTCTCGACGACTTGTAAAATTGAAGAGCGTAAATCTCGCTAGTTTCGATCTGAAGCGATGCATCCCGTTGTTTTCAGCCGGAATACAAGTTCTCGCGCAGTTCTGAGAGAAAACGTTTTCCGCTCTCTCACGTCTACTCTTCGACGACTTGTAAAATCGATGTTCGTGAATCCCGCTAGTTTCGATCTAAAACGATGCATACCGTTGTTTTGAGCCGGAATACAAGTGTTCGCGCAGTTCTGAGAGAAAAAGTTTCCACCTTTTTCTCGTCTACTGTTCGACGACTAGTAAAATCGATGTTCGTGAATCTCGCTAGTTTCGATCTAAAACAATGTATCCCTTTGTTTTGAGCCGGAATACAAGTTTTCGCGCAGTTCTGAGAGAAAAAGTTTACACCTCTCTCTCGTCTACTCTTCGACGACTAGTAAAATCGATTATCGTGAATCTCGCTAGTTTCGATCTGAAGCGATGTATCCCGTTGTTTTGAGCCGCAATACAAGTTTTCGCGCAGTGCTGAGAGAAAAAGTTTACAGCTCTCTCAGGTCTACTCTTCGAGAACTTGTAAAATCGATGTTCGTGAATCTCGCTAGCTTCGATCTAAAACGATGTATCCCGTTGTTTTCAGCCGGAATACAAGTTCTCGCGCAGTTCTGAGAGAAAAAGTTTACAGCTCTCTCTCACCTACTCTTCGACGACTTCTAAAATCGATGTTCGTGAATTTTGCTAGTTTCGATCTAAAACGATGTATCCCTTTGTTTTGAGCCGGAATACAAGTTTTCGCACAGTTCTGAGAAAAAAAGTTTACAGCTCTCTCACGTCTACCCTTCGAGGACTTGTAAATCGATGTTAGTGACTCTCGCTAGTTCTGATCTAAAACGATGTATCCCGTTGTTTCGATCCGGAATACAAGTTTTTGCGCAGTTCTGAGAGAAAATGTTTGCACCTTTTTCGCGTCTACTCTTCGACAACTTGTAAAATCGAAGTGCATAAATCTTGCTAGTTTCGATCTAAAACGATGTATCCCGTTGTTTTGAGCCTTAATACAAGTTTTCGCGCAGTTCTGAGAGAAAACGTTTACAGCTCTCTCTCGTCTACTCTTCGACGACTAGTAAAATCGATGTTCGTGAATCTCGCTAGTTTCGATCTAAAACAATGTATCCCTTTGTTTTGAGCCGGAATACAAGTTTTCGCGCAGTTCTGAGAGAAAAAGTTTACACCTCTCTCTCGTCTACTCTTCGACGACTAGTAAAATCGATTATCGTGAATCTCGCTAGTTTCGATCTGAAGCGATGTATCCCGTTGTTTTGAGCCGCAATACAAGTTTTCGCGCAGTGCTGAGAGAAAAAGTTTACAGCTCTCTCAGGTCTACTCTTCGAGAACTTGTAAAATCGATGTTCGTGAATCTCGCTAGCTTCGATCTAAAACGATGTATCCCGTTGTTTTCAGCCGGAATACAAGTTCTCGCGCAGTTCTGAGAGAAAAAGTTTAAAGCTTTCTCTCGTCTACTCTCGACGACTAGTAAAATCGATGTTCGTGAATCTCGCTAACTTCGATCTAAAACGATGTATCCCGTTGTTTTCAGCCGGAATACAAGTTCTCGCGCAGTTCTGAGAGAAAACGTTTTCAGCTCTCTCACGTCTACTCTTCGACGACTTGTAAAATCGATGTTCGTGAATCCCGCTAGTTTCGATCTAAAACGATGCATACCGTTGTTTTGAGCCGGAATACAAGTTTTCGCGCAGTTCTTAGAGGAAACGTTTCCACCTTTTTTCTCGTCTACTATTCGACGACTAGTAAAATCGATGTTCGTGAATCTCGCTAGTTTCGATCAAAAACGATGCATCCCGTTGTTTTGAGCCGGAATACAAGTTTTCGCGCAGTTCTGAGAGGAAACGTTTCCACCTTTTTCTCGTCTACTGTTCGACGACTAGTAAAATCGATGTTCGTGAATCTCCCTAGTTTCGATCAAAAACGATGCATCCCGTTGTTTTGAGCCGGAATACAAGTTTTCGCGCAGATCTGAGAGAACAACTTTACAACTTTCTCACGTCTACTCTTCGAGGACTTGTAAAATCGATGTTCGTGAATCTCGCTAGTTTCGATCTAAAATTATGTATCCCGTTGTTTTGAGCCGGAATACAAGTTCTCGCGCAGTTCTGAGAGAAAAAGTTTTCAGCTCTCTCACGTCTACTCTTCGACGACTTGTAAAATCGATGTTCGTGAATCCCGCTAGTTTCGATCTAAAACGATGCATACCGTTGTTTTGAGCCGGAATACAAGTTCTCGCGCAGTTCTGAGAGGAAACGTTTCCACCTTTTTCTCGTCTACTCTTCGACGACTAGTAAAATCGATAATCGTGAATCTCGCTTGTTTCGATCTGAAGCGATGTATCCCGTTGTTTTCAGCCGGAATACAAGTTTTCGCGCAGTGCTGAGAGAAAACGTTTACAGCTCTCTCAGGTCCACTCTTCGAGGACTTGTAAAATCGATGTTCGTGAATCTCGCTAGTTTCGATCTAAAATGATGTATCCCGTTGTATTGAGCCGGAATACAAGTTCTCGCGCAGTTCTGAGAGAAAAAGTTTTCAGCTCTCTCACGTCTACTCTTCGACGACTTGTAAAATCGATGTTCGTGAATCTCGCTAGCTTGGACCTAAAACGATGTATCCCGTTGTTTTCAGCCGGAATACAAGTTCTCGGGCAGTTCTGAGAGAAAAAGTTTAAAGCTTTCTCTGATCTTCTCTCGACGACTTGTAAAATTGAAGAGCGTAAATCTCGCTAGTTTCGATCTGAAGCGATGTATCCCGTTGTTTTCAGCCGGAATACAAGTTCTCGCGCAGTTCTGAGAGAAAACGTTTTCCGCTCTCTCACGTCTACTCTTCGACGACTTGTAAAATCGATGTTCGTGAATCCCGCTAGTTTCGATCTAAAACGATGCATACCGTTGTTTTGAGCCGGAATACAAGTTTTCGCGCAGTTCTGAGAGAAAAAGTTTCCACCTTTTTCTCGTCTACTGTTCGACGACTAGTAAAATCGATGTTCGTGAATCTCGTTAGTTTCGATCTAAAACAATGTATCCCTTTGTTTTGAGCCGGAATACAAGTTTTCGCGCAGTTCTGAGAGAAAAAGTTTACACCTCTCTCTCGTCTACTCTTCGACGACTAGTCAAATCGATTATCGTGAATCTCGCTAGTTTCGATCTGAAGCGGTGTATCCCGTTGTTTTGAGCCGCAATACAAGTTTTCGCGCAGTGCTGAGAGAAAAAGTTTACAGCTCTCTCAGGTCTACTCTTCGAGAACTTGTAAAATCGATGTTCGTGAATCTCGCTAGCTTCGATCTAAAACGATGTATCCCGTTGTTTTCAGCCGGAATACAAGTTCTCGCGCAGTTCTGAGAGAAAAAGTTTAAAGCTTTCTCTCGTCTACTCTCGACGACTAGTAAAATCGATGTTCGTTAATCTCGCTAGTTTCGATCTAAAACGATGTATCCCGTTGTTTTCAGCCGCAATACAAGTTTTCGCGCAGTTCTGAGAGAAAAAGTTTCCACCTTTTTCTCGTCTACTATTCGACGACTAGTTAAATCGATGTTCGTGAATCTCGCTAGTTTCGATCAAAAACGATGCATCCCGTTGTTTTGAGCCGGAATACAAGTTTTCGCGCAGTTCTGAGAGAACAACTTTACAACTTTCTCTCGTCTACTCTCGGTGATTTGTAAAATCGATGTTCGTGAATCTCGCTAACTTCGATCTAAAACGATGTATCCCGTTGTTTTCAGCCGGAATACAAGTTCTCGCGCAGTTCTGAGAGAAAAAGTTTTCAGCTCTCTCACGTCTACTCTTCGACGACTTGTAAAATCGATGTTCGTGAATCCCGCTAGTTTCGATCTAAAACGATGCATACCGTTGTTTTGAGCCGGAATACAAGTTTTCGCGCAGTTCTTAGAGGAAACGTTTCCACCTTTTTCTCGTCTACTATTCGACGACTAGTAAAATCGATGTTCGTGAATCTCGCTAGTTTTGATCAAAAACGATGCATCCCGTTGTTTTGAGCCGGAATACAAGTTTTCGCGCAGTTCTGAGAGGAAACGTTTCCACCTTTTTCTCGTCTACTGTTCGACGACTAGTAAAATCGATGTTCGTGAATCTCCCTAGTTTCGATCAAAAACGATGCATCCCGTTGTTTTGAGCCGGAATACAAGTTTTCGCGCAGATCTGAGAGAACAACTTTACAACTTTCTCTCGTCTACTCTCGATGATTTGTAAAATCGATGTTCGTGAATTTTGCTAGTTTCGATCTAAAACGATGTATCCCTTTGTTTTGAGCCGGAATACAAGTTTTCGCACAGTTCTGAGAGAAAAAGTTTACACCTTTCTCTCGTCTACTCTTCGACGACTAGTAAAATCGATAATCGTGAATCTCGCTTGTTTCGATCTGAAGCGATGTATCCCGTTGTTTTCAGCCGGAATACAAGTTTTCGCGCAGTGCTGAGAGAAAACGTTTACAGCTCTCTCAGGTCCACTCTTCGAGGACTTGTAAAATCGATGTTCGTGAATCTCGCTAGTTTCGATCTAAAATGATGTATCCCGTTGTTTTGAGCCGGAATACAAGTTCTGGCGCAGTTCTGAGAGAAAAAGTTTTCAGCTCTCTCACGTCTACTCTTCGACGACTTGTAAAATCGATGTTCGTGAATCCCGCTAGTTTCGATCTAAAACGATGCATACCGTTGTTTTGAGCCGGAATACAAGTTCTCGCGCAGTTCTGAGAGGAAACGTTTCCACCTTTTTCTCGTCTACTGTTCGACGACTAGTAAAATCGATGTTCGTGAATCTCGCTAGCTTCGATCTAAAACGATGTATCCCGTTGTTTTCAGCCGGAATACAAGTTCTCGCGCCGTTCTGAGAGAAAAAGTTTCCACCTTTTTCTCGTCTACTATTCGACGACTAGTAAAATCGATGTTCGTGAATCTCGCTAGTTTCGATCAAAAACGATGCATCCCGTTGTTTTGAGCCGGAATACAAGTTTTCGCGCAGTTCTGAGAGAACAACTTTACAACTTTCTCTCGTCTACTCTCGATGATTTGTAAAATCGATGTTCGTGAATCTCGCTAACTTCGATCTAAAACGATGTATCCCGTTGTTTTCAGCCGGAATACAGGTTCTCGGGCAGTTCTGAGAGAAAAAGTTTAAAGCTTTCTCTGATCTTCTCTCGACGACTTGTAAAATTGAAGAGCGTAAATCTCGCTAGTTTCGATCTAAAACGATGTATCCCGTTGTTTTAAGCCTTAATACAATTTTTCGCGCAGTTGTGAGAGAAAAAGTTTACAGCTCTCTCTCGCCTACTCTTCGACGACTTCTAAAATTGATGTTCGTGAATTTTGCTAGTTTCGATCTAAAACGATGTATCCCTTTGTTTTGAGCCGGAATACAAGTTTTCGCACAGTTCTGAGAGAAAAAGTTTACACCTTTCTCTCGTCTACTCTTCGACGACTAGTAAAATCGATAATCGTGAATCTGGCTTGTTTCGATCTGAAGCGATGTATCCCGTTGTTTTCAGCCGGAATACAAGTTTTCGCGCAGTGCTGAGAGAAAAAGTTTACAGCTCTCTCAGGTCCACTCTTCGAGGACTTGTAAAATCGATGTTCGTGAATCTCGCTATTTTCGATCTACAATGATGTATCCCGTTGTTTTGAGCCGGAATACAAGTTCTCGCGCAGTTCTGAGAGAAAAAGTTTTCAGCTCTCTCACGTCTACTCTTCGACGACTTGTAAAATCGATGTTCGTGAATCCCGCTAGTTTCGATCTAAAACGATGCATACCGTTGTTTTGAGCCGGAATACAAGTTTTCGCGCAGTTCTGAGAGGAAACGTTTCCACCTTTTTCTCGTCTACTGTTCGACGACTAGTAAAATCGATGTTCGTGAATCTCCCTAGTTTCGATCAAAAACGATGCATCCCGTTGTTTTGAGCCGGAATACAAGTTTTCGCGCAGTTCTGAGAGAACAACTTTACAACTTTCTCTCGTCTACTCTCGATGATTTGTAAAATCGATGTTCGTGAATCTCGCTAACTTCGATCTAAAACGATGTATCCCGTTGTTTTCAGCCGGAATACAAGTTCTCGGGCAGTTCTGAGAGAAAAAGTTTAAAGCTTTCTCTGATCTTCTCTCGACGACTTGTAAAATTGAAGAGCGTAAATCTCGCTAGTTTCGATCTAAAACGATGTATCCCGTTGTTTTAGGCCTTAATACAATTTTTCGCGCAGTTCTGAGAGAAAAAGTTTACAGCTCTCTCTCACCTACTCTTCGACGACTTCTAAAATCGATGTTCGTGAATTTTGCTAGTTTCGATCTAAAACGATGTATCCCTTTGTTTTGAGCCGGAATACAAGTTTTCGCACAGTTCTGAGAAAAAAAGTTTACAGCTCTCTCACGTCTACCCTTCGAGGACTTGTAAATCGATGTTAGTGACTCTCGCTAGTTTCGATCTAAAACGATGTATCCCGTTGTTTTGAGCCTTAATACAAGTTTTCGCGCAGTTCTGAGAGAAAACGTTTACAGCTCTCTCTCGTCTACTCTTCGACGACTTGTAAAATCGATGTTCGTGAATCTCGCTACTTTCGATCTAAAACGATGTATCCCGTTGTTTTGAGCCGGAATACAAGTTTTCGCGCAGTTCTGAAAGAAAAAGTCTACAGCTTTCTCTCGTCTACTCTCAACGAGTTGTAAAATCGAAGTGCGTAAATCTCGCTAGTTTCGATCTAAAACAATGTATCCCGTTGTTTTGAGCCAGAATACAAGATTTCGCGCAGTTCTGAGAGATAAGTTTACATCTTTCTCTCGTCTACTCTTCGAGGACATGTAAAATCGATGTTCGTGAATCTCGCTAGTTTCCATCTCAAACGATGTATCCCTTTGTTTTGAGCCGGAATACAAGTTTTCGCGCAGTTCTTAGAGAAAAAGTTTACACCTTTCTCTCATCTACTCTTCGACGACTAGTAAAATCGATTATCGTGAATCTCGCTAGTTTCGATCTGAAGCGATGTATCCCAATGCTTTGAGCTGCAATACAAGTTTTCGCGCAGTGCTGAGAGAAAAAGTTTACACCTTTTTCGCGTCTACTCTTCGACCACTTGTAAAATCGAAGTGCGTAAATCTTGCTAGTTTCAATCTAAAACGATGTATCCCTTTGTTTTGAGCCGGAATACAAGTTTTCGCGCAGTTCTGAGAGAAAAAGTTTACACCTTTCTCTCGTCTACTCTTCGACGACTAGTAAAATCGATATTCGTTAATCTCGCTAGTTTCGATCTAAAACGATGTATCCCGTTGTTTTGAGCCGGAATACAAGTTTTCGCGCAGTTCTGAGAGAAAAAGTTTACACCTTTTTCGCGTCTACTCTTCGACAACTTGTAAAATCGAAGTGCGTAAATCTTGCTAGTTTCAATCTAAAACGATGTGTCCCATTGTTTTGAGCCGGAATACAAGTTTTCGCGCAGTTCTGAGAGAAAAAGTTTACAGCCCTCTCTCGTCTACTCTTCGACGACTAGTAAAATTGATGTTCGTGAATCTCGCTAGTTTCGATCTAAAACGATGTATCCCGTTGTTTTGAGCCGGAATACAAGTTTTTGCGCAGTTCTGAGACAAAAAGTTTACACCTTTTTCGCGTGTACTGTTCGACATCTTGTAAAATCGAAGTGCGTAAATCTTGCTAATTTCAATATAAACGATGTATCCTGTTGTTTTGAGCCGGAATATAAGTTTTCGCGCAGTTCTGAGAGAAATATTTTACAGCTCTTTCACGTCTACTCTTCGACGACTTGTAAAATCGATGTTAGTGAATCTCGCTAGTTTCGATCTAAAACGATGTATCCCTTTATTTGAGCCGGAATACAAGTTTTCGCGCAGTTCTGAGAGAAAAAGTTTACACCTTTTTCTCGTCTACTATTCGACGACTAGTAAAATCGATGTTCGTGAATCTCGCTAGTTTCGATCAAAAACGATGCATCCCGTTGTTTTGAGCCGGAATACAAGTTTTCGCGCAGTTCTGAGAGAACAACTTTACAACTTTCTCTCGTCTACTCTCGATGATTTGTAAAATCGATGTTCGTGAATCTCGCTAACTTCGATCTAAAACGATGTATCCCGTTGTTTTCAGCCGGAATACAAGTTCTCGGGCAGTTCTGAGAGAAAAAGTTTAAAGCTTTCTCTGATCTTCTCTCGACGACTTGTAAAATTGAAGAGCGTAAATCTCGCTAGTTTCGATCTGAAGCGATGCATCCCGTTGTTTTCAGCCGGAATACAAGTTCTCGCGCAGTTCTGAGAGAAAACGTTTTCCGCTCTCTCACGTCTACTCTTCGACGACTTGTAAAATCGATGTTCGTGAATCCCGCTAGTTTCGATCTAAAACGATGCATACCGTTGTTTTGAGCCGGAATACAAGTGTTCGCGCAGTTCTGAGAGAAAAAGTTTCCACCTTTTTCTCGTCTACTGTTCGACGACTAGTAAAATCGATGTTCGTGAATCTCGCTAGTTTCGATCTAAAACAATGTATCCCTTTGTTTTGAGCCGGAATACAAGTTTTCGCGCAGTTCTGAGAGAAAAAGTTTACACCTCTCTCTCGTCTACTCTTCGACGACTAGTAAAATCGATTATCGTGAATCTCGCTAGTTTCGATCTGAAGCGATGTATCCCGTTGTTTTGAGCCGCAATACAAGTTTTCGCGCAGTGCTGAGAGAAAAAGTTTACAGCTCTCTCAGGTCTACTCTTCGAGAACTTGTAAAATCGATGTTCGTGAATCTCGCTAGCTTCGATCTAAAACGATGTATCCCGTTGTTTTCAGCCGGAATACAAGTTCTCGCGCAGTTCTGAGAGAAAAAGTTTAAAGCTTTCTCTCGTCTACTCTCGACGACTAGTAAAATCGATGTTCGTGAATCTCGCTAACTTCGATCTAAAACGATGTATCCCGTTGTTTTCAGCCGGAATACAAGTTCTCGCGCAGTTCTGAGAGAAAAAGTTTTCAGCTCTCTCACGTCTACTCTTCGACGACTTGTAAAATCGATGTTCGTGAATCCCGCTAGTTTCGATCTAAAACGATGCATACCGTTGTTTTGAGCCGGAATACAAGTTTTCGCGCAGTTCTTAGAGGAAACGTTTCCACCTTTTTCTCGTCTACTATTCGACGACTAGTAAAATCGATGTTCGTGAATCTCGCTAGTTTCGATCAAAAACGATGCATCCCGTTGTTTTGAGCCGGAATACAAGTTTTCGCGCAGTTCTGAGAGGAAACGTTTCCACCTTTTTCTCGTCTACTGTTCGACGACTAGTAAAATCGATGTTCGTGAATCTCCCTAGTTTCGATCAAAAACGATGCATCCCGTTGTTTTGAGCCGGAATACAAGTTTTCGCGCAGATCTGAGAGAACAACTTTACAACTTTCTCTCGTCTACTCTCGATGATTTGTAAAATCGATGTTCGTGAATTTTGCTAGTTTCGATCTAAAACGATGTATCCCTTTGTTTTGAGCCGGAATACAAGTTTTCGCACAGTTCTGAGAGAAAAAGTTTACACCTTTCTCTCGTCTACTCTTCGACGACTAGTAAAATCGATAATCGTGAATCTCGCTTGTTTCGATCTGAAGCGATGTATCCCGTTGTTTTCAGCCGGAATACAAGTTTTCGCGCAGTGCTGAGAGAAAAAGTTTACAGCTCTCTCAGGTCCACTCTTCGAGGACTTGTAAAATCGATGTTCGTGAATCTCGCTAGTTTCGATCTAAAATTATGTATCCCGTTGTTTTGAGCCGGAATACAAGTTCTCGCGCAGTTCTGAGAGAAAAAGTTTTCAGCTCTCTCACGTCTACTCTTCGACGACTTGTAAAATCGATGTTCGTGAATCCCGCTAGTTTCGATCTAAAACGATGCATACCGTTGTTTTGAGCCGGAATACAAGTTCTCGCGCAGTTCTGAGAGGAAACGTTTCCACCTTTTTCTCGTCTACTCTTCGACGACTAGTAAAATCGATAATCGTGAATCTCGCTTGTTTCGATCTGAAGCGATGTATCCCGTTGTTTTCAGCCGGAATACAAGTTTTCGCGCAGTGCTGAGAGAAAACGTTTACAGCTCTCTCAGGTCCACTCTTCGAGGACTTGTAAAATCGATGTTCGTGAATCTCGCTAGTTTCGATCTAAAATGATGTATCCCGTTGTATTGAGCCGGAATACAAGTTCTCGCGCAGTTCTGAGAGAAAAAGTTTTCAGCTCTCTCACGTCTACTCTTCGACGACTTGTAAAATCGATGTTCGTGAATCTCGCTAGCTTGGACCTAAAACGATGTATCCCGTTGTTTTCAGCCGGAATACAAGTTCTCGGGCAGTTCTGAGAGAAAAAGTTTAAAGCTTTCTCTGATCTTCTCTCGACGACTTGTAAAATTGAAGAGCGTAAATCTCGCTAGTTTCGATCTGAAGCGATGTATCCCGTTGTTTTCAGCCGGAATACAAGTTCTCGCGCAGTTCTGAGAGAAAACGTTTTCCGCTCTCTCACGTCTACTCTTCGACGACTTGTAAAATCGATGTTCGTGAATCCCGCTAGTTTCGATCTAAAACGATGCATACCGTTGTTTTGAGCCGGAATACAAGTTTTCGCGCAGTTCTGAGAGAAAAAGTTTCCACCTTTTTCTCGTCTACTGTTCGACGACTAGTAAAATCGATGTTCGTGAATCTCGTTAGTTTCGATCTAAAACAATGTATCCCTTTGTTTTGAGCCGGAATACAAGTTTTCGCGCAGTTCTGAGAGAAAAAGTTTACACCTCTCTCTCGTCTACTCTTCGACGACTAGTCAAATCGATTATCGTGAATCTCGCTAGTTTCGATCTGAAGCGGTGTATCCCGTTGTTTTGAGCCGCAATACAAGTTTTCGCGCAGTGCTGAGAGAAAAAGTTTACAGCTCTCTCAGGTCTACTCTTCGAGAACTTGTAAAATCGATGTTCGTGAATCACGCTAGCTTCGATCTAAAACGATGTATCCCGTTGTTTTCAGCCGGAATACAAGTTCTCGCGCAGTTCTGAGAGAAAAAGTTTCCACCTTTTTCTCGTCTACTATTCGACGACTAGTAAAATTGATGTTCGTGAATCTCGCTAGTTTCGATCAAAAACGATGCATCCCGTTGTTTTGAGCCGGAATACAAGTTTTCGCGCAGTTCTGAGAGAACAACTTTACAACTTTCTCTCGTCTACTCTCGATGATTTGTAAAATCGATGTTCGTGAATCTCGCTAACTTCGATCTAAAACGATGTATCCCGTTGTTTTCAGCCGGAATACAGGTTCTCGGGCAGTTCTGAGAGAAAAAGTTTAAAGCTTTCTCTGATCTTCTCTCGACGACTTGTAAAATTGAAGAGCGTAAATCTCGCTAGTTTCGATCTAAAACGATGTATCCCGTTGTTTTAAGCCTTAATACAATTTTTCGCGCAGTTGTGAGAGAAAAAGTTTACAGCTCTCTCTCGCCTACTCTTCGACGACTTCTAAAATCGATGTTCGTGAATTTTGCTAGTTTCGATCTAAAACGATGTATCCCTTTGTTTTGAGCCGGAATACAAGTTTTCGCACAGTTCTGAGAGAAAAAGTTTACACCTTTCTCTCGTCTACTCTTCGACGACTAGTAAAATCGATAATCGTGAATCTCGCTTGTTTCGATCTGAAGCGATGTATCCCGTTGTTTTCAGCCGGAATACAAGTTTTCGCGCAGTGCTGAGAGAAAAAGTTTACAGCTCTCTCAGGTCCACTCTTCGAGGACTTGTAAAATCGATGTTCGTGAATCTCGCTATTTTCGATCTACAATGATGTATCCCGTTGTTTTGAGCCGGAATACAAGTTCTCGCGCAGTTCTGAGAGAAAAAGTTTTCAGCTCTCTCACGTCTACTCTTCGACGACTTGTAAAATCGATGTTCGTGAATCCCGCTAGTTTCGATCTAAAACGATGCATACCGTTGTTTTGAGCCGGAATACAAGTTTTCGCGCAGTTCTGAGAGGAAACGTTTCCACCTTTTTCTCGTCTACTGTTCGACGACTAGTAAAATCGATGTTCGTGAATCTCCCTAGTTTCGATCAAAAACGATGCATCCCGTTGTTTTGAGCCGGAATACACGTTTTCGCGCAGTTCTGAGAGAACAACTTTACAACTTTCTCTCGTCTACTCTCGATGATTTGTAAAATCGATGTTCGTGAATCTCGCTAACTTCGATCTAAAACGATGTATCCCGTTGTTTTCAGCCGGAATACAAGTTCTCGGGCAGTTCTGAGAGAAAAAGTTTAAAGCTTTCTCTGATCTTCTCTCGACGACTTGTAAAATTGAAGAGCGTAAATCTCGCTAGTTTCGATCTAAAACGATGTATCCCGTTGTTTTAAGCCTTAATACAATTTTTCGCGCAGTTCTGAGAGAAAAAGTTTACAGCTCTCTCTCACCTACTCTTCGACGACTTCTAAAATCGATGTTCGTGAATTTTGCTAGTTTCGATCTAAAACGATGTATCTCTTTGTTTTGAGCCGGAATACAAGTTTTCGCACAGTTCTGAGAGAAAAAGTTTACACCTTTCTCTCGTCTACTCTTCGGCGACTAGTAAAATCGATGTTAGTGACTCTCGCTAGTTTCGATCTAAAACGATGTATCCCGTTGTTTGGAGCCGGAAACAAGTTTTTGCGCAGTTCTGAGAGAAAATGTTTGCACCTTTTTCGCGTCTACTCTTCGACAACTTGTAAAATCGAAGTGCATAAATCTTGCTAGTTTCGATCTAAAACGATGTATCCCGTTGTTTTGAGCCTTAATACAAGTTTTCGCGCAGTTCTGAGAGAAAACGTTTACAGCTCTCTCTCGTCTACTCTTCGACGACTTGTAAAATCGATGTTCGTGAATCTCGCTAGTTTCGATCTAAAACGATGTATCCCGTTGTTTTGAGCCGGAATACAAGTTTTCGCGCAGTTCTGAAAGAAAAAGTCTACAGCTTTCTCTCGTCTACTCTCAACGAGTTGTAAAATCGAAGTGCGTAAATCTCGCTAGTTTCGATCTAAAACAATGTATCCCGTTGTTTTGAGCCGGAATACAAGATTTCGCGCAGTTCTGAGAGATAAGTTTACACCTTTCTCTCGTCTACTCTTCGAGGACATGTAAAATCGATGTTCGTGAATCTCGCTAGTTTCAATCTCAAACGATGTATCCCTTTGTTTTGAGCCGGAATACAAGTTTTCGCACAGTTCTTAGAGAAAAAGTTTACACCTTTCTCTCGTCTACTCTTCGACGACTAGTAAAATCGATTATCGTGAATCTCGCTAGTTTCGATCTGAAGCGATGTATCCCGTTGTTTTGAGCTGCAATACAAGTTTTCGCGCAGTGCTGAGAGAAAAAGTTTACACCTTTTTCGCGTCTACTCTTCGACAACTTGTAAAATCGAAGTGCGTAAATCTTGCTAGTTTCAATCTAAAACGATGTATCCCTTTGTTTTGAGCCGGAGTACAAGTTTTCGGGCAGTTCTGAGAGAAAAAGTTTACACCTTTTTCGCGTCTACTCTTCGACAACTTGTAAAATCGAAGTGCGTAAATCTTGCTAGTTTCAATCTAAAACGATGTGTCCCATTGTTTTGAGCCGGAATACAAGTTTTCGCGCAGTTCTGAGAGAAAAAGTTTACAGCCCTCTCTCGTCTACTCTTCGACGACTAGTAAAATCGATGTTCGTGAATCTCGCTAGTTTCGATCTAAAACGATGTATCCCGTTGTTTTGAGCCGGAATACAAGTTTTTGCGCAGTTCTGAGACAAAAAGTTTACACCTTTTTCGCGTCTACTCTTCGACATCTTGTAAAATCGAAGTGCGTAAATCTTGCTAATTTCGATATAAACGATGTATCCTGTTGTTTTGAGCCGGAATATAAGTTTTCGCGCAGTTCTGAGAGAAAAATTTTACAGCTCTTTCACGTCTACTCTTCGACGACTTGTAAAATCGATGTTAGTGAATCTCGCTAGTTTCGATCTAAAACGATGTATCCCTTTATTTGAGCCGGAATACAAGTTTTCGCGCAGTTCTGAGAGAAAAAGTTTACACCTTTCTCTCGTCTACTCTTCGACGACTAGTAAAATCGATAATCGTGAATCTCGCTAGTTTCGATCTAAAATGATGTATCCCGTTGTTTTGAGCCGGAATACAAGTTCTCGCGCAGTTCTGAGAGAAAAAGTTTTCAGCTCTCTCACGTCTACTCTTCGACGACTTGTAAAATCGATGTTCGTGAATCCCGCTAGTTTCGATCTAAAACGATGCATACCGTTGTTTTGAGCCGGAATACAAGTTTTCGCGCAGTTCTGAGAGGAAACGTTTCCACCTTTTTCTCGTCTACTGTTCGACGACTAGTAAAATCGATGTTCGTGAATCTCCCTCGTTTCGATCAAAAACGATGCATCCCGTTGTTTTGAGCCGGAATACAAGTTTTCGCGCAGTTCTGAGAGAACAACTTTACAACTTTCCCTCGTCTACCATCGATGATTTGTAAAATCGATGTTCGTGAATCTCGCTAACTTCGATCTAAAACGATGTATCCCGTTGTTTTCAGCCGGAATACAAGTTCTCGCGCAGTTCTGAGAGAAAAAGTTTTCAGCTTTCTCACGTCTACTCTTCGACGACTTGTAAAATCGATGTTCGTGAATCCCGCTAGTTTCGATCTAAAACGATGCATACCGTTGTTTTGAGCCGGAATACAAGTTTTCGCGCAGTTCTTAGAGGAAACGTTTCCACCTTTTTCTCGTCTACTATTCGACGACTAGTAAAATCGATGTTCGTGAATCTCGCTAGTTTCGATCAAAAACGATGCATCCCGTTGTTTTGAGCCGGAATACAAGTTTTCGCGCAGTTCTGAGAGGAAACGTTTCCACCTTTTTCTCGTCTACTGTTCGACGACTAGTAAAATCGATGTTCGTGAATCTCCCTAGTTTCGATCAAAAACGATGCATCCCGTTGTTTTGAGCCGGAATACAAGTTTTCGCGCAGTTCTGAGAGAACAACTTTACAACTTTCTCTCGTCTACTCTCGATGATTTGTAAAATCGATGTTCGTGAATTTTGCTAGCTTCGATCTAAAACGATGTATCCCTTTGTTTTGAGCCGGAATACAAGTTTTCGCACAGTTCTGAGAGAAAAAGTTTACGCCTTTCTCTCGTCTACTCTTCGACGACTAGTAAAATCGATAATCGTGAATCTCGCTTGTTTCGATCTGAAGCGATGTATCCCGTTGTTTTCAGCCGGAATACAAGTTTTCGCGCAGTGCTGAGAGAAAAAGTTTACAGCTCTCTCAGGTCCACTCTTCGAGGACTTGTAAAATCGATGTTCGTGAATCTCGCTAGTTTCGATCTAAAATGATGTATCCCGTTGTTTTGAGCCGGAATACAAGTTCTCGCGCAGTTCTGAGAGAAAAAGTTTTCAGCTCTCTCACGTCTACTCTTCGACGACTTGTAAAATCGATGTTCGTGAATCCCGCTAGTTTCGATCTAAAACGATGCATACCGTTGTTTTGAGCCGGAATACAAGTTTTCGCGCAGTTCTGAGAGGAAACGTTTCCACCTTTTTCTCGTCTACTCTTCGACGACTAGTAAAATCGATAATCGTGAATCTCGCTTGTTTCGATCTGAAGCGATGTATCCCGTTGTTTTCAGCCGGAATACAAGTTTTCGCGCAGTGCTGAGAGAAAAAGTTTACAGCTCTCTCAGGTCCACTCTTCGAGGACTTGTAAAATCGATGTTCGTGAATCTCGCTAGTTTCGATCTAAAATGATGTATCCCGTTGTATTGAGCCGGAATACAAGTTCTCGCGCAGTTCTGAGAGAAAAAGTTTTCAGCTCTCTCACGTCTACTCTTCGACGACTTGTAAAATCGATGTTCGTGAATCTCGCTAGCTTGGACCTAAAACGATGTATCCCGTTGTTTTGAGTCTGAATACAAGTTTTCGCGCAGTTCTGAGAGAAAAAGTTTCCACCTTTTTTTCGTCTACTATTCGACGACTAGTAAAATCGATGTTCGTGAATCTCGCTAGTTTCGATCAAAAACGATGCATCCCGTTGATTTGAGCCGGAATACAAGTTTTCGCGCAGTTCTGAGAGAACAACTTTACAACTTTCTCTCGTCTACTCTCGATGATTTGTAAAATCGATGTTCGTGAATCTCGCTAACTTCGATCTAAAACGATGTATCCCGTTGTTTTCAGCCGGAATACAAGTTCTCGGGCAGTTCTGAGAGAAAAAGTTTAAAGCTTTCTCTGATCTTCTCTCGACGACTTGTAAAATTGAAGAGCGTAAATCTCGCTAGTTTCGATCTGAAGCGATGTATCCCGTTGTTTTCAGCCGGAATACAAGTTCTCGCGCAGTTCTGAGAGAAAACGTTTTCCGCTCTCTCACGTCTACTCTTCGACGACTTGTAAAATCGATGTTCGTGAATCCCGCTAGTTTCGATCTAAAACGATGCATACCGTTGTTTTGAGCCGGAATACAAGTTTTCGCGCAGTTCTGAGAGAAAAAGTTTCCACCTTTTTCTCGTCTACTGTTCGACGACTAGTAAAATCGACGTTCGTGAATCTCGCTAGTTTCGATCTAAAACAATGTATCCCTTTGTTTTGAGCCGGAATACAAGTTTTCGCGCAGTTCTGAGAGAAAAAGTTTACAGCTCTCTCAGGTCCACTCTTCGAGGACTTGTAAAATCGATGTTCGTGAATCTCGCTAGTTTCGATCTAAAATGATGTATCCCGTTGTATTGAGCCGGAATACAAGTTCTCGCGCAGTTCTGAGAGAAAAAGTTTTCAGCTCTCTCACGTCTACTCTTCGACGACTTGTAAAATCGATGTTCGTGAATCTCGCTAGCTTGGACCTAAAACGATGTATCCCGTTGTTTTGAGTCTGAATACAAGTTTTCGCGCAGTTCTGAGAGAAAAAGTTTCCACCTTTTTTTCGTCTACTATTCGACGACTAGTAAAATCGATGTTCGTGAATCTCGCTAGTTTCGATCAAAAACGATGCATCCCGTTGATTTGAGCCGGAATACAAGTTTTCGCGCAGTTCTGAGAGAACAACTTTACAACTTTCTCTCGTCTACTCTCGATGATTTGTAAAATCGATGTTCGTGAATCTCGCTAACTTCGATCTAAAACGATGTATCCCGTTGTTTTCAGCCGGAATACAAGTTCTCGGGCAGTTCTGAGAGAAAAAGTTTAAAGCTTTCTCTGATCTTCTCTCGACGACTTGTAAAATTGAAGAGCGTAAATCTCGCTAGTTTCGATCTGAAGCGATGTATCCCGTTGTTTTCAGCCGGAATACAAGTTCTCGCGCAGTTCTGAGAGAAAAAGCTTACACCTTTCTCTCGTCTACTCTTCGACGACTAGTAAAATGGATAATCGTGAATCTCGCTAGTTTTGATCTGAAGCGATGTATCCCGTTGTTTTGAGCCGCAATACAAGTTTTCGCACAGTTCTGAGAGAAAAAGTTTACACCTTTCTCTCGTCTACTCTTCGGCGACTAGTAAAATCGATGTTAGTGACTCTCGCTAGTTTCGATCTGAAGCGATGTATCCCGTTGTTTTCAGCCGGAATACAAGTTTTCGCGCAGTGCTGAGAGAAAAAGTTTACAGCTCTCTCAGGTCCACTCTTCAAGGACTTGTAAAATCGATGTTCGAGAATCTCGCTAGTTTCGATCTAAAATGATGTATCCCGTTGTTTGGAGCCGGAAACAAGTTTTTGCGCAGTTCTGAGAGAAAATGTTTGCACCTTTTTCGCGTCTACTCTTCGACAACTTGTAAAATCGAAGTGCATAAATCTTGCTAGTTTCGATCTAAAACGATGTATCCCGTTGTTTTGAGCCTTAATACAAGTTTTCGCGCAGTTCTGAGAGAAAACGTTTACAGCTCTCTCTCGTCTACTCTTCGACGACTTGTAAAATCGATGTTCGTGAATCTCGCTAGTTTCGATCTAAAACGATGTATCCCGTTGTTTTGAGCCGGAATACAAGTTTTCGCGCAGTTCTGAAAGAAAAAGTCTACAGCTTTCTCTCGTCTACTCTCAACGAGTTGTAAAATCGAAGTGCGTAAATCTCGCTAGTTTCGATCTAAAACAATGTATCCCGTTGTTTTGAGCCGGAATACAAGATTTCGCGCAGTTCTGAGAGATAAGTTTACACCTTTCTCTCGTCTACTCTTCGAGGACATGTAAAATCGATGTTCGTGAATCTCGCTAGTTTCAATCTCAAACGATGTATCCCTTTGTTTTGAGCCGGAATACAAGTTTTCGCACAGTTCTTAGAGAAAAAGTTTACACCTTTCTCTCGTCTACTCTTCGACGACTAGTAAAATCGATTATCGTGAATCTCGCTAGTTTCGATCTGAAGCGATGTATCCCGTTGTTTTGAGCTGCAATACAAGTTTTCGCGCAGTGCTGAGAGAAAAAGTTTACACCTTTTTCGCGTCTACTCTTCGACAACTTGTAAAATCGAAGTGCGTAAATCTTGCTAGTTTCAATCTAAAACGATGTATCCCTTTGTTTTGAGCCGGAGTACAAGTTTTCGGGCAGTTCTGAGAGAAAAAGTTTACACCTTTTTCGCGTCTACTCTTCGACAACTTGTAAAATCGAAGTGCGTAAATCTTGCTAGTTTCAATCTAAAACGATGTGTCCCATTGTTTTGAGCCGGAATACAAGTTTTCGCGCAGTTCTGAGAGAAAAAGTTTACAGCCCTCTCTCGTCTACTCTTCGACGACTAGTAAAATCGATGTTCGTGAATCTCGCTAGTTTCGATCTAAAACGATGTATCCCGTTGTTTTGAGCCGGAATACAAGTTTTTGCGCAGTTCTGAGACAAAAAGTTTACACCTTTTTCGCGTCTACTCTTCGACATCTTGTAAAATCGAAGTGCGTAAATCTTGCTAATTTCGATATAAACGATGTATCCTGTTGTTTTGAGCCGGAATATAAGTTTTCGCGCAGTTCTGAGAGAAAAATTTTACAGCTCTTTCACGTCTACTCTTCGACGACTTGTAAAATCGATGTTAGTGAATCTCGCTAGTTTCGATCTAAAACGATGTATCCCTTTATTTGAGCCGGAATACAAGTTTTCGCGCAGTTCTGAGAGAAAAAGTTTACACCTTTCTCTCGTCTACTCTTCGACGACTAGTAAAATCGATAATCGTGAATCTCGCTAGTTTCGATCTAAAATGATGTATCCCGTTGTTTTGAGCCGGAATACAAGTTCTCGCGCAGTTCTGAGAGAAAAAGTTTTCAGCTCTCTCACGTCTACTCTTCGACGACTTGTAAAATCGATGTTCGTGAATCCCGCTAGTTTCGATCTAAAACGATGCATACCGTTGTTTTGAGCCGGAATACAAGTTTTCGCGCAGTTCTGAGAGGAAACGTTTCCACCTTTTTCTCGTCTACTGTTCGACGACTAGTAAAATCGATGTTCGTGAATCTCCCTCGTTTCGATCAAAAACGATGCATCCCGTTGTTTTGAGCCGGAATACAAGTTTTCGCGCAGTTCTGAGAGAACAACTTTACAACTTTCCCTCGTCTACCATCGATGATTTGTAAAATCGATGTTCGTGAATCTCGCTAACTTCGATCTAAAACGATGTATCCCGTTGTTTTCAGCCGGAATACAAGTTCTCGCGCAGTTCTGAGAGAAAAAGTTTTCAGCTTTCTCACGTCTACTCTTCGACGACTTGTAAAATCGATGTTCGTGAATCCCGCTAGTTTCGATCTAAAACGATGCATACCGTTGTTTTGAGCCGGAATACAAGTTTTCGCGCAGTTCTTAGAGGAAACGTTTCCACCTTTTTCTCGTCTACTATTCGACGACTAGTAAAATCGATGTTCGTGAATCTCGCTAGTTTCGATCAAAAACGATGCATCCCGTTGTTTTGAGCCGGAATACAAGTTTTCGCGCAGTTCTGAGAGGAAACGTTTCCACCTTTTTCTCGTCTACTGTTCGACGACTAGTAAAATCGATGTTCGTGAATCTCCCTAGTTTCGATCAAAAACGATGCATCCCGTTGTTTTGAGCCGGAATACAAGTTTTCGCGCAGTTCTGAGAGAACAACTTTACAACTTTCTCTCGTCTACTCTCGATGATTTGTAAAATCGATGTTCGTGAATTTTGCTAGCTTCGATCTAAAACGATGTATCCCTTTGTTTTGAGCCGGAATACAAGTTTTCGCACAGTTCTGAGAGAAAAAGTTTACGCCTTTCTCTCGTCTACTCTTCGACGACTAGTAAAATCGATAATCGTGAATCTCGCTTGTTTCGATCTGAAGCGATGTATCCCGTTGTTTTCAGCCGGAATACAAGTTTTCGCGCAGTGCTGAGAGAAAAAGTTTACAGCTCTCTCAGGTCCACTCTTCGAGGACTTGTAAAATCGATGTTCGTGAATCTCGCTAGTTTCGATCTAAAATGATGTATCCCGTTGTTTTGAGCCGGAATACAAGTTCTCGCGCAGTTCTGAGAGAAAAAGTTTTCAGCTCTCTCACGTCTACTCTTCGACGACTTGTAAAATCGATGTTCGTGAATCCCGCTAGTTTCGATCTAAAACGATGCATACCGTTGTTTTGAGCCGGAATACAAGTTTTCGCGCAGTTCTGAGAGGAAACGTTTCCACCTTTTTCTCGTCTACTCTTCGACGACTAGTAAAATCGATAATCGTGAATCTCGCTTGTTTCGATCTGAAGCGATGTATCCCGTTGTTTTCAGCCGGAATACAAGTTTTCGCGCAGTGCTGAGAGAAAAAGTTTACAGCTCTCTCAGGTCCACTCTTCGAGGACTTGTAAAATCGATGTTCGTGAATCTCGCTAGTTTCGATCTAAAATGATGTATCCCGTTGTATTGAGCCGGAATACAAGTTCTCGCGCAGTTCTGAGAGAAAAAGTTTTCAGCTCTCTCACGTCTACTCTTCGACGACTTGTAAAATCGATGTTCGTGAATCTCGCTAGCTTGGACCTAAAACGATGTATCCCGTTGTTTTGAGTCTGAATACAAGTTTTCGCGCAGTTCTGAGAGAAAAAGTTTCCACCTTTTTTTCGTCTACTATTCGACGACTAGTAAAATCGATGTTCGTGAATCTCGCTAGTTTCGATCAAAAACGATGCATCCCGTTGATTTGAGCCGGAATACAAGTTTTCGCGCAGTTCTGAGAGAACAACTTTACAACTTTCTCTCGTCTACTCTCGATGATTTGTAAAATCGATGTTCGTGAATCTCGCTAACTTCGATCTAAAACGATGTATCCCGTTGTTTTCAGCCGGAATACAAGTTCTCGGGCAGTTCTGAGAGAAAAAGTTTAAAGCTTTCTCTGATCTTCTCTCGACGACTTGTAAAATTGAAGAGCGTAAATCTCGCTAGTTTCGATCTGAAGCGATGTATCCCGTTGTTTTCAGCCGGAATACAAGTTCTCGCGCAGTTCTGAGAGAAAACGTTTTCCGCTCTCTCACGTCTACTCTTCGACGACTTGTAAAATCGATGTTCGTGAATCCCGCTAGTTTCGATCTAAAACGATGCATACCGTTGTTTTGAGCCGGAATACAAGTTTTCGCGCAGTTCTGAGAGAAAAAGTTTCCACCTTTTTCTCGTCTACTGTTCGACGACTAGTAAAATCGACGTTCGTGAATCTCGCTAGTTTCGATCTAAAACAATGTATCCCTTTGTTTTGAGCCGGAATACAAGTTTTCGCGCAGTTCTGAGAGAAAAAGTTTACAGCTCTCTCAGGTCCACTCTTCGAGGACTTGTAAAATCGATGTTCGTGAATCTCGCTAGTTTCGATCTAAAATGATGTATCCCGTTGTATTGAGCCGGAATACAAGTTCTCGCGCAGTTCTGAGAGAAAAAGTTTTCAGCTCTCTCACGTCTACTCTTCGACGACTTGTAAAATCGATGTTCGTGAATCTCGCTAGCTTGGACCTAAAACGATGTATCCCGTTGTTTTGAGTCTGAATACAAGTTTTCGCGCAGTTCTGAGAGAAAAAGTTTCCACCTTTTTTTCGTCTACTATTCGACGACTAGTAAAATCGATGTTCGTGAATCTCGCTAGTTTCGATCAAAAACGATGCATCCCGTTGATTTGAGCCGGAATACAAGTTTTCGCGCAGTTCTGAGAGAACAACTTTACAACTTTCTCTCGTCTACTCTCGATGATTTGTAAAATCGATGTTCGTGAATCTCGCTAACTTCGATCTAAAACGATGTATCCCGTTGTTTTCAGCCGGAATACAAGTTCTCGGGCAGTTCTGAGAGAAAAAGTTTAAAGCTTTCTCTGATCTTCTCTCGACGACTTGTAAAATTGAAGAGCGTAAATCTCGCTAGTTTCGATCTGAAGCGATGTATCCCGTTGTTTTCAGCCGGAATACAAGTTCTCGCGCAGTTCTGAGAGAAAACGTTTTCCGCTCTCTCACGTCTACTCTTCGACGACTTGTAAAATCGATGTTCGTGAATCCCGCTAGTTTCGATCTAAAACGATGCATACCGTTGTTTTGAGCCGGAATACAAGTTTTCGCGCAGTTCTGAGAGAAAAAGTTTCCACCTTTTTCTCGTCTACTGTTCGACGACTAGTAAAATCGACGTTCGTGAATCTCGCTAGTTTCGATCTAAAACAATGTATAACTTTGTTTTGAGCCGGAATACAAGTTTTCGCGCAGTTCTGAGAGAAAAAGTTTACACCTCTCTCTCGTCTACTCTTCGACGACTAGTCAAATCGATTATCGTGAATCTCGCTAGTTTCGATCTGAAGCGGTGTATCCCGTTGTTTTGAGCCGCAATACAAGTTTTCGCGCAGTGCTGAGAGAAAAAGTTTACAGCTCTCTCAGGTCTACTCTTCGCGAACTTGTAAAATCGATGTTCGTGAATCTCGCTAGCTTCGATCTAAAATGATGTATCCCGTTGTTTTCAGCCGGAATACAAGTTCTCGCGCAGTTCTGAGAGAAAAAGTTTCCACCTTTTTCTCGTCTACTATTCGACGACTAGTAAAATCGATGTTCGTGAATCTCGCTAGTTTCGATCAAAAACGATGCATCCCGTTGTTTTGAGCCGGAATACAAGTTTTCGCGCAGTTCTGAGAGAACAACTTTACAAATTTCTCTCGTCTACTCTCGATGATTTGTAAAATCGATGTTCGTGAATCTCGCTAACTTCGATCTAAAACGATGTATCCCGTTGTTTTCAGCCGGAATACAGGTTCTCGGGCAGTTCTGAGAGAAAAAGTTTAAAGCTTTCTCTGATCTTCTCTCGACGACTTGTAAAATTGAAGAGCGTAAATCTCGCTAGTTTCGATCTAAAACGATGTATCCCGTTGTTTTAAGCCTTAATACAATTTTTCGCGCAGTTGTGAGAGAAAAAGTTTACAGCTCTCTCTCGCCTACTCTTCGACGACTTCTAAAATCGATGTTCGTGAATTTTGCTAGTTTCGATCTAAAACGATGTATCCCTTTGTTTTGAGCCGGAATACAAGTTTTCGCACAGTTCTGAGAGAAAAAGTTTACACCTTTCTCTCGTCTACTCTTCGACGACTAGTAAAATCGATAATCGTGAATCTCGCTTGTTTCGATCTGAAGCGATGTATCCCGTTGTTTTCAGCCGGAATACAAGTTTTCGCGCAGTGCTGAGAGAAAAAGTTTACAGCTCTCTCAGGTCCACTCTTCGAGGACTTGTAAAATCGATGTTCGTGAATCTCGCTATTTTCGATCTACAATGATGTATCCCGTTGTTTTGAGCCGGAATACAAGTTCTCGCGCAGTTCTGAGAGAAAAAGTTTTCAGCTCTCTCACGTCTACTCTTCGACGACTTGTAAAATCGATGTTCGTGAATCCCGCTAGTTTCGATCTAAAACGATGCATACCGTTGTTTTGAGCCGGAATACAAGTTTTCGCGCAGTTCTGAGAGGAAACGTTTCCACCTTTTTCTCGTCTACTGTTCGACGACTAGTAAAATCGATGTTCGTGAATCTCCCTAGTTTCGATCAAAAACGATGCATCCCGTTGTTTTGAGCCGGAATACAAGTTTTCGCGCAGTTCTGAGAGAACAACTTTACAACTTTCTCTCGTCTACTCTCGATGATTTGTAAAATCGATGTTCGTGAATCTCGCTAACTTCGATCTAAAACGATGTATCCCGTTGTTTTCAGCCGGAATACAAGTTCTCGGGCAGTTCTGAGAGAAAAAGTTTAAAGCTTTCTCTGATCTTCTCTCGACGACTTGTAAAATTGAAGAGCGTAAATCTCGCTAGTTTCGATCTAAAACGATGTATCCCGTTGTTTTAAGCCTTAATACAATTTTTCGCGCAGTTCTGAGAGAAAAAGTTTACAGCTCTCTCTCACCTACTCTTCGACGACTTCTGAAATCGATGTTCGTGAATTTTGCTAGTTTCGATCTAAAACGATGTATCTCTTTGTTTTGAGCCGGAATACAAGTTTTCGCACAGTTCTGAGAGAAAAAGTTTACACCTTTCTCTCGTCTACTCTTCGGCGACTAGTAAAATCGATGTTAGTGACTCTCGCTAGTTTCGATCTAAAACGATGTATCCCGTTGTTTGGAGCCGGAAACAAGTTTTCGCGCAGTGCTGAGAGAAAAAGTTTACAGCTCTCTCAGGTCCACTCTTCGAGGACTTGTAAAATCGATGTTCGTGAATCTCGCTATTTTCGATCTACAATGATGTATCCCGTTGTTTTGAGCCGGAATACAAGTTCTCGCGCAGTTCTGAGAGAAAAAGTTTTCAGCTCTCTCACGTCTACTCTTCGACGACTTGTAAAATCGATGTTCGTGAATCCCGCTAGTTTCGATCTAAAACGATGCATACCGTTGTTTTGAGCCGGAATACAAGTTTTCGCGCAGTTCTGAGAGGAAACGTTTCCACCTTTTTCTCGTGTACTGTTCGACGACTAGTAAAATCGATGTTCGTGAATCTCCCTAGTTTCGATCAAAAACGATGCATCCCGTTGTTTTGAGTCGGAATACAAGTTTTCGCGCAGTTCTGAGAGAACAACTTTACAACTTTCTCTCGTCTACTCTCGATGATTTGTAAAATCGATGTTCGTGAATCTCGCTAACTTCGATCTAAAACGATGTATCCCGTTGTTTTCAGCCGGAATACAAGTTCTCGGGCAGTTCTGAGAGAAAAAGTTTAAAGCTTTCTCTGATCTTCTCTCGACGACTTGTAAAATTGAAGAGCGTAAATCTCGCTAGTTTCGATCTAAAACGATGTATCCCGTTGTTTTAAGCCTTAATACAATTTTTCGCGCAGTTCTGAGAGAAAAAGTATACAGCTCTCTCTCACCTACTCTTCGACGACTTCTAAAATCGATGTTCGTGAATTTTGCTAGTTTCGATCTAAAACGATGTATCTCTTTGTTTTGAGCCGGAATACAAGTTTTCGCACAGTTCTGAGAGAAAAAGTTTACACCTTTCTCTCGTCTACTCTTCGGCGACTAGTAAAATCGATGTTAGTGACTCTCGCTAGTTTCGATCTAAAACGATGTATCCCGTTGTTTGGAGCCGGAAACAAGTTTTTGCGCAGTTCTGAGAGAAAATGTTTGCACCTTTTTCGCGTCTACTCTTCGACAACTTGTAAAATCGAAGTGCGTAAATCTTGCTAGTTTCAATCTAAAACGATGTGTCCCATTGTTTTGAGCCGGAATACAAGTTTTCGCGCAGTTCTGAGAGAAAAAGTTTACAGCCCTCTCTCGTCTACTCTTCGACGACTAGTAAAATCGATGTTCGTGGATCTCGCTAGTTTCGATCTAAAACGATGTATCCCGTTGTTTTGAGCCGGAATACAAGTTTTTGCGCAGTTCTGAGACAAAAAGATTACACCTTTTTCGCGTCTACTCTTCGACATCTTGTAAAATCGAAGTGCGTAAATCTTGCTAATTTCGATATAAACGATGTATCCTGTTGTTTTGAGCCGGAATATAAGTTTTCGCGCAGTTCTGAGAGAAAAATTTTACAGCTCTTTCACGTCTACTCTTCGACGACTTGTAAAATCGATGTTAGTGAATCTCGCTAGTTTCGATCTAAAACGATGTATCCCTTTATTTGAGCCGGAATACAAGTTTTCGCGCAGTTCTGAGAGAAAAAGTTTACACCTTTCTCTCGTCTACTCTTCGACGACTAGTAAAATCGATAATCGTGAATCTCGCTTGTTTCGATCTGAAGCGATGTATCCCGTTGTTTTCAGCCGGAATACAAGTTTTCGCGCAGTGCTGAGAGAAAAAGTTTACAGCTCTCTCATGTCCACTCTTCGAGGACTTGTAAAATCGATGTTCGTGAATCTCGCTAGTTTCGATCTAAAATGATGTATCCCGTTGTTTTGAGCCGGAATACAAGTTCTCGCGCAGTTCTGAGAGAAAAAGTTTTCAGCTCTCTCACGTCTACTCTTCGACGACTTGTAAAATCGATGTTCGTGAATCTCGCTAGCTTGGACCTAAACCGATGTATCCCGTTGTTTTGAGTCTGAATACAAGTTTTCGCGCAGTTCTGAGAGAAAAAGTTTCCACCTTTTTCTCGTCTACTATTCGACGACTAGTAAAATCGATGTTCGTGAATCTCGCTAGTTTCGATCAAAAACGATGCATCCCGTTGTTTTGAGCCGGAATACAAGTTTTCGCGCAGTTCTGAGAGAACAACTTTACAACTTTCTCTCGTCTACTCTCGATGATTTGTAAAATCGATGTTCGTGAATCTCGCTAACTTCGATCTAAAACGATGTATCCCGTTGTTTTCAGCCGGAATACAAGTTCTCGGGCAGTTCTGAGAGAAAAAGTTTAAAGCTTTCTCTGATCTTCTCTCGACGACTTGTAAAATTGAAGAGCGTAAATCTCGCTAGTTTCGATCTACAACGATGTATCCCGTTGTTTTAAGCCTTAATACAATTTTTCGCGCAGTTGTGAGAGAAAAAGTTTACAGCTCTCTCTCGCCTACTCTTCGACGACTTCTAAAATCGATGTTCGTGAATTTTTCTAGTTTCGATCTAAAACGATGTATCCCTTTGTTTTGAGCCGGAATACAAGTTTTCGCACAGTTCTGAGAGAAAAAGTTTACACCTTTCTCTCGTCTACTCTTCGACGACTAGTAAAATTGATAATCGTGAATCTCGCTTGTTTCGATCTGAAGCGATGTATCCCGTTGTTTTCAGCCGGAATACAAGTTTTCGCGCAGTGCTGAGAGAAAAAGTTTACAGCTCTCTCAGGTCCACTCTTCGAGGACTTGTAAAATCGATGTTCGTGAATCTCGCTAGTTTCGATCTAAAATGATGTATCCCGTTGTTTTGAGCCGGAATACAAGTTCTCGCGCAGTTCTGAGAGAAAAAGTTTTCAGCTCTCTCACGTCTACTCTTCGACGACTTGTAAAATCGATGTTCGTGAATCTCGCTAGCTTGGACCTAAAACGATGTATCCCGTTGTTTTGAGTCTGAATACAAGTTTTCGCGCAGTTCTGAGAGAAAAAGTTTCCACCTTTTTCTCGTCTACTATTCGACGACTAGTAAAATCGATGTTCGTGAATCTCGCTAGTTTCGATCAAAAACGATGCATCCCGTTGTTTTGAGCCGGAATACAAGTTTTCGCGCAGTTCTGAGAGAACACCTTTACAACTTTCTCTCGTCTACTCTCGATGATTTGTAAAATCGATGTTCGTGAATCTCGCTAACTTCGATCTAAAACGATGTATCCCGTTGTTTTCAGCCGGAATACAAGTTCTCGGGCAGTTCTGAGAGAAAAAGTTTAAAGCTTTCTCTGATCTTCTCTCGACGACTTGTAAAATTGAAGAGCGTAAATCTCGCTAGTTTCGATCTAAAACGATGTATCCCGTTGTTTTAAGCCTTAATACAATTTTTCGCGCAGTTCTGAGAGAAAACGTTTACAGCTCTCTCTCACCTACTCTTCGACGACTTCTAAAATCGATGTTCGTGAATTTTGCTAGTTTCCATCTAAAACGATGTATCCCTTTGTTTTGAGCCGGAATACAAGTTTTCGCACAGTTCTGAGAGAAAAAGTTTACACCTTTCTCTCGTCTACTCTTCGGCGACTAGTAAAATCGATGTTAGTGACTCTCGCTAGTTTCGATCTAAAACGATGTATCCCGTTGTTTGGAGCCGGAAACAAGTTTTTGCGCAGTTCTGAGAGAAAATGTTTGCACCTTTTTCGCGTCTACTCTTCGACAACTTGTAAAATCGAAGTGCATAAACCTTGCTAGTTTCGATCTAAAACGATGTATCCCGTTGTTTTGAGCCTTAATACAAGTTTTCGCGCAGTTCTGAGAGAAAACGTTTACAGCTCTCTCTCGTCTACTCTTCGACGACTTGTAAAATCGATGTTCGTGAATCTCGCTAGTTTCGATCTAAAACGATGTATCCCGTTGTTTTGAGCCGGAATACAAGTTTTCGCGCAGTTCTGAAAGAAAAAGTCTACAGCTTTCTCTCTTGTACTCTCAACGAGTTGTAAAATCGAAGTGCGTAAATCTCGCTAGTTTCGATCTAAAACAATGTATCCCGTTGTTTTGAGCCGGAATACAAGATTTCGCGCAGTTCTGAGAGATACGTTTACACCTTTCTCTCGTCTACTCTTCGAGGACATGTAAAATCGATGTTCGTGAATCTCGCTAGTTTCGATCTAAAACGATGTATCCCTTTGTTTTGAGCCGGAATACAAGTTTTCGCGCAGTTCTGAGAGAAAAAGTTTACACCTTTCTCTCGTCTACTCTTCGACGACTAGTAAAATCGATTATCGTGAATCTCGCTAGTTTCGATCTGAAGCGATGTATCCCGTTGTTTTGAGCTGCAATACAAGTTTTCGCGCAGTTCTGAGAGAAAAAGTTTACACCTTTTTTGCGTCTACTCTTCGACAACTTGTAAAATCGAAGTGCGTAAATCTTGCTAGTTTCGATCTAAAACGATGTATCCCGTTGTTTTGAGCCGGAATACAAGTTTTCGCGCAGTTCTGAGAGAAAAAGCTTACACCTTTCTCTCGTCTACTCTTCGACGACTAGTAAAATGGATAATCGTGAATCTCGCTAGTTTTCATCTGAAGCTATGTATCCCGTTGTTTTGAGCCGCAATACAAGTTTTCGCGCAGTGCTGAGAGAAAAAGTTTACAGCTCTCTCAGGTCTACTCTTCGAGAACTTGTAAAATTGATGTTCGTGAATCTCGCTAGCTTCGATCTAAAACGATGTATCCCGTTGTTTTCAGCCGGAATACAAGTTCTCGCGCAGTTCTGAGAGAAAAAGTTTAAAGCTTTCTCTCGTGTACTCTCGACGACTAGTAAAATCGAAGTTCGTTAATCTCGCTAGTTTTGATCTAAAACGATGTATCGCGTTGTTTTGAGCCGGAATATAAGTTTTCGCGCCGTTCTGAGAGAAAAATTTTACAGCTCTTTCACGTCTACTCTTCGACGACTTGTAAAATCGATGTTAGTGAATCTCGCTAGTTTTGATCTAAAACGATGTATCCCTTTATTTGAGCCGGAATACAAGTTTTCGCGCTGTTCTGAGAGAAAAAGTTTACACCTTTCTCTCGTCTACTCTTCGACGACTAGTAAAATCGATAATCGTGAATCTCGCTTGTTTCGATCTGAAGCGATGTATCCCGTTGTTTTCAGCCGGAATACAAGTTTTCGCGCAGTGCTGAGAGAAAAAGTTTACAGCTCTCTCAGGTCCACTCTTCGAGGACTTGTAAAATCGATGTTCGAGAATCTCGCTTGTTTCGATCTAAAATGATGTATCCCGTTGTTTTGAGCCGGAATACAAGTTTGCGCGCAGTTCTGAGAGAAAAAGTTTTCAGCTTTCTCTCGTCTACTCTCGACGACTTGTAAAATTGAAGTGCGTAAATCTCGCTAGTTTCGATCTAAAACGATGTATCCCGTTGTTTTGAGCCTTAATACAAGTTTTCGCGCAGTTCTGAGAGAAAAAGTTTACACCTTTTTTGCGTCTACTCTTCGACAACTTGTAAAATCGAAGTGCGTAAATCTTGCTAGTTTCGATCTAAAACGATGTCTCCCGTTGTCTTGAGCCAGAATACAAGTTTTCGCGCAGTTCTGAGAGAAAAAGTTTACAGCTCTCTCTCGTCTACTCTTCTACGACTTGTAAAATCGATGTTCGTGAATTTTGCTAGTTTCGATCTAAAACGACGTATCCCGTTGTTTTGAGCCCTAATATAAGTTTTCGCGCAGTTCTGAGAGAAAAAGTTTACACCTTTCTCTCGTCTACTCTTCGACGACTAGTAAAATCGAAGTGCCTAAATCTTGCTAGTTTCGATCTGAAGCGATGTATCCCGTTGTTTTGAGCCGGAATACAAGTTTTCGCGCAGTGCTGAGAGAAAAAGTTTACAGCTCTCTCAGGTCTACTCTTCGAGGACTTGTAAAATCGATGTTCGTGAATCTCGCTAGTTTCGATCTAAAATGATGTATCCCGTTGTTTTGAGCCGGAATACAAGTTTTCGCGCAGTTCTGAGAGAAAAAGTTTACAGCTCTCTCTCGTCTACTCTTCGAGGACTTGTAAAATCGACGTTCGTGAATCTCGCTAGCTTGGACTTAAAACGATGTATCCCGTTGTTTTGAGTCTGAATACAAGTTTTCGCGCAGTTCTGAGAGAAAAAGTTTACACCTTTCTCTCGTCTACTCTCGACGACTTGTAAAATTGAAGTGCGTAAATCTCGCTAGTTTCGATCTAAAACGATGTATCCCGTTGTTTTGAGCCTTAATACAAGTTTTCGCGCAGTTCTGAGAGAAAATGTTTACACCTTTTTTGCGTCTACTCTTCGACGACTTGTAAAATCGAAGTGCGTAAATCTTGCTAGCTTCGATCTAAAACGAGGTATCCCGTTGTTTTCAGCCGGAATACAAGTTCTCGCGCATTTCTGAGAGAACAACTTTAAAGCTTTCTCTCGTCTACTCTTCGAGAACTTGTAAAATCGATGTTCGTGAATCTCGCTAGCTTCGATCTAAAACGATGTATCCCGTTGTTTTCAGCCGGAATACAAGTTCTCGCGCAGTTTTGAGAGAAAACTTTTAAAGCTTTCTCTCGTCTACTCTCGACGACTAGTAAAATCGATGTTCGTTAATCTCGCTAGTTTCGATCTAAAACGATGTATCCCGTTGTTTTGAGCCGGAATACAAGTTTTCGCGCAGTTCTGAGAGAAAAAGTTTACACCTTTCTCTCGTCTACTCTTCGACGACTAGTAAAATCGATAATCGTGAATCTCGCTTGTTTCGATCTGAAGCGATGTATCCCGTTGTTTTCAGCCGGAATACAAGTTTTCGCGCAGTGCTGAGAGAAAAAGTTTACAGCTCTCTCAGGTCCACTCTTCGTGGACTTGTAAAATCGATGTTCGTGAATCTCGCTAGTTTCGATCTAAAATGATGTATCCCGTTGTTTTGAGCCGGAATACAAGTTCTCGCGCAGTTCTGAGAGAAAAAGTTTTCAGCTCTCTCACGTCTACTCTTCGACGACTTGTAAAATCGATGTTCGTGAATCTCGCTAGCTTGGACCTAAAACGATGTATCCCGTTGTTTTGAGTCTGAATACAAGTTTTCGCGCAGTTCTGAAAGAAAAAGTCTACAGCTTTCTCTCGTCTACTCTCAACGAGTTGTAAAATCGAAGTGCGTAAATCTCGCTAGTTTCGATCTAAAACAATGTATCCCGTTGTTTTGAGCCGGAATACAAGATTTCGCGCAGTTCTGAGAGATAAGTTTACACCTTTCTCTCGTCTACTCTTCGAGGACATGTAAAATCGATGTTCGTGAATCTCGCTAGTTTCGATCTTAAACGATGTATCCCTTTGCTTTGAGCCGGAATACAAGTTTTCGCGCAGTTCTGAGAGAAAAAGTTTACACCTTTCTCTCGTCTACTCTTCGACGACTAGTAAAATCGATTATCGTGAATCTCGCTAGTTTCGATCTGAAGCGATGTATCCCGTTGTTTTGAGCTGCAATACAAGTTTTCGCGCAGTTCTGAGAGAAAAAGTTTACACCTTTTTTGCGTCTACTCTTCGACAACTTGTAAAATCGAAGTGCGTAAATCTTGCTAGTTTCGATCTAAAACGATGTATCCCGTTGTTTTGAGCCGGAATACAAGTTTTCGCGCAGTTCTGAGAGAAAAAGCTTACACCGTTCTCTCGTCTACTCTTCGACGACTAGTAAAATGGATAATCGTGAATCTCGCTAGTTTTGATCTGAAGCGATGTATCCCGTTGTTTTGAGCCGCAATACAAGTTTTCGCGCAGTGCTGAGAGAAAAAGTTTACAGCTCTCTCAGGTCTACTCTTCGAGAACTTGTAAAATTGATGTTCGTGAATCTCGCTAGCTTCGATCTAAAACGATGTATCCCGTTGTTTTCAGCCGGAATACAAGTTCTCGCGCAGTTCTGAGAGAAAAAGTTTAAAGCTTTCTCTCGTGTACTCTCGACGACTAGTAAAATCGATGTTCGTGAATCTCGCTAGTTTCGATCAAAAACGATGCATCCCGTTGTTTTGAGCCGGAATACAAGTTTTCGCGCAGTTCTGAGAGAACAACTTTACAACTTTCTCTCGTCTACTCTCGATGATTTGTAAAATCGATGTTCGTGAATCTCGCTAACTTCGATCTAAAACGATGTATCCCGTTGTTTTCAGCCGGAATACAAGTTCTCGGGCAGTTCTGAGAGAAAAAGTTTAAAGCTTTCTCTGATCTTCTCTCGACGACTTGTAAAATTGAAGAGCGTAAATCTCGCTAAGTTCGATCTAAAACGATGTATCCCGTTGTTTTAAGCCTTAATACGATTTTTCGCGCAGTTGTGAGAGAAAAAGTTTACAGCTCTCTCTCGCCTACTCTTCGACGACTTCTAAAATCGATGTTCGTGAATTTTGCTAGTTTCGATCTAAAACGATGTATCCCTTTGTTTTGAGCCGGAATACAAGTTTTCGCACAGTTCTGAGAGAAAAAGTTTACACCTTTCTCTCGTCTACTCTTCGACGACTAGTAAAATTGATAATCGTGAATCTCGCTTGTTTCGATCTGAAGCGATGTATCCCGTTGTTTTCAGCCGAAATACAAGTTTTCGCGCAGTGCTGAGAGAAAAAGTTTACAGCTCTCTCAGGTCCACTCTTCGAGGACTTGTAAAATCGATGTTCGTGAATCTCGCTAGTTTCGATCTAAAATGATGTATCCCGTTGTTTTGAGCCGGAATACAAGTTCTCGCGCAGTTCTGAGAGAAAAAGTTTTCAGCTCTCTCACGTCTACTCTTCGACGACTTGTAAAATCGATGTTCGTGAATCTCGCTAGCTTGGACCTAAAACGATGTATCCCGTTGATTTGAGTCTGAATACAAGTTTTCGCGCAGTTCTGAGAGAAAAAGTTTCCACCTTTTTCTCGTCTACTATTCGACGACTAGTAAAATCGATGTTCGTGAATCTCGCTAGTTTCGATCAAAAACGATGCATCCCGTTGTTTTGAGCCGGAATACAAGTTTTCGCGCAGTTCTGAGAGAACACCTTTACAACTTTCTCTCGTCTACTCTCGATGATTTGTAAAATCGATGTTCGTGAATCTCGCTAACTTCGATCTGAAACGATGTATCCCGTTGTTTTCAGCCGGAATACAAGTTCTCGGGCAGTTCTGAGAGAAAAAGTTTAAAGCTTTCTCTGATCTTCTCTCGACGACTTGTAAAATTGAAGAGCGTAAATCTCGCTAGTTTCGATCTAAAACGATGTATCCCGTTGTTTTAAGCCTTAATACAATTTTTCGCGCAGTTCTGAGAGAAAAAGTTTACAGCTCTCTCTCACCTACTCTTCAAGGACTTCTAAAATCGATGTTCGTGAATTTTGCTAGTTTCCATCTAAAACGATGTATCCCTTTGTTTTGAGCCGGAATACAAGTTTTCGCACAGTTCTGAGAGAAAAAGTTTACACCTTTCTCTCGTCTACTCTTCGGCGACTAGTAAAATCGATGTTAGTGACTCTCGCTAGTTTCGATCTAAAACGATGTATCCCGTTGTTTGGAGCCGGAAACAAGTTTTTGCGCAGTTCTGAGAGAAAATGTTTGCACCTTTTTCGCGTCTACTCTTCGACAACTTGTAAAATCGAAGTGCATAAATCTTGCTAGTTTCGATCTAAAACGATGTATCCCGTTGTTTTGAGCCTTAATACAAGTTTTCGCGCAGTTCTGAGAGAAAACGTTTACAGCTCTCTCTCGTCTACTCTTCGACGACTTGTAAAATCGATGTTCGTGAATCTCGCTAGTTTCGATCTAAAACGATGTATCCCGTTGTTTTGAGCCGGAATACAAGTTTTCGCACAGTTCTGAAAGAAAAAGTCTACAGCTTTCTCTCGTCTACTCTCAACGAGTTGTAAAATCGAAGTGCGTAAATCTCGCTAGTTTCGATCTAAAACAATGTATCCCGTTGTTTTGAGCCGGAATACAAGATTTCGCGCAGTTCTGAGAGATAAGTTTACACCTTTCTCTCGTCTACTCTTCGAGGACATGTAAAATCGATGTTCGTGAATCTCGCTAGTTTCGATCTAAAACGATGTATCCCTTTGTTTTGAGCCGGAATACAAGTTTTCGCGCAGTTCTGAGAGAAAAAGTTTACACCTTTCTCTCGTCTACTCTTCGACGACTAGTAAAATCAATTATCGTGAATCTCGCTAGTTTCGATCTGAAGCGATGTATCCCGTTGTTTTGAGCTGCAATACAAGTTTTCGCGCAGTTCTGAGAGAAAAAGTTTACACCTTTTTTGCGTCTACTCTTCGACAACTTGTTAAATCGAAGTGCGTAAATCTTGCTAGTTTCGATCTAAAACGATGTATCCCGTTGTTTTGAGCCGGAATACAAGTTTTCGCGCAGTTCTGAGAGAAAAAGCTTACACCTTTCTCTCGTCTACTCTTCGACGACTAGTAAAATGGATAATCGTGAATCTCGCTAGTTTTCATCTGAAGCGATGTATCCCGTTGTTTTGAGCCGCAATACAAGTTTTCGCGCAGTGCTGAGAGAAAAAGTTTACAGCTCTCTCAGGTCTACTCTTCGAGAACTTGTAAAATTGATGTTCGTGAATCTCGCTAGCTTCGATCTAAAACGATGTATCCCGTTGTTTTCAGCCGGAATACAAGTTCTCGCGCAGTTCTGAGAGAAAAAGTTTACAACTTTCTCTCGTCTACTCTCGATGATTTGTAAAATCGATGTTCGTGAATCTCTCTAGCTTCGATCTAAAACGAGGTATCCCGTTGTTTTCAGCCGGAATACAAGTTCTCGCGCATTTCTGAGAGAACAACTTTAAAGCTTTCTCTCGTCTACTCTTCGAGAACTTGTAAAATCGATGTTCGTGAATCTCGCTAGCTTCGATCTAAAACGATGTATCCCGTTGTTTTCAGCCGGAATACAAGTTCTCGCGCAGTTTTGAGAGAAAACTTTTAAAGCTTTCTCTCGTCTACTCTCGACGACTAGTAAAATCGATGTTCGTTAATCTCGCTAGTTTCGATCTAAAACGATGTATCCCGTTGTTTTGAGCCGGAATACAAGTTTTCGCGCAGTTCTGAGAGAAAAAGTTTACGCCTTTCTCTCGTCTACTCTTCGACGACTAGTAAAATCGATAATCGTGAATCTCGCTTGTTTCGATCTGAAGCGATGTATCCCATTGTTTTCAGCCGGAATACAAGTTTTCGCGCAGTGCTGAGAGAAAAAGTTTACAGCTCTCTCAGGTCCACTCTTCGTGGACTTGTAAAATCGATGTTCGTGAATCTCGCTAGTTTCGATCTAAAATGATGTATCCCGTTGTTTTGAGCCGGAATACAAGTTCTCGCGCAGTTCTGAGAGAAAAAGTTTTCAGCTCTCTCACGTCTACTCTTCGACGACTTGTAAAATCGATGTTCGTGAATCTCGCTAGCTTGGACCTAAAACGATGTATCCCGTTGTTTTGAGTCTGAATACAAGTTTTCGCGCAGTTCTGAAAGAAAAAGTCTACAGCTTTCTCTCGTCTACTCTCAACGAGTTGTAAAATCAAAGTGCGTAAATCTCGCTAGTTTCGATCTAAAACAATGTATCCCGTTGTTTTGAGCCGGAATACAAGATTTCGCGCAGTTCTGAGAGATAAGTTTACACCTTTCTCTCGTCTACTCTTCGAGGACATGTAAAATCGATGTTCGTGAATCTCGCTAGTTTCGATCTAAAACGATGTATCCCTTTGTTTTGAGCCGGAATACAAGTTTTCGCGCAGTTCTGAGAGAAAAAGTTTACACCTTTCTCTCGTCTACTCTTCGACGACTAGTAAAATCGATTATCGTGAATCTCGCTAGTTTCGATCTGAAGCGATGTATCCCGTTGTTTTGAGCTGCAATACAAGTTTTCGCGCAGTTCTGAGAGAAAAAGTTTACACCTTTTTTGCGTCTACTCTTCGACACCTTGTAAAATCGAAGTGCGTAAATCTTGCTAGTTTCGATCTAAAACGATGTATCCCGTTGTTTTGAGCCGGAATACAAGTTTTCGCGCAGTTCTGAGAGAAAAAGCTTACACCTTTCTCTCGTCTACTCTTCGACGACTAGTAAAATGGATAATCGTGAATCTCGCTAGTTTTGATCTGAAGCGATGTATCCCGTTGTTTTGAGCCGCAATACAAGTTTTCGCGCAGTGCTGAGAGAAAAAGTTTACAGCTCTCTCAGGTCTACTCTTCGAGAACTTGTAAAATTGATGTTCGTGAATCTCGCTAGCTTCGATCTAAAACGATGTATCCCGTTGTTTTCAGCCGGAATACAAGTTCTCGCGCAGTTCTGAGAGAAAAAGTTTAAAGCTTTCTCTCGTGTACTCTCGACGACTAGTAAAATCGATGTTCGTGAATCTCGCTAGTTTCGATCAAAAACGATGCATCCCGTTGTTTTGAGCCGGAATACAAGTTTTCGCGCAGTTCTGAGAGAACAACTTTACAACTTTCTCTCGTCTACTCTCGATGATTTGTAAAATCGATGTTCGTGAATCTCGCTAACTTCGATCTAAAACGATGTATCCCGTTGTTTTCAGCCGGAATACAAGTTCTCGGGCAGTTCTGAGAGAAAAAGTTTAAAGCTTTCTCTGATCTTCTCTCGACGACTTGTAAAATTGAAGAGCGTAAATCTCGCTAAGTTCGATCTAAAACGATGTATCCCGTTGTTTTAAGCCTTAATACGATTTTTCGCGCAGTTGTGAGAGAAAAAGTTTACAGCTCTCTCTCGCCTACTCTTCGACGACTTCTAAAATCGATGTTCGTGAATTTTGCTAGTTTCGATCTAAAACGATGTATCCCTTTGTTTTGAGCCGGAATACAAGTTTTCGCACAGTTCTGAGAGAAAAAGTTTACACCTTTCTCTCGTCTACTCTTCGACGACTAGTAAAATTGATAATCGTGAATCTCGCTTGTTTCGATCTGAAGCGATGTATCCCGTTGTTTTCAGCCGGAATACAAGTTTTCGCGCAGTGCTGAGAGAAAACGTTTACAGCTCTCTCAGGTCCACTCTTCGAGGACTTGTAAAATCGATGTTCGTGAATCTCGCTAGTTTCGATCTAAAATGATGTATCCCGTTGTTTTGAGCCGGAATACAAGTTCTCGCGCAGTTCTGAGAGAAAAAGTTTTCAGCTCTCTCACGTCTAATCTTCGACGACTTGTAAAATCGATGTTCGTGAATCTCGCTAGCTTGGACCTAAAACGATGTATCCCGTTGTTTTGAGTCTGAATACAAGTTTTCGCGCAGTTCTGAGAGAAAAAGTTTCCACCTTTTTCTCGTCTACTATTCGACGACTAGTAAAATCGATGTTCGTGAATCTCGCTAGTTTCGATCAAAAACGATGCATCCCGTTGTTTTGAGCCGGAATACAAGTTTTCGCGCAGTTCTGAGAGAACACCTTTACAACTTTCTCTCGTCTACTCTCGATGATTTGTAAAATCGATGTTCGTGAATCTCGCTAACTTCGATCTAAAACGATGTATCCCGTTGTTTTCAGCCGGAATACAAGTTCTCGGGCAGTTCTGAGAGAAAAAGTTTAAAGCTTTCTCTGATCTTCTCTCGACGACTTGTAAAATTGAAGAGCGTAAATCTCGCTAGTTTCGATCTAAAACGATGTATCCCGTTGTTTTAAGCCTTAATACAATTTTTCGCGCAGTTCTGAGAGAAAAAGTTTACAGCTCTCTCTCACCTACTCTTCGACGACTTCTAAAATCGATGTTCGTGAATTTTGCTAGTTTCCATCTAAAACGATGTATCCCTTTGTTTTGAGCCGGAATACAAGTTTTCGCACAGTTCTGAGAGAAAAAGTTTACACCTTTCTCTCGTCTACTCTTCGGCGACTAGTAAAATCGATGTTAGTGACTCTCGCTAGTTTCGATCTAAAACGATGTATCCCGTTGTTTGGAGCCGGAAACAAGTTTTTGCGCAGTTCTGAGAGAAAATGTTTGCACCTTTTTCGCGTCTACTCTTCGACAACTTGTAAAATCGAAGTGCATAAATCTTGCTAGTTTCGATCTAAAACGATGTATCCCGTTGTTTTGAGCCTTAATACAAGTTTTCGCGCAGTTCTGAGAGAAAACGTTTACAGCTCTCTCTCGTCTACTCTTCGACGACTTGTAAAATCGATGTTCGTGAATCTCGCTAGTTTCGATCTAAAACGATGTATCCCGTTGTTTTGAGCCGGAATACAAGTTTTCGCGCAGTTCTGAAAGAAAACGTCTACAGCTTTCTCTCGTCTACTCTCAACGAGTTGTAAAATCGAAGTGCGTAAATCTCGCTAGTTTCGATCTAAAACAATGTATCCCGTTGTTTTGAGCCGGAATACAAGATTTCGCGCAGTTCTGAGAGATAAGTTTACACCTTTCTCTCGTCTACTCTTCGAGGACATGTAAAATCGATGTTCGTGAATCTCGCCAGTTTCGATCTAAAACGATGTATCCCTTTGTTTTGAGCCGGAATACAAGTTTTCGCGCAGTTCTGAGAGAAAAAGTTTACACCTTTCTCTCGTCTACTCTTCGACGACTAGTAAAATCGATTATCGTGAATCTCGCTAGTTTCGATCTGAAGCGATGTATCCCGTTGTTTTGAGCTGCAATACAAGTTTTCGCGCAGTTCTGAGAGAAAAAGTTTACACCTTTTTTGCGTCTACTCTTCGACAACTTGTAAAATCGAAGTGCGTAAATCTTGCTAGTTTCGATCTAAAACGATGTATCCCGTTGTTTTGAGCCGGAATACAAGTTTTCGCGCAGTTCTGAGAGAAAAAGCTTACACCTTTCTCTCGTCTACTCTTCGACGACTAGTAAAATGGATAATCGTGAATCTCGCTAGTTTTCATCTGAAGCGATGTATCCCGTTGTTTTGAGCCGCAATACAAGTTTTCGCGCAGTGCTGAGAGAAAAAGTTTACAGCTCTCTCAGGTCTACTCTTCGAGAACTTGTAAAATTGATGTTCGTGAATCTCGCTAGCTTCGATCTAAAACGATGTATCCCGTTGTTTTCAGCCGGAATACAAGTTCTCGCGCAGTTCTGAGAGAAAAAGTTTAAAGCTTTCTCTCGTGTACTCTCGACGACTAGTAAAATCGAAGTTCGTT
This sequence comes from Amblyomma americanum, assembly GCF_052857255.1. Taxonomy (NCBI): domain Eukaryota; kingdom Metazoa; phylum Arthropoda; class Arachnida; order Ixodida; family Ixodidae; genus Amblyomma; species Amblyomma americanum. The sequence goes on along the minus strand of NC_135507.1, from coordinate 123,436,140 downwards.
AATCTCGCTAGTTTTGATCTAAAACGATGTATCGCGTTGTTTTGAACCGGAATACAAGTTTTCGCGCAGTTCTGAGAGAAAAAGTTTACAACTTTTTCGCGTCTACTCTTCGACAACTTGTAAACTCGAAGTGCGTAAATCTTGCTAGTTTCGATATAAAACGATGTAACCTGTTGTTTTGAGCCGGAATATAAGTTTTCGCGCCGTTCTGAGAGAAAAATTTTACAGCTCTCTCACGTCTACTCTTCGACGAATTGTAAAATCGATGTTAGTGAATCTCGCTAGTTTTGATCTAAAACGATGTATCCCTTTATTTGAGCCGGAATACAAGTTTTCGCGCTGTTCTGAGAGAAAAAGTTTACACCTTTCTCTCGTCTACTCTTCGACGACTAGTAAAATCGATAATCGTGAATCTCGCTTGTTTCGATCTGAAGCGATGTATCCCGTTGTTTTCAGCCGGAATACAAGTTTTCGCGCAGTGCTGAGAGAAAAAGTTTACAGCTCTCTCAGGTCCACTCTTCAAGGACTTGTAAAATCGATGTTCGAGAATCTCGCTAGTTTCGATCTAAAATGATGTATCCCGTTGTTTTGAGCCGGAATACAAGTTTGCGCGCAGTTCTGAGAGAAAAAGTTTTCAGCTTTCTCTCGTCTACTCTCGACGACTTGTAAAATTGAAGTGCGTAAATCTCGCTAGTTTCGATCTAAAACGATGTATCCCGTTGTTTTGAGCCTTAATACAAGTTTTCGCGCAGTTCTGAGAGAAAAAGTTTACACCTTTTTTGCGTCTACTCTTCGACAACTTGTAAAATCGAAGTGCGTAAATCTTGCTAGTTTCGATCTAAAACGATGTATCCCGTTGTCTTGAGCCAGAATACAAGTTTTCGCGCAGTTCTGAGAGAAAAAGTTTACAGCTCTCTCTCGTCTACTCTTCTACGACTTGTAAAATCGATGTTCGTGAATCTCGCTAGTTTCGATCTAAAACGATGTATCCCTTTGTTTTGAGCCGGAATACAAGTTTTCGCGCAGTTCTGAGAGAAAAAGTTTACACCTTTCTCTCGTCTACTCTTCGACGACTAGTAAAATCGATTATCGTGAATCTCGCTAGTTTCGATCTGAAGCGATGTATCCCGTTGTTTTGAGCTGCAATACAAGTTTTCGCGCAGTTCTGAGAGAAAAAGTTTACACCTTTTTTGCGTCTACTCTTCGACAACTTGTAAAATCGAAGTGCGTAAATCTTGCTAGTTTCGATCTAAAACGATGTATCCCGTTGTTTTGAGCCGGAATACAAGTTTTCGCGCAGTTTTGAGAGAAAAAGCTTACACCTTTCTCTCGTCTACTCTTCGACGACTAGTAAAATGGATAATCGTGAATCTCGCTAGTTTTGATCTGAAGCGATGTATCCCGTTGTTTTGAGCCGCAATACAAGTTTTCGCGCAGTGCTGAGAGAAAAAGTTTAAAGCTTTCTCTGATCTTCTCTCGACGACTTGTAAAATTGAAGAGCGTAAATCTCGCTAGTTTCGATCTAAAACGATGTATCCCGTTGTTTTAAGCCTTAATACAATTTTTCGCGCAGTTCTGAGAGAAAAAGTTTACAGCTCTCTCTCACCTACTCTTCGACGACTTCTAAAATCGATGTTCGTGAATTTTGCTAGTTTCCATCTAAAACGATGTATCCCTTTGTTTTGAGCCGGAATACAAGTTTTCGCACAGTTCTGAGAGAAAAAGTTTACACCTTTCTCTCGTCTACTCTTCGGCGACTAGTAAAATCGATGTTAGTGACTCTCGCTAGTTTCGATCTAAAACGATGTATCCCGTTGTTTGGAGCCGGAAACAAGTTTTTGCGCAGTTCTGAGAGAAAATGTTTGCACCTTTTTCGCGTCTACTCTTCGACAACTTGTAAAATCGAAGTGCATAAATCTTGCTAGTTTCGATCTAAAACGATGTATCCCGTTGTTTTGAGCCTTAATACAAGTTTTCGCGCAGTTCTGAGAGAAAACGTTTACAGCTCTCTCTCGTCTACTCTTCGACGACTTGTAAAATCGATGTTCGTGAATCTCGCTAGTTTCGATCTAAAACGATGTATCCCGTTGTTTTGAGCCGGAATACAAGTTTTCGCGCAGTTCTGAAAGAAAACGTCTACAGCTTTCTCTCGTCTACTCTCAACGAGTTGTAAAATCGAAGTGCGTAAATCTCGCTAGTTTCGATCTAAAACAATGTATCCCGTTGTTTTGAGCCGGAATACAAGATTTCGCGCAGTTCTGAGAGATAAGTTTACACCTTTCTCTCGTCTACTCTTCGAGGACATGTAAAATCGATGTTCGTGAATCTCGCCAGTTTCGATCTAAAACGATGTATCCCTTTGTTTTGAGCCGGAATACAAGTTTTCGCGCAGTTCTGAGAGAAAAAGTTTACACCTTTCTCTCGTCTACTCTTCGACGACTAGTAAAATCGATTATCGTGAATCTCGCTAGTTTCGATCTGAAGCGATGTATCCCGTTGTTTTGAGCTGCAATACAAGTTTTCGCGCAGTTCTGAGAGAAAAAGTTTACACCTTTTTTGCGTCTACTCTTCGACAACTTGTAAAATCGAAGTGCGTAAATCTTGCTAGTTTCGATCTAAAACGATGTATCCCGTTGTTTTGAGCCGGAATACAAGTTTTCGCGCAGTTCTGAGAGAAAAAGCTTACACCTTTCTCTCGTCTACTCTTCGACGACTAGTAAAATGGATAATCGTGAATCTCGCTAGTTTTCATCTGAAGCGATGTATCCCGTTGTTTTGAGCCGCAATACAAGTTTTCGCGCAGTGCTGAGAGAAAAAGTTTACAGCTCTCTCAGGTCTACTCTTCGAGAACTTGTAAAATTGATGTTCGTGAATCTCGCTAGCTTCGATCTAAAACGATGTATCCCGTTGTTTTCAGCCGGAATACAAGTTCTCGCGCAGTTCTGAGAGAAAAAGTTTAAAGCTTTCTCTCGTGTACTCTCGACGACTAGTAAAATCGAAGTTCGTTAATCTCGCTAGTTTTGATCTAAAACGATGTATCGCGTTGTTTTGAACCGGAATACAAGTTTTCGCGCAGTTCTGAGAGAAAAAGTTTACAACTTTTTCGCGTCTACTCTTCGACAACTTGTAAACTCGAAGTGCGTAAATCTTGCTAGTTTCGATATAAAACGATGTAACCTGTTGTTTTGAGCCGGAATATAAGTTTTCGCGCCGTTCTGAGAGAAAAATTTTACAGCTCTCTCACGTCTACTCTTCGACGAATTGTAAAATCGATGTTAGTGAATCTCGCTAGTTTTGATCTAAAACGATGTATCCCTTTATTTGAGCCGGAATACAAGTTTTCGCGCTGTTCTGAGAGAAAAAGTTTACACCTTTCTCTCGTCTACTCTTCGACGACTAGTAAAATCGATAATCGTGAATCTCGCTTGTTTCGATCTGAAGCGATGTATCCCGTTGTTTTCAGCCGGAATACAAGTTTTCGCGCAGTGCTGAGAGAAAAAGTTTACAGCTCTCTCAGGTCCACTCTTCAAGGACTTGTAAAATCGATGTTCGAGAATCTCGCTAGTTTCGATCTAAAATGATGTATCCCGTTGTTTTGAGCCGGAATACAAGTTTGCGCGCAGTTCTGAGAGAAAAAGTTTTCAGCTTTCTCTCGTCTACTCTCGACGACTTGTAAAATTGAAGTGCGTAAATCTCGCTAGTTTCGATCTAAAACGATGTATCCCGTTGTTTTGAGCCTTAATACAAGTTTTCGCGCAGTTCTGAGAGAAAAAGTTTACACCTTTTTTGCGTCTACTCTTCGACAACTTGTAAAATCGAAGTGCGTAAATCTTGCTAGTTTCGATCTAAAACGATGTATCCCGTTGTCTTGAGCCAGAATACAAGTTTTCGCGCAGTTCTGAGAGAAAAAGTTTACAGCTCTCTCTCGTCTACTCTTCTACGACTTGTAAAATCGATGTTCGTGAATCTCGCTAGTTTCGATCTAAAACGATGTATCCCTTTGTTTTGAGCCGGAATACAAGTTTTCGCGCAGTTCTGAGAGAAAAAGTTTACACCTTTCTCTCGTCTACTCTTCGACGACTAGTAAAATCGATTATCGTGAATCTCGCTAGTTTCGATCTGAAGCGATGTATCCCGTTGTTTTGAGCTGCAATACAAGTTTTCGCGCAGTTCTGAGAGAAAAAGTTTACACCTTTTTTGCGTCTACTCTTCGACAACTTGTAAAATCGAAGTGCGTAAATCTTGCTAGTTTCGATCTAAAACGATGTATCCCGTTGTTTTGAGCCGGAATACAAGTTTTCGCGCAGTTCTGAGAGAAAAAGCTTACACCTTTCTCTCGTCTACTCTTCGACGACTAGTAAAATGGATAATCGTGAATCTCGCTAGTTTTGATCTGAAGCGATGTATCCCGTTGTTTTGAGCCGCAATACAAGTTTTCGCGCAGTGCTGAGAGAAAAAGTTTACAGCTCTCTCAGGTCTACTCTTCGAGAACTTGTAAAATTGATGTTCGTGAATCTCGCTAGCTTCGATCTAAAACGATGTATCCCGTTGTTTTCAGCCGGAATACAAGTTCTCGCGCAGTTCTGAGAGAAAAAGTTTAAAGCTTTCTCTCGTGTACTCTCGACGACTAGTAAAATCGATGTTCGTGAATCTCGCTAGTTTCGATCAAAAACGATGCATCCCGTTGTTTTGAGCCGGAATACAAGTTTTCGCGCAGTTCTGAGAGAACAACTTTACAACTTTCTCTCGTCTACTCTCGATGATTTGTAAAATCGATGTTCGTGAATCTCGCTAACTTCGATCTAAAACGATGTATCCCGTTGTTTTCAGCCGGAATACAAGTTCTCGGGCAGTTCTGAGAGAAAAAGTTTAAAGCTTTCTCTGATCTTCTCTCGACGACTTGTAAAATTGAAGAGCGTAAATCTCGCTAAGTTCGATCTAAAACGATGTATCCCGTTGTTTTAAGCCTTAATACGATTTTTCGCGCAGTTGTGAGAGAAAAAGTTTACAGCTCTCTCTCGCCTACTCTTCGACGACTTCTAAAATCGATGTTCGTGAATTTTGCTAGTTTCGATCTAAAACGATGTATCCCTTTGTTTTGATCCGGAATACAAGTTTTCGCACAGTTCTGAGAGAAAAAGTTTACACCTTTCTCTCGTCTACTCTTCGACGACTAGTAAAATTGATAATCGTGAATCTCGCTTGTTTCGATCTGAAGCGATGTATCCCGTTGTTTTCAGCCGGAATACAAGTTTTCGCGCAATGCTGAGAGAAAAAGTTTACAGCTCTCTCAGGTCCACTCTTCGAGGACTTGTAAAATCGATGTTCGTGAATCTCGCTAGTTTCGATCTAAAATGATGTATCCCGTTGTTTTGAGCCGGAATACAAGTTCTCGCGCAGTTCTGAGAGAAAAAGTTTTCAGCTGTCTCACGTCTACTCTTCGACGACTTGTAAAATCGATGTTCGTGAATCTCGCTAGCTTGGACCAAAAACGATGTATCCCGTTGTTTTGAGTCTGAATACAAGTTTTCGCGCAGTTCTGAGAGAAAAAGTTTCCACCTTTTTCTCGTCTACTATTCGACGACTAGTAAAATCGATGTTCGTGAATCTCGCTAGTTTCGATCAAAAACGATGCATCCCGTTGTTTTGAGCCGGAATACAAGTTTTCGCGCAGTTCTGAGAGAACACCTTTACAACTTTCTCTCGTCTACTCTCGATGATTTGTAAAATCGATGTTCGTGAATCTCGCTAACTTCGATCTAAAACGATGTATCCCGTTGTTTTCAGCCGGAATACAATTTCTCGGGCAGTTCTGAGAGAAAAAGTGTAAAGCTTTCTCTGATCTTCTCTCGACGACTTGTAAAAATGAAGAGCGTAAATCTCGCTAGTTTCGATCTAAAACGATGTATCCCGTTGTTTTAAGCCTTAATACAATTTTTCGCGCAGTTCTGAGAGAAAAAGTTTACAGCTCTCTCTCACCTACTCTTCGGCGACTTCTAAAATCGATGTTCGTGAATTTTGCTAGTTTCCATCTAAAACGATGTATCCCTTTGTTTTGAGCCGGAATACAAGTTTTCGCACAGTTCTGAGAGAAAAAGTTTACACCTTTCTCTCGTCTACTCTTCGGCGACTAGTAAAATCGATGTTAGTGACTCTCGCTAGTTTCGATCTAAAACGATGTATCCCGTTGTTTGGAGCCGGAAACAAGTTTTTGCGCAGTTCTGAGAGAAAATGTTTGCACCTTTTTCGCGTCTACTCTTCGACAACTTGTAAAATCGAAGTGCATAAATCTTGCTAGTTTCGATCTAAAACGATGTATCCCGTTGTTTTGAGCCTTAATACAAGTTTTCGCGCAGTTCTGAGAGAAAACGTTTGCAGCTCTCTCTCGTCTACTCTTCGACGACTTGTAAAATCGATGTTCGTGAATCTCGCTAGTTTCGATCTAAAACGATGTATCCCGTTGTTTTGAGCCGGAATACAAGTTTTCGCGCAGTTCTGAAAGAAAAAGTCTACAGCTTTCTCTCGTCTACTCTCAACGAGTTGTAAAATCGAAGTGCGTAAATCTCGCTAGTTTCGATCTAAAACAATGTATCCCGTTGTTTTGAGCCGGAATACAAGATTTCGCGCAGTTCTGAGAGATAAGTTTACACCTTTCTCTCGTCTACTCTTCGAGGACATGTAAAATCGATGTTCGTGAATCTCGCTAGTTTCGATCTAAAACGATGTATCCCTTTGTTTTGAGCCGGAATACAAGTTTTCGCGCAGTTCTGAGAGAAAAAGTTTACACCTTTCTCTCGTCTACTCTTCGACGACTAGTAAAATCGATTATCGTGAATCTCGCTAGTTTCGATCTGAAGCGATGTATCCCGTTGTTTTGAGCTGCAATACAAGTTTTCGCGCAGTTCTGAGAGAAAAAGTTTACACCTTTTTTGCGTCTACTCTTCGACAACTTGTAAAATCGAAGTGCGTAAATCTTGCTAGTTTCGATCTAAAACGATGTATCCCGTTGTTTTGAGCCGGAATACAAGTTTTCGCGCAGTTCTGAGAGAAAAAGCTTACACCTTTCTCTCGTCTACTCTTCGACGACTAGTAAAATGGATAATCGTGAATCTCGCTAGTTTTCATCTGAAGCGATGTATCCCGTTGTTTTGAGCCGCAATACAAGTTTTCGCGCAGTGCTGAGAGAAAAAGTTTACAGCTCTCTCAGGTCTACTCTTCGAGAACTTGTAAAATTGATGTTCGTGAATCTCGCTAGCTTCGATCTAAAACGATGTATCCCGTTGTTATCAGCCGGAATACAAGTTCTCGCGCAGTTCTGAGAGAAAAAGTTTAAAGCTTTCTCTCGTGTACTCTCGACGACTAGTAAAATCGAAGTTCGTTAATCTCGCTAGTTTTGATCTAAAACGATGTATCGCGTTGTTTTGAACCGGAATACAAGTTTTCGCGCAGTTCTGAGAGAAAAAGTTTACAACTTTTTCGCGTCTACTCTTCGACAACTTGTAAACTCGAAGTGCGTAAATCTTGCTAGTTTCGATATAAAACGATGTAACCTGTTGTTTTGAGCCGGAATATAAGTTTTCGCGCCGTTCTGAGAGAAAAATTTTACAGCTCTCTCACGTCTACTCTTCGACGACTTGTAAAATCGATGTTAGTGAATCTCGCTAGTTTTGATCTAAAACGATGTATCCCTTTATTTGAGCCGGAATACAAGTTTTCGCGCTGTTCTGAGAGAAAAAGTTTACACCTTTCTCTCGTCTACTCTTCGACGACTAGTAAAATCGATAATCGTGAATCTCGCTTGTTTCGATCTGAAGCGATGTATCCCGTTGTTTTCAGCCGGAATACAAGTTTTCGCGCAGTGCTGAGAGAAAAAGTTTACAGCTCTCTCAGGTCCACTCTTCGAGGACTTGTAAAATCGATGTTCGAGAATCTCGCTAGTTTCGATCTAAAATGATGTATCCCGTTGTTTTGAGCCGGAATACAAGTTTGCGCGCAGTTCTGAGAGAAAAAGTTTTCAGCTTTCTCTCGTCTACTCTCGACGACTTGTAAAATTGAAGTGCGTAAATCTCGCTAGTTTCGATCTAAAACGATGTATCCCGTTGTTTTGAGCCTTAATACAAGTTTTCGCGCAGTTCTGAGAGAAAACGTTTACACCTTTTTTGCGTCTACTCTTCGACAACTTGTAAAATCGAAGTGCGTAAATCTTGCTAGTTTCGATCTAAAACGATGTATCCCGTTGTCTTGAGCCAGAATACAAGTTTTCGCGCAGTTCTGAGAGAAAAAGTTTACAGCTCTCTCTCGTCTACTCTTCTACGACTTGTAAAATCAATGTTCGTGAATTTTGCTAGTTTCGATCTAAAACGACGTATCCCGTTGTTTTGAGCCTTAATATAAGTTTTCGCGCAGTTCTGAGAGAAAAAGTTTACACCTTTTTTGCGTCTACTCTTCGACGACTTGTAAAATCGAAGTGCTTAAATCATGCTAGTTTCGATCTAAAACGATGTATCCCGTTGTTTTGAGCCGGAATACAAGTTTTCGCGCAGTTCTGAAAGAAAAAGTCTACAGCTTTCTCTCGTCTACTCTCAACGAGTTGTAAAATCGAAGTGCGTAAATCTCGCTAGTTTCGATCTAAAACAATGTATCCCGTTGTTTTGAGCCGGAATACAAGATTTCGCGCAGTTCTGAGAGATAAGTTTACACCTTTCTCTCGTCTACTCTTCGAGGACATGTAAAATCGATGTTCGTGAATCTCGCTAGTTTCGATCTAAAACGATGTATCCCTTTGTTTTGAGCCGGAATACAAGTTTTCGCGCAGTTCTGAGAGAAAAAGTTTACACCTTTCTCTCGTCTACTCTTCGACGACTAGTAAAATCGATTATCGTGAATCTCGCTAGTTTCGATCTGAAGCGATGTATCCCGTTGTTTTGAGCTGCAATACAAGTTTTCGCGCAGTTCTGAGAGAAAAAGTTTACACCTTTTTTGCGTCTACTCTTCGACAACTTGTAAAATCGAAGTGCGTAAATCTTGCTAGTTTCGATCTAAAACGATGTATCCCGTTGTTTTGAGCCGGAATACAAGTTTTCGCGCAGTTCTGAGAGAAAAAGCTTACACCTTTCTCTCGTCTACTCTTCGACGACTAGTAAAATGGATAATCCTGAATCTCGCTAGTTTTCATCTGAAGCGATGTATCCCGTTGTTTTGAGCCGCAATACAAGTTTTCGCGCAGTGCTGAGAGAAAAAGTTTACAGCTCTCTCAGGTCTACTCTTCGAGAACTTGTAAAATTGATGTTCGTGAATCTCGCTAGCTTCGATCTAAAACGATGTATCCCGTTGTTTTCAGCCGGAATACAAGTTCTCGCGCAGTTCTGAGAGAAAAAGTTTAAAGCTTTCTCTCGTGTACTCTCGACGACTAGTAAAATCGATGTTCGTGAATCTCGCTAGTTTCGATCAAAAACGATGCATCCCGTTGTTTTGAGCCGGAATACAAGTTTTCGCGCAGTTCTGAGAGAACACCTTTACAACTTTCTCTCGTCTACTCTCGATGATTTGTAAAATCGATGTTCGTGAATCTCGCTAACTTCGATCTAAATCGATGTATCCCGTTGTTTTCAGCCGGAATACAAGTTCTCGGGCAGTTCTGAGAGAAAAAGTTTAAAGCTTTCTCTGATCTTCTCTCGACGACTTGTAAAAATGAAGAGCGTAAATCTCGCTAGTTTCGATCTAAAACGATGTATCCCGTTGTTTTAAGCCTTAATACAATTTTTCGCGCAGTTCTGAGAGAAAAAGTTTACAGCTCTCTCTCACCTACTCTTCGACGACTTCTAAAATCGATGTTCGTGAATTTTGCTAGTTTCCATCTAAAACGATGTATCCCTTTGTTTTGAGCCGGAATACAAGTTTTCGCACAGTTCTGAGAGAAAAAGTTTACACCTTTCTCTCGTCTACTCTTCGGCGACTAGTAAAATCGATGTTAGTGACTCTCGCTAGTTTCGATCTAAAACGATGTATCCCGTTGTTTGGAGCCGGAAACAAGTTTTTGCGCAGTTCTGAGAGAAAATGTTTGCACCTTTTTCGCGTCTACTCTTCGACAACTTCTAAAATCGAAGTGCATAAATCTTGCTAGTTTCGATCTAAAACGATGTATCCCGTTGTTTTGAGCCTTAATACAAGTTTTCGCGCAGTTCTGAGAGAAAACGTTTACAGCTCTCTCTCGTCTACTCTTCGACGACTTGTAAAATCGATGTTCGTGAATCTCGCTAGTTTCGATCTAAAACGATGTATCCCGTTGTTTTGAGCCGGAATACAAGTTTTCGCGCAGTTCTGAAAGAAAAAGTCTACAGCTTTCTCTCGTCTACTCTCAACGAGTTGTAAAATCGAAGTGCGTAAATCTCGCTAGTTTCGATCTAAAACAATGTATCCCGTTGTTTTGAGCCGGAATACAAGATTTCGCGCAGTTCTGAGAGATAAGTTTACACCTTTCTCTCGTCTACTCTTCGAGGACATGTAAAATCGATGTTCGTGAATCTCGCTAGTTTCGATCTAAAACGATGTATCCCTTTGTTTTGAGCCGGAATACAAGTTTTCGCGCAGTTCTGAGAGAAAAAGTTTACACCTTTCTCTCGTCTCCTCTTCGACGACTAGTAAAATCGATTATCGTGAATCTCGCTAGTTTCGATCTGAAGCGATGTATCCCGTTGTTTTGAGCTGCAATACAAGTTTTCGCGCAGTTCTGAGAGAAAAAGTTTACACCTTTTTTGCGTCTACTCTTCGACAACTTGTAAAATCGAAGTGCGTAAATCTTGCTAGTTTCGATCTAAAACGATGTATCCCGTTGTTTTGAGCCGGAATACAAGTTTTCGCGCAGTTCTGAGAGAAAAAGCTTACACCTTTCTCTCGTCTACTCTTCGACGACTAGTAAAATGGATAATCGTGAATCTCGCTAGTTTTCATCTGAAGCGATGTATCCCGTTGTTTTGAGCCGCAATACAAGTTTTCGCGCAGTGCTGAGAGAAAAAGTTTACAGCTCTCTCAGGTCTACTCTTCGAGAACTTGTAAAATTGATGTTCGTGAATCTCGCTAGCTTCGATCTAAAACGATGTATCCCGTTGTTATCAGCCGGAATACAAGTTCTCGCGCAGTTCTGAGAGAAAAAGTTTAAAGCTTTCTCTCGTGTACTCTCGACGACTAGTAAAATCGAAGTTCGTTAATCTCGCTAGTTTTGATCTAAAACGATGTATCGCGTTGTTTTGAACCGGAATACAAGTTTTCGCGCAGTTCTGAGAGAAAAAGTTTACAACTTTTTCGCGTCTACTCTTCGACAACTTGTAAACTCGAAGTGCGTAAATCTTGCTAGTTTCGATATAAAACGATGTAACCTGTTGTTTTGAGCCGGAATATAAGTTTTCGCGCCGTTCTGAGAGAAAAATTTTACAGCTCTCTCACGTCTACTCTTCGACGACTTGTAAAATCGATGTTAGTGAATCTCGCTAGTTTTGATCTAAAACGATGTATCCCTTTATTTGAGCCGGAATACAAGTTTTCGCGCTGTTCTGAGAGAAAAAGTTTACACCTTTCTCTCGTCTACTCTTCGACGACTAGTAAAATCGATAATCGTGAATCTCGCTTGTTTCGATCTGAAGCGATGTATCCCGTTGTTTTCAGCCGGAATACAAGTTTTCGCGCAGTGCTGAGAGAAAAAGTTTACAGCTCTCTCAGGTCCACTCTTCGAGGACTTGTAAAATCGATGTTCGAGAATCTCGCTAGTTTCGATCTAAAATGATGTATCCCGTTGTTTTGAGCCGGAATACAAGTTTGCGCGCAGTTCTGAGAGAAAAAGTTTTCAGCTTTCTCTCGTCTACTCTCGACGACTTGTAAAATTGAAGTGCGTAAATCTCGCTAGTTTCGATCTAAAACGATGTATCCCGTTGTTTTGAGCCTTAATACAAGTTTTCGCGCAGTTCTGAGAGAAAAAGTTTACACCTTTTTTGCGTCTACTCTTCGACAACTTGTAAAATCGAAGTGCGTAAATCTTGCTAGTTTCGATCTAAAACGATGTATCCCGTTGTCTTGAGCCAGAATACAAGTTTTCGCGCAGTTCTGAGAGAAAAAGTTTACAGCTCTCTCTCGTCTACTCTTCTACGACTTGTAAAATCAATGTTCGTGAATTTTGCTAGTTTCGATCTAAAACGACGTATCCCGTTGTTTTGAGCCTTAATATAAGTTTTCGCGCAGTTCTGAGAGAAAAAGTTTACACCTTTTTTGCGTCTACTCTTCGACGACTTGTAAAATCGAAGTGCTTAAATCATGCTAGTTTCGATCTAAAACGATGTATCCCGTTGTTTTGAGCCGGAATACAAGTTTTCGCGCAGTTCTGAAAGAAAAAGTCTACAGCTTTCTCTCGTCTACTCTCAACGAGTTGTAAAATCGAAGTGCGTAAATCTCGCTAGTTTCGATCTAAAACAATGTATCCCGTTGTTTTGAGCCGGAATACAAGATTTCGCGCAGTTCTGAGAGATACGTTTACACCTTTCTCTCGTCTACTCTTCGAGGACATGTAAAATCGATGTTCGTGAATCTCGCTAGTTTCGATCTAAAACGATGTATCCCTTTGTTTTGAGCCGGAATACAAGTTTTCGCGCAGTTCTGAGAGAAAAAGTTTACACCTTTCTCTCGTCTACTCTTCGACGACTAGTAAAATCGATTATCGTGAATCTCGCTAGTTTCGATCTGAAGCGATGTATCCCGTTGTTTTGAGCTGCAATACAAGTTTTCGCGCAGTTCTGAGAGAAAAAGTTTACACCTTTTTTGCGTCTACTCTTCGACAACTTGTAAAATCGAAGTGCGTAAATCTTGCTAGTTTCGATCTAAAACGATGTATCCCGTTGTTTTGAGCCGGAATACAAGTTTTCGCGCAGTTCTGAGAGAAAAAGCTTACACCTTTCTCTCGTCTACTCTTCGACGACTAGTAAAATGGATAATCCTGAATCTCGCTAGTTTTCATCTGAAGCGATGTATCCCGTTGTTTTGAGCCGCAATACAAGTTTTCGCGCAGTGCTGAGAGAAAAAGTTTACAGCTCTCTCAGGTCTACTCTTCGAGAACTTGTAAAATTGATGTTCGTGAATCTCGCTAGCTTCGATCTAAAACGATGTATCCCGTTGTTTTCAGCCGGAATACAAGTTCTCGCGCAGTTCTGAGAGAAAAAGTTTAAAGCTTTCTCTCGTGTACTCTCGACGACTAGTAAAATCGAAGTTCGTTAATCTCGCTAGTTTTGATCTAAAACGATGTATCGCGTTGTTTTGAACCGGAATACAAGTTTTCGCGCAGTTCTGAGAGAAAAAGTTTACAACTTTTTCGCGTCTACTCTTCGACAACTTGTAAACTCGAAGTGCGTAAATCTTGCTAGTTTCGATATAAAACGATGAACCCTGTTGTTTTGAGCCGGAATATAAGTTTTCGCGCCGTTCTGAGAGAAAAATTTTACAGCTCTCTCACGTCTACTCTTCGACGACTTGTAAAATCGATGTTAGTGAATCTCGCTAGTTTTGATCTAAAACGATGTATCCCTTTATTTGAGCCGGAATACAAGTTTTCGCGCTGTTCTGAGAGAAAAAGTTTACACCTTTCTCTCGTCTACTCTTCGACGACTAGTAAAATCGATAATCGTGAATCTCGCTTGTTTCGATCTGAAGCGATGTATCCCGTTGTTTTCAGCCGGAATACAAGTTTTCGCGCAGTGCTGAGAGAAAAAGTTTACAGCTCTCTCAGGTCCACTCTTCGAGGACTTGTAAAATCGATGTTCGAGAATCTCGCTAGTTTCGATCTAAAATGATGTATCCCGTTGTTTTGAGCCGGAATACAAGTTTGCGCGCAGTTCTGAGAGAAAAAGTTTTCAGCTTTCTCTCGTCTACTCTCGACGACTTGTAAAATTGAAGTGCGTAAATCTCGCTAGTTTCGATCTAAAACGATGTATCCCGTTGTTTTGAGCCTTAATACAAGTTTTCGCGCAGTTCTGAGAGAAAAAGTTTACACCTTTTTTGCGTCTACTCTTCGACAACTTGTAAAATCGAAGTGCGTAAATCTTGCTAGTTTCGATCTAAAACGATGTATCCCGTTGTCTTGAGCCAGAATACAAGTTTTCGCGCAGTTCTGAGAGAAAAAGTTTACAGCTCTCTCTCGTCTACTCTTCTACGACTTGTAAAATCGATGTTCGTGAATTTTGCTAGTTTCGATCTAAAACGACGTATCCCTTTGTTTTGAGCCTTAATATAAGTTTTCGCGCAGTTCTGAGAGAAAAAGTTTACACCTTTTTTGCGTCTACTCTTCGACGACTTGTAAAATCGAAGTGCTTAAATCATGCTAGTTTCGATCTAAAACGATGTATCCCGTTGTTTTGAGCCGGAATACAAGTTTTCGCGCAGTTCTGAGAGAAAAAGTTTACACCTTTCTCTCGTCTACTCTTCGACGACTAGTAAAATCGAAGTGCCTAAATCTTGCTAGTTTCGATCTGAAGCGATGTATCCCGTTGTTTTGAGCCGGAATACAAGTTTTCGCGCAGTGCTGAGAGAAAAAGTTTACAGCTCTCTCAGGTCTACTCTTCGAGGACTTGTAAAATCGATGTTCGTGAATCTCGCTAGTTTGGATCTAAAATGATGTATCCCGTTGTTTTGAGCCGGAATACAAGTTTTCGCGCAGTTCTGAGAGAAAAAGTTTACAGCTCTCTCACGTCTACTCTTCGAGGACTTGTAAAATCGACGTTCGTGAATCTCGCTAGCTTGGACTTAAAACGATGTATCCCGTTGTTTTGAGTCTGAATACAAGTTTTCGCGCAGTTCTGAGAGAAAAAGTTTACACCTTTCTCTCGTCTACTCTCGACGACTTGTAAAATTGAAGTGCGTAAATCTCGCTAGTTTCGATCTAAAACGATGTATCCCGTTGTTTTGAGCCTTAATACAAGTTTTCGCGCAGTTCTGAGAGAAAATGTTTACACCTTTTTTGCGTCTACTCTTCGACGACTTGTAAAATCGAAGTGCGTAAATCTTGCTAGTTTCGATATAAAACGATGTATCCTATTGTTTTGAGCCGGAATACAAGTTTTCGCGCAGTTCTGAGAGAAAAAGTTTAAACCTTTCTCTCGTCTACTATTCGACGACTAGTAAAATCGATGTTCGTGAATCTCGCTAGTTTCGATCTGAAGCGATGTATCCCGTTGTTTTGAGCCGCAATACAAGTTTTCGCGCAGTTCTGAGAGAAAAACCTTACAGCCCTCTCTCGTCTACTCTCCGACGACTTGTAAAATCGATGTTCCTGAATATCGCTAGTTTCGATCAAAAACGATGCATCCCTTTGTTTTGAGCCGGAATAAGTGTTTTTGCGCAGTTCTGAGAGAAAAACTTTACAACTTTCTCTCGTCTACTCTTGATGATTTGTAAAATCGATGTTCGTGAATCTCTCTAGCTTCGATCTAAAACGAGGTATCCCGTTGTTTTCAGCCGGAATACAAGTTCTCGCGCATTTCTGAGAGAACAACTTTAAAGCTTTCTCTCGTCTACTCTTCGAGAACTTGTAAAATCGATGTTCGTGAATCTCGCTAGCTTCGATCTAAAACGATGTATCCCGTTGTTTTCAGCCGGAATACAAGTTCTCGCGCAGTTTTGAGAGAAAACTTTTAAAGCTTTCTCTCGTCTACTCTCGACGACTAGTAAAATCGATGTTCGTTAATCTCGCTAGTTTCGATCTAAAACGATGTATCCCGTTGTTTTGAGCCGGAATACAAGTTTTAGCGCAGTTCTGAGAGAAAAAGTTTACACCTTTCTCTCGTCTACTCTTCGACGACTAGTAAAATCGATAATCGTGAATCTCGCTTGTTTCGATCTGAAGCGATGTATCCCGTTGTTTTCAGCCGGAATACAAGTTTTCGCGCAGTGCTGAGAGAAAAAGTTTACAGCTCTCTCAGGTCCACTCTTCGTGGACTTGTAAAATCGATGTTCATGAATCTCGCTAGTTTCGATCTAAAATGATGTATCCCGTTGTTTTGAGCCGGAATACAAGTTCTCGCGCAGTTCTGAGAGAAAAAGTTTTCAGCTCTCTCACGTCTACTCTTCGACGACTTGTAAAATCGATGTTCGTGAATCTCGCTAGTTTCGATCTAAAACAATGTATCCCGTTGTTTTGAGCCGGAATACAAGATTTCGCGCAGTTCTGAGATAAGTTTACACTTTTCTCTCGTCTACTCTTCGAGGACATGTAAAATCGATGTTCGTGAATCTCGCTAGTTTCGATCTAAAACGATGTATCCCTTTGTTTTGAGCTGGAATACAAGTTTTCGCGCAGTTCTGAGAGAAAAAGTTTACACCTTTCTCTCGTCTACTCTTCGACGACTAGTAAAATCGATTATCGTGAATCTCGCTAGTTTCGATCTGAAGCGATGTATCCCGTTGTTTTGAGCTGCAATACAAGTTTTCGCGCAGTTCTGAGAGAAAAAGTTTACACCTTTTTTGCGTCTACTCTTCGACAACTTGTAAAATCGAAGTGCGTAAATCTTGCTATTTTCGATCTAAAACGATGTATCCCGTTGTTTTGAGCCGGAATACAAGTTTTCGCGCAGTTCTGAGAGAAAAAGCTTACACCTTTCTCTCGTCTACTCTTCGACGACTAGTAAAATGGATAATCGTGAATCTCGCTAGTTTTGATCTGAAGCGATGTATCCCGTTGTTTTGAGCCGCAATACAAGTTTTCGCGCAGTGCTGAGAGAAAAGGTTTACAGCTCTCTCAGGTCTACTCTTCGAGAACTTGTAAAATTGATGTTCGTGAATCTCGCTAGCTTCGATCTAAAACGATGTATCCCGTTGTTTTCAGCCGGAATACAAGTTCTCGCGCAGTTCTGAGAGAAAAAGTTTAAAGCTTTCTCTCGTGTACTCTCGACGACTAGTAAAATCGAAGTTCGTTAATCTCGCTAGTTTTGATCTAAAACGATGTATCGCGTTGTTTTGAACCGGAATACAAGTTTTCGCGCAGTTCTGAGGGAAAAAGTTTACAACTTTTTCGCGTCTACTCTTCAACAACTTGTAAACTCGAAGTGCGTAAATCTTGCTAGTTTCGATATAAAACGATGTAACCTGTTGTTTTGAGCCGGAATATAAGTTTTCGCGCCGTTCTGAGAGAAAAATTTTACAGCTCTCTCACGTCTACTCTTCGACGACTTGTAAAATCGATGTTAGTGAATCTCGCTAGTTTTGATCTAAAACGATGTATCCCTTTATTTGAGCCGGAATACAAGTTTTCGCGCTGTTCTGAGAGAAAAAGTTTCCACCTTTCTCTCGTCTACTCTTCGACGACTAGTAAAATCGATAATCGTGAATCTCGCTTGTTTCGATCTGAAGCGATGTATCCCGTTGTTTTCAGCCGGAATACAAGTTTTCGCGCAGTGCTGAGAGAAAAAGTTTACAGCTCTCTCAGGTCCACTCTTCGAGGACTTGTAAATCGATGTTCGAGAATCTCGCTAGTTTCGATCTAAAATGATGTATCCCGTTGTTTTGAGCCGGAATACAAGTTTGCGCGCAGTTCTGAGAGAAAAAGTTTTCAGCTTTCTCTCGTCTACTCTCGACGACTTGTAAAATTGAAGTGCGTAAATCTCGCTAGTTTCGATCTAAAACGATGTATCCCGTTGTTTTGAGCCTTAATACAAGTTTTCGCGCAGTTCTGAGAGAAAAAGTTTACACCTTTTTTGCGTCTACTCTTCGACAACTTGTAAAATCGAAGTGCGTAAATCTTGCTAGTTTCGATCTAAAACGATGTATCCCGTTGTCGTGAGCCAGAATACAAGTTTTCGCGCAGTTCTGAGAGAAAAAGTTTACAGCTCTCTCTCGTCTACTCTTCTACGACTTGTAAAATCGATGTTCGTGAATTTTGCTAGTTTCGATCTAAAACGACGTATCCCGTTGTTTTGAGCCTTAATATAAGTTTTCGCGCAGTTCTGAGAGAAAAAGTTTACACCTTTTTTGCGTCTACTCTTCGACGACTTGTAAAATCGAAGTGCTTAAATCATGCTAGTTTCGATCTAAAACGATGTATCCCGGTGTTTTGAGCCGGAATACAAGTTTTCGCGCAGTTCTGAGAGAAAAAGTTTACACCTTTTTCTCGTCTACTCTTCGACGACTAGTAAAATCGAAGTGCCTAAATCTTGCTAGTTTCGATCTGAAGCGATGTATCCCGTTGTTTTGAGCCGGAATACAAGTTTTCGCGCAGTGCTGAGAGAAAAAGTTTACAGCTCTCTCAGGTCTACTCTTCGAGGACTTGTAAAATCGATGTTCGTGAATCTCGCTAGTTTCGATCTAAAATGATGTATCCCGTTGTTTTGAGCCGGAATACAAGTTTTCGCGCAGTTCTGAGAGAAAAAGTTTACAGCTCTCTCACGTCTACTCTTCGAGGACTTGTAAAATCGACGTTCGTGAATCTCGCTAGCCTGGACTTAAAACGATGTATCCCGTTGTTTTGAGTCTGAATACAAGTTTTCGCGCAGTTCTGAGAGAAAAAGTTTACACCTTTCTCTCGTCTACTCTCGACGACTTGTAAAATTGAAGTGCGTAAATCTCGCTAGTTTCGATCTAAAACGATGTATCCCGTTGTTTTGAGCCTTAATACAAGTTTTCGCGCAGTTCTGAGAGAAAATTTTTACACCTTTTTTGCGTCTACTCTTCGACGACTTGTAAAATCGAAGTGCGTAAATCTTGCTAGTTTCGATATAAAACGATGTATCCTATTGTTTTGAGCCGGAATACAAGTTTTCGCGCAGTTCTGAGAGAAAAAGTTTAAACCTTTCTCTCGTCTACTATTCGACGACTAGTAAAATCGATGTTCGTGAATCTCGCTCGTTTCGATCTGAAGCGATGTATCCCGTTGTTTTGAGCCGCAATACAAGTTTTCGCGCAGTTCTGAGAGAAAAACCTTACAGCTCACTCTCGTCTACTCTCCGACGACTTGTATAATCGATGTTCCTGAATATCGCTAGTTTCGATCAGAAACGATGCATCCCTTTGTTTTGAGCCGGAATACAAGTTTTTGCGCAGTTCTGAGAGAAAAACTTTACAACTTTCTCTCGTCTACTCTCGATGATTTGTAAAATCGATGTTCGTGAATCTCGCTAGCTTCGATCTAAAACGAGGTATCCCGTTGTTTTCAGCCGGAATACAAGTTCTCGCGCATTTCTGAGAGAAAAACTTTAAAGCTTTCTCTCGTCTACTCTTCGAGAACTTGTAAAATCGATGTTCGTGAATCTCGCTAGCTTCGATCTAAAACGATGTATCCCGTTGTTTTCAGCTGGAATACAAGTTCTCGCGCAGTTTTGAGAGAAAACTTTTAAAGCTTTCTCTCGTCTACTCTCGACGACTAGTAAAATCGATGTTCGTTAATCTCGCTAGTTTCGATCTAAAACGATGTATCCCGTTGTTTTGAGCCGGAATACAAGTTTTCGCGCAGTTCTGAGAGAAAACGTTTACACCTTTCTCTCGTCTACTCTTCGACGACTAGTAAAATCGATAATCGTGAATCTCGCTTGTTTCGATCTGAAGCGATGTATCCCGTTGTTTTCAGCCGGAATACAAGTTTTCGCGCAGTGCTGAGAGAAAAAGTTTACAGCTCTCTCAGGTCCACTCTTCGTGGACTTGTAAAATCGATGTTCGTGAATCTCGCTAGTTTCGATCTAAAATGATGTATCCCGTTGTTTTGAGCCGGAATACAAGTTCTCGCGCAGTTCTGAGAGAAAACGTTTTCAGCTCTCTCACGTCTACTCTTCGACGACTTGTAAAATCGATGTTCGTGAATCTCGCTAGCTTGGACCTAAAACGATGTATCCCGTTGTTTTGAGTCTGAATACAAGTTTTCGCGCAGTTCTGAGAGAAAAAGTTTCCACCTTTTTCTCGTCTACTATTCGACGACTAGTAAAATCGATGTTCGTGAATCTCGCTAGTTTCGATCAAAAACGATGCATCCCGTTGTTTTGAGCCGGAATACAAGTTTTCGCGCAGTTCTGAGAGAACAACTTTACAACTTTCTCTCGTCTACTCTCGATGATTTGTAAAATCGATGTTCGTGAATCTCGCTAACTTCGATCTAAAACGATGTATCCCGTTGTTTTCAGCCGGAATACAAGTTCTCGGGCAGTTCTGAGAGAAGAAGTTTAAAGCTTTCTCTGATCTTCTCTCGACGACTTGTAAAATTGAAGAGCGTAAATCTCGCTAGTTTCGATCTGAAGCGATGTATCCCGTTGTTTTCAGCCGGAATACAAGTTCTCCTGCAGTTCTGAGAGAAAAAGTTTTCAGCTCTCTCACGTCTACTCTTCGACGACTTGTAAAATCGATGTTCGTGAATCCCGCTAGTTTCGATCTAAAACGATGCATACCATTGTTTTGAGCCGGAATACAAGTTTTCGCGCAGTTCTGAGAGAAAAAGTTTCCACCTTTTTCTCGTCTACTGTTCGACGACTAGTAAAATCGATGTTCGTGAATCTCGCTAGTTTCGATCTAAAACAATGTATCCCTTTGTTTTGAGCCGGAATACAAGTTTTCGCGCAGTTCTGAGAGAAAAAGTTTACACCTCTCTCTCGTCTACTCTTCGGCGACTAGTAAAATCGATTATCGTGAATCTCGCTAGTTTCGATCTGAAGCGATGTATCCCGTTTTTTTGAGCCGCAATACAAGTTTTCGCGCAGTGCTGAGAGAAAAAGTTTACAGCTCTCTCAGGTCTACTCTTCGAGACCTTGTAAAATCGATGTTCGTGAATCTCGCTAGCTTCGATCTAAAACGATGTATCCCGTTGTTTTCAGCCGGAATACAAGTTCTCGCGCAGTTCTGAGAGAAAAAGTTTAAAGCTTTCTCTCGTCTACTCTCGACGACAAGTAAAATCGATGTTCGTTAATCTCGCTAGTTTCGATCTAAAACGATGTATCCCGTTGTTTTCAGCCGGAATACAAGTTTTCGCGCAGTTCTGAGAGAAAAAGTTTCCACCTTTTTCTCGTCTACTATTCGACGACTAGTAAAATCGATGTTCGTGAATCTCGCTAGTTTCGATCAAAAACGATGCATCCCGTTGTTTTGAGCCGGAATACAAGTTTTCGCGCAGTTCTGAGAGAACAACTTTACAACTTTCTCTCGTCTACTCTCGATGATTTGTAAAATCGATGTTCGTGAATCTCGCTAACTTCGATCTAAAACGATGTATCCCGTTGTTTTCAGCCGGAATACAAGTTCTCGGGCAGTTCTGAGAGAAAAAGTTTAAAGCTTTCTCTGATCTTCTCTCGACGACTTGTAAAATTGAAGAGCGTAAATCTCGCTAGTTTCGATCTAAAACGATGTATCCCGTTGTTTTAAGCCTTAATACGATTTTTCGCGCAGTTGTGAGAGAAAAAGTTTACAGCTCTCTCTCGCCTACTCTTCGACGACTTCTAAAATCGATGTTCGTGAATTTTGCTAGTTTCGATCTAAAACGATGTATCCCTTTGTTTTGAGCCGGAATACAAGTTTTCGCACAGTTCTGAGAGAAAAAGTTTACACCTTTCTCTCGTCTACTCTTCGACGACTAGTAAAATTGATAATCGTGAATCTCGCTTGTTTCGATCTGAAGCGATGTATCCCGTTGTTTTCAGCCGGAATACAAGTTTTCGCGCAGTGCTGAGAGAAAAAGTTTACAGCTCTCTCAGGTCCACTCTTCGAGGACTTGTAAAATCGATGTTCGTGAATCTCGCTAGTTTCGATCTAAAATGATGTATCCCGTTGTTTTGAGCCGGAATACAAGTTTTCGCGCAGTTCTGAGAGAAAAAGTTTACAGCTCTCTCTCGTCTACTCTTCGAGGACTTGTAAAATCGACGTTCGTGAATCTCGCTAGCTTGGACTTAAAACGATGTATCCCGTTGTTTTGAGTCTGAATACAAGTTTTCGCGCAGTTCTGAGAGAAAAAGTTTACACCTTTCTCTCGTCTACTCTCGACGACTTGTAAAATTGAAGTGCGTAAATCTCGCTAGTTTCGATCTAAAACGATGTATCCCGTTGTTTTGAGCCTTAATACAAGTTTTCGCGCAGTTCTGAGAGAAAATGTTTACACCTTTTTTGCGTCTACTCTTCGACGACTTGTAAAATCGAAGTGCGTAAATCTTGCTAGTTTCGATATAAAACGATGTATCCTATTGTTTTGAGCCGGAATACAAGTTTTCGCGCAGTTCTGAGAGAAAAAGTTTAAACCTTTCTCTCGTCTACTATTCGACGACTAGTAAAATCGATGTTCGTGAATCTCGCTAGTTTCGATCTGAAGCGATGTATCCCGTTGTTTTGAGCCGCAATACAAGTTTTCGCGCAGTTCTGAGAGAAAAACCTTACAGCTCTCTCTCGTCTACTCTCCGACGACTTGTAAAATCGATGTTCCTGAATATCGCTAGTTTCGATCAAAAACGATGCATCCCTTTGTTTTGAGCCGGAATACAAGTTTTTGCGCAGTTCTGAGAGAAAAACTTTACAACTTTCTCTCGTCTACTCTCGATGATTTGTAAAATCGATGTTCGTGAATCTCTCTAGCTTCGATCTAAAACGAGGTATCCCGTTGTTTTCAGCCGGAATACAAGTTCTCGCGCATTTCTGAGAGAACAACTTTAAAGCTTTCTCTCGTCTACTCTTCGAGAACTTGTAAAATCGATGTTCGTGAATCTCGCTAGCTTCGATCTAAAACGATGTATCCCGTTGTTTTCAGCCGGAATACAAGTTCTCGCGCAGTTTTGAGAGAAAACTTTTAAAGCTTTCTCTCGTCTACTCTCGACGACTAGTAAAATCGAGGTTCGTTAATCTCGCTAGTTTCGATCTAAAACGATGTATCCCGTTGTTTTGAGCCGGAATACAAGTTTTCGCGCAGTTCTGAGAGAAAAAGTTTACACCTTTCTCTCGTCTACTCTTCGACGACTAGTAAAATCGATAATCGTGAATCTCGCTTGTTTCGATCTGAAGCGATGTATCCCGTTGTTTTCAGCCGGAATACAAGTTTTCGCGCAGTTCTGAGAGAAAAAGTTTTCAGCTCTCTCACGTCTACTCTTCGACGACTTGTAAAATCGATGTTCGTGAATCTCGCTAGCTTGGACCTAAAACGATGTATCCCGTTGTTTTGAGTCTGAATACAAGTTTTCGCGCAGTTCTGAAAGAAAAAGTCTACAGCTTTCTCTCGTCTACTCTCAACGAGTTGTAAAATCGAAGTGCGTAAATCTCGCTAGTTTCGATCTAAAACAATGTATCCCGTTGTTTTGAGCCGGAATACAAGATTTCGCGCAGTTCTGAGAGATAAGTTTACACCTTTCTCTCGTCTACTCTTCGAGGACATGTAAAATCGATGTTCGTGAATCTCGCTAGTTTCGATCTAAAACGATGTATCCCATTGTTTTGAGCCGGAATACAAGTTTTCGCGCAGTTCTGAGAGAAAAAGTTTACACCTTTCTCTCGTCTACTCTTCGACGACTAGTAAAATCGATTATCGTGAATCTCGCTAGTTTCGATCTGAAGCGATGTATCCCGTTGTTTTGAGCCGCAATACAAGTTTTCGCGCAGTGCTCAGAGAAAAAGTTTACAGCTCTCTCAGGTCTACTCTTCGAGAACTTGTAAAATTGATGTTCGTGAATCTCGCTAGCTTCGATCTAAAACGATGTATCCCGTTGTTTTCAGCCGGAATACAAGTTCTCGCGCAGTTCTGAGAGAAAAAGTTTAAAGCTTTCTCTCGTGTACTCTCGACGACTAGTAAAATCGATGTTCGTGAATCTCGCTAGTTTCGATCAAAAACGATGCATCCCGTTGTTTTGAGCCGGAATACAAGTTTTCGCGCAGTTCTGAGAGAACAACTTTACAACTTTCTCTCGTCTACTCTGGATGATTTGTAAAATCGATGTTCGTGAATCTCGCTAACTTCGATCTAAAACGATGTATCCCGTTGTTTTCAGCCGGAATACAAGTTCTCGGGCAGTTCTGAGAGAAAAAGTTTAAAGCTTTCTCTGATCTTCTCTCGACGACTTGTAAAATCGAAGTGCGTAAATCTTGCTAGTTTCGATATAAAACGATGTATCCTATTGTTTTGAGCCGGAATACAAGTTTTCGCGCAGTTCTGAGAGAAAAAGTTTAAACCTTTCTCTCGTCTACTATTCGACGACTAGTAAAATCGATGTTCGTGAATCTCGCTAGTTTCGATCTGAAGCGATGTATCCCGTTGTTTTGAGCCGCAATACAAGTTTTCGCGCAGTTCTGAGAGAAAAACCTTACAGCTCTCTCTCGTCTACTCTCCGACGACTTGTATAATCGATGTTCCTGAATATCGCTAGTTTCGATCAAAAACAATGCATCCCTTTGTTTTGAGCCGGAATACAAGTTTTTGCGCAGTTCTGAGAGAAAAACTTTACAACTTTCTCTCGTCTACTCTCGATGATTTGTAAAATCGATGTTCGTGAATCTCGCTAGCTTCGATCTAAAACGAGGTATCCCGTTGTTTTCAGCCGGAATACAAGTTCTCGCGCATTTCTGAGAGAAAAACTTTAAAGCTTTCTCTCGTCTACTCTTCGAGAACTTGTAAAATCGATGTTCGTGAATCTCGCTAGCTTCGATCTAAAACGATGTATCCCGTTGTTTTCAGCCGGAATACAAGTTCTCGCGCAGTTTTGAGAGAAAACTTTTAAAGCTTTCTCTCGTCTACTCTCGACGACTAGTAAAATCGATGTTCGTTAATCTCGCTAGTTTCGATCTAAAACGATGTATCCCGTTGTTTTGAGCCGGAATACAAGTTTTCGCGCAGTTCTGAGAGAAAAAGTTTACACCTTTCTCTCGTCTACTCTTCGACGACTAGTAAAATCGATAATCGTGAATCTCGCTTGTTTCGATCTGAAGCGATGTATCCCGTTGTTTTCAGCCGGAATACAAGTTTTCGCGCAGTGCTGAGAGAAAAAGTTTACAGCTCTCTCAGGTCCACTCTTCGTGGACTTGTAAAATCGATGTTCGTGAATCTCGCTAGTTTCGATCTAAAATGATGTATCCCGTTGTTTTGAGCCGGAATACAAGTTCTCGCGCAGTTCTGAGAGAAAAAGTTTTCAGCTCTCTCACGTCTACTCTTCGACGACTTGTAAAATCGATGTTCGTGAATCTCGCTAGCTTGGACCTAAAACGATGTATCCCGTTGTTTTGAGTCTGAATACAAGTTTTCGCGCAGTTCTGAGAGAAAAAGTTTCCACCTTTTTCTCGTCTACTATTCGACGACTAGTAAAATCGATGTTCGTGAATCTCGCTAGTTTCGATCAAAAACGATGCATCCCGTTGTTTTGAGCCGGAATACAAGTTTTCGCGCAGTTCTGAGAGAACAACTTTACAACTTTCTCTCGTCTACTCTCGATGATTTGTAAAATCGATGTTCGTGAATCTCGCTAACTTCGATCTAAAACGATGTATCCCGTTGTTTTCAGCCGGAATACAAGTTCTCGGGCAGTTCTGAGAGAAAAAGTTTAAAGCTTTCTCTGATCTTCTCTCGACGACTTGTAAAATTGAAGAGCGTAAATCTCGCTAGTTTCGATCTGAAGCGATGTATCCCGTTGTTTTCAGCCGGAATACAAGTTCTCCTGCAGTTCTGAGAGAAAAAGTTTTCAGCTCTCTCACGTCTACTCTTCGACGACTTGTAAAATCGATGTTCGTGAATCCCGCTAGTTTCGATCTAAAACGATGCATACCATTGTTTTGAGCCGGAATACAAGTTTTCGCGCAGTTCTGAGAGAAAAAGTTTCCACCTTTTTCTCGTCTACTGTTCGACGACTAGTAAAATCGATGTTCGTGAATCTCGCTAGTTTCGATCTAAAACAATGTATCCCTTTGTTTTGAGCCGGAATACAAGTTTTCGCGCAGTTCTGAGAGAAAAAGTTTACACCTCTCTCTCGTCTACTCTTCGGCGACTAGTAAAATCGATTATCGTGAATCTCGCTAGTTTCGATCTGAAGCGATGTATCCCGTTTTTTTGAGCCGCAATACAAGTTTTCGCGCAGTGCTGAGAGAAAAAGTTTACAGCTCTGTCAGGTCTACTCTTCGAGACCTTGTAAAATCGATGTTCGTGAATCTCGCTAGCTTCGATCTAAAACGATGTATCCCGTTGTTTTCAGCCGGAATACAAGTTCTCGCGCAGTTCTGAGAGAAAAAGTTTAAAGCTTTCTCTCGTCTACTCTCGACGACAAGTAAAATCGATGTTCGTTAATCTCGCTAGTTTCGATCTAAAACGATGTATCCCGTTGTTTTCAGCCGGAATACAAGTTTTCGCGCAGTTCTGAGAGAAAAAGTTTCCACCTTTTTCTCGTCTACTATTCGACGACTAGTAAAATCGATGTTCGTGAATCTCGCTAGTTTCGATCAAAAACGATGCATCCCGTTGTTTTGAGCCGGAATACAAGTTTTCGCGCAGTTCTGAGAGAACAACTTTACAACTTTCTCTCGTCTACTCTCGATGATTTGTAAAATCGATGTTCGTGAATCTCGCTAACTTCGATCTAAAACGATGTATCCCGTTGTTTTCAGCCGGAATACAAGTTCTCGGGCAGTTCTGAGAGAAAAAGTTTAAAGCTTTCTCTGATCTTCTCTCGACGACTTGTAAAATTGAAGAGCGTAAATCTCGCTAGTTTCGATCTAAAACGATGTATCCCGTTGTTTTAAGCCTTAATACGATTTTTCGCGCAGTTGTGAGAGAAAAAGTTTACAGCTCTCTCTCGCCTACTCTTCGACGACTTCTAAAATCGATGTTCGTGAATTTTGCTAGTTTCGATCTAAAACGATGTATCCCTTTGTTTTGAGCCGGAATACAAGTTTTCGCACAGTTCTGAGAGAAAAAGTTTACACCTTTCTCTCGTCTACTCTTCGACGACTAGTAAAATTGATAATCGTGAATCTCGCTTGTTTCGATCTGAAGCGATGTATCCCGTTGTTTTCAGCCGGAATACAAGTTTTCGCGCAGTGCTGAGAGAAAAAGTTTACAGCTCTCTCAGGTCCACTCTTCGAGGACTTGTAAAATCGATGTTCGTGAATCTCGCTAGTTTCGATCTAAAATGATGTATCCCGTTGTTTTGAGCCGGAATACAAGTTTTCGCGCAGTTCTGAGAGAAAAAGTTTACAGCTCTCTCTCGTCTACTCTTCGAGGACTTGTAAAATTGAAGTGCGTAAATCTCGCTAGTTTCGATCTAAAACGATGTATCCCGTTGTTTTGAGCCTTAATACAAGTTTTCGCGCAGTTCTGAGAGAAAATGTTTACACCTTTTTTGCGTCTACTCTTCGACGACTTGTAAAATCGAAGTGCGTAAATCTTGCTAGTTTCGATATAAAACGATGTATCCTATTGTTTTGAGCCGGAATACAAGTTTTCGCGCAGTTCTGAGAGAAAAAGTTTAAACCTTTCTCTCGTCTACTATTCGACGACTAGTAAAATCGATGTTCGTGAATCTCGCTAGTTTCGATCTGAAGCGATGTATCCCGTTGTATTGAGCCGCAATACAAGTTTTCGCGCAGTTCTGAGAGAAAAACCTTACAGCTCTCTCTCGTCTACTCTCCGACGACTTGTAAAATCGATGTTCCTGAATATCGCTAGTTTCGATCAAAAACGATGCATCCCTTTGTTTTGAGCCGGAATACAAGTTTTTGCGCAGTTCTGAGAGAAAAACTTTACAACTTTCTCTCGTCTACTCTCGATGATTTGTAAAATCGATGTTCGTGAATCTCTCTAGCTTCGATCTAAAACGAGGTATCCCGTTGTTTTCAGCCGGAATACAAGTTCTCGCGCATTTCTGAGAGAACAACTTTAAAGCTTTCTCTCGTCTACTCTTCGAGAACTTGTAAAATCGATGTTCGTGAATCTCGCTAGCTTCGATCTAAAACGATGTATCCCGTTGTTTTCAGCCGGAATACAAGTTCTCGCGCAGTTTTGAGAGAAAACTTTTAAAGCTTTCTCTCGTCTACTCTCGACAACTAGTAAAATCGATGTTCGTTAATCTCGCTAGTTTCGATCTAAAACGATGTATCCCGTTGTTTTGAGCCGGAATACAAGTTTTCGCGCAGTTCTGAGAGAAAAAGTTTACACCTTTCTCTCGTCTACTCTTCGACGACTAGTAAAATCGATAATCGTGAATCTCGCTTGTTTCGATCTGAAGCGATGTATCCCGTTGTTTTCAGCCGGAATACAAGTTTTCGCGCAGTGCTGAGAGAAAAAGTTTACAGCTCTCTCAGGTCCACTCTTCGTGGACTTGTAAAATCGATGTTCGTGAATCTCGCTAGTTTCGATCTAAAATGATGTATCCCGTTGTTTTGAGCCGGAATACAAGTTCTCGCGCAGTTCTGAGAGAAAAAGTTTTCAGCTCTCTCACGTCTACTCTTCGACGACTTGTAAAATCGATGTTCGTGAATCTCGCTAGCTTGGACCTAAAACGATGTATCCCGTTGTTTTGAGTCTGAATACAAGTTTTCGCGCAGTTCTGAAAGAAAAAGTCTACAGCTTTCTCTCGTCTACTCTCAACGAGTTGTAAAATCGAAGTGCGTAAATCTCGCTAGTTTCGATCTAAAACAATGTATCCCGTTGTTTTGAGCCGGAATACAAGATTTCGCGCAGTTCTGAGAGATAAGTTTACACCTTTCTCTCGTCTACTCTTCGAGGACATGTAAAATCGATGTTCGTGAATCTCGCTAGTTTCGATCTAAAACGATGTATCCCATTGTTTTGAGCCGGAATACAAGTTTTCGCGCAGTTCTGAGAGAAAAAGTTTACACCTTTCTCTCGTCTACTCTTCGACGACTAGTAAAATCGATTATCGCGAATCTCGCTAGTTTCGATCTGAAGCGATGTATCCCGTTGTTTTGAGCCGCAATACAAGTTTTCGCGCAGTGCTGAGAGAAAAAGTTTACAGCTCTCTCAGGTCTACTCTTCGAGAACTTGTAAAATTGATGTTCGTGAATCTCGCTAGCTTCGATCTAAAACGATGTATCCCGTTGTTTTCAGCCGGAATACAAGTTCTCGCGCAGTTCTGAGAGAAAAAGTTTAAAGCTTTCTCTCGTGTACTCTCGACGACTAGTAAAATCGATGTTCGTGAATCTCGCTAGTTTCGATCAAAAACGATGCATCCCGTTGTTTTGAGCCGGAATACAAGTTTTCGCGCAGTTCTGAGAGAACAACTTTACAACTTTCTCTCGTCTACTCTCGATGATTTGTAAAATCGATGTTCGTCAATCTCGCTAACTTCGATCTAAAACGATGTATCCCGTTGTTTTCAGCCGGAATACAAGTTCTCGGGCAGTTCTGAGAGAAAAAGTTTAAAGCTTTCTCTGATCTTCTCTCGACGACTTGTAAAATTGAAGAGCGTAAATCTCGCTAAGTTCGATCTAAAACGATGTATCCCGTTGTTTTAAGCCTTAATACGATTTTTCGCGCAGTTGTGAGAGAAAAAGTTTACAGCTCTCTCTCGCCTACTCTTCGACGACTTCTAAAATCGATGTTCGTGAATTTTGCTAGTTTCGATCTAAAACGATGTATCCCTTTGTTTTGAGCCGGAATACAAGTTTTCGCACAGTTCTCAGAGAAAAAGTTTACACCTTTCTCTCGTCTACTCTTCGACGACTAGTAAAATTGATAATCGTGAATCTCGCTTGTTTCGATCTGAAGCGATGTATCCCGTTGTTTTCAGCCGGAATACAAGTTTTCGCGCAGTGCTGAGAGAAAAAGTTTACAGCTCTCTCAGGTCCACTCTTCGAGGACTTGTAAAATCGATGTTCGTGAATCTCGCTAGTTTCGATCTAAAATGATGTATCCCGTTGTTTTGAGCCGGAATACAAGTTCTCGCGCAGTTCTGAGAGAAAAAGTTTTCAGCTCTCTCACGTCTACTCTTCGACGACTTGTAAAATCGATGTTCGTGAATCTCGCTAGCTTGGACCTAAAACGATGTATCCCGTTGTTTTGAGTCTGAATACAAGTTTTCGCGCAGTTCTGAGAGAAAAAGTTTCCACCTTTTTCTCGTCTACTATTCGACGACTAGTAAAATCGATGTTCGTGAATCTCGCTAGTTTCGATCAAAAACGATGCATCCCGTTGTTTTGAGCCGGAATACAAGTTTTCGCGCAGTTCTGAGAGAACACCTTTACAACTTTCTCTCGTCTACTCTCGATGATTTGTAAAATCGATGTTCGTGAATCTCGCTAACTTCGATCTAAAACGATGTATCCCGTTGTTTTCAGCCGGAATACAAGTTCTCGGGCAGTTCTGAGAGAAAAAGTTTAAAGCTTTCTCTGATCTTCTCTCGACGACTTGTAAAATTGAAGAGCGTAAATCTCGCTAGTTTCGATCTAAAACGATGTATCCCGTTGTTTTAAGCCTTAATACAATTTTTCGCGCAGTTCTGAGAGAAAAAGTTTACAGCTCTCTCTCACCTACTCTTCGACGACTTCTAAAATCGATGTTCGTGAATTTTGCTAGTTTCCATCTAAAACGATGTATCCCTTTGTTTTGAGCCGGAATACAAGTTTTCGCACAGTTCTGAGAGAAAAAGTTTACACCTTTCTCTCGTCTACTCTTCGGCGACTAGTAAAATCGATGTTAGTGACTCTCGCTAGTTTCGATCTAAAACGATGTATCCCGTTGTTTGGAGCCGGAAACAAGTTTTTGCGCAGTTCTGAGAGAAAATGTTTGCACCTTTCTCTCGTCTACTCTTCGAGGACATGTAAAATCGATGTTCGTGAATCTCGCTAGTTTCGATCTAAAACGATGTATCCCTTTGTTTTGAGCCGGAATACAAGTTTTCGCGCAGTTCTGAGAGAAAAAGTTTACACCTTTCTCTCGTCTACTCTTCGACGACTAGTAAAATCGATTATCGTGAATCTCGCTAGTTTCGATCTGAAGCGATGTATCCCGTTGTTTTGAGCTGCAATACAAGTTTTCGCGCAGTTCTGAGAGAAAAAGTTTACACCTTTTTTGCGTCTACTCTTCGACAACTTGTAAAATCGAAGTGCGTAAATCTTGCTAGTTTCGATCTAAAACGATGTATCCCGTTGTTTTGGGCCGGAATACAAGTTTTCGCGCAGTTCTGAGAGAAAAAGCTTACACCTTTCTCTCGTCTACTCTTCGACGACTAGTAAAATGGATAATCGTGAATCTCGCTAGTTTTCTTCTGAAGCGATGTATCCCGTTGTTTTGAGCCGCAATACAAGTTTTCGCGCAGTGCTGAGAGAAAAAGTTTACAGCTCTCTCAGGTCTACTCTTCGAGAACTTGTAAAATTGATGTTCGTGAATCTCGCTAGCTTCGATCTAAAACGATGTATCCCGTTGTTTTCAGCCGGAATACAAGTTCTCGCGCAGTTCTGAGAGAAAAAGTTTAAAGCTTTCTCTCGTGTACTCTCGACGACTAGTAAAATCGAAGTTCGTTAATCTCGCTAGTTTTGATCTAAAACGATGTATCGCGTTGTTTTGAACCGGAATACAAGTTTTCGCGCAGTTCTGAGAGAAAAAGTTTACAACTTTTTCGCGTCTACTCTTCGACAACTTGTAAACTCGAAGTGCGTAAATCTTGCTAGTTTCGATATAAAACGATGTAACCTGTTGTTTTGAGCCGGAATATAAGTTTTCGCGCCGTTCTGAGAGAAAAATTTTACAGCTCTCTCACGTCTACTCTTCGACGACTTGTAAAATCGATGTTAGTGAATCTCGCTAGTTTTGATCTAAAACGATGTATCCCTTTATTTGAGCCGGAATACAAGTTTTCGCGCTGTTCTGAGAGAAAAAGTTTACACCTTTCTCTCGTCTACTCTTCGACGACTAGTAAAATCGATAATCGTGAATCTCGCTTGTTTCGATCTGAAGCGATGTATCCCGTTGTTTTCAGCCGGAATACAAGTTTTCGCGCAGTGCTGAGAGAAAAAGTTTACAGCTCTCTCAGGTCCACTCTTCGAGGACTTGTAAAATCGATGTTCGAGAATCTCGCTAGTTTCGATCTAAAATGATGTATCCCGTTGTTTTGAGCCGGAATACAAGTTTGCGCGCAGTTCTGAGAGAAAAAGTTTTCAGCTTTCTCTCGTCTACTCTCGACGACTTGTAAAATTGAAGTGCGTAAATCTCGCTAGTTTCGATCTAAAACGATGTATCCCGTTGTTTTGAGCCTTAATACAAGTTTTCGCGCAGTTCTGAGAGAAAAAGTTTACACCTTTTTTGCGTCTACTCTTCGACAACTTGTAAAATCGAAGTGCGTAAATCTTGCTAGTTTCGATCTAAAACGATGTATCCCGTTGTCTTGAGCCAGAATACAAGTTTTCGCGCAGTTCTGAGAGAAAAAGTTTACAGCTCTCTCTCGTCTACTCTTCTACGACTTGTAAAATCGATGTTCGTGAATTTTGCTAGTTTCGATCTAAAACGACGTATCCCGTTGTTTTGAGCCTTAATATAAGTTTTCGCGCAGTTCTGAGAGAAAAAGTTTACACCTTTTTTGCGTCTACTCTTCGACGACTTGTAAAATCGAAGTGCTTAAATCATGCTAGTTTCGATCTAAAACGATGTATCCCGTTGTTTTGAGCCGGAATACAAGTTTTCGCGCAGTTCTGAAAGAAAAAGTCTACAGCTTTCTCTCGTCTACTCTCAACGAGTTGTAAAATCGAAGTGCGTAAATCTCGCTAGTTTCGATCTAAAACAATGTATCCCGTTGTTTTGAGCCGGAATACAAGATTTCGCGCAGTTCTGAGAGATAAGTTTACACCTTTCTCTCGTCTACTCTTCGAGGACATGTAAAATCGATGTTCGTGAATCTCGCTAGTTTCGATCTAAAACGATGTATCCCTTTGTTTTGAGCCGGAATACAAGTTTTCGCGCAGTTCTGAGAGAAAAAGTTTACACCTTTCTCTCGTCTACTCTTCGACGACTAGTAAAATCGATTATCGTGAATCTCGCTAGTTTCGATCTGAAGCGATGTATCCCGTTGTTTTGAGCTGCAATACAAGTTTTCGCGCAGTTCTGAGAGAAAAAGTTTACACCTTTTTTGCGTCTACTCTTCGACAACTTGTAAAATTGATGTTCGTGAATCTCGCTAGCTTCGATCTAAAACGATGTATCCCGTTGTTTTCAGCCGGAATACAAGTTCTCGCGCAGTTCTGAGAGAAAAAGTTTAAAGCTTTCTCTCGTGTACTCTCGACGACTAGTAAAATCGAAGTTCGTTAATCTCGCTAGTTTTGATCTAAAACGATGTATCGCGTTGTTTTGAACCGGAATACAA
Organism: Amblyomma americanum; assembly: GCF_052857255.1. Taxonomy (NCBI): domain Eukaryota; kingdom Metazoa; phylum Arthropoda; class Arachnida; order Ixodida; family Ixodidae; genus Amblyomma; species Amblyomma americanum. The sequence goes on along the minus strand of NC_135507.1, from coordinate 123,402,877 downwards.
GTTTTCGCGCAGTTCTGAGAGAAAAAGTTTACAACTTTTTCGCGTCTACTCTTCGACAACTTGTAAACTCGAAGTGCGTAAATCTTGCTAGTTTCGATATAAAACGATGTATCCTATTGTTTTGAGCCGGAATACAAGTTTTCGCGCAGTTCTGAGAGAAAAAGTTTAAACCTTTCTCTCGTCTACTATTCGACGACTAGTAAAATCGATGTTCGTGAATCTCGCTAGTTTCGATCTGAAGCGCTGTATCCCGTTGTTTTGAGCCGCAATACAAGTTTTCGCGCAGTGCTGAAAAAAAGTTTACAGCTCTCTCTCGTCTACTCTTCTACGACTTGTAAAATTGATGTTCGTGAATTTTGCTAGTTTCGATCTAAAACGACGTATCCCGTTGTTTTGAGCCTTAATATAAGTTTTCGCGCAGTTCTGAGAGAAAAAGTTTACACCTTTTTTGCGTCTACTCTTCGACGACTTGTAAAATCGAAGTGCTTAAATCATGCTAGTTTCGATCTAAAACGATGTATCCCGTTGTTTTGAGCCGGAATACAAGTTTTCGCGCAGTTCTGAGAGAAAAAGTTTACACCTTTCTCTCGTCTACTCTTCGACGACTAGTAAAATCGAAGTGCCTAAATCTTGCTAGTTTCGATCTGAAGCGATGTATCCCGTTGTTTTGAGCCGGAATACAAGTTTTCGCGCAGTGCTGAGAGAAAAAGTTTACAGCTCTCTCAGGTCTACTCTTCGAGGACTTGTAAAATCGATGTTCGTGAATCTCGCTAGTTTCGATCTAAAATGATGTATCCCGTTGTTTTGAGCCAGAATACAAGTTTTCGCGCAGTTCTGAGAGAAAAAGTTTACAGCTCTCTCACGTCTACTCTTCGAGGACTTGTAAAATCGACGTTCGTGAATCTCGCTAGCTTGGACTTAAAACGATGTATCCCGTTGTTTTGAGTCTGAATACAAGTTTTCGCGCAGTTCTGAGAGAAAAAGTTTACACCTTTCTCTCGTCTACTCTCGACGACTTGTAAAATTGAAGTGCGTAAATCTCGCTAGTTTCGATCTAAAACGATGTATCCCGTTGTTTTGAGCCTTAATACAAGTTTTCGCGCAGTTCTGAGAGAAAATGTTTACACCTTTTTTGCGTCTACTCTTCGACGACTTGTAAAATCGAAGTGCGTAAATCTTGCTAGTTTCGATATAAAACGATGTATCCTATTGTTTTGAGCCGGAATACAAGTTTTCGCGCAGTTCTGAGAGAAAAACCTTACAGCCCTCTCTCGTCTACTCTCCGACGACTTGTAAAATCGATGTTCCTGAATATCGCTAGTTTCGATCAAAAACGATGCATCCCTTTGTTTTGAGCCGGAATACAAGTTTTTGCGCAGTTCTGAGAGAAAAACTTTACAACTTTCTCTCGTCTACTCTCGATGATTTGTAAAATCGATGTTCGTGAATCTCTCTAGCTTCGATCTAAAACGAGGTATCCCGTTGTTTTCAGCCGGAATACAAGTTCTCGCGCATTTCTGAGAGAACAACTTTAAAGCTTTCTCTCGTCTACTCTTCGAGAACTTGTAAAATCGATGTTCGTGAATCTCGCTAGCTTCGATCTAAAACGATGTATCCCGTTGTTTTCAGCCGGAATACAAGTTCTCGCGCAGTTTTGAGAGAAAACTTTTAAAGCTTTCTCTCGTCTACTCTCGACGACTAGTAAAATCGATGTTCGTTATTCTCGCTAGTTTCGATCTAAAACGATGTATCCCGTTGTTTTGAGCCGGAATACAAGTTTTCGCGCAGTTCTGAGAGAAAAAGTTTACACCTTTCTCTCGTCTACTCTTCGACGACTAGTAAAATCGATAATCGTGAATCTCGCTTGTTTCGATCTGAAGCGATGTATCCCGTTGTTTTCAGCCGGAATACAAGTTTTCGCGCAGTGCTGAGAGAAAAAGTTTACAGCTCTCTCAGGTCCACTCTTCGTGGACTTGTAAAATTGATGTTCATGAATCTCGCTAGTTTCGATCTAAAATGATGTATCCCGTTGTTTTGAGCCGGAATACAAGTTCTCGCGCAGTTCTGAGAGAAAAAGTTTTCAGCTCTCTCACGTCTACTCTTCGACGACTTGTAAAATCGATGTTCGTGAATCTCGCTAGTTTCGATCTAAAACAATGTATCCCGTTGTTTTGAGCCGGAATACAAGATTTCGCGCAGTTCTGAGATAAGTTTACACCTTTCTCTCGTCTACTCTTCGAGGACATGTAAAATCGATGTTCGTGAATCTCGCTAGTTTCGATCTAAAACGATGTATCCCTTTGTTTTGAGCTGGAATACAAGTTTTCGCGCAGTTCTGAGAGAAAAAGTTTACACCTTTCTCTCGTCTACTCTTCGACGACTAGTAAAATCGATTATCGTGAATCTCGCTAGTTTCGATCTGAAGCGATGTATCCCGTTGTTTTGAGCTGCAATACAAGTTTTCGCGCAGTTCTGAGAGAAAAAGTTTACACCTTTTTTGCGTCTACTCTTCGACAACTTGTAAAATCGAAGTGCGTAAATCTTGCTAGTTTCGATCTAAAACGATGTATCCCGTTGTTTTGAGCCGGAATACAAGTTTTCGCGCAGTTCTGAGAGAAAAAGCTTACACCTTTCTCTCGTCTACTCTTCGACGACTAGTAAAATGGATAATCGTGAATCTCGCTAGTTTTGATCTGAAGCGATGTATCCCGTTGTTTTGAGCCGCAATACAAGTTTTCGCGCAGTGCTGAGAGAAAACGTTTACAGCTTTCTCTCGTCTACTCTCAACGAGTTGTAAAATCGAAGTGCGTAAATCTCGCTAGTTTCGATCTAAAACAATGTATCCCGTTGTTTTGAGCCGGAATACAAGATTTCGCGCAGTTCTGAGAGATACGTTTACAGCTCTCTCAGGTCTACTCTTCGAGAACTTGTAAAATTGATGTTCGTGAATCTCGCTAGTTTTGATCTAAAACGATGTATCGCGTTGTTTTGAACCGGAATACAAGTTTTCGCGCAGTTCTGAGAGAAAAAGTTTACAACTTTTTCGCGTCTACTCTTCGACAACTTGTAAACTCGAAGTGCGTAAATCTTGCTAGTTTCGATATAAAACGATGTAACCTGTTGTTTTGAGCCGGAATATAAGTTTTCGCGCCGTTCTGAGAGAAAAATTTTACAGCTCTCTCACGTCTACTCTTCGACGACTTGTAAAATCGATGTTAGTGAATCTCGCTAGTTTTGATCTAAAACGATGTATCCCTTTATTTGAGCCGGAATACAAGTTTTCGCGCTGTTCTGAGAGAAAAAGTTTACACCTTTCTCTCGTCTACTCTTCGACGACTAGTAAAATCGATAATCGTGAATCTCGCTTGTTTCGATCTGAAGCGATGTATCCCGTTGTTTTCAGCCGGAATACAAGTTTTCGCGCAGTGCTGAGAGAAAAAGTTTACAGCTCTCTCAGGTCCACTCTTCGAGGACTTGTAAAATAGATGTTCGAGAATCTCGCTAGTTTCGATCTAAAATGACGTATCCCGTTGTTTTGAGCCGGAATACAAGTTTGCGCGCAGTTCTGAGAGAAAAAGTTTTCAGCTTTCTCTCGTCTACTCTCGACGACTTGTAAAATTGAAGTGCGTAAATCTCGCTAGTTTCGATCTAAAACGATGTATCCCGTTGTTTTGAGCCTTAATACAAGTTTTCGCGCAGTTCTGAGAGAAAAAGTTTACACCTTTTTTGCGTCTACTCTTCGACAACTTGTAAAATCGAAGTGCGTAAATCTTGCTAGTTTCGATCTAAAACGATGTATCCCGTTGTCTTGAGCCAGAATACAAGTTTTCGCGCAGTTCTGAGAGAAAAAGTTTACAGCTCTCTCTCGTCTACTCTTCTACGACTTGTAAAATCGATGTTCGTGAATTTTGCTAGTTTCGATCTAAAACGACGTATCCCATTGTTTTGAGCCTTAATATAAGTTTTCGCGCAGTTCTGAGAGAAAACGTTTACACCTTTTTTGCGTCTACTCTTCGACGACTTGTAAAATCGAAGTGCTTAAATCATGCTAGTTTCGATCTAAAACGATGTATCCCGTTGTTTTGAGCCGGAATACAAGTTTTCGCGCAGTTCTGAGAGAAAAAGTTTACACCTTTTTCTCGTCTACTCTTCGACGACTAGTAAAATCGAAGTGCCTAAATCTTGCTAGTTTCGATCTGAAGCGATGTATCCCGTTGTTTTGAGCCGGATTACAAGTTTTCGCGCAGTGCTGAGAGAAAAAGTTTACAGCTCTCTCAGGTCTACTCTTCGAGGACTTGTAAAATCGATGTTCGTGAATCTCGCTAGTTTCGATCTAAAATGATGTATCCCGTTGTTTTGAGCCGGAATACAAGTTTTCGCGCAGTTCTGAGAGAAAAAGTTTACAGCTCTCTCACGTCTACTCTTCGAGGACTTGTAAAATCGACGTTCGTGAATCTCGCTAGCCTGGACTTAAAACGATGTATCCCGTTGTTTTGAGTCTGAATACAAGTTTTCGCGCAGTTCTGAGAGAAAAAGTTTACACCTTTCTCTCGTCTACTCTCGACGACTTGTAAAATTGAAGTGCGTAAATCTCGCTAGTTTCGATCTAAAACGATGTATCCCGTTGTTTTGAGCCTTAATACAAGTTTTCGCGCAGTTCTGAGAGAAAATTTTTACACCTTTTTTGCGTCTACTCTTCGACGACTTGTAAAATCGAAGTGCGTAAATCTTGCTAGTTTCGATATAAAACGATGTATCCTATTGTTTTGAGCCGGAATACAAGTTTTCGCGCAGTTCTGAGAGAAAAAGTTTAAACCTTTCTCTCGTCTACTATTCGACGACTAGTAAAATCGATGTTCGTGAATCTCGCTAGTTTCGATCTGAAGCGATGTATCCCGTTGTTTTGAGCCGCAATACAAGTTTTCGCGCAGTTCAGAGAAAAACCTTACAGCTCTCTCTCGTCTACTCTCCGACGACTTGTAAAATCGATGTTCCTGAATATCGCTAGTTTCGATCAAAAACGACGCATCCCTTTGTTTTGAGCCTTAATATAAGTTTTCGCGCAGTTCTGAGAGAAAACGTTTACACCTTTTTTGCGTCTACTCTTCGACGACTTGTAAAATCGAAGTGCTTAAATCATGCTAGTTTCGATCTAAAACGATGTATCCCGTTGTTTTGAGCCGGAATACAAGTTTTCGCGCAGTTCTGAGAGAAAAAGTTTACACCTTTTTCTCGTCTACTCTTCGACGACTAGTAAAATCGAAGTGCCTAAATCTTGCTAGTTTCGATCTGAAGCGATGTATCCCGTTGTTTTGAGCCGGAATACAAGTTTTCGCGCAGTGCTGAGAGAAAAAGTTTACAGCTCTCTCAGGTCTACTCTTCGAGGACTTGTAAAATCGATGTTCGTGAATCTCGCTAGTTTCGATCTAAAATGATGTATCCCGTTGTTTTGAGCCGGAATACAAGTTTTCGCGCAGTTCTGAGAGAAAAAGTTTACAGCTCTCTCACGTCTACTCTTCGAGGACTTGTAAAATCGACGTTCGTGAATCTCGCTAGCCTGGACTTAAAACGATGTATCCCGTTGTTTTGAGTCTGAATACAAGTTTTCGCGCAGTTCTGAGAGAAAAAGTTTACACCTTTCTCTCGTCTACTCTCGACGACTTGTAAAATTGAAGTGCGTAAATCTCGCTAGTTTCGATCTAAAACGATGTATCCCGTTGTTTTGAGCCTTAATACAAGTTTTCGCGCAGTTCTGAGAGAAAATTTTTACACCTTTTTTGCGTCTACTCTTCGACGACTTGTAAAATCGAAGTGCGTAAATCTTGCTAGTTCCGATATAAAACGATGTATCCTATTGTTTTGAGCCGGAATACAAGTTTTCGCGCAGTTCTGAGAGAAAAAGTTTAAACCTTTCTCTCGTCTACTATTCGACGACTAGTAAAATCGATGTTCGTGAATCTCGCTAGTTTCGATCTGAAGCGATGTATCCCGTTGTTTTGAGCCGCAATACAAGTTTTCGCGCAGTTCAGAGAAAAACCTTACAGCTCTCTCTCGTCTACTCTCCGACGACTTGTAAAATCGATGTTCCTGAATATCGCTAGTTTCGATCAAAAACGATGCATCCCTTTGTTTTGAGCCGGAATACAAGTTTTTGCGCAGTTCTGAGAGAAAAACTTTACAACTTTCTCTCGTCTACTCTCGATGATTTGTAAAATCGATGTTCGTGAATCTCGCTAGCTTCGATCTAAAACGAGGTATCCCGTTGTTTTCAGCCGGAATACAAGTTCTCGCGCATTTCTGAGAGAAAAACTTTAAAGCTTTCTCTCGTCTACTCTTCGACAACTTGTAAAATCGAAGTGCGTAAATCTTGCTAGTTTCGATCTAAAACGATGTATCCCGTTGTTTTGAGCCGGAATACAAGTTTTCGCGCAGTTCTGAGAGAAAAAGCTTACACCTTTCTCTCGTCTACTCTTCGACGACTAGTAAAATGGATAATCGTGAATCTCGCTAGTTTTGATCTGAAGCGATGTATCCCGTTGTTTTGAGCCGCAATACAAGTTTTCGCGCAGTGCTGAGAGAAAACGTTTACAGCTTTCTCTCGTCTACTCTCAACGAGTTGTAAAATCGAAGTGCGTAAATCTCGCTAGTTTCGATCTAAAACAATGTATCCCGTTGTTTTGAGCCGGAATACAAGATTTCGCGCAGTTCTGAGAGATACGTTTACAGCTCTCTCAGGTCTACTCTTCGAGAACTTGTAAAATTGATGTTCGTGAATCTCGCTAGCTTCGATCTAAAACGATGTATCCCGTTGTTTTCAGCCGGAATACAAGTTCTCGCGCAGTTCTGAGAGAAAAAGTTTAAAGCTTTCTCTCGTGTACTCTCGACGACAAGTAAAATCGAAATTCGCTAATCTCGCTAGTTTTGATCTAAAACGATGTATCGCGTTGTTTTGAACCGGAATACAAGTTTTCGCGCAGTTCTGAGAGAAAAAGTTTACAACTTTTTCGCGTCTACTCTTCGACAACTTGTAAACTCGAAGTGCGTAAATCTTGCTAGTTTCGATATAAAACGATGTAACCTGTTGTTTTGAGCCGGAATATAAGTTTTCGCGCCGTTCTGAGAGAAAAATTTTACAGCTCTCTCACGTCTACTCTTCGACGACTTGTAAAATCGATGTTAGTGAATCTCGCTAGTTTTGATCTAAAACGATGTATCCCTTTATTTGAGCCGGAATACAAGTTTTCGCGCTGTTCTGAGAGAAAAAGTTTACACCTTTCTCTCGTCTACTCTTCGACGACTAGTAAAATCGATAATCGTGAATCTCGCTTGTTTCGATCTGAAGCGATGTATCCCGTTGTTTTCAGCCGGAATACAAGTTTTCGCGCAGTGCTGAGAGAAAAAGTTTACAGCTCTCTCAGGTCCACTCTTCGAGGACTTGTAAAATCGATGTTCGAGAATCTCGCTAGTTTCGATCTAAAATGACGTATCCCGTTGTTTTGAGCCGGAATACAAGTTTGCGCGCAGTTCTGAGAGAAAAAGTTTTCAGCTTTCTCTCGTCTACTCTCGACGACTTGTAAAATTGAAGTGCGTAAATCTCGCTAGTTTCGATCTAAAACGATGTATCCCGTTGTTTTGAGCCTTAATACAAGTTTTCGCGCAGTTCTGAGAGAAAAAGTTTACACCTTTTTTGCGTCTACTCTTCGACAACTTGTAAAATCGAAGTGCGTAAATCTTGCTAGTTTCGATCTAAAACGATGTATCCCGTTGTCTTGAGCCAGAATACAAGTTTTCGCGCAGTTCTGAGAGAAAAAGTTTACAGCTCTCTCTCGTCTACTCTTCTACGACTTGTAAAATCGATGTTCGTGAATTTTGCTAGTTTCGATCTAAAACGACGTATCCCATTGTTTTGAGCCTTAATATAAGTTTTCGCGCAGTTCTGAGAGAAAACGTTTACACCTTTTTTGCGTCTACTCTTCGACGACTTGTAAAATCGAAGTGCTTAAATCATGCTAGTTTCGATCTAAAACGATGTATCCCGTTGTTTTGAGCCGGAATACAAGTTTTCGCGCAGTTCTGAGAGAAAAAGTTTACACCTTTTTCTCGTCTACTCTTCGACGACTAGTAAAATCGAAGTGCCTAAATCTTGCTAGTTTCGATCTGAAGCGATGTATCCCGTTGTTTTGAGCCGGAATACAACTTTTCGCGCAGTGCTGAGAGAAAAAGTTTACAGCTCTCTCAGGTCTACTCTTCGAGGACTTGTAAAATCGATATTCGTGAATCTCGCTAGTTTCGATCTAAAATGATGTATCCCGTTGTTTTGAGCCGGAATACAAGTTTTCGCGCAGTTCTGAGAGAAAAAGTTTACAGCTCTCTCACGTCTACTCTTCGAGGACTTGTAAAATCGACGTTCGTGAATCTCGCTAGCCTGGACTTAAAACGATGTATCCCGTTGTTTTGAGTCTGAATACAAGTTTTCGCGCAGTTCTGAGAGAAAAAGTTTACACCTTTCTCTCGTCTACTCTCGACGACTTGTAAAATTGAAGTGCGTAAATCTCGCTAGTTTCGATCTAAAACGATGTATCCCGTTGTTTTGAGCCTTAATACAAGTTTTCGCGCAGTTCTGAGAGAAAATTTTTACACCTTTTTTGCGTCTACTCTTCGACGACTTGTAAAATCGAAGTGCGTAAATCTTGCTAGTTTCGATATAAAACGATGTATCCTATTGTTTTGAGCCGGAATACAAGTTTTCGCGCAGTTCTGAGAGAAAAAGTTTAAACCTTTCTCTCGTCTACTATTCGACGACTAGTAAAATCGATGTTCGTGAATCTCGCTAGTTTCGATCTGAAGCGATGTATCCCGTTGTTTTGAGCCGCAATACAAGTTTTCGCGCAGTTCAGAGAAAAACCTTACAGCTCTCTCTCGTCTACTCTCCGACGACTTGTAAAATCGATGTTCCTGAATATCGCTAGTTTCGATCAAAAACGATGCATCCCTTTGTTTTGAGCTTGAATACAAGTTTTTGCGCAGTTCTGAGAGAAAAACTTTACAACTTTCTCTCGTCTACTCTCGATGATTTGTAAAATCGATGTTCGTGAATCTCGCTAGCTTCGATCTAAAACGAGGTATCCCGTTGTTTTCAGCCGGAATACAAGTTCTCGCGCATTTCTGAGAGAAAAACTTTAAAGCTTTCTCTCGTCTACTCTTCGAGAACTTGTAAAATCGATGTTCGTGAATCTCGCTAGCTTCGATCTAAAACGATGTATCCCGTTGTTTTCAGCCGGAATACAAGTTCTCGCGCAGTTTTGAGAGAAAACTTTTAAAGCTTTCTCTCGTCTACTCTCGACGACTAGTAAAATCGATGTTCGTTAATCTCGCTAGTTTCGATCTAAAACGATGTATCCCGTTGTTTTGAGCCGGAATACAAGTTTTCGCGCAGTTCTGAGAGAAAAAGTTTACACCTTTCTCTCGTCTACTCTTCGACGACTAGTAAAATCGATAATCGTGAATCTCGCTTGTTTCGATCTGAAGCGATGTATCCCGTTGTTTTCAGCCGGAATACAAGTTCTCGCGCAGTTCTGAGAGAAAAAGTTTTCAGCTCTCTCACGTCTACTCTTCGACGACTTGTAAAATCGATGTTCGTGAATCTCGCTAGCTTGGACCTAAAACGATGTATCCCGTTGTTTTGAGTCTGAATACAAGTTTTCGCGCAGTTCTGAGAGAAAAAGTTTCCACCTTTTTCTCGTCTACTATTCGACGACTAGTAAAATCGATGTTCGTGAATCTCGCTAGTTTCGATCAAAAACGATGCATCCCGTTGTTTTGAGCCGGAATACAAGTTTTCGCGCAGTTCTGAGAGAACAACTTTACAACTTTCTCTCGTCTACTCTCGATGATTTGTAAAATCGATGTTCGTGAATCTCGCTAACTTCGATCTAAAACGATGTATCCCGTTGTTTTCAGCCGGAATACAAGTTCTCGGGCAGTTCTGAGAGAAAAAGTTTAAAGCTTTCTCTGATCTTCTCTCGACGACTTGTAAAATTGAAGAGCGTAAATCTCGCTAGTTTCGATCTGAAGCGATGTATCCCGTTGTTTTCAGCCGGAATACAAGTTCTCCTGCAGTTCTGAGAGAAAAAGTTTTCAGCTCTCTCACGTCTACTCTTCGACGACTTGTAAAATCGATGTTCGTGAATCCCGCTAGTTTCGATCTAAAACGATGCATACCGTTGTTTTGAGCCGGAATACAAGTTTTCGCGCAGTTCTGAGAGAAAAAGTTTCCACCTTTTTCTCGTCTACTGTTCGACGACTAGTAAAATCGATGTTCGTGAATCTCGCTAGTTTCGATCTAAAACAATGTATCCCTTTGTTTTGAGCCGGAATACAAGTTTTCGCGCAGTTCTGAGAGAAAAAGTTTACACCTCTCTCTCGTCTACTCTTCGGCGACTAGTAAAATCGATTATCGTGAATCTCGCTAGTTTCGATCTGAAGCGATGTATCCCGTTTTTTTGAGCCGCAATACAAGTTTTCGCGCAGTGCTGAGAGAAAAAGTTTACAGCTCTCTCAGGTCTACTCTTCGAGACCTTGTAAAATCGATGTTCGTGAATCTCGCTAGCTTCGATCTAAAACGATGTATCCCGTTGTTTTCAGCCGGAATACAAGTTCTCGCGCAGTTCTGAGAGAAAAAGTTTAAAGCTTTTTCTCGTCTACTCTCGACGACTAGTAAAATCGATGTTCGTTAATCTCGCTAGTTTCGATCTAAAACGATGTATCCCGTTGTTTTCAGCCGGAATACAAGTTTTCGCGCAGTTCTGAGAGAAAAAGTTTCCACCTTTTTCTCGTCTACTATTCGACGACTAGTAAAATCGATGTTCGTGAATCTCGCTAGTTTCGATCAAAAACGATGCATCCCGTTGTTTTGAGCCGGAATACAAGTTTTCGCGCAGTTCTGAGAGAACAACTTTACAACTTTCTCTCGTCTACTCTCGATGATTTGTAAAATCGATGTTCGTGAATCTCGCTAACTTCGATCTAAAACGATGTATCCCGTTGTTTTCAGCCGGAATACAAGTTCTCGGGCAGTTCTGAGAGAAAAAGTTTAAAGCTTTCTCTGATCTTCTCTCGACGACTTGTAAAATTGAAGAGCGTAAATCTCGCTAGTTTCGATCTAAAACGATGTATCCCGTTGTTTTAAGCCTTAATACAATTTTTCGCGCAGTTCTGAGAGAAAAAGTTTACAGCTCTCTCTCGCCTACTCTTCGACGACTTCTAAAATCGATGTTCGTGAATTTTGCTAGTTTCGATCTAAAACGATGTATCTCTTTGTTTTGAGCCGGAATACAAGTTTTCGCACAGTGCTGAGAGAAAAAGTTTACAGCTCTCTCAGGTCCACTCTTCGAGGACTTGTAAAATCGATGTTCGTGAATCTCGCTAGCTTGGACCTAAAACGATGTATCCCGTTGTTTTGAGTCTGAATACAAGTTTTCGCGCAGTTCTGAGAGAAAAAGTTTCCACCTTTTTCTCGTCTACTATTCGACGACTAGTAAAATCGATGTTCGTGAATCTCGCTAGTTTCGATCAAAAACGATGCATCCCGTTGTTTTGAGCCGGAATACAAGTTTTCGCGCAGTTCTGAGAGAACACCTTTACAACTTTCTCTCGTCTACTCTCGATGATTTGTAAAATCGATGTTCGTGAACCTCGCTAACTTCGATCTAAAACGATGTATCCCGTTGTTTTCAGCCGGAATACAAGTTCTCGGGCAGTTCTGAGAGAAAAAGTTTAAAGCTTTCTCTGATCTTCTCTCGACGACTTGTAAAATTGAAGAGCGTAAATCTCGCTAGTTTCGATCTAAAACGATGTATCCCGTTGTTTTAAGCCTTAATACAATTTTTCGCGCAGTTCTGAGAGAAAAGGTTTACAGCTCTCTCTCACCTACTCTTCGACGACTTCTAAAATCGATGTTCGTGAATTTTGCTAGTTTCCATCTGAAACGATGTATCCCTTTGTTTTGAGCCGGAATACAAGTTTTCGCACAGTTCTGAGAGAAAAAGTTTACACCTTTCTCTCGTCTACTCTTCGGCGACTAGTAAAATCGATGTTAGTGACTCTCGCTAGTTTCGATCTAAAACGATGTATCCCGTTGTTTGGAGCCGGAAACAAGTTTTTGCGCAGTTCTGAGAGAAAATGTTTGCACCTTTTTCGCGTCTACTCTTCGACAACTTGTAAAATCGAAGTGCATAAATCTTGCTAGTTTCGATCTAAAACGATGTATCCCGTTGTTTTGAGCCTTAATACAAGTTTTCGCGCAGTTCTGAGAGAAAACGTTTACAGCTCTCTCTCGTCTACTCTTCGACGACTTGTAAAATCGATGTTCGTGAATCTCGCTAGTTTCGATCTAAAACGATGTATCCCGTTGTTTTGAGCCGGAATACAAGTTTTCGCGCAGTTCTGAAAGAAAAAGTCTACAGCTTTCTCTCGTCTACTCTCAACGAGTTGTAAAATCGAAGTGCGTAAATCTCGCTAGTTTCGATCTAAAACAATGTATCCCGTTGTTTTGAGCCGGAATACAAGATTTCGCGCAGTTCTGAGAGATAAGTTTACACCTTTCTCTCGTCTACTCTTCGAGGACATGTAAAATCGATGTTCGTGAATCTCGCTAGTTTCGATCTAAAACGATGTATCCCTTTGTTTTGAGCCGGAATACAAGTTTTCGCGCAGTTCTGAGAGAAAAAGTTTACACCTTTCTCTCGTCTACCCTTCGACGACTAGTAAAATTGATTATCGTGAATCTCGCTAGTTTCGATCTGAAGCGATGTATCCCGTTGTTTTGAGCTGCAATACAAGTTTTCGCGCAGTTCTGAGAGAAAAAGTTTACACCTTTTTTGCGTCTACTCTTCGACAACTTGTAAAATCGAAGTGCGTAAATCTTGCTAGTTTCGATCTAAAACGATGTATCCCGTTGTTTTGAGCCGGAATACAAGTTTTCGCGCAGTTCTGAGAGAAAAAGCTTACACCTTTCTCTCGTCTACTCTTCGAAGACTAGTAAAATGGATAATCGTGAATCTCGCTAGTTTTCATCTGAAGCGATGTATCCCGTTGTTTTGAGCCGCAATACAAGTTTTCGCGCAGTGCTGAGAGAAAAAGTTTACAGCTCTCTCAGGTCTACTCTTCGAGAACTTGTAAAATTGGTGTTCGTGAATCTCGCTAGCTTCGATCTAAAACGATGTATCCCGTTGTTTTCAGCCGGAATACAAGTTCTCGCGCAGTTCTGAGAGAAAAAGTTTAAAGCTTTCTCTCGTGTATTCTCGACGACTAGTAAAATCGAAGTTCGTTAATCTCGCTAGTTTTGATCTAAAACGATGTATCGCGTTGTTTTGAACCGGAATACAAGTTTTCGCGCAGTTCTGAGAGAAAAAGTTTACAACTTTTTCGCGTCTACTCTTCGACAACTTGTAAACTCGAAGTGCGTAAATCTTGCTAGTTTCGATATAAAACGATGTAACCTGTTGTTTTGAGCCGGAATATAAGTTTTCGCGCCGTTCTGAGAGAAAAATTTTACAGCTCTCTCACGTCTACTCTTCGACGACTTGTAAAATCGATGTTAGTGAATCTCGCTAGTTTTGATCTAAAACGATGTATCACTTTATTTGAGCCGGAATACAAGTTTTCGCGCTGTTCTGAGAGAAAAAGTTTACACCTTTCTCTCGTCTACTCTTCGACGACTAGTAAAACCGATAATCGTGAATCTCGCTTGTTTCGATCTGAAGCGATGTATCCCGTTGTTTTCAGCCGGAATACAAGTTTTCGCGCAGTGCTGAGAGAAAAAGTTTACAGCTCTCTCAGGTCCACTCTTCGAGGACTTGTAAAATCGATGTTCGAGAATCTCGCTAGTTTCGATCTAAAATGATGTATCCCGTTGTTTTGAGCCGGAATACAAGTTTGCGCGCAGTTCTGAGAGAAAAAGTTTTCAGCTTTCTCTCGTCTACTCTCGACGACTTGTAAAATTGAAGTGCGTAAATCTCGCTAGTTTCGATCTAAAACGATGTATCCCGTTGTTTTGAGCCTTAATACAAGTTTTCGCGCAGTTCTGAGAGAAAAAGTTTACACCTTTTTTGCGTCTACTCTTCGACAACTTGTAAAATCGAAGTGCGTAAATCTTGCTAGTTTCGATCTAAAACGATGTATCCCGTTGTCTTGAGCCAGAATACAAGTTTTCGCGCAGTTCTGAGAGAAAAAGTTTACAGCTCTCTCTCTCGTCTACTCTTCTACGACTTGTAAAATCGATGTTCGTGAATTTTGCTAGTTTCGATCTAAAACGACGTATCCCGTTGTTTTGAGCCTAATATAAGTTTTCGCGCAGTTCTGAGAGAAAAAGTTTACACCTTTTTTGCGTCTACTCTTCGACGACTTGTAAAATCGAAGTGCTTAAATCATGCTAGTTTCGATCTAAAACGATGTATCCCGTTGTTTTGAGCCGGAATACAAGTTTTCGCGCAGTTCTGAGAGAAAAAGTTTACACCTTTCTCTCGTCTACTCTTCGACGACTAGTAAAATCGAAGTGCCTAAATCTTGCTAGTTTCGATCTGAAGCGATGTATCCCGTTGTTTTGAGCCGGAATACAAGTTTTCGCGCAGTGCTGAGAGAAAAAGTTTACAGCTCTCTCAGGTCTACTCTTCGAGGACTTGTAAAATCTATGTTCGTGAATCTCGCTAGTTTCGATCTAAAATGATGTATCCCGTTGTTTTGAGCCGGAATACAAGTTTTCGCACAGTTCTGAGAGAAAACGTTTACAGCTCTCTCACGTCTACTCTTCGAGGACTTGTAAAATCGACGTTCGTGAATCTCGCTAGCTTGGACTTAAAACGATGTATCCCGTTGTTTTGAGTCTGAATACAAGTTTTCGCGCAGTTCTGAGAGAAAAAGTTTACACCTTTCTCTCGTCTACTCTCGACGACTTGTAAAATTGAAGTGCGTAAATCTCGCTAGTTTCGATCTAAAACGATGTATCCCGTTGTTTTGAGCCTTAATACAAGTTTTCGCGCAGTTCTGAGAGAAAATTTTTACACCTTTTTTGCGTCTACTCTTCGACGACTTGTAAAATCGAAGTGCGTAAATCTTGCTAGTTTCGATATAAAACGATGTATCCTATTGTTTTGAGCCGGAATACAAGTTTTCGCGCAGTTCTGAGAGAAAAGGTTTAAACCTTTCTCTCGTCTACTATTCGACGACTAGTAAAATCGATGTTCGTGAATCTCGCTAGTTTCGATCTGAAGCGATGTATCCCGTTGTTTTGAGCCGCAATACAAGTTTTCGCGCACTTCTGAGAGAAAAACCTTACAGCTCTCTCTCGTCTACTCTCCGACGACTTGTAAAATCGATGTTCCTGAATCTCGCTAGTTTCGATCAAAAACGATGCATCCCTTTGTTTTGAGCCGGAATACAAGTTTTTGCGCAGTTCTGAGAGAAAAGCTTTACAACTTTCTCTCGTCTACTCTCGATGATTTGTAAAATCGATGTTCGTGAATCTCGCTAGCTTCGATCTAAAACGAGGTATCCCGTTGTTTTCAGCCGGAATACAAGTTCTCGCGCATTTCTGAGAGAAAAACTTTAAAGCTTTCTCTCGTCTACTCTTCGAGAACTTGTAAAATCAATGTTCGTGAATCTCGCTAGCTTCGATCTAAAACGATGTATCCCGTTGTTTTCAGCCGGAATACAAGTTCTCGCGCAGTTTTGAGAGAAAACATTTAAAGCTTTCTCTCGTCTACTCTCGACGACTAGTAAAATCGATGTTCGTTAATCTCGCTAGTTTCGATCTAAAACGATGTATCCCGTTGTTTTGAGCCGGAATACAAGTTTTCGCGCAGTTCTGAGAGAAAAAGTTTACACCTTTCTCTCGTCTACTCTTCGACGACTAGTAAAATCGATAATCGTGAATCTCGCTTGTTTCGATCTGAAGCGATGTATCCCGTTGTTTTCAGCCGGAATACAAGTTTTCGCGCAGTGCTGAGAGAAAACGTTTACAGCTCTCTCAGGTCCACTCTTCGTGGACTTGTAAAATCGATGTTCGTGAATCTCGCTAGTTTCGATCTAAAATGATGTATCCCGTTGTTTTGAGCCGGAATACAAGTTCTCGCGCAGTTCTGAGAGAAAAAGTTTTCAGCTCTCTCACGTCTACTCTTCGACGACTTGTAAAATCGATGTTCGTGAATCTCGCTAGCTTGGACCTAAAACGATGTATCCCGTTGTTTTGAGTCTGAATACAAGTTTTCGCGCAGTTCTGAGAGAAAAAGTTTCCACCTTTTTCTCGTCTACTATTCGACGACTAGTAAAATCGATGTTCATGAATCTCGCTAGTTTCGATCAAAAACGATGCATCCCGTTGTTTTGAGCCGGAATACAAGTTTTCGCGCAGTTCTGAGAGAACAACTTTACAACTTTCTCTCGTCTACTCTCGATGATTTGTAAAATCGATGTTCGTGAATCTCGCTAACTTCGATCTAAAACGATGTATCCCGTTGTTTTCAGCCGGAATACAAGTTCTCGGGCAGTTCTGAGAGAAAAAGTTTAAAGCTTTCTCTGATCTTCTCTCGACGACTTGTAAAATTGAAGAGCGTAAATCTCGCTAGTTTCGATCTGAAGCGATGTATCCCGTTGTTTTCAGCCGGAATACAAGTTCTCCTGCAGTTCTGAGAGAAAAAGTTTTCAGCTCTCTCACGTCTACTCTTCGACGACTTGTAAAATCGATGTTCGTGAATCCCGCTAGTTTCGATCTAAAACGATGCATACCGTTGTTTTGAGCCGGAATACAAGTTTTCGCGTAGTTCTGAGAGAAAAAGTTTCCACCTTTTTCTCGTCTACTGTTCGACGACTAGTAAAATCGATGTTCGTGATTCTCGCTAGTTTCGATCTAAAACGATGTATCCCGTTGTTTTAAGCCTTAATACAATTTTTCGCGCAGTTCTGAGAGAAAAAGTTTACAGCTCTCTCTCGCCTACTCTTCGACGACTTCTAAAATCGATGTTCGTGAATTTTGCTAGTTTCGATCTAAAACGATGTATCTCTTTGTTTTGAGCCGGAATACAAGTTTTCGCACAGTGCTGAGAGAAAAAGTTTACAGCTCTCTCAGGTCCACTCTTCGAGGACTTGTAAAATTGATGTTCGTGAATCTCGCTAGTTTCGATCTAAAATGATGTATCCCGTTGTTTTGAGCCGGAATACAAGTTCTCGCGCAGTTCTCAGAGAAAAAGTTTTCAGCTCTCTCACGTCTACTCTTCGACGACTTGTAAAATCGATGTTCGTGAATCCCGCTAGTTTCGATCTAAAACGATGCATACCGTTGTTTTGAGCCGGAATACAAGTTTTCGCGCAGTTCTGAGAGGAAACGTTTCCACCTTTTTCTCGTCTACTGTTCGACGACTAGTAAAATCGATGTTCGTGAATCTCCCTAGTTTCGATCAAAAACGATGCATCCCGTTGTTTTGAGCCGGAATACAAGTTTTCGCGCAGTTCTGAGAGAACAACTTTACAACTTTCTCTCGTCTACTCTCGATGATTTGTAAAATCGATGTTCGTGAATCTCGCTAACTTCGATCTAAAACGATGTATCCTGTTGTTTTCAGCCGGAATACAAGTTCTCGGGCAGTTCTGAGAGAAAAAGTTTAAAGCTTTCTCTGATCTTCTCTCGACGACTTGTAAAATTGAAGAGCGTAAATCTCGCTAGTTTCGATCTGAAGCGATGTATCCCGTTGTTTTCAGCCGGAATACAAGTTCTCCTGCAGTTCTGAGAGAAAAAGTTTTCAGCTCTCTCACGTTTACTCTTCGACGACTTGTAAAATCGATGTTCGTGAATTTTGCTAGTTTCGATCTAAAACGATGTATCCCTTTGTTTTGAGCCGGAATACAAGTTTTCGCACAGTTCTGAGAGAAAAAGTTTACACCTTTCTCTCCTCTACTCTTCGGCGACTAGTAAAATCGATGTTCGTGAATCTCGCTAGTTTCGATCTAAAACGATGTATCCTGTTGTTTTGAGCCGGAATACAAGTTTTCGCGCAGTTCTGAGAGAAAACGTTTACAGCTCTCTCACGTCTACCCTTCGAGGACTTGTAAATCGATGTTAGTGACTCTCGCCAGTTTCGATCTAAAACGATGTATCCCGTTGTTTAGAGCCGGAAACAAGTTTTTGCGCAGGTCTGAGAGAAAATGTTTGCACCTTTTTCGCGTCTACTCTTCGACAACTTGTAAAATCTAAGTGCATAAATCTTGCTAGTTTCGATCTAAAACGATGTATCCCGTTGTTTTGAGCCTTAATACAAGTTTTCGCGCAGTTCTGAGAGAAAACGTTTACAGCTCTCTCTCGTCTACTCTTCGACGAGTTGTAAAATCGATGTTCGTGAATCTCGCTAGTTTCGATCTAAAACGATGGATCCCGTTGTTTTGAGCCGGAATACAAGTTTTCGCGCAGTTCTGAAAGAAAAAGTCTACAGCTTTCTCTCGTCTACTCTCAACGAGTTGTAAAATCGAAGTGCGTAAATCTCGCTAGTTTCGATCTAAAACAATGTATCCCGTTGTTTTGAGCCGGAATACAAGATTTCGCGCAGTTCTGAGAGATAAGTTTACACCTTTCTCTCGTCTACTCTTCGAGGACATGTAAAATCGATGTTCGTGAATCTCGCTAGTTTCGATCTAAAACGATGTATCCCTTTGTTTTGAGCCGGAATACAAGTTTTCGCGCAGTTCTGAGAGAAAAAGTTTACACCTTTCTCTCGTCTACTCTTCGACGACTAGTAAAATCGATTATCGTGAATCTCGCTAGTTTCGATCTGAAGCGATGTATCCCACTGTTTTGAGCTGCAATACAAGTTTTCGCGCAGTTCTGAGAGAAAAAGTTTACACCTTTTTTGCGTCTACTCTTCGACAACTTGTAAAATCGAAGTGCGTAAATCTTGATAGTTTCGATCTAAAACGATGTATCCCGTTGTTTTGAGCCGGAATACAAGTTTTCGCGCAGTTCTGAGAGAAAAAGCTTACACCTTTCTCTCGTCTACTCTTCGACGACTAGTAAAATCGATAATCGTGAATCTCGCTAGTTTTGATCTGAAGCGATGTATCCCGTTGTTTTGAGCCGCAATACAAGTTTTCGCGCAGTGCTGAGAGAAAAAGTTTACAGCTCTTTCAGGTCTACTCTTCGAGAACCTGTAAAATTGATGTTCGTGAATCTCGCTAGCTTCGATCTAAAACGATGTATCCCGTTGTTTTCAGCCGGAATACAAGTTTTCGCGCAGTTCTGAGAGAAAAAGTTTAAAGCTTTCTCTCGTCTACTCTCGACGACTAGTAAAATCGAAGTTCGTTAATCTCGCTAGTTTCGATCTAAAACGATGTATCCCGTTGTTTTGAACCGGAATACAAGTTTTCGCGCAGTTCTGAGAGAAAAAGTTTACAACTTTTTCGCGTCTACTCTTCGACAACTTGTAAACTCGAAGTGCGTAAATCTTGCTAGTTTCGATATAAAACGATGTAACCTGTTGTTTTGAGCCGGAATATAAGTTTTCGCGCCGTTCTGAGAGAAAAATTTTACAGCTCTCTCACGTCTACTCTTCGACGACTAGTAAAATCGATAATCGTGAATCTCGCTTGTTTCGATCTGAAGCGATGTATCCCGTTGTTTTCAGCCGGAATACAAGTTTTCGCGCAGTGCTGAGAGAAAACGTTTACAGCTCTCTCACGTCTACCCTTCGAGGACTTGTAAATCGATGTTAGTGACTCTCGCCAGTTTCGATCTAAAACGATGTATCCCGTTGTTTAGAGCCGGAAACAAGTTTTTGCGCAGGTCTGAGAGAAAATGTTTGCACCTTTTTCGCGTCTACTCTTCGACAACTTGTAAAATCTAAGTGCATAAATCTTGCTAGTTTCGATCTAAAACGATGTATCCCGTTGTCTTGAGCCAGAATACAAGTTTTCGCGCAGTTCTGAGAGAAAAAGTTTACAGCTCTCTCTCGTCTACTCTTCTACGACTTGTAAAATCGATGTTCGTGAATTTTGCTAGTTTCGATCTAAAACGACGTATCCCATTGTTTTGAGCCTTAATATAAGTTTTCGCGCAGTTCTGAGAGAAAACGTTTACACCTTTTTTGCGTCTACTCTTCGACGACTTGTAAAATCGAAGTGCTTAAATCATGCTAGTTTCGATCTAAAACGATGTATCCCGTTGTTTTGAGCCGGAATACAAGTTTTCGCGCAGTTCTGAGAGAAAAAGTTTACACCTTTTTCTCGTCTACTCTTCGACGACTAGTAAAATCGAAGTGCCTAAATCTTGCTAGTTTCGATCTGAAGCGATGTATCCCGTTGTTTTGAGCCGGAATACAAGTTTTCGCGCAGTGCTGAGAGAAAAAGTTTACAGCTCTCTCAGGTCTACTCTTCGAGGACTTGTAAAATCGATGTTCGTGAATCTCGCTAGTTTCGATCTAAAATGATGTATCCCGTTGTTTTGAGCCGGAATACAAGTTTTCGCGCAGTTCTGAGAGAAAAAGTTTACAGCTCTCTCACGTCTACTCTTCGAGGACTTGTAAAATCGACGTTCGTGAATCTCGCTAGCCTGGACTTAAAACGATGTATCCCGTTGTTTTGAGTCTGAATACAAGTTTTCGCGCAGTTCTGAGAGAAAAAGTTTACACCTTTCTCTCGTCTACTCTCGACGACTTGTAAAATTGAAGTGCGTAAATCTCGCTAGTTTCGATCTAAAACGATGTATCCCGTTGTTTTGAGCCTTAATACAAGTTTTCGCGCAGTTCTGAGAGAAAATTTTTACACCTTTTTTGCGTCTACTCTTCGACGACTTGTAAAATCGAAGTGCGTAAATCTTGCTAGTTTCGATATAAAACGATGTATCCTATTGTTTTGAGCCGGAATACAAGTTTTCGCGCAGTTCTGAGAGAAAAAGTTTAAACCTTTCTCTCCTCTACTATTCGACGACTAGTAAAATCGATGTTCGTGAATCTCGCTAGTTTCGATCTGAAGCGATGTATCCCGTTGTTTTGAGCCGCAATACAAGTTTTCGCGCAGTTCAGAGAAAAACCTTACAGCTCTCTCTCGTCTACTCTCCGACGACTTGTAAAATCGATGTTCCTGAATATCGCTAGTTTCGATCAAAAACGATGCATCCCTTTGTTTTGAGCCGGAATACAAGTTTTTGCGCAGTTCTGAGAGAAAAACTTTACAACTTTCTCTCGTCTACTCTCGATGATTTGTAAAATCGATGTTCGTGAATCTCGCTAGCTTCGATCTAAAACGAGGTATCCCGTTGTTTTCAGCCGGAATACAAGTTCTCGCGCATTTCTGAGAGAAAAACTTTAAAGCTTTCTCTCGTCTACTCTTCGAGAACTTGTAAAATCGATGTTCGTGAATCTCGCTAGCTTCGATCTAAAACGATGTATCCCGTTGTTTTCAGCCGGAATACAAGTTCTCGCGCAGTTTTGAGAGAAAACTTTTAAAGCTTTCTCTCGTCTACTCTCGACGACTAGTAAAATCGATGTTCGTTAATCTCGCTAGTTTCGATCTAAAACGATGTATCCCGTTGTTTTGAGCCGGAATACAAGTTTTCGCGCAGTTCTGAGAGAAAAAGTTTACACCTTTCTCTCGTCTACTCTTCGACGACTAGTAAAATCGATAATCGTGAATCTCGCTTGTTTCGATCTGAAGCGATGTATCCCGTTGTTTTCAGCCGGAATACAAGTTTTCGCGCAGTGCTGAGAGAAAAAGTTTACAGCTCTCTCAGGTCCACTCTTCGTGGACTTGTAAAATCGATGTTCGTGAATCTCGCTAGTTTCGATCTAAAATGATGTATCCCGTTGTTTTGAGCCGGAATACAAGTTCTCGCGCAGTTCTGAGAGAAAAAGTTTTCAGCTCTCTCACGTCTACTCTTCGACGACTTGTAAAATCGATGTTCGTGAATCTCGCTAGCTTGGACCTAAAACGATGTATCCCGTTGTTTTGAGTCTGAATACAAGTTTTCGCGCAGTTCTGAGAGAAAAAGTTTCCACCTTTTTCTCGTCTACTATTCGACGACTAGTAAAATCGATGTTCGTGAATCTCGCTAGTTTCGATCAAAAACGATGCATCCCGTTGTTTTGAGCCGGAATACAAGTTTTCGCGCAGTTCTGAGAGAACAACTTTACAACTTTCTCTCGTCTACTCTCGATGATTTGTAAAATCGATGTTCGTGAATCTCGCTAACTTCGATCTAAAACGATGTATCCCGTTGTTTTCAGCCGGAATACAAGTTCTCGGGCAGTTCTGAGAGAAAAAGTTTAAAGCTTTCTCTGATCTTCTCTCGACGACTTGTAAAATTGAAGAGCGTAAATCTCGCTAGTTTCGATCTGAAGCGATGTATCCCGTTGTTTTCAGCCGGAATACAAGTTCTCCTGCAGTTCTGAGAGAAAAAGTTTTCAGCTCTCTCACGTCTACTCTTCGACGACTTGTAAAATCGATGTTCGTGAATCCCGCTAGTTTCGATCTAAAACGATGCATACCGTTGTTTTGAGCCGGAATACAAGTTTTCGCGCAGTTCTGAGAGAAAAAGTTTCCACCTTTTTCTCGTCTACTGTTCGACGACTAGTAAAATCGATGTTCGTGAATCTCGCTAGTTTCGATCTAAAACAATGTATCCCTTTGTTTTGAGCCGGAATACAAGTTTTCGCGCAGTTCTGAGAGAAAAAGTTTACACCTCTCTCTCGTCTACTCTTCGGCGACTAGTAAAATCGATTATCGTGAATCTCGCTAGTTTCGATCTGAAGCGATGTATCCCGTTTTTTTGAGCCGCAATACAAGTTTTCGCGCAGTGCTGAGAGAAAAAGTTTACAGCTCTCTCAGGTCTACTCTTCGAGACCTTGTAAAATCGATGTTCGTGAATCTCGCTAGCTTCGATCTAAAACGATGTATCCCGTTGTTTTCAGCCGGAATACAAGTTTTCGCGCAGTTCTGAGAGAAAAAGTTTCCACCTTTTTCTCGTCTACTATTCGACGACTAGTAAAATCGATGTTCGTGAATCTCGCTAGTTTCGATCAAAAACGATGCATCCCGTTGTTTTGAGCCGGAATACAAGTTTTCGCGCAGTTCTGAGAGAACAACTTTACAACTTTCTCTCGTCTACTCTCGATGATTTGTAAAATCGATGTTCGTGAATCTCGCTAACTTCGATCTAAAACGATGTATCCCGTTGTTTTCAGCCGGAATACAAGTTCTCGGGCAGTTCTGAGAGAAAAAGTTTAAAGCTTTCTCTGATCTTCTCTCGACGACTTGTAAAATTGAAGAGCGTAAATCTCGCTAGTTTCGATCTAAAACGATGTATCCCGTTGTTTTAAGCCTTAATACAATTTTTCGCGCAGTTCTGAGAGAAAAAGTTTACAGCTCTCTCTCGCCTACTCTTCGACGACTTCTAAAATCGATGTTCGTTAATTTTGCTAGTTTCGATCTAAAACGATGTATCTCTTTGTTTTGAGCCGGAATACAAGTTTTCGCACAGTGCTGAGAGAAAAAGTTTACAGCTCTCTCAGGTCCACTCTTCGAGGACTTGTAAAATCGATGTTAGTGACTCTCGCTAGTTTCGATCTAAAACGATGTATCCCGTTGTTTGGAGCCGGAAACAAGTTTTTGCGCAGTTCTGAGAGAAAATGTTTGCACCTTTTTCGCGTCTACTCTTCGACAACTTGTAAAATCGAAGTGCATAAATCTTGCTAGTTTCGATCTAAAACGATGTATCCCGTTGTTTTGAGCCTTAATACAAGTTTTCGCGCAGTTCTGAGAGAAAACGTTTACAGCTCTCTCTCGTCTACTCTTCGACGACTTGTAAAATCGATGTTCGTGAATCTCGCTAGTTTTGATCTAAAACGATGTATCCCTTTATTTGAGCCGGAATACAAGTTTTCGCGCTGTTCTGAGAGAAAAAGTTTACACCTTTCTCTCGTCTACTCTTCGACGACTAGTAAAACCGATAATCGTGAATCTCGCTTGTTTCGATCTGAAGCGATGTATCCCGTTGTTTTCAGCCGGAATACAAGTTTTCGCGCAGTGCTGAGAGAAAAAGTTTACAGCTCTCTCAGGTCTACTCTTCGAGGACATGTAAAATCGATGTTCGTGAATCTCGCTAGTTTCGATCTAAAACGATGTATCCCTTTGTTTTGAGCCGGAATACAAGTTTTCGCGCAGTTCTGAGAGAAAAAGTTTACACCTTTCTCTCGTCTACCCTTCGACGACTAGTAAAATCGATTATCGTGAATCTCGCTAGTTTCGATCTGAAGCGATGTATCCCGTTGTTTTGAGCTGCAATACAAGTTTTCGCGCAGTTCTGAGAGAAAAAGTTTACACCTTTTTTGCGTCTACTCTTCGACAACTTGTAAAATCGAAGTGCGTAAATCTTGCTAGTTTCGATCTAAAACGATGTATCCCGTTGTTTTGAGCCGGAATACAAGTTTTCGCGCAGTTCTGAGAGAAAAAGTTTACAGCTCTCTCTCTCGTCTACTCTTCTACGACTTGTAAAATCGATGTTCGTGAATTTTGCTAGTTTCGATCTAAAACGACGTATCCCGTTGTTTTGAGCCTTAATATAAGTTTTCGCGCAGTTCTGAGAGAAAAAGTTTACACCTTTTTTGCGTCTACTCTTCGACGACTTGTAAAATCGAAGTGCTTAAATCATGCTAGTTTCGATCTAAAACGATGTATCCCGTTGTTTTGAGCCGGAATACAAGTTTTCGCGCAGTTCTGAGAGAAAAAGTTTACACCTTTCTCTCGTCTACTCTTCGACGACTAGTAAAATCGAAGTGCCTAAATCTTGCTAGTTTCGATCTGAAGCGATGTATCCCGTTGTTTTGAGCCGGAATACAAGTTTTCGCGCAGTGCTGAGAGAAAAAGTTTACAGCTCTCTCAGGTCTACTCTTCGAGGACTTGTAAAATCTATGTTCGTGAATCTCGCTAGTTTCGATCTAAAATGATGTATCCCGTTGTTTTGAGCCGGAATACAAGTTTTCGCACAGTTCTGAGAGAAAACGTTTACAGCTCTCTCACGTCTACTCTTCGAGGACTTGTAAAATCGACGTTCGTGAATCTCGCTAGCTTGGACTTAAAACGATGTATCCCGTTGTTTTGAGTCTGAATACAAGTTTTCGCGCAGTTCTGAGAGAAAAAGTTTACACCTTTCTCTCGTCTACTCTCGACGACTTGTAAAATTGAAGTGCGTAAATCTCGCTAGTTTCGATCTAAAACGATGTATCCCGTTGTTTTGAGCCTTAATACAAGTTTTCGCGCAGTTCTGAGAGAAAATTTTTACACCTTTTTTGCGTCTACTCTTCGACGACTTGTAAAATCGAAGTGCGTAAATCTTGCTAGTTTCGATATAAAACGATGTATCCTATTGTTTTGAGCCGGAATACAAGTTTTCGCGCAGTTCTGAGAGAAAAGGTTTAAACCTTTCTCTCGTCTACTATTCGACGACTAGTAAAATCGATGTTCGTGAATCTCGCTAGTTTCGATCTGAAGCGATGTATCCCGTTGTTTTGAGCCGCAATACAAGTTTTCGCGCACTTCTGAGAGAAAAACCTTACAGCTCTCTCTCGTCTACTCTCCGACGACTTGTAAAATCGATGTTCCTGAATCTCGCTAGTTTCGATCAAAAACGATGCATCCCTTTGTTTTGAGCCGGAATACAAGTTTTTGCGCAGTTCTGAGAGAAAAGCTTTACAACTTTCTCTCGTCTACTCTCGATGATTTGAAAAATCGATGTTCGTGAATCTCGCTAGCTTCGTTCTAAAACGAGGTATCCCGTTGTTTTCAGCCGGAATACAAGTTCTCGCGCATTTCTGAGAGAAAAACTTTAAAGCTTTCTCTCGTCTACTCTTCGAGAACTTGTAAAATCAATGTTCGTGAATCTCGCTAGCTTCGATCTAAAACGATGTATCCCGTTGTTTTCAGCCGGAATACAAGTTCTCGCGCAGTTTTGAGAGAAAACATTTAAAGCTTTCTCTCGTCTACTCTCGACGACTAGTAAAATCGATGTTCGTTAATCTCGCTAGTTTCGATCTAAAACGATGTATCCCGTTGTTTTGAGCCGGAATACAAGTTTTCGCGCAGTTCTGAGAGAAAAAGTTTACACCTTTCTCTCGTCTACTCTTCGACGACTAGTAAAATCGATAATCGTGAATCTCGCTTGTTTCGATCTGAAGCGATGTATCCCGTTGTTTTCAGCCGGAATACAAGTTTTCGCGCAGTGCTGAGAGAAAAAGTTTACAGCTCTCTCAGGTCCACTCTTCGTGGACTTGTAAAATCGATGTTCGTGAATCTCGCTAGTTTCGATCTAAAATGATGTATCCCGTTGTTTTGAGCCGGAATACAAGTTCTCGCGCAGTTCTGAGAGAAAAAGTTTTCAGCTCTCTCACGTCTACTCTTCGACGACTTGTAAAATCGATGTTCGTGAATCTCGCTAGCTTGGACCTAAAACGATGTATCCCGTTGTTTTGAGTCTGAATACAAGTTTTCGCGCAGTTCTGAGAGAAAAAGTTTCCACCTTTTTCTCGTCTACTATTCGACGACTAGTAAAATCGATGTTCGTGAATCTCGCTAGTTTCGATCAAAAACGATGCATCCCGTTGTTTTGAGCCGGAATACAAGTTTTCGCGCAGTTCTGAGAGAACAACTTTACAACTTTCTCTCGTCTACTCTCGATGATTTGTAAAATCGATGTTCGTGAATCTCGCTAACTTCGATCTAAAACGATGTATCCCGTTGTTTTCAGCCGGAATACAAGTTCTCGGGCAGTTCTGAGAGAAAAAGTTTAAAGCTTTCTCTGATCTTCTCTCGACGACTTGTAAAATTGAAGAGCGTAAATCTCGCTAGTTTCGATCTGAAGCGATGTATCCCGTTGTTTTCAGCCGGAATACAAGTTCTCCTGCAGTTCTGAGAGAAAAAGTTTTCAGCTCTCTCACGTCTACTCTTCGACGACTTGTAAAATCGATGTTCGTGAATCCCGCTAGTTTCGATCTAAAACGATGCATACCGTTGTTTTGAGCCGGAATACAAGTTTTCGCGTAGTTCTGAGAGAAAAAGTTTCCACCTTTTTCTCGTCTACTGTTCGACGACTAGTAAAATCGATGTTCGTGATTCTCGCTAGTTTCGATCTAAAACGATGTATCCCGTTGTTTTAAGCCTTAATACAATTTTTCGCGCAGTTCTGAGAGAAAAAGTTTAGAGCTCTCTCTCGCCTACTCTTCGACGACTTCTAAAATCGATGTTCGTGAATTTTGCTAGTTTCGATCTAAAACGATGTATCTCTTTGTTTTGAGCCGGAATACAAGTTTTCGCACAGTGCTGAGAGAAAAAGTTTACAGCTCTCTCAGGTCCACTCTTCGAGGACTTGTAAAATTGATGTTCGTGAATCTCGCTAGTTTCGATCTAAAATGATGTATCCCGTTGTTTTGAGCCGGAATACAAGTTCTCGCGCAGTTCTGAGAGAAAAAGTTTTCAGCTCTCTCACGTCTACTCTTCGACGACTTGTAAAATCGATGTTCGTGAATCTCGCTAGTTTCGATCTAAAACGATGCATACCGTTGTTTTGAGCCGGAATACAAGTTTTCGCGCAGTTCTGAGAGGAAACGTTTCCACCTTTTTCTCGTCTACTGTTCGACGACTAGTAAAATCAATGTTCGTGAATCTCCCTAGTTTCGATCAAAAACGATGCATCCCGTTGTTTTGAGCCGGAATACAAGTTTTCGCGCAGTTCTGAGAGAACAACTTTACAACTTTCTCTCGTCTACTCTCGATGATTTGTAAAATCGATGTTCGTGAATCTCGCTAACTTCGATCTAAAACGATGTATCCCGTTGTTTTCAGCCGGAATACAAGTTCTCGGGCAGTTCTGAGAGAAAAAGTTTAAAGCTTTCTCTGATCTTCTCTCGACGACTTGTAAAATTGAAGAGCGTAAATCTCGCTAGTTTCGATCTAAAACGATGTATCCCGTTGTTTTAAGCCTTAATACAATTTTTCGCGCAGTTCTGAGAGAAAAAGTTTACAGCTCTCTCTCGCCTACTCTTCGACGACTTCTAAAATCGATGTTCGTGAATTTTGCTAGTTTCGATCTAAAACGATGTATCCCTTTGTTTTGAGCCGGAATACAAGTTTTCGCACAGTTCTGAGAGAAAAAGTTTACACCTTTCTCTCCTCTACTCTTCGGCGACTAGTAAAATCGATGTTCGTGAATCTCGCTAGTTTCGATCTAAAACGATGTA
The DNA here is from genome assembly GCF_052857255.1 of Amblyomma americanum. Taxonomy (NCBI): domain Eukaryota; kingdom Metazoa; phylum Arthropoda; class Arachnida; order Ixodida; family Ixodidae; genus Amblyomma; species Amblyomma americanum. Next base: position 123,374,615 of record NC_135507.1, on the reverse strand, counting down.
TCCTGTTGTTTTGAGCCGGAATACAAGTTTTCGCGCAGTTCTGAGAGAAAACGTTTACAGCTCTCTCACGTCTACCCTTCGAGGACTTGTAAATCGATGTTAGTGACTCTCGCCAGTTTCGATCTAAAACGATGTATCCGTTGTTTAGAGCCGGAAACAAGTTTTTGCGCAGGTCTGAGAGAAAATGTTTGCACCTTTTTCGCGTCTACTCTTCGACAACTTGTAAAATCTAAGTGCATAAATCTTGCTAGTTTCGATCTAAAACGATGTATCCCGTTGTTTTGAGCCTTAATACAAGTTTTCGCGCAGTTCTGAGAGAAAACGTTTACAGCTCTCTCTCGTCTACTCTTCGACGAGTTGTAAAATCGATGTTCGTGAATCTCGCTAGTTTCGATCTAAAACGATGGATCCCGTTGTTTTGAGCCGGAATACAAGTTTTCGCGCAGTTCTGAAAGAAAAAGTCTACAGCTTTCTCTCGTCTACTCTCAACGAGTTGTAAAATCGAAGTGCGTAAATCTCGCTAGTTTCGATCTAAAACAATGTATCCCGTTGTTTTGAGCCGGAATACAAGATTTCGCGCAGTTCTGAGAGATAAGTTTACACCTTTCTCTCGTCTACTCTTCGAGGACATGTAAAATCGATGTTCGTGAATCTCGCTAGTTTCGATCTAAAACGATGTATCCCTTTGTTTTGAGCCGGAATACAAGTTTTCGCGCAGTTCTGAGAGAAAAAGTTTACACCTTTCTCTCGTCTACTCTTCGACGACTAGTAAAATCGATTATCGTGAATCTCGCTAGTTTCGATCTGAAGCGATGTATCCCATTGTTTTGAGCTGCAATACAAGTTTTCGCGCAGTTCTGAGAGAAAAAGTTTACACCTTTTTTGCGTCTACTCTTCGACAACTTGTAAAATCGAAGTGCGTAAATCTTGCTAGTTTCGATCTAAAACGATGTATCCCGTTGTTTTGAGCCGGAATACAAGTTTTCGCGCAGTTCTGAGAGAAAAAGCTTACACCTTTCTCTCGTCTACTCTTCGACGACTAGTAAAATCGATAATCGTGAATCTCGCTAGTTTTGATCTGAAGCGATGTATCCCGTTGTTTTGAGCCGCAATACAAGTAAGTTTTCGCGCAGTGCTGAGAGAAAAAGTTTACAGCTCTCTCAGGTCTACTCTTCGAGAACCTGTAAAATTGATGTTCGTGAATCTCGCTAGCTTCGATCTAAAACGATGTATCCCGTTGTTTTCAGCCGGAATACAAGTTTTCGCGCAGTTCTGAGAGAAAAAGTTTAAAGCTTTCTCTCGTCTACTCTCGACGACTAGTAAAATCGAAGTTCGTTAATCTCGCTAGTTTCGATCTAAAACGATGTATCCCGTTGTTTTGAACCGGAATACAAGTTTTCGCGCAGTTCTGAGAGAAAAAGTTTACAACTTTTTCGCGTCTACTCTTCGACAACTTGTAAACTCGAAGTGCGTAAATCTTGCTAGTTTCGATATAAAACGATGTAACCTGTTGTTTTGAGCCGGAATATAAGTTTTCGCGCCGTTCTGAGAGAAAAATTTTACAGCTCTCTCACGTCTACTCTTCGACGACTAGTAAAATCGATAATCGTGAATCTCGCTTGTTTCGATCTGAAGCGATGTATCCCGTTGTTTTCAGCCGGAATACAAGTTTTCGCGCAGTGCTGAGAGAAAAAGTTTACAGCTCTCTCACGTCTACTCTTCGACGACTTGTAAAATCGATGTTCGTGAATCCCGCTAGTTTCGATCTAAAACGATGCATACCGTTGTTTTGAGCCGGAATACAAGTTTTCGCGCAGTTCTGAGAGAAAACGTTTACAGCTCTCTCACGTCTACCCTTCGAGGACTTGTAAATCGATGTTAGTGACTCTCGCCAGTTTCGATCTAAAACGATGTATCCCGTTGTTTAGAGCCGGAAACAAGTTTTTGCGCAGGTCTGAGAGAAAATGTTTGCACCTTTTTCGCGTCTACTCTTCGACAACTTGTAAAATCTAAGTGCATAAATCTTGCTAGTTTCGATCTAAAACGATGTATCCCGTTGTTTTGAGCCTTAATACAAGTTTTCGCGCAGTTCTGAGAGAAAACGTTTACAGCTCTCTCTCGTCTACTCTTCGACGAGTTGTAAAATCGATGTTCGTGAATCTCGCTAGTTTCGATCTAAAACGATGGATCCCGTTGTTTTGAGCCGGAATACAAGTTTTCGCGCAGTTCTGAAAGAAAAAGTCTACAGCTTTCTCTCGTCTACTCTCAACGAGTTGTAAAATCGAAGTGCGTAAATCTCGCTAGTTTCGATCTAAAACAATGTATCCCGTTGTTTTGAGCCGGAATACAAGATTTCGCGCAGTTCTGAGAGATAAGTTTACACCTTTCTCTCGTCTACTCTTCGAGGACATGTAAAATCGATGTTCGTGAATCTCGCTAGTTTCGATCTAAAACGATGTATCCCTTTGTTTTGAGCCGGAATACAAGTTTTCGCGCAGTTCTGAGAGAAAAAGTTTACACCTTTCTCTCGTCTACTCTTCGACGACTAGTAAAATCGATTATCGTGAATCTCGCTAGTTTCGATCTGAAGCGATGTATCCCATTGTTTTGAGCTGCAATACAAGTTTTCGCGCAGTTCTGAGAGAAAAAGTTTACACCTTTTTTGCGTCTACTCTTCGACAACTTGTAAAATCGAAGTGCGTAAATCTTGCTAGTTTCGATCTAAAACGATGTATCCCGTTGTTTTGAGCCGGAATACAAGTTTTCGCGCAGTTCTGAGAGAAAAAGCTTACACCTTTCTCTCGTCTACTCTTCGACGACTAGTAAAATCGATAATCGTGAATCTCGCTAGTTTTGATCTGAAGCGATGTATCCCGTTGTTTTGAGCCGCAATACAAGTTTTCGCGCAGTGCTGAGAGAAAAAGTTTACAGCTCTCTCAGGTCTACTCTTCGAGAACCTGTAAAATTGATGTTCGTGAATCTCGCTAGCTTCGATCTAAAACGATGTATCCCGTTGTTTTCAGCCGGAATACAAGTTTTCGCGCAGTTCTGAGAGAAAAAGTTTAAAGCTTTCTCTCGTCTACTCTCGACGACTAGTAAAATCGAAGTTCGTTAATCTCGCTAGTTTCGATCTAAAACGATGTATCCCGTTGTTTTGAACCGGAATACAAGTTTTCGCGCAGTTCTGAGAGAAAAAGTTTACAACTTTTTCGCGTCTACTCTTCGACAACTTGTAAACTCGAAGTGCGTAAATCTTGCTAGTTTCGATATAAAACGATGTAACCTGTTGTTTTGAGCCGGAATATAAGTTTTCGCGCCGTTCTGAGAGAAAAATTTTACAGCTCTCTCACGTCTACTCTTCGACGACTAGTAAAATCGATAATCGTGAATCTCGCTTGTTTCGATCTGAAGCGATGTATCCCGTTGTTTTCAGCCGGAATACAAGTTTTCGCGCAGTGCTGAGAGAAAAAGTTTACAGCTCTCTCACGTCTACTCTTCGACGACTTGTAAAATCGATGTTCGTGAATCCCGCTAGTTTCGATCTAAAACGATGCATACCGTTGTTTTGAGCCGGAATACAAGTTTTCGCGCAGTTCTGAGAGGAAACGTTTCCACCTTTTTCTCGTCTACTGTTCGACGACTAGTAAAATCGATGTTCGTGAATCTCCCTAGTTTCGATCAAAAACGATGCATCCCGTTGTTTTGAGCCGGAATACAAGTTTTCGCGCAGTTCTGAGAGAACAACTTTACAACTTTCTCTCGTCTACTCTCGATGATTTGTAAAATCGATGTTCGTGAATCTCGCTAACTTCGATCTTAAACGATGTATCCCGTTGTTTTCAGCCGGAATACAAGTTCTCGGGCAGTTCTGAGAGAAAAAGTTTAAAGCTTTCTCTGATCTTTTCTCGACGACTTGTAAAATTGAAGAGCGTAAATCTCGCTAGTTTCGATCTAAAACGATGTATCCCGTTGTTTTAAGCCTTAATACAATTTTTCGCGCAGTTCTGAGAGAAAAAGTTTACAGCTCTCTCTCGCCTACTCTTCGACGACTTCTAAAATCGATGTTCGTGAATTTTGCTAGTTTCGATCTAAAACGATGTATCCCTTTGTTTTGAGCCGGAATACAAGTTTTCGCACAGTTCTGAGAGAAAAAGTTTACACCTTTCTCTCGTCTACTCTTCGGCGACTAGTAAAATCGATGTTCGTGAATCTCGCTAGTTTCGATCTAAAACGATGTATCCTGTTGTTTTGAGCCGGAATACAAGTTTTCGCGCAGTTCTGAGAGAAAACGTTTACAGCTCTCTCACGTCTACCCTTCGAGGACTTGTAAATCGATGTTAGTGACTCTCGCCAGTTTCGATCTAAAACGATGTATCCCGTTGTTTAGAGCCGGAAACAAGTTTTTGCGCAGGTCTGAGAGAAAATGTTTGCACCTTTTTCGCGTCTACTCTTCGACAACTTGTAAAATCTAAGTGCATAAATCTTGCTAGTTTCGATCTAAAACGATGTATCCCGTTGTTTTGAGCCTTAATACAAGTTTTCGCGCAGTTCTGAGAGAAAACGTTTACAGCTCTCTCTCGTCTACTCTTCGACGAGTTGTAAAATCGATGTTCGTGAATCTCGCTAGTTTCGATCTAAAACGATGGATCCCGTTGTTTTGAGCCGGAATACAAGTTTTCGCGCAGTTCTGAAAGAAAAAGTCTACAGCTTTCTCTCGTCTACTCTCAACGAGTTGTAAAATCGAAGTGCGTAAATCTCGCTAGTTTCGATCTAAAACAATGTATCCCGTTGTTTTGAGCCGGAATACAAGATTTCGCGCAGTTCTGAGAGATAAGTTTACACCTTTCTCTCGTCTACTCTTCGAGGACATGTAAAATCGATGTTCGTGAATCTCGCTAGTTTCGATCTAAAACGATGTATCCCTTTGTTTTGAGCCGGAATACAAGTTTTCGCGCAGTTCTGAGAGAAAAAGTTTACACCTTTCTCTCGTCTACTCTTCGACGACTAGTAAAATCGATTATCGTGAATCTCGCTAGTTTCGATCTGAAGCGATGTATCCCGTTGTTTTGAGCTGCGATACAAGTTTTCGCGCAGTTCTGAGAGAAAAAGTTTACACCTTTTTTGCGTCTACTCTTCGACAACTTGTAAAATCGAAGTGCGTAAATCTTGCTAGTTTCGATCTAAAACGATGTATCCCGTTGTTTTGAGCCGGAATACAAGTTTTCGCGCAGTTCTGAGAGAAAAAGCTTACACCTTTCTCTCGTCTACTCTTCGACGACTAGTAAAATCGATAATCGTGAATCTCGCTTGTTTCGATCTGAAGCGATGTATCCCGTTGTTTTCAGCCGGAATACAAGTTTTCGCGCAGTGCTGAGAGAAAAAGTTTACAGCTCTCTCAGGTCCACTCTTCGAGGACTTGTAAAATCGATGTTCGAGAATCTCGCTAGTTTCGATCTAAAATATTGTATCCCGTTGTTTTGAGCCGGAATACAAGTTTGCGCGCAGTTCTGAAAGAAAAAGTTTAAAGCTTTCTCTCGTCTACTCTCGACGACTAGTAAAATCGAAGTTCGTTAATCTCGCTAGTTTCGATCTAAAACGATGTATCCCGTTGTTTTGAACCGGAATACAAGTTTTCGCGCAGTTCTGAGAGAAAAAGTTTACAACTTTTTCGCGTCTACTCTTCGACAACTTGTAAACTCGAAGTGCGTAAATCTTGCTAGTTTCGATATAAAACGATGTATCCCGTTGTTTTGAGCCAGAATACAAGTTTTCACGCAGTTCTGAGAGAAAAAGTCTACACCATTCTCTCGTCTACTAATCGACGACTAGTAAAATCGATGTTCGTGATTCTCGCTAGTTTCGATCTAAAACGATGTATTCTGTTGTTTTGAGCCGGAATAGATGTTTTCGCGCAGTTCTGAGAGAAAAAGTTTACAGCTCTCTCTCGTCTACTCTTCGGCGACTTGTAAAATCGATGTTCGTGAATCTCGCTAGTTTCGATCAAAAACGATGCATCCCTTTGTTTTTAGCCGGAATACAAGTTTTCGCGCAGTTCTGAGAGAAAAAGTGTACAGCTTTCTCTCGTCTACTCTCGACGACTTGTAAAATTGAAGTGCGTAAATCTCGCTAGTTTCGATCTAAAACGATGTATCCCGTTGTTTTGAGCCTTAATACAAGTTTTCGCGCAGTTCTGAGAGAAAATGTTTACACCTTTTTTGCGTCTACTCTTCGACAACTTGTAAAATCGAAGTGCGTAAATCTTGCTAGTTTCGATCTAAAACGATGTATCCCGTTGTTTTGAGCCAGAATACAAGTTTTCGCGCAGTTCTGAGAGAAAAAGTTTACAGCTCTCTCTCGTCTACTCTTCGACGACTTGTAAAATCGATGTTCGTGAATTTTGCTAGTTTCGATCTAAAACGAGGTATCCCGTTGTTTTGAGCCTTAATATAAGTTTTCGCGCTGTTCTGAGAGAAAAAGTTTACACCTTTTTCGCGTCTACTCTTCGACGACTTGTAAAATCGAAGTGCTTAAATCTTGCTAATTTCGATCTAAAACGATGTATCCCGTTGTTTTGAGCCGGAATACAAGTTTTCGCGCAGTTCTGAGAGAAAAAGTTTACACCTTTCTCTCGTCTACTCTTCGACGACTAGTAAAATCGAAGTGCTTAAATCTTGCTAGATTCGATCTGAAGCGATGTATCCCGTTGTTTTGAGCCAGAATACAAGTTTTCGCGCAGTGCTGAGAGAAAAAGTTTACAGCTCTCTCAGGTCTACTCTTCGAGGACTTTTAAAATCGATGTTCGTGAATCTCGCTAGTTTCGATCTAAAATGATGTATCCCGTTGTTTTGAGCCGGAAAACAAGTTTTCGCGCAGTTCTGAGAGAAAAAGTTTACAGCTCTTTCACGTCTACTCTTCGAGGACTTGTAAAATCGACGTTCGTGAATCTCGCTAGGTTGGACTTACAACGATGTATCCCGTTGTTTTGAGTCTGAATACAAGTTTTCGCGCAGTTCTGAGAGAAAAAGTTTACACCTTTCTCTCGTCTACTCTCGACGACTTTTAAAATTGAAGTGCGTAAATCTCGCTAGTTTCGATCTAAAACGATGTATCCCGTTGTTTTGAGCCTTAATACAAGTTTTCGCGCAGTTCTGAGAGAAAATTTTTACACCTTTTTTGCGTCTACTCTTCGACGACTTGTAAAATCGAAGTGCGTAAATCTTGCTAGTTTCGATATAAAACGATGTATCCTATTGTTTTGAGCCGGAATACAAGTTTTCGCGCAGTTCTGAGAGAAAAAGTTTAAACCTTTCTCTCGTCTACTATTCGACGACTAGTAAAATCGATGTTCGTGAATCTCGCTAGTTTCGATCTGAAGCGTTGTATCCCGTTGTTTTGAGCCGCAATACAAGTTTTCGCGCAGTTCTGAGAGAAAAACCTTACAGCTCTCTCTCGTCTACTCTCCGACGACTTGTAAAATCGATGTTCGTGAATATCGCTAGTTTCGATCAAAAACGATGCATCCCTTTGTTTTGAGCCGGAATACAAGTTTTTGCGCAGTTCTGAGAGAAAAACTTTACAACTTTCTCTCGTCTACTCTCGATGATTTGTAAAATCGATGTTCGTGAATCTCGCTAGCTTCGATCTAAAACGAGGTATCCCGTTGTTTTCAGCCGGAATACAAGTTCTCGCGCATTTCTGAGAGAAAAACTTTAAAGCTTTCTCGCGTCTACTCTCGATGATTTGTAAAATCGATGTTCGGGAATCTCGCTAGTTTCGATCTAAAACGATGTATCCCGTTGTTTTGAGCCGGAATACAAGTTTTCCCGCAGTTCTGAGAGAAAAACTTTACAACTTTCTCTCGTCTACTCTCGATGATTTGTAAAATCGATGTTCGTGAATCTCGCTAGTTTCGATCTAAAACGATGTATCCCGTTGTTTTGAGCCGGAATACAAGTTTTCGCGCAGTTCTGAGAGAAAAAGTTTACACCTTTTTCGCGTCTACTCTTCGACAACTTGTAAAATCGAAGTGCGTTAATCTTACTAATTTCGATATAAAACGATGTATCCTGTTGTTTTGAGCCGGAATACAAGTTTTCGCGCAGTTCTGAGAGAAAAAGTTTACACCTTTTTCGCGTCTACTCTTCGACGACTTGCAATTAAATTGTTAAATGTGAGCAGAATTTGCAGACCCTTGTGGAGCAATGATCTCAGTGGTTCTCAAACATGGATGAGTAGAGAAGTCATAGTGAGCCCAGGAATCTGCATGTATCCCGTTGTTTTGAGTCTGAATACAAGTTTTCGCGCAGTTCTGAGAGAAAAAGTTTACAGCTTTCTCTCGTCTACTCTCGACGACTTGTAAAATTGAAGTGCGTAAATCTCGCTAGTTTCGATCTAAAACAATGTATCCCGTTGTTTTGAGCCTTTATACAAGTTTTCGCGCAGTTCTGAGAGACAACGTTTACACCTTTTTTGCGTCTACTCTTCGACAACTTGTAAAATCGAAGTGCGTAAATCTTGCTAGTTTCGATCTAAAACGATGTATACCGTTATTTTGAGCCGGAATACAAGTTTTCGCGCAGTTCTGAGAGAAAAAGTTTACACCTTTTTCGCGTCTACTCTTCGACGACTTGTAAAATCGATGTTCGTGAATCTCGCTAGTTTCGATCTGAAGCGATGTATCCCGTTGTTTTGAGCCGCAATACAAGTTTTCCCGCAGTTCTGAGAGAAAAACCTTACAGCTCTCTCTCGTCTACTCTCCGACGACTTGTAAAATGGATGTTCGTGAATATCGCTAGTTTCGATCAAAAACGATGCATCCCTTTGTTTTGAGCCGGAATACAAGTTTTTGCGCAGTTCTGAGAGAAAAACTTTACAACTTTCTCTCGTCTACTCTCGATGATTTGTAAAATCGATGTTCGTGAATCTCGCTAGCTTCGATCTAAAACGAGGTATCCCGTTGTTTTCAGCCGGAATACAAGTTCTCGCGCATTTCTGAGAGAAAAACTTTAAAGCTTTCTCGCGTCTACTCTCGATGATTTGTAAAATCGATGTTCGGGAATCTCGCTAGTTTCGATCTAAAACGATGTATCCCGTTGTTTTGAGCCGGAATACAAGTTTTCGCGCAGTTCTGAGAGAAAAAGTTTACACCTTTTTCGCGTCTACTCTTCGACGACTTGTAAAATCGATGTTCGTGAATCTCGCTAGTTTCGATCTGAAGCGATGTATCCCGTTGTTTTGAGCCGCAATACAAGTTTTCGCGCAGTTCTGAGAGAAAAACCTTACAGCTCTCTCTCGTCTACTCTCCGACGACTTGTAAAATCGATGTTCGTGAATATCGCTAGTTTCGATCAAAAACGATGCATCCCTTTGTTTTGAGCCGGAATACAAGTTTTTGCGCAGTTCTGAGAGAAAAACTTTACAACTTTCTCTCGTCTACTCTCGATGATTTGTAAAATCGATGTTCGTGAATCTCGCTAGCTTCGATCTAAAACGAGGTATCCCGTTGTTTTCAGCCGGAATACAAGTTCTCGCGCATTTCTGAGAGAAAAACTTTAAAGCTTTCTCGCGTCTACTCTCGATGATTTGTAAAATCGATGTTCGGGAATCTCGCTAGTTTCGATCTAAAACGATGTATCCCGTTGTTTTGAGCCGGAATACAAGTTTTCCCGCAGTTCTGAGAGAAAAACTTTACAACTTTCTCTCGTCTACTCTCGATGATTTGTAAAATCGATGTTCGTGAATCTCGCTAGTTTCGATCTAAAACGATGTATCCCGTTGTTTTGAGCCGGAATACAAGTTTTCGCGCAGTTCTGAGAGAAAAAGTTTACACCTTTTTCGCGTCTACTCTTCGACAACTTGTAAAATCGAAGTGCGTTAATCTTACTAATTTCGATATAAAATGATGTATCCTGTTGTTTTGAGCCGGAATACAAGTTTTCGCGCAGTTCTGAGAGAAAAAGTTTACACCTTTTTCGCGTCTACTCTTCGACGACTTGCAAAATCGAAGTGCATAAATCTTGCTAGTTTTTATCTAAAACGATGCATCCCGTTGTTTTGAGCCTTAATACAAGGTTTCGCGCAGTTCTGAGAGAAAAGCTTACAGCTCTCTCTCGTCTACTCTCCGACGACTTGTAAAATCGATGTTCGTGAATCCCGCTAGCTTGGACCTAAAACGATGTATCCCGTTGTTTTGAGTCTGAATACAAGTTTTCGCGCAGTTCTGAGAGAAAAAGTTTACAGCTTTCTCTCGTCTACTCTCGACGACTTGTAAAATTGAAGTGCGTAAATCTCGCTAGTTTCGATCTAAAACGATGTATCCCGTTGTTTTGAGCCTTTATACAAGTTTTCGCGCAGTTCTGAGAGAAAACGTTTACACCTTTTTTGCGTCTACTCTTCGACAACTTGTAAAATCGAAGTGCGTAAATCTTGCTAGTTTCGATCTAAAACGATGTATACCGTTGTTTTGAGCCGGAATACAAGTTTTCGCGCAGTTCTGAGAGAAAAAGTTTACACCTTTTTCGCGTCTACTCTTCGACGACTTGTAAAATCGATGTTCGTGAATTTTGCTAGTTTCGATCTAAAACGACGTATCCCGTTATTTTGAGCCTTAATATAAGTTTTCGCGCCGTTCTGAGAGAAAAAGTTTACACCTTTTTCGCGTCTACTCTTCGACGACTTGTAAAATCGAAGTGCTTAAATCTTCCTAGTTTCGATCTAAAACGATGTATCCTGTTGCTTTGAGCCGGAATACAAGTTTTCGCGCAGTTCTGAGAGAAAAAGTTTACACCTTTCTCTCGTCTACTCTCCGACGACTAGTAAAATCGATAATCGTGAATGTCGCTAGTTTCGATCTGAAGCGATGTATCCCGTTGTTTTGAGCCGGAATACAAGTTTTCGCGCAGTTCTGAGAGAAAAAGTTTACAGCTCTCTCACGTCTACTCTTCGACGACTTGTAAAATCGATGTTCGTGAATCTCGCTAGCTTGGGCTTAAAACGATGTATCCCGTTGTTTTGAGTCTGAATACAAGTTTTCGCGCAGTTCTGAGAGAAAAAGTTTACACCTTTCTCTCGTCTACTCTCGACGACTTGTAAAATTGAAGTGCGTAAATCTCGCTAGTTTCGATCTAAAACGATGTATCCCGTTGTTTTGAGCCTTAATACAAGTTTTCGCGCAGTTCTGAGAGAAAATTTTTACACCTTTTTCGCGTCTACTCTTCGACGACTTGTAAACTCGAAGTGCGTAAATCTTCCTAGTTTCGATATAAAACGATGTATCCTGTTGTTTTGAGCCGGAATACAAGTTTTCGCGCAGTTCTGAGAGAAAAAGTTTAAACCTTTCTCTCGTCTACTATTCGACGACTAGTAAAATCGATGTTCGTGAATCTCGCTAGTTTCGATCTAAAACGATGTATCCGGTTGTTTTGAGCCGGAATACATGTTTTCGCGCAGTTCTGAGAGAAAAAGTTTACAGCTCTCTCTCGTCTACTCTTCGGCGACTTGTAAAATCGATGTTCGTGAATCTCGCTAGTTTCGATCAAAAACGATGCATCCCGTTGTTTTGAGCCGGAATACAAGTTTTCGCGCAGTTCTGAGAGAAAAGCTTTACAACTTTCTCTCGTCTACTCTCGATGATTTGTATAATCGATGTTCGTGAATCTCGCTAGCTTCGATCTAAAACGATGTATCCCGTTGTTTTCAGCCGGAATACAATTTCTCGCGCAGTTCTGAGAGAAAAATTTTAAAGCTTTCTCTCGTCTACTCTCGACGACTAGTAAAATCGATGTTCGTTAATCTCGCTAGTTTTGATCTAAAACGATGTATCCCGTAGTTTTGAGCCGGAATACAAGTTTTCGCGCAGTTCTGAGAGAAGAAGTTTACACCTTTCTCGCGTCTACTCTTCGACAACTTGTAAAATCGAAGTGCGTAAATCTTGCTAGTTTCTATCTAAAACGATGTGTCCCATTGTTTTGAGCCGGAATACAAGTTTTCGCGCAGTTCTCAGAGAAAAAGTTTACAGCTCTCTCTCGTCTACTCTTCGACGACTAGTGAAATCGATGTTCGTGAATCTCGCTAGTTTCGATCTAAAACGATGTATCCCGTTGTTTTGAGCCGGAATACAAGTTTTCGCGCAGTTCTGAGAGAAGAAGTTTACACCTTTCTCGCGTCTACTCTTCGACGACTTGTAAAATCGATGTTCGTGAATTCGCTAGTTTCGATCTAAAACGATGTATCCCGTTGTTTTGAGTCTGAATACAAGTTTTCGCGCAGTTCTGAGAGAAAAAGTTTACAGCCCTCTCTCGTCTACTCTTCGACGACTAGTGAAATCGATGTTCGTGAATCTCGCTAGTTTCGATCTAAAACGATGTATCCCGTTGTTTTGAGCCGGAATATAAGTTTTTGCGCAGTTCTGAGACAAAAAGTTTACACCTTTTTTTTGCGTCTACTCTTCGATAACTTGAAATCGAAGTGCATAAATCTTGCTAGTTTCGATCTAAAACGATGTATCCCGTTGTTTTGAGTAATTTCTGCTATTTTAAGTTTGAGCTTCCTATTGTGTTTCTGTTTCTTCCACCTTTTGATTAGACCACGTCTGGCTTCCCATAGCCTAAGGAGCCTGGCGTCTATTTCGGGTGTCTGTGTTGTACTCTTGATCTCTTTGGTGTGCTCATTTTGCCTTTGCTTGAGTATGTTTCCCCATTCTTCAATCGACTGAATCCCTCCTTTGATGAGGTGTTCGTCGCATGGTTCTCTAAAGGCGTTCCAGTCTGTGATTTTAGCCGTGCCTAGTTGCCGCTTGAGTCGGTCGGAGGCCACTTGGGTTTTGATTATGTAGTGGTCACTCCCCAGATTTTCCATCAGGTTTTCCCATTGCGCCTGTCCCGGACCCTTAATGAAGTTGAGGTCCGGGCAGGTTTCGGTACTGACACCGTTGCCTATTCTGGTCGGAGTCTCTGGGTCTGTGAGTAAATTGTAGCCTGCAGTTTCTGCCGCTTCCGCTAATGTCTTTCCTTTAACATTGAAATTCTCGTATCCCCAGCTTTTATCCCGGGCATTAAAATCGCCTAACACGACTAGCGTGTTGCCCTTTGCCAGTTTGCTGGCGCCTTGAAAAAGCTCTTGGAATTTGCTTTGCTCTGTTTCGGTGGGCTGTAGCTATTAACGATGAAAATGCTGCCCCTTTTCCTCTGTTTCTGTGGAATAATTTCTATGATCACATGCTCTATGTCCGTTTCACCTATCCTGTCGTGGCTTATGGCTATGATCGCTTTGTTGACTAGGATTGCCGTCCTTCCTTTTTCCTGGGTTTCGTAGCACGTGTATCCTGCTAGGGTTGGGGTGATGCCCGTTTCCTGAAGCACTATAAAGTCGGATGGCGTTTGCTGTGTTTGAATGTACTGCTGAAGTAGGACTTGCTTCCTCCTATAGCCTCTGCAGTTCCATTGCCAAATTTCTAGATTTTCTTGTTTGCTTAAGGTTTTGTTGGCAATGTTTAAGCTTCCGTGTTGGTTGTCGTGTTGGCGAGGGCCGCCAGCGCGGGACGGTGATACGCCTCCTCTCTAATATTCTCAGTGAATTTTTGCTTGCGGATTGAGCTCCATATCTCTATAATTTGCAGTTGCATCTGTTGCATCATCTGCTGCATCGTCTGCTGCATTTCAGCTTTGAAGTTGTTGAAATCCTCATTACCTGCTTGCGGCGAGGGTGGCAGTTGGATTTGCTCGGGTTGCGGCTGCCGAGGGCTGTTTGGTATCTGTTCCCTAACTGCCTTCGTGAGCTCGGCTACCTGGCGTTCTAGCTCGCTCTGTCTGACACGGGCGAGCTCTAGTTCGCGTCTTAGGGCTGTGATAACTTTGTTCGCGTTCTCCTGCTGCTTGGGCGCGTTATTGCTGTTTGTATTCGTGTTCTGTTTAGCTTCCCCACCCGAGTGCGAAGCAAACCAAGGATTTCCTGCTCCCCAGCTCACCTTGACTCCGGTGTTCCTTGCAGGGTTTCTTCTGCTTTTGCTGCTGTTGTCGCTTTCCAACCAGGGGCACCAGGGGCGGGAAGGACCGTGAACGGATCCTCGACCGGCTCCGTGACGCCCGGGATCTCGAACGACTCCGCGAGGTCTCCCCCTCAGAGCTAAACCACCGCGGATTCTTTCAGCGGTCGTCCCGACTGCGTCGTCTGCTGTCGTGGCTGCCGCCGCCGCCGCCGCCGTAATTGTCGCACAGATATCTGATCTTCACTTTTTCCTTGCACTCCTTGGCTCCGGTGATGTGGCTGCCGCCGCAGATCAAGCATTTGGGTGTGCATTGGTGGCCCTCCGCCGGATGTTGCGTGCCGCATTGCTTGCACGCCTTGGCTTCCGGATTCGGGCACACGTCTGACCGATGGCGTTGTTGACAGCAGATGTAGCATACCTGCCGCGTGGGGCGATACGGGTAGCACCACATATCGCCCCCGTAATAGATGACTTGCTTCGGGCCTATGGGACCGTCGAAGGTGATGACGGCCGTCTTGGATTGTCCTAGCATTCGAGCGCTGTGGATTTTAACTCCTTGTGTGCGCACTCGTAGGTTGGCTTTCAATTCTTCCGGCGATGTCCCGGGGTCCACTCCGTGTATCACGCCGCGGCGAGTGTCTTCCGGGACTGCCACGTAAGCATTTACTTCGTATGAGCTTTCTCCCAAAGTGAGACGAAATGCGTCTCACGTGTTGGGCGGCCATCTCGCTTGCCGTGCTCAGTATTATGATGTTGGAACCGGTGCGAAGCCTGATGATCAGATCTTCTCCTTTACGTTCATGGTTGCATGCTACCGCTACGGCGCGGGCTACTTGATGAGTCTGGAGCGACTTGACTGCAAGTCCCTTCGGTCGCAGAATGATCTTGAAATCGTCTTTGGGGAGTGGTGGTATCCTCGGCCTAGGCCGCCGCGGCGCTTCCTTCCCGTCGCTGTTCGAAGTAGCGTCAGCTGTCGCACCAGCTGCCGACGGAGCATTGGCCGCGGTTTTCCGCCGAGGTCACCTTGAGCGGTCGGTGGAAAATTCCCGGGAGTGTTCCGTTCGTTCTTCCGTTGGCGTTTCTTTTGGCGTTTGGACAGGGCCAATTCCCAATTTAGTTCGTCTTGCCTTGGGGCGTGTTGTTGCTGTTCTCGCATGACGGCATCCTCGATTTCCCCGTCTGCCGAGTTCTCGGAGTCGGTGGCGTCGAGGTAGTCCTCGTCCATTTCCTGGGCTTCCAATAAATTCTGGGCTGGTCTGTTCGTTGTCGGTTCAAAACTAGGGTAATTCGTGGGGCGGGGACCCGTACCGGGCTGCATCGTCGCCTCGGGGTGAGCCGGAGTGCCCGCGAGCGCCCGTATTCGAGCTATGCCTCGTTAGGCCTAGCGCCCGCTCGGCCACCAGAAATCTCCTAACTCCGGTAAAAAACCAAAAATTGGTCTCACCGTCTTGAATTCGGTGTCCCAGTGGTGAAGCTTGTGTTTCCTCTAAGCTCCTGCCAAAATCTGGGGGCCTTGTGGCTTGAGAAGGTCCGGGGAAGTAAAAATCTGCGGAGCCCATGCGACGCACGTCCGCACTGCACCGCAGCTCAAGGCAAAGCAAGGGTGGGCTACTCCCCTGGCTTACCGCATCTATCAAAATTGTAGCTGAGACTCGGATCCTGCGCACCGATCTCTCGTTTGGGCTCCAGGTCACGAAGGCCTCGGCGGAAACGAAGCAGCCGACGCCGCCGCCCGCGCGCTCTCTTTCCGGGCATTTCCCACGGGACCCGATGCTGACCAGGACTCCGATTTCAATTCCGTTTACACTTTTAAGGAAATATGCGATTATTACAAATCCACGCACCAAACTCTTCCCACCCCGTGCAAAGGGCTGGGAAAGGCCAACGAGCGGGTACTCCTGCGCCTGCTCACTATCACGATACCCGGCAGCTCTAAAGCATTTCGATCCTCAATTCGACAGGTGGTGCTCATACTGTGGGGAGGTGTCTCACACCTACCACAAGGTGTGCGCCTGCCAGTAGAACCCATTCCTACCCGCTATCCCAAACCCCACCCGAGAGGACTGAGAGGCGACCCTGTCCGGCTGCTGCACCCTCGAGGCCCAAAGGGCCTTAACACAGCACTTCTTTAAAACAGGTCAGCGCTAAAAAAAGACAAACACACGGCGAGAGAACGATGACACTAGAGAGAGCGCTCATCTCTGTCGTGTTGTCGTTCTCTCGCCGTGTGTTTGTCTTTTTTTAGCGCTGATCTGTTTCAAAGAAATGCTTAACCAACTAGCCCAGCACCAAGTTTTACTAACGCTGCGCGCCCTGGCTGCGGCAACCGACAATGGGGTGCCTGGCTGCGGCAACCGCCAATGGGGTGCCTGACTATAGGCACCCCACCTAGTGGCTGTAAGGGCGTGACCCTTCAGGTCACGACCCCCAACACCTCTCTCTATGATTAATAAATGTTTTCGCCACCACCACCACCTCCTCCACTGCAGAGACGGCACCATAAGCTTGAAACTCCCCTGCCATGCTTTTCTTTAGCCAGTCATTTCCCTCTTCCGCGTGCCCAGACAGCATACTGCTCTCTAGAAAGTTGTGTTCAACGACGAGGGAATCCTTTCTCCCAGCAAGTTTCTCCCTGGGATATTTGCTGCTACTGACAGCCAAATGACGGTCGCTGAACTGCAGACCAAGAGGTTGCGGCTGCCTGTAGAATGTCATGGCTACAATCAGGCGCGAAGTCTCCGCTGGTATTGGAGGATGCTGCGTCCAGCATTGGCGGCGGTTCAGCGAGTGCGACGTGGTGCTTGCACGGTGGGAAGGTGTCTGGGGGAGAGTGATCATGACCCAAGCCTTCAACGTTGTCCATGCTTTCGAATAAGAGTTCAGAGTAAAGCAGAAAATGCGGCGCACCAAACAGAATGTTAGGTTTGAGGAAGGCTTGCAACTTTATTGCATGCTGTGCCAAGACTTACCTGTTATACTACCGCTGAGCTTCCACCAAGGGCAGCTGGAAGCTCAGCTGAAAGACGAACGGACGTGGGCGCAGGTTATCCCGCGGGGCAAAAGCATGAACTCCGAAAATGATTGAGCAAACAGGCTTGACGCATTGGAACAGGACATTTCTGGTGTTTAAGTCCTAGGTACACAACAAGGGTCTGCTCTGGATCTCATCTTGCTAAGTATGGCTCTCATTGTTTTAAAATGCAACTGCGGCTTTGTGAAAACAACGCTACGGAGTAGTAATCAGTTTTAATTACTTAATACTACTTACTTGCGTTTAATGTGAAAACATTTTTTTAACCTTTTACTCACTTTCTTTTCTGCTTTTTCTATTTATTTTTCACTTCCTTTTTCCTCTCTAAGAACACACCTACTCATTTGCATACATTTTTAACCGAACGCGTGCACTTTATTCCCCTTTGCCCGCTAAGAAACAACACCGGTTTGTGGTCGGGTTGCGTGCGCGACTTGCAATCTGGAAGTCCCGGGTTCAATATCCGAAACATTCACAAGAAATGTCATTGCGAAAGCTTCACTACGGCATGTATACCGCCAGTTTCATCGACCGCGCAAGTTTGACCTTCAGCAACCTTCACCTCGTAGCGTGTGAAGGTGCGCCGAAAACGATGAAGAGTGGGAGCTTCGAAAGCAAAGGAAAGGCGCATAAAGCCCCGGGAAAGTGGACGCCTCAGTGGCGCTTTAAGCTACGTGGCGGCAGTGACAGGTGTGCGCTGCATGCCTTTGCGTTGGCGAAGTTGTGGCGGAAACGCGCCACGGAAGTTCGCACCCGACCGCGACCGCGGTGATATTGGCGACTCCGGCACACAATAACCCTACTGCAAGCAATATGGAACCTGGATTTATCCAGGAACAAGACAATTACTAGGAAATGGAGATCGCACCGACGACCACGTGCAACGGCGCGGGACCGGACGGCGGACCCATGGAAGCTAAAGAAGCAGAGGCCATGCAACAAGGCAACGCGATGAGCGTTAGCAGGCGGGCCGTGGAAACACAACCAGGATGAACAATATACCAATCCAGGAAACAGACAAAGAGGGCAAAGCAGATGGGAAAAGACAGCGCCCAACCCCTGCTGGGAATCACCAACAACAGCAAAATGGCGCCAGCCAACGGGGCCGCAGACGGTGTGACGCAACCGGAGAGCGGCAAGGAAGGCATACAAAAGGGGGAGACGAGGAGGCAGACAAGGCAGAAGCTGCCCCCGCTACCCAGGGACGATATGAAGATCATCATCAGGCCACGAGGCGGACTTAAAGTGCATGGAATGAAGCCCTATCAAGCTACAAAAGCCATCGTAGAAGCGAGCAATAGAAGTATCAAGGCAGAAGACTTCATGGTCAGACTCAGGCCAGGGTCGAATATCATAGCAAGTACTTCAGACGACAACACAGCGAAGGAAGTAAGAAACATCGAGAGCATTCCGTGTGAAGGCACAACGTATCAAGTACAAGCCTACATCACCCTACCCAGCGATATCGCACGGGCAGTCATACACGGATTACCGTCAGGCATGACGGAAGAAGAACTCCAATCGCAGCTCAGATTGAGAACGCAGGACAACAGGATTGTAGCGGCACGAATGCTAGGTAATTCGGAGACGGCATTACTCTCCTTTGAGAAACCCAACATTCCTAAATGGGTCCTCTTTTGTTCGGGAGAGTACCAAACCTACCGCTAAAGGCACACGAGGCAGTGCTGCTTCGTATGCGGCATGCAAGGACATCGCTCGGATGTATGCACGACACCGAGCGCAAAAATCTGCAGGCGCTGCAGAGCAAGCAATCCGAAGGAAGAATATACGTGTCAAGTCAAGTGCATGGTCTGTGGAGGTGAGCACCTGACCGGCGCAAGGGAATGCAAACAAAGACTCAAGTCAGCGGCAGAGCTGAGAGGGCGCCCGCCACAAGGGGCGCAGCAGCAGAGAAGGAGTCGTAGCCGCAGCAGGAGACGCCGGCCGAGATGGTTCAGCTCGGAGCGGGACAGGAGTGGCAGTCATCCTCGCAACCAGGACGAGGGAGCCTTCCGTCAGCGCAGCCAGAGCCGGAGCCGGGGTCGCAGCGGCAGCAGCGGAGGACCCAGGGACGAGTCATTCCCGCCCCTAGGCCAAAAACACGGGACACCACCAAAACCACAGCGGCAGAAGCAGACCAAGAGCGGCGTTAAGGTGAGCTGGGGAGCAGGCCCTCCCAAATCACTTTTTCCGCAAAATGGGCAAAACAATAATGATGACAAAGAGGAAATCAAAAAGATTAAGAAAGAGCTAGAGCTCCTTAGAGAGGAAAACAAGCAGCTCAAAGAGAGACTGAGGGAATACATCAGTGAGCCGCAGGCTCTTAGAACAGGCACCCCGGTGCACGTGCCAACGCCACCACGGAGTCCAACACCCCCACCAGTCGTAATGGAAAGTAATGCAGAGAACGGCACGGAAAGCCTTCTACGCAGCATACAAAATCAAATATCACAAATTCAGTAGCAAATGCAGCAGCAACAGCAGGAAAACCAGTATTTCCGTAGCTATATCAAAAGCCAAACTGTTCAAAAAATTACAAGCGAAGCCCAGGATAGTCTTTACAACGAAAGAAGATTTGGGAACGAAAACCAAACTAGCAACAATATGACAACGACATGGCAGACAACAGCAAACTAAATATATGGCAGTGGAACTGTCGAGGTTACCCGCGCAAGCAGGGACTACTGCAGCAATTCGTATACACGCAGGGCTCCACCGCCTGATTTAATTCTCTTACAAGAAACTAATATAACTCCGGTTTTAAAAGGATACCAGTGCCAGGAAAATGGACGTACGGCAACTCTAATTAACAACCACCTAGTCACCATAGCGCATGACGAAATTGAGGACACGGGGATAGAGCACGTTATAACAGAGGTTATTCCCAAAAAGAAGCATAAAGCCAAAAGCACTTTCATAGTAAACCTGTATAGCCCACCCAGACAGAAGAGATGCAATTTCAATAAGCTTTTGATGGAGGTGGGAAGACTAGCTAAATCCAACACTCTGCTTATTGCGGGAGACTTCAACGCGAGAGACCCCAGCTGGGGCTACCAGAAAGAAGAGAAAAAAGGACAACTAATCTGTAGAGCAGCGGAAAATGCAAACTGCACCCTACTAACAGATGAGAACCAATCAACGCGACTAGGGAACAGCGTTAGCCCAGACACGTGCCCAGACCTTAATTTTGTCAGAGGAGCGCGGCAGGTCGAGTGGGAGAACTTGCTGGAGAACCTGGGAAGTGACCACTATGTAATCAAGGTCACTCTTGAAGCAGATAATACTAAAAGGAAGATTGTAACCGCCCACATAACAGACTGGGACGCTTTTCGGGGCGATTGTGGGCAGATGCAAGGCGCAATCACCTCAATAGAGGAATGGAGCAGGCTGCTGAAAGAGTTGCAGGAACAAAACACGCAAGAGATAGACAGAACGGAAGTCACACCGGAAGTGGATCCGAGGCTGTTTAGGCTATGGGAAGCAAGGCGAGGGCTCACATAGAGATGGAAGACAGAAGCTTAACAGGAAGCTACGACTCAAGATCGCAGAGGTCACCAAGAAGGCAGAGGAGTATGCGGCACACCTGGCCAGACAGGGGTGGGAGCAGTTTAGCAGCTCTCTGAACTGCACCCTTAGCACGGCCAGAACGTGGAGGATACTCAAAGCCCTCATGGATCCAACAAAGACCAAAGCAGAAAGTGGGAAAGCAATCCAGAGGCTGGTCCACAACAGCAAAGAGTCAGATGAAGAGATCCTGGAGACGGTCAAGAAGTGCTATGGCACAGACAAGCCGCAAGGATACCAAGGAGAATATCAAGGGGAGGAGAACCCGCACCTCGACAGGCCAATGAAGAGGTTTATGCGGCCATCAGGGCGGTTACCAGAAACACAGCAGCAGGAGCCGATAAAATCAGAAACTCGCTAATTCGCAACCTAAGCGATGAAGCGGTGATGCAACTCACAGACTACCTCAATACACTGTGGACAGAAGGCACACTGCCACGGGATTGGAAGCATGCAGAAATTGTGATGATTCCCAAGCCAGGCAAGAAGTTGGAGATAAACAATTTGCAGCCTATCTCGCTAACGTCGTGCCTAGGAAAGCTTTTTGAGAGAGTCTTCACAAGGAGAATACAACAATACCTGGAAGATGAAGATCTGTACCCGCACAGTATGTTCGGCTTCAGAACAAATCTATCGACGCAGGACATCCTGTTACAGATCAAGGAGGAAGTCGCAGAAGCCGCCCCAAAAACAGGGGAGAACATCATCATGGCACTGGACATCATGGCACTGGACATCATGGCACTGGACTGGCTCGATAACGTCAGCCATGACGCCATCATGGAAGGGCTAAACACCACCAACTGCGGAAGAAGAGTACACGACCACGTAAGGGCCTTCCTGTCAAACCGCACAGCTACGGTTGGACTGGGGGACCTACGCAGCAAGGTCTTCGAAACACCAAGCAAAGGCACCCCGCAAGGCTCAGTGATCTCGCCGGTCCTCTTCAACATAGCCATGATTGGGTTAGGCAGACAGCTGAGCCAGATATACGGGATAGAGCACGCTTGCTGCGTAGAAGGCTTTCCGTGCCGTTCTCTGCATTACTTTCCATTACGACTGGTGGGAGTGTTGGACTCCGTGGTGGCGTTGGCACGTGCACCGGGGTGCCTGTTCTAAGAGCCTGCGGCTCACTGATGTATTCCCTCAGTCTTTCTTTGAGCTGCTTGTTTTCCTCTCTAAGGAGCTCTAGCTCTTTCTTAATCTTTTTGATTTCCTCTTTGTCATCATTATTGTTTTGCCCATTTTGCGGAAAAAGTGATTTGGGAGGGCCTGCTCCCCAGCTCACCTTAACGCCGCTCTTGGTCTGCTTCTGCCGCTGTGGTTTGGGTGGTGTCCCGTGTTTTTGGCCTAGGGGCGGGAATGACTCGTCCCTGGGTCCTCCGCTGCTGCCGCTGCGACTCCGGCTCCGGCTCTGGCTGCGCTGACGGAAGGCTCCCTCGTCCTGGTTGCGAGGATGACTGCCACTCCTGTCCCGCTCCGAGCTGAACCATCTCGGCCGGCGTCTCCTGCTGCGGCTACGACTCCTTCTCTGCTGCTGCGCCCCTTGTGGCGGGCGCCCTCTCAGCTCTGCCGCTGACTTGAGTCTTTGTTTGCATTCCCTTGCGCCGGTCAGGTGCTCGCCTCCACAGACCATGCACTTGACTTGACATTGATGTTCTTCCTTCGGATTGCTTACTCCGCAGCGCCTGCAGATTTTTGCGCTCGGTGTCGTGCATACATCCGAGCGATGTCCTTGCGTGCCGCATACGAAGCAGCACTGCCTCGTGGGCCTGTAGGGGTAGGTTTGGTACTCTCCCGAACAAAAGAGGACCCATTTAGGAATGTTGGGTTTCTCAAAGGAGAGTAATGCCGTCTCCGAATTACCTAGCATTCGTGCCGCTACAATCCTGTTGTCCTGCGTTCTCAATCTGAGCTGCGATTGGAGTTCTTCTTCCGTCATGCCTGACGGTAATCCGTGTATGACTGCCCGTGCGATATCGCTGGGTAGGGTGATGTAGGCTTGTACTTGATACGTTGTGCCTTCACACGGAATGCTCTCGATGTTTCTTACTT
Source organism: Amblyomma americanum (assembly GCF_052857255.1). Taxonomy (NCBI): domain Eukaryota; kingdom Metazoa; phylum Arthropoda; class Arachnida; order Ixodida; family Ixodidae; genus Amblyomma; species Amblyomma americanum. The sequence goes on along the minus strand of NC_135507.1, from coordinate 123,351,981 downwards.
CCTTCCCTGTGTTGTCGTCTGAAGCACTAGCTATGATATTCGACCCTGGCCAGAGTCTGACCATGAAGTCTTCTGCCTTGATACTTCTATTGCTCGCTTCTACGATGGCTTTTGTAGCTTGATAGGGCTTCATTCCATGCACTTCAAGTCCGCCTCGTGGCATGATGATGATCTTCATATCGTCCCTGGGTAGCGGGGGCCGCTTCTGCCTTGTCTGCCTCCTCGTCTCCCCCTTTTCTATGCATTCCTTGCCGCTCTCCGGTTGCGTCACACCGTCTGCGGCCCCGTTGGCTGGCGCCATTTTGCTGTTGTTGTTGGTGATTCCCAGCAGGGGTTGGGCGCTGTCTTTTCCCATCTGCTTTGCCCTCTGTCTGTTTCCTGGATTGGTATATTGTTCATCCTGGTTGTGTTTCCACGGCCCGCCTGCTAACGCTCATCGCGTTGCCTTGTTGCATGGCCTCTGCTTCTTTAGCTTCCATGGGTCCGCCGTCCGGTCCCGCGCCGTTGCACGTGGTCGTCGGTGCGATCTCCATTTCCTAGTAATTGTCTTGTTCCTGGATAAATCCAGGTTCCATATTACTTGCAGTAGGGTTATTGTGTGCCGGAGTCGCCAATATCACCGTGGTCGCGGTCGGGTGCGAACTTCCGTGGCGCGTTTCCGCCACAACTTCGCCAACGCAAAGGCATGCAGCGCACACCTGTCACTGCCGCCACGTAGCTTAAAGCGCCACTGAGGCGTCCACTTTCCCGGGGCTTTATGCGCCTTTCCTTTGCTTTCGAAGCTCCCACTCTTCATCGTTTTCGGCGCACCTTCACACGCTACGAGGTGAAGGTTGCTGAAGGTCAAACTTGCGCGGTCGATGAAACTGGCGGTATACATGCCGTAGTGAAGCTTTCGCAATGACATTTCTTGTGAATGTTTCGGATATTGAACCCGGGACTTCCAGATTGCAAGTCGCGCACGCAACCCGACCACAAACCGGTGTTGTTTCTTAGCGGGCAAAGGGGAATAAAGTGCACGCGTTCGGTTAAAAATGTATGCAAATGAGTAGGTGTGTTCTTAGAGAGGAAAAAGGAAGTGAAAAATAAATAGAAAAAGCAGAAAAGAAAGTGAGTAAAAGGTTAAAAAAATGTTTTCACATTAAACGCAAGTAAGTAGTATTAAGTAATTAAAACTGATTACTACTCCGTAGCGTTGTTTTCACAAAGCCGCAGTTGCATTTTAAAACAATGAGAGCCATACTTAGCAAGATGAGATCCAGAGCAGACCCTTGTTGTGTACCTAGGACTTAAACACCAGAAATGTCCTGTTCCAATGCGTCAAGCCTGTTTGCTCAATCATTTTCGGAGTTCATGCTTTTGCCCCGCGGGATAACCTGCGCCCACGTCCGTTCGTCTTTCAGCTGAGCTTCCAGCTGCCCTTGGTGGAAGCTCAGCGGTAGTATAACAGGTAAGTCTTGGCACAGCATGCAATAAAGTTGCAAGCCTTCCTCAAACCTAACATTCTGTTTGGTGCGCCGCATTTTCTGCTTTACTCTGAACTCTTATTCGAAAGCATGGACAACGTTGAAGGCTTGGGTCATGATCACTCTCCCCCAGACACCTTCCCACCGTGCAAGCACCACGTCGCACTCGCTGAACCGCCGCCAATGCTGGACGCAGCATCCTCCAATACCAGCGGAGACTTCGCGCCTGATTGTAGCCATGACATTCTACAGGCAGCCGCAACCTCTTGGTCTGCAGTTCAGCGACCGTCATTTGGCTGTCAGTAGCAGCAAATATCCCAGGGAGAAACTTGCTGGGAGAAAGGATTCCCTCGTCGTTGAACACAACTTTCTAGAGAGCAGTATGCTGTCTGGGCACGCGGAAGAGGGAAATGACTGGCTAAAGAAAAGCATGGCAGGGGAGTTTCAAGCTTATGGTGCCGTCTCTGCAGTGGAGGAGGTGGTGGTGGTGGCGAAAACATTTATTAATCATAGAGAGAGGTGTTGGGGGTCGTGACCTGAAGGGTCACGCCCTTACAGCCACTAGGTGGGGTGCCTATAGTCAGGCACCCCATTGGCGGTTGCCGCAGCCAGGCACCCCATTGTCGGTTGCCGCAGCCAGGGCGCGCAGCGTTAGTAAAACTTGGTGCTGGGCTAGTTGGTTAAGCATTTCTTTGAAACAGATCAGCGCTAAAAAAAGACAAACACACGGCGAGAGAACGACAACACGACAGAGATGAGCGCTCTCTCTAGTGTCATCGTTCTCTCGCCGTGTGTTTGTCTTTTTTTAGCGCTGACCTGTTTTAAAGAAGTGCTGTGTTAAGGCCCTTTGGGCCTCGAGGGTGCAGCAGCCGGACAGGGTCGCCTCTCAGTCCTCTCGGGTGGGGTTTGGGATAGCGGGTAGGAATGGGTTCTACTGGCAGGCGCACACCTTGTGGTAGGTGTGAGACACCTCCCCACAGTATGAGCACCACCTGTCGAATTGAGGATCGAAATGCTTTAGAGCTGCCGGGTATCGTGATAGTGAGCAGGCGCAGGAGTACCCGCTCGTTGGCCTTTCCCAGCCCTTTGCACGGGGTGGGAAGAGTTTGGTGCGTGGATTTGTAATAATCGCATATTTCCTTAAAAGTGTAAACGGAATTGAAATCGGAGTCCTGGTCAGCATCGGGTCCCGTGGGAAATGCCCGGAAAGAGAGCGCGCGGGCGGCGGCGTCGGCTGCTTCGTTTCCGCTGAGGCCTTCGTGACCTGGAGCCCAAACGAGAGATCGGTGCGCAGGATCCGAGTCTCAGCTACAATTTTGATAGATGCGGTAAGCCAGGGGAGTAGCCCACCCTTGCTTTGCCTTGAGCTGCGGTGCAGTGCGGACGTGCGTCGCATGGGCTCCGCAGATTTTTACTTCCCCGGACCTTCTCAAGCCACAAGGCCCCCAGATTTTGGCAGGAGCTTAGAGGAAACACAAGCTTTACCACTGGGACACCGAATTCACGACGGTGAGACCAATTTTTGGTTTTTTACCGGAGTTAGGAGATTTCTGGTGGCCGAGCGGGCGCTAGGCCTAACGAGGCATAGCTCGACTACGGGCGCTCGCGGGCACTCCGGCTCACCCCGAGGCGACGATGCAGCCCGGTACGGGTCCCCGCCCCACGAATTACCCTAGTTTTGAACCGACAACGAACAGACCAGCCCAGAATTTATTGGAAGCCCAGGAAATGGACGAGGACTACCTCGACGCCACCGACTCCGAGAACTCGGCAGACGGGGAAATCGAGGATGCCGTCATGCGAGAACAGCAACAACACGCCCCAAGGCAAGACGAAGCAAATTGGGAATTGGCCCTGTCCAAACGCCAAAAGAAACGCCAACGGAAGAACGAACGGAACACTCCCGGGAATTTTCCACCGACCGCTCAAGGTGACCTCGGCGGAAAACCGCGGCCAATGCTCCGTCGGCAGCTGGTGCGACAGCTGACGCTACTTCGAACAGCGACGGGAAGGAAGCGCCGCGGCGGCCTAGGCCGAGGATACCACCACTCCCCAAAGACGATTTCAAGATCATTCTGCGACCGAAGGGACTTGCAGTCAAGTCGCTCCAGACTCATCAAGTAGCCCGCGCCGTAGCGGTAGCATGCAACCATGAACGTAAAGGAGAAGATCTGATCATCAGGCTTCGCACCGGTTCCAACATCATAATACTGAGCACGGCAAGCGAGATGGCCGCCCAACACGTGAGACGCATTTCGTCTCACTTTGGGAGAAAGCTCATACGAAGTAAATGCTTACGTGGCAGTCCCGGAAGACACTCGCCGCGGCGTGATACACGGAGTGGACCCCGGGACATCGCCGGAAGAATTGAAAGCCAACCTACGAGTGCGCACACAAGGAGTTAAAATCCACAGCGCTCGAATGCTAGGACAATCCAAGACGGCCGTCATCACCTTCGACGGTCCCATAGGCCCGAAGCAAGTCATCTATTACGGGGGCGATATGTGGTGCTACCCGTATCGCCCCACGCGGCAGGTATGCTACATCTGCTGTCAACAACGCCATCGGTCAGACGTGTGCCCGAATCCGGAAGCCAAGGCGTGCAAGCAATGCGGCACGCAACATCCGGCGGAGGGCCACCAATGCACACCCAAATGCTTGATCTGCGGCGGCAGCCACATCACCGGAGCCAAGGAGTGCAAGGAAAAAGTGAAGATCAGATATCTGTGCGACAATTACGGCGGCGGCGGCGGCGGCAGCCACGACAGCAGACGACGCAGTCGGGACGACCGCTGAAAGAATCCGCGGTGGTTTAGCTCTGAGGGGGAGACCTCGCGGAGTCGTTCGAGATCCCGGGCGTCACGGAGCCGGTCGAGGATCCGTTCACGGTCCTTCCCGCCCCTGGTGCCCCTGGTTGGAAAGCGACAACAGCAGCAAAAGCAGAAGAAACCCTGCAAGGAACACCGGAGTCAAGGTGAGCTGGGGAGCAGGAAATCCTTGGTTTGCTTCGCACTCGGGTGGGGAAGCTAAACAGAACACGAATACAAACAGCAATAACGCGTCCAAGCAGCAGGAGAACGCGAACAAAGTTATCACAGCCCTAAGACGCGAACTAGAGCTCGCCCGTGTCAGACAGAGCGAGCTAGAACGCCAGGTAGCCGAGCTCACGAAGGCAGTTAGGGAACAGAGACCAAACAGCCCTCGGCAGCCGCAACCCGAGCAAATCCAACTGCCACCCTCGCCGCAAGCAGGTAATGAGGATTTCAACAACTTCAAAGCTGAAATGCAGCAGACGATGCAGCAGATGATGCAACAGATGCAACTGCAAATTATAGAGATACGGAGCTCAATCCGCAAGCAAAAATTCACTGAGAATATTAGAGAGAAGGCGTCGTCCCGCGCTGGCGGCCCTCGCCAACACGACAACCAACACGGAAGCTTAAACATTGCCAACAAAACCTTAAGCAAACAAGAAAATCTAGAAATTTGGCAATGGAACTGCAGAGGCTATAGGAGGAAGCAAGTCCTACTTCAGCAGTACATTCACACACAGCAAACGCCATCCGACTTTTTAGTGCTTCAGGAAACGGGCATCACCCCAACCCTAGCAGGATACACGTGCTACGAAACCCAGGAAAAAGGAAGGACGGCAATCCTAGTCAACAAAGCGATCATAGCCATAAGCAACGACAGGATAGCTGAAACGGACATCGAGCATGTGATCATAGAAATTATTCCACAGAAACAGAGGAAAAGGGGCAGCATTTTCATCGTTAATACCTACAGCCCGCCGAAACAGAGGAAAGCCAAATTCCAAGAGCTTTTTCAAGGCGCCAGCAAACTGGCAAAGGGCAACACGCTAGTCGTGTTAGGCGATTTTAATGCCCGGGATAAAAGCTGGGGATACGAGAATTTCAATGTTAAAGGAAAGACATTAGCGGAAGCGGCAGAAACTGCAGGCTACAATTTACTCACAGACCCAGAGACTCCGACCAGAATAGGCAACGGTGTCAGTACCGACACCTGCCCGGACCTCACCTTCATTAAGGGTCCGGGACAGGCGCAATGGGAAAACCTGATGGAAAATCTGGGGAGTAACCACTACATAATCAAAACCCAAGTGGCCTCCGACCGACTCAAGCGGCAACTAGGCACGGCTAAAATCACAGACTGGAACGCCTTTAGAGAAGCATGCGACGAACACCTCATCAAAGGAGGGATTCAGTCGATTGAAGAATGGGGAAACATACTCAAGCAAAGGCAAAATGAGCACACCAAAGAGATCAAGAGTACAACACAGACACCCGAAATAGACGCCAGGCTCCTTAGGCTATGGGAAGCCAGACGTGGTCTAATCAAAAGGTGGAAGAAACAGAAACACAACAGGAAGCTCCAACTTAAAATAGCAGAAATTACAACGAAAGCAGAGGAGTACGCAGTACAGTTGGCGAAAACGAACTGGCAGCAATTCAGTGACTCCCTCAAAGGAACTCTGAGCACAGCTAGGACATGGCATATCCTGAAAGCGTTCATCGATCCGACCAAAACCAAAGCAGAAAACAATAAATCAATATACCGATTAATCCACCAGTTCGAAGGAACCGATGAGGAACTCCTGGACAAAATGCGCATCAAGTGCTTCGGGGACACAAACCCGAGAACCTATGGAAGACATTATTGGGGGAAAGAAAATCCAAACCTGTAGATAGACCCATCACACGAGAACAAGTCTATGAAGCAATTCGAAGCACAACTAGGAGTACGGCAGCGGGTGCGGACAAAATCAACAACGCACTCATCCGCAACCTCAGTGACGAGCTAGTCGCAGAATTAACCGATTTCATCAACAAGCACTGGGCAGCGGAGACCGTTCCCGAGGATTGGAAGCATGCAGAGGTGGTTATGATTCCAAAACCGGGTAAAAAGCTACAAATCGAAAACCTAAGACCCATCTCCCTCACATCGTGCCTCTGCAAGCTGCACGAGAGAGTGGTAACATTAAGGCTACAACAATACATGGAGGATCACGAACTCTATCCCCACAGTATGTTCGGATTCAGGGCGAAGCTGTCGACCCAAGACGTACTTCTACAAATCAAAGGAGGAGTTCTAAGTAACGTCCCTAGGGACGGAGAGAACGTAATAATGGCACTGGATATCAAAGGAGCTTTGGACAACGTAAGCCACGAAGCCATCCTGACAGGCGTGGACGACCTGAACTGCGGCAGGAGGGTCTTCGGTTACATCAAAGCTTTCTTTCCTCTCAGATAGAACAGCGACGATAGGGCTGGGAGAACTCCCCTCGGAGAAGTTCCACACCCCTAACAAGGAAACTCCGCAGGGCTCGGTCATCTCACCTACGCTTTTTAACGTTGCAATGATCATCCTTGCAAAACAACTTAAGGAAGTCGAAGGAATACACCATGCCATGTATGCCGACGACATCACCATCTGGACGAAAACGGGTTCACTAAAAGAAAATGAAGAAAGACTACAGGAGGCCGCGACCTGCGTAGAGAACTACGTAAAAGCGAGAGGGCTAGCATGCTCCACCGAAAAATCAGAACTGCTCAGTCTGGAGACGGAAACAAAACCGCACAGTCCCGAACAGCGACGAGCTTAGGCTCAACGTCTACCTAGAGGGAAAACCCATACCAGAGAAAACACTCATAAGAATCTTGGGCATGTGGATACAACCAAACCAACGATGTACACATGCACTTGCTCTACTCAAAGCTTCCACCCTACAAGTTGCCCGCATGATCACGCGCGTCTCCCATAAACGCTCGGGCATGCGAGAAGACACGCTAAAGCTGGTCAGGAGCCTGGTGATCAGCCGAGTCACCTACAGTCTTCCATACTACAACCCAATCAAAAGCGAAATACAACATATTGATGCTATTATACACAAAGCATACAAAACAGCACTCCATCTACCGCTATGCATATCCACAGAGAAGCTTTTAGCACTAGGACTTCATAACAACTTTGAAGAACTGAGAGAGGAACAACACGTCACTCAGTTGCAGAGACTACAGCAGACTTCGTCTGGTAGGGAGCTTCTGCAGAAGTTGGGATGCAACGAACAAATACAAGAAATCCAGCGAACCGCGACCATTTCGGACGGCATACGGGGCACAGTTAGAGTGACCCCCATCCCCAAGAACATGGACCCCAACCTACACCAAGAACGCAGAAAGGCGAGAGCCGAGTACATCCAAAAATCACTAGCCCGCCAGACAACAACGGTGTATGTGGACGCAGCCACATACCCCAGAAGGACGGGACAAAACAACCCCAACGCGGTAGCGGCTGTGATAAACTCGGACATGCGGGAAATTATCAGCGCGTTGCTACGGGACTGCACTGTAGTCGAGGCTGAAGAAGTGGCCGTCGCTCTAGCGGCAGCGGAGGGCTACCGGACTAAGTGATCCTTAACGATACTAACCGACTCTGAAACGGCATGCCGAAACTTCATGTTAGGCAGAATAGGTCACAGAGTGCTCCGCATACTCCGCTCTGGGGACCGACCCAAACAAAGCACAGAAGAACCAATACAGCATACGATAGTATGGACGCCGGGACACGCGGGAGTGGAATGCAACCAAGCGGTCAACAGGGCAGCTCGAGGGTACACTTTCTACCGAGCTCCCTCCACAAGCGACCTCGAGGAAGCCGAACCTGTCCCTGGAGATTACTCGGCGATCTTAAACCACTACAAGGGCTGCAGGAAACGGTACCCTCCCCCCCCCCCCAAATAAATCTCTCTCCAGGGAAGACGCCGTCGCCTGAAGGCTGCTACAGACGGGCTCATACCCGAATCTAAATACACTCAACAAAATACAACCAACACAATACACAGACAAATGCCCATGGTGCCATGAAACACCCACGCTCTATCACATAACGTGGGCCTGCCAGAAAATAGAGGTGGCACCAAAAATACCAAACCCGTGTGCAGAGCAATGGGAAGGAATGCTCTCCAGCGACAGTCAGGACGTCCAACTTGGGCTAATCCGGCGAGCACAGCTGGCAGCGGCATCCAGCGGAGCCCTGGACTAGGGGCAGACGACCATTGCTAAGAAGACGGACGACACACCTGACTCCGCCAAATTGCTCACCTACTCTCTAGAGCTCAATAAACGTTTTCCTTCATTCCTTCCTTCCACCCTTGCTCGACGTTTCGACAAGCCTCTCGCGAGTCGGTGATTATGTATTTGGAAGAGGAGTCGGAGGCTGCCAGGGTGGTGGCAACCTCTTCTGCGTGAATTGCTGACTGGGCCTTGAAAGTAAGGCCGTCTACTGTTTTGCCCTCGTGGACGACCGTGGCCGTGTACCATCCCCTGGGGTCCGGGCCGGAGGCGTCTACGTGGAAGACTCCTGGTTTGCTCCCAAATTGTCGGTGCAAGGCTTCCGCCCGCGCCAGGCGCCTGTCATTATGGTCCTGTTTGGACATGTTTGTGGGGAGCGGCCGCACGTGGAGGGCGCGTCTCCAGTGTACGCGAAGGCGGAATCTCTCCTTTTTGAATTGGGTGTGCTGGATGTGAAAACGGGCTAGATGGCGGCGACCCGACCCTGTCTTTGTGAGACGAGTGTATTGGTTGTCGATGTGGGCCTCTTGAAACTCCCTGAAAGTGTTCACCATCCCCAGTGCCATGAGGTGGCTGATAGAGGTAGAGACCGGGAGGTCCAGCGCTCGTTTCATGATTTTGCAGAGGATGACCTCAAGGGCATCCTCTTCCTGTTTCCGCAGGTGGAGGTAGGGAGTCTAATACATGATTCGACTGGTCACGAATGCGTTCGCCAGCCGCAAGACGTCTTTGCATCGTAACCCGCCGCGCTTGTTGGAAACACGGCGGACCATGCGGCCCACCTGGTCCCCCACCTGCCGGAGCATGGCGAGTATTGTGTCGCACCGTCGCTGGTTGTGTATGAAGAGTCCGAGGGCTCTGATTTCCTTGGATTCGTGAATGGGACCGCTTTGCAAGGAGATATGGATTTGTGTCGAGCATGTGCGCGAGGGGCGCAGATGCACAAGAAGAAGCTCAAAGCGCGCATTGCGGACCTCATCCGGCAGGCAGCAGAGTACGCGGCCCAACTCGCTGACTCCAACTGGGTGGACTGCTGCAACACGGCGGCGAGGCAGATGTCGAGCCGCAACACGTGGCGGCTCTTCCGAGCCCTCATCAACCCAACACATACCCGCACAGAAACGCAGAAGCAACTACAGAAAGTCATGCAGTCATTCCAAGGAAATACAATGCAGTTGGCACAGGCGCTCCGGGAACGCTACCTGTGCACAACTCAGGGCGCCCGCAGATCGGCCTACTCCTACGCAGGCAGGGAAAACTAGTTGGACAAGCCTTCCTAGCTTCACGTTCTGCGGGCCAGTGTGGCTAAAATGAAGAGGGGCGCCGGGCCGGGACAAGGTCACCGTCAAACTTTTGGCGAACCTTCCTGATTCAGAGTACCAATGGCTTCTAGAATACATCAGTGCGGTCTGCACGGGGGGAGCCCCCCTCCCCATTGACTGGAAGACGGCCCTTGTCACCTTCATCCCGAAGGCCGAGAAATCGATCGACACGGACAACCTCCGCCCCATCTCTCCCACCTCGTGTGTGGGCAAATAGATGGAGACGATGGTGTGGGATCGGCTGTCCGAATATCTCGAACAACACAACACCTTCGCGGACACCATGTTCGGATTTCGCCCACACAGATCCGCACAGGATGTCCTGCTCCAACTCGACCATGAAATCTTGAACCCCATCACACACACCCCAAAACGACAAAATTGTCCTCGCGCTCAACCTGAAAGGAGCGTTCGACAACGTAACCCACCCGCCGCGGTGGCTCAGTGGTTTGGGCGCTCGACTACTGATCCAGAGTTCCCGGGTTCGAACCCGACCGCGGCGGCTGCGTTTTTATGGAGGAAAAACGCTAAGGCGCCCGTGTGCTGTGCGATGTCAGTGCACGTTTAAGATCCCCAGGTGGTCGAAATTATTCCGGAGCCCTCCACTACGGCACCTTCTTCTTCCTTTCCTCTTTCACTCCCTCCCTCATCCCTTCCCTTACGGCGCGGTTCAGATGTCCAACGATATATGAGACAGATACTGTGTCATTTCCTTTCACCAAAAAAACCAATTATTATTAACGTAACCCACGAGGTCATACTCTCACCCTTGAGTCAAACTCACTGCGGCACCAATACCTTCAATTACGTGAAACAATTTCTCACGGACAGACTCCGAATACAGGACCAAGAGCATGGACCTTTCCTGCTCGGCGCGAGGGGGACTCCACAAGGCGCGGTGCTGTCCCCTCTGTTATTAAACATAGCCATGATGCGCCTACCTGCCCTGCTGGGTGCGGTCGAAGGTGTCCAGCACGCGCTGTACGCCGACGACATCCCCATCTGGGCTACGCAAGGACTCCTAGAGGACATATGAGACCAGCCTGCAAACGGTTGCCAGCATAGTGGACCGCTATGCCCGAGACTGTGGTCTGCATTGCTCCCCGCAGAAATCGGAATCTGCAGTGGAGGAAACTGGATCTAGCGCAGCTCGGTTTTAGGGGCTGCTGCTGCACTCACACAGACCAACTTTCTCGATAAAAGCTCAGGCAAATTCGGGCTGATTAACTCTTTCGCCAAGGGTGCTTTTGCTGCTGCCGGCCCCTTAGAAAATGGCGCTCTCAGCATCAAACGATCTGGAAGCTAGCAGCTGCAGCCGGGCAATGCCGACATAGCCAGGTCACTGGTAACCAGTTAATGACGTAGGCATGCTGCCGCCCCCGCTTGCTCTGGCGCCTACCGACAGCGGCAAGCTTTCTAGCGCCGGAGTATCGGCCGGCAGTAGCGGATGCAGCCCCGAGCTTGGCGTGGGCGAGATGGCGTTCCTGTTGGACAAGCTGGTCCGCATAGACTCACGCATGAACGCGCGTGTCCAGGGACGCTTGTGCACCGACCAGAAGAAGACTGGAGAAATGAAGTACAACCTTGACCCACTCTGCAGAGAATGCGTGGTGTGGCCAAGAGAGCTTGAAGCTGCGCCTTCAGAGGGACAAGGCTTGTGAGCGGGTGCAGCACCTCGACGAGAAAATCGGCTTGAGGCAGAATTTATATGGCGAGGATATCGCGCTTCTTCTCCGGGTGGTGGGGAAGTTGAAGGCGAAGAACCGGAGGCTTTTAGCAGTCAACGAGGAGCAGATGTGTCACATGCAGGAAGAACAATCAAGACGCGGCCGCTCCTCGCTGTCGGATGCCATCTGCGTCAACCTGGAGCCGCATTCGGGGAGTAGAGCTTCTGCACAAAGAGCTGCTACTGGGGTAGGATGAGCTGCGAGCGCCGGACGCGAAGTTCCACCGCTGCCTTAAGGCTTCGTAAGAGGACTGCTTGGCAGCCATGTACTTCGTCATCAGGAAGAACGCCATGCTGCAGCGCGTCCTCCAGACCCTAGAAACAGAGGTAGACGTGGTGTATGGTTGCCATCTCCTGGCAGCAACCTCGTCATGCTCAAGGTTTCCAATGCTCCCTAGCATCGTTCCTTCAATGCGTTCATGGGTCACATGGGTCACCCTCAATCGCAACACTGGAAATCTAACTCCTGTATACGCACGCTCCCTGCGCCCTCTTTTCAAACGTATTTAATTCTGATGCACTTTCTAATCCTTCTCATTGTGAACAAGGCTCCCGTACGGGAGCCGAAACGTCATTTTGTTGTTGTTTTTTTGTTTTTTTACTTTTGGTCGGCGTCCTCCTTTTAAGTTTTATTATGATCGTCCCCGACCAGACGAGTTTTCGTCCAACTCTCGACTTCATCAACCTTCGCCGGGCGTACGGCCAACCCATCGTCACAAGCATCCGTAAGTACGTGTCCCTGGTCACCCGTGTCGCATCGTTCAAAGGCCATCTTCAATTCAACCTGACGTGCAAGTCTTTAGCACTTATTCCACGATCGCTTCGTTTGATTTGTCTCGTCTGCACACCCTTCGGGCTGAGCGTTATTGCGAAGGCTGAACGTTCGCTCCTCCAAGCCAGGATACTTGAATGCAAAGAAAAGCTTAGAGCAATGGAAAATGAAGCCTTTTTCGCCCGCCGCCGCCTGGAATCCCGCTACCCGAAGGAATTTCCTAGCACTCAGCTGCATGCCAATCATAAAGCAACCACGGTGTCTCGGTCCGCTGACCGTGCACACAATAACAAGTTACGTCAACTCCTTCCGCTCCCTTCAACTACAGAGAAAGCTGCGCCTTCAACGGTTGTCCATAACCTTTCTTCTTATAAACCCAACAGCGCCGAGCTTTCTGTTTTAAACCTGGGCCTAAATTTCAACACTGAACCTACCCTGGATGCCAAAAAACTTGTGTGTGCCGTGGAAAACGCGGTTAACCAGGTTGAAACTTCGCGCCGAGATGAAGCAAGGACTCGTGCTGTCAGCGTCCTCTGCAGGTACCACCCGCAGCATCACACGTCCCCACTGACCATTGAACAGCGTGAAGCTGTGAGGAGCCTTCGCAAGAACATGGATCTTGTTATACTTCCAGCAGACAAAGGAAACACGACAGTTCTTCTGGACCGCAATGACTACATAAGCAGAATGCAAAGCCTACTGCAAGATGACGCCACCTACTCCCGTCTCGACAAGGACCCGACCGCAAAGGTGCAGCGCGCTTTACAAAGACTTCTTTCTGACGTGTTCAAATTCGTTCCTCCTTCTCACAAAGCACTTTACTTCAAACTGTTGTGCACGAATGGTTCCGCCCCCGCTCTTTACGGGCTTCCAAAGGTGCACAAACCTGGTATGCCGATGCGGCCCATCGTAAACTACAGTCGTTCTCCTCTTCACAGTTTATCCAGCTACCTTCACCGGATCCTCAGGCCACTTGTCGGTCTCGTCTCAACACACGTACGCAACTCGACTGACTTCATCAAGAAGGTAAGCGACGTATCACCGGACGATGACGAGTACATGGTTTCGTTTGACGTCAAGTCGCTTTTCACATGCGTTCCCGTTGACCTCGCCGTACAAGTGTGTTCTGCTGCCCTTGAAGCTGACAATTGTTTACCACAAAGGACCCCCATTGACATTCCAGATCTCCGCAGGCTCTTACAGTTCTGCCTGGACAACACTTATTTCGTCTTCCAAGGCTCTTTTTACCGACAACTTCAGGGCACACCAATGGGCGCCTCTATCTCAGTGACTGTCGCGAATCTGACTATGGAATTTGTTGAGCGCCGTGCCCTTGAAACATCCCCATCACCGCCAAGAATCTTTCTTAGATATGTAGATGTCTGCTTCTGCCTCATTCGGAAAGATGATTTGCTGGCCTTTTCGTCTCATTTAAATTCCATTGAAGAAGCGATTGGTTTCACCGTCGAAGAAGAAATTAATGGCGCGTTGCCCTTCCTGGACGTATTGGTTAAACGAAACAGTGGAAAGCTATCATTCAGCGTCTACAGAAAACCCACCCACACCGGAAGATACCTTAACTTCAAATCTGTGCACCCGGCTAATCAAAAGAAATCTGTTGCCACAACCTTGTTCAAACGCGCAGAACGCATATGCAGTTTCCCTGAAGATCGGGCAGTCGACTTTGGTACTGTACGGCAAGAACTCGCGCGAAACGAGTACCCAGCTGCTTTTGTGGCATCCGCTGAAAAGCAGTTATCTTGCCCGACACGTGAAACTCCCGTTTTGTCCCCTCTGAAACGTGCCGCTGTTCCCTACACACCTGGAATAAGCGAAGCCTTGGCGCGTATTCTGCGCACATTCCATGTTCACGTTGCCCATGTTCCCACAAGGAAACTTCGGCATGCGCTGGTTAACGTCAAAGACGTTCTCCCCAAAGAAAAGTACCCTGGCGTTGTTTACAGCGTCCCCTGTTCTGATTGTGACAGCGTCTACATCGGCGAGACTGGTGATTTTAATAGACGCCTAAAAGAACATTGTAATGACGTTAAAAACAAAAAAGTGGACTCTAATGCTATCGCCGAACCCTCCGTATCAACTGGCCACGATATTGACTGGGGTAGGGCACACGTGCTGGCAACTGAAAAGAATCTGTACCGTCGCCTGCACCTCGAATCATTATTCATTCAAACGACTAATCGCACCCTCAATCGCAACACTGGAAATCTAACTCCTGTATACGCACGCTCCCTGCGCCCTCTTTTCAAACGTATTTAATCCTGATGCACTTTCTAATCCTTCTCATTGTGAAAAAGGCTCCCGTACGGGAGCCAAAACGTCATTTTGTTGTTTTTTGTTTTTTACTTTTGGTCGGCGTCCTCCTTTTAAGTTTTATTATTAACAAACTATGAAGAGCGAAACTTCGGCGTCGCATGCGCCGGTTTTTTAGAAAATCATAGTTATTAGCCAGCTAATATTTTCAAAATTTAAATTAGCACACACTAGTAGTAAGGACAAATGGCGAGTGCGCAGCCACGAGCAAGGCGATGCGATCGATATCAGTTTCTGAAACGAAGAAAAATTCGTTCTCTGAAGCCCTACAGCGCGAGGAAAGGGAATTTTTTCAACCGACATTGGGGGCATGACATGGTCGGGAAGCGCCTGCGACGCGGCATCATGCCATGCATGTTTTTTTCGGGCCGTCGTTTGCTGCAAGAAAAAGGACAGCCATCGCAAACGGCATGAATATCAATTAATAGAACGATAAACAAACTAATGAGTAAAGCATGCAGCGCAGGCACTTAGAATTTGGCGCCGTCGGTACTGCAGCAACATCACCAGCGGCAGCTGTGTTCGCAATGAACATCCTGTACTTTTCATGCGCTTCGTTTCGGCAATTGTGGCGAAAAAAAAACACCGGATTTTCTCGCACTGCAGGACTTTCGGGAACAAGTTTTCTTTTTTGTCTCAAAAAGTAATACAGCAGGTCCTGTGCATGGCTCTGAACTCGCGATTGGGCCAAACCCTCGGCGTGCGTTAAAGAAAGAGGTAAATAATACAGTATAGTTTATTAGCTTGGTAATTACCCTATTTTAATTAATAAGTCCAGTGCGCCTCACGGTTTCCTCGTGGTTTTCTTTCTATCTGGAATACCCCGTTATAACATTCTTTAAAAGCGTGCGCTGTGTTGGGATCCCACCCTGTCCCCACTGTTGGCACTCGGGCATCTCAGCATGGTGCCACTGCAGTTGCGCAGAGCTGAGCGCTGAAACGGTCAAGGCGACGGTGAGTCAAAGGAACATTTATGTACAGCATAAGCAAAGGTGTTACGTTATCAGCACAGGGACCGAGAGCACAAAGGGGCACGGCGACGAGCCGGGAGAGCCTCGCTTGATGTCTCCGTCTCTTGTCTCGTCTGCTGCTCCCGTCCGGTGCGGCTCGGTTTTTATATCCTCCGGTGGCCGCCGCTGCAGCAGCCAGCCGTTCAAACCCTCTAATCAGGTGACGGCACTGGTGAGAGCACTGGTCACCGTTTGAATCTGACGAATGGCCGAGTGTGTGTTGTGTTGTTGACGTGACTGAATGATGGGTGAAATGGAAAGTGCACGGGCCTGCCCACTGACTCGTGCTGAGCCGCAATAGCTGCCACGTGCAGACAGAGGAGAATTGAAAGATGTGAGAGGAAAAATTGAAGGACTAGACGCGAGAGGGCTCGGCCGTTCCAAGTTTGCAACCGGGGAGGGCTGCCAGCGAAGCGTCGGCGCTTGCAAGATGGAGGAGGGGGGGGGGGGGGGGTAGGATCATGCTGCAAGCCGAGACATGTCCGAGAGTCCGGGCTTGCTTTGCGCAATGGCGAGCGCACGGCGCTGGCTTCCACAGATGCCAGCGGAATGCGCGCTCGGGCGCTCCCCCCCCCCCCCGTCATCAGACAATGCGCCACGAAGACGAGCTGCTTCCACGTGGATAGGGGTGTTCCCCCCAGGGTGGCTTCACGCTGCTTTCCGTGAAAAGGTCCCGATCGTCAGGCCAGGATCACTGCTCCGCAGCTTTGTCGGCCAGGTGCCTCACTCGGTTCTTCTGATGTTCTTGCTTCTCAGCACCAGTCTTTGTTCTGCATCTTGCCAAGAACCGACCGACAAAATGCAACACCCAACACGAGAAAGTGCCCTCCGTCACCCGTCAAAACACCACACTTAAATGTCATGAACATTCTCTTAGCTCTTTTTTTCTCCCATTTTGTCCCCTTTTCAACAAGAGGCTCATGTGGGGTACAAGAACTCTAAAATGCGGACACAAGCATTGTGTCATGGCATATGACATATATAATGAAGAGAATGCTGAAATGAATTGGTTTTCTTGAAATCACTTTAGTTATACAACACTCAGCTCAGGCTGGAAATGAGGTAATCAGTTTTGCTCTGATGTACCTGCGAACTTGATAGCAGCTCGCGAAGCGACAAAATGTAAGTCACTAGGAGGTCCAAGGCAGCCTTGCTTAGAATGCACGGCATAGTGTCTGCGTTCGCGTTCTTCCGATTTTGGCAGTAGCGACGACGCACGGAAAACAACGCCTAACGCTCCGTTTGCCCGGTTCCGCAGGTTAGTGCTTGGCATTTACACATCGAAATTTTTTGCATTTCTTGTCCGTCGCCGCTGCTGCCAACTGGTGTGTGCCCTGTTGTTCTGAAAATGTCAAAAGACGCGGCAAAAGTAAAGGATGAAATACGAGCCGATCTGTCAAAGTTGAAAGAAGAGATAAAGCAGGAACTGAAAGCGTCACGAGAATCTGTCGAACGAAACCTACGCAATGAAATGCGAATAGTTCGCAATGAGCAAACTGAGATGATTAAGAGCATTGACCACGCGCATGCTGAAATTGAGGACCTAAAAAGGGAACTAAAAAATGAAAAGGAAAAGAACGCAAAGTTGGAGCAAATAACCAACGAATTGAGCGTGGCGTGTGCTGCTCTGGAAAAACAGACAAAGGAGCTCGAGAGAAAGCTTAATCATGCGGAACAGTATTCACGAAGGTCGAACATTGAAATTAAAGGTGTCCTGAAGCAAGACGAGGAAAATGTTCTTAATCTTGTTACAAACCTTGGAGATGCTATTCATGAACCTATCACTGAGTCGGACGTAGCGTGTTGCCATCGAGTGCCCACTCGTGACCCTAATAATTCAAACATTGTTGTTCAATTTAAATCGCGTGTAAAACGGGACGCAGTGCTGGAAAAGGCGAAAAAAGTACGTCTGACAAATGAGGACATCAGTGTAGATTGTTCTTTGCCAACTTCACCACCGATTTATGTAAATGAACACTTGACACCAGACATCAAAAGGCTTCTGGGCGCTGCGATTGCGAGAAATAAGGAGGTCTCGTGGAAACATGTGTGGACGAGGAACGGCACTATTCTAGCCCGCCAAACTGACGATTCTTCGGTGGTTCACATTTACACACAAGCAGACTTATCGAAGATGAATTAGGGACGCCGTAAAGCAGCACACGTGAAAATGGCTCTTCTAACATTGCCAATGGAGGAATCGCCACTTTTCACACCTTCACAGCTCAACGCATATTTTTCGCAAAACAAAGACAAATGCTGCCAAATCATGCATTTGAATATGCAATCGGCCGTAAACAAAGCTGACCAACTAAGATACTTTTTATGCAGCTTAACCTGTCCCTTTGATGTCATTCTATTAACGGAAACATGGTATCGCTCAGACGTTGACGTCATCCATCTTCCCGGGTACAGATCATTTTTTCTTAATCGTACTACGAAGCGGGGCGGAGGCGTAGCAATGTTGATCAAAGAAAACTATTCCTGTGACATTTTATCTGATCACTGCTTAAGTGACGACGACATAGAAATGCTGGCAGTTAGGTGTGGCGGTCAAGCTTTTTGCGTTGTTTATCGTCCCCCACATGGCAATATAGCCAATTTTTTGGGCAGCTTCGAACACGAGTTATCTTTTCTTTCTGAAAACTTCTTGGCGTGCATCGGAGGCGATTTCAACATAGATATGAGCACAAGCAGTTCAGTGCAAGAGCGCATGTTAGTCACCATACAAACAGCCGGCTTCCAAAATAAAATCCGCGGACCTACACGTGTTACCTCACATTCTTCTTCTTCTTTGGATTTACTAATCACCAATCGCGAGGATGCGTCATTTGTCAGTCGTATTGCGATAGACATTAGCGACCATCTTCCTATCTTCGTCCGTCTTCAAAAAGAACCTTTCGCCAAGACAGCCTTGAAAGTCCGTCGACAGCTGCTTTCCCAAAACCGCCTTGACCATTTCAGGAACAGTATTTCACTTGTGAACTGGAATCCTGTTTTCCAGCACACAACACCCGATGAATCATACAGTGAGCTCCTTCGGCTCTTTCTCCCAATTTATGATGAGTGTTTCCCTATCGTTGAGATAAAACCTTCAAAAAAAGCACGAAAGCCATGGATGACTGCTCGCCTGGTACGACTGGTAAAAAAGAAACATAAGCTCTTCGCGACTTTCATAAAAAGTAGAGCCCCCGCAGTGTTAGCCACTTATAAGTCGCTAAGGAACCGCTTAAATAGCGAAATTAAATCATCCAGGACTGCCTACTATAATAATTTGTTTAATGCGCATCTCTCCGACCGCCCGAAAGAAAAGTGGAGACGCCTAAATGTTCTGCTAAATCGAAATAACCAACATCAGGACCTCGCGAGCCTAGTTATGCATGGCAAGGAAATAGCTGGGCCGTCCCTTGCAAATGCCTTCAACCAATATTTCACTGAAGTTGGAAGCAGTCAGTACAATCCAGGTATGTCTCGATTTTTGGGCGACAGGCTAAACGAATCGATGTTTCTTGAACCAACCGACGAAGCTGAGGTTTACTCAGTGTGCAAAAGTTTAAAGAACACGACAAGTCTTGACCCAAGTAATATTCAAAGTTTACCTGTAAAATACGTACTACCTTTGATCGTGCCATGCCTCACACATATTTACAATACCGCGCTTCGCACAGGACGTTTTCCCGCTGCCATGCAGGTGGCCAAAGTTGTGGTTATTTATAAAAAAGGTGATAAAAACGTTCTAGGAAATTACAGGCCAATATCTGTACTACCTTTTTTCTCCAAGGGGCTAGAGCGAATAATGCATCGACGATACTACAATTTCCTACAGAAGCACTGTGTAATAGCCATCACCAAGCATAGATCAACTGAGCATGCTCTGCTTGATCAAAAAGAATACATATTAAATAACTTCGAAGCTCAACACCTCACCTTAGGCGTCTTTGTAGACTTTAGCAAAGCATTCGATACACTGAATCACGAAACTCTGTTTAAAAAACTCGACCACTATGGTATACGTCGCCACGCCCTCTGTCTCATTCAATCGTATTTCAGTGCTCGTCGCCAGTATGTCGCTTTAAATCACTGCTCTTCGGACTTGTTAGCAATCACAAACGGCGTGCCCCAGGGCAGCCTTCTGGGGCCACTCCTATTCAACATATATATTAATGACGTATGCAACATCAGTAATTTAGTTAAATACATCATATATGCTGACGACACCAGTCTATTTTTGTCCTCACCTGACATTAAAGAACTAACTAGCAGCGCAAATACAGTTTTGTCATCATTATCTGAGTGGTCATCTTTGAACTCATTAAAAATAAAGAAACTAAAAACTAAAGCTTTATTGTTCCATCCGAAGGGGCAGCATATAGGCAGTGTGCCACCACTCTATTTCGACAACGCCCCCATTGAGTACGTGGGAACCTTCACATTACTCGGAGTGGTATTTACTGCTACTATGTCGTGGGACGCCCACGTAAGCAAAGTGTGCCTATCCCTTTCCAGATATATTGGGATAATTTCGCGGAATAAACATATTCTACCCGCCAAAACCAAGCTTAATCTGTACTATGCGTTCTTTTATTCTTATGTATCGTATTGCTTCCTTGTATGGGGACAAACCACAGCATCTAACATCCAGAAGCTTCTAGTACTGCAAAAAAGAATACTTCGCGTAATTGCTAATGTACCTTATGATGATCCGACACGTCCTATCTACCAGCAATACAGAATGATACCCGTAACAAGAATGTTCGATTACAGGTTTTCATCGTTCTATAAAAAATAATAGCCGAAGACGACGCATTTTTTTCCGGCATTGTGACACTTACACCACATCGGACACCGTATGAGACACGACAGCGTATGATCTATTCATTACCACGATGCAGAACAAACTATGGCTTTTCCACACTAAAATACATTCTTCCGAAATACTTGAACACGCCATTTTACGACACGTTACACAGCATGTCTGTCTCGGCTATTCGAAATGTGTTTTCAAGCTAAGTGCCACAGTATGTGTACCCATGTATAGAACTCTATTGCATTGAACTGTAAATTTTGTGTAAAACCTTTATTCTGTTGTGCGGAAATACTACTTGTCCATGCTAATAAAAAAAAAAGTTTCTTTTCATGCATGTTTGAAAAAAAAAGGTTCCTTTTTATGCACGTATTCAAAAAAAAATATTTCCTTTTGAGCATGTATTTTACACGCCTTGTCTTTCCATGTACCTTTGCGTTGTTACAAGTGTATGTAACCATCACAGTCGCTACCAAACTGCCTCTTTGTAGGTGTGGCGAGGCTTGTCAAGCGGTCGTAATGACTGCTTTTTTCTTGCCACCCTCAGTTTTGTAAAAGAAGCTGAAATAAAGTGATTGATTGATTGATTGAAGTCGCTTCTAACGGACGGTAAATGACACACACATACACACATTTATATATATATATATATATATATATATATATATATATATATATATATATATATATATATATATATATATATATATATATATATATATATATATATATTCCGCCCAGTTTCCGCCCTCGCCGTTAGATGACGTTCCACGTCACACTCGCGGTAATACAGGACGTACGTGCTACGTCCGCCGCTATGGACGAGGGTGGCGCTGGTGAACGCTCTCAAGGTTCGCTTACACCCAATAAACATAAATACCCACTAGAGCAGCAGATTGGACAGCCGTCGCCGTAGCTCAGTTGGTAAGAGCACCGAACGCGATATTCGGAGGTCGTGGGTTCGGATCCCACCGGCGGCATGGTTGTTTTTTCTGCTGCTTTATAAGTAATTTTCTTTAAGCGATAGATTAATCTAAGTATTATTTTCCGACTGATTAGCACTACACAATAAAGAAAATTAAAGAAAAAACATTCCCCTATGCACCTTGGTTTCGGTGACTGTTCGCTCCCTTTATATATATATATATATATATATATATATATATATTGCTACACTGCTCACATTCTGCGAGCGCCGCCATGCGGCCGAGCGGCATTACTGGGCTCGTGTGGGAGCGAAGAAGAGGGCGTTCCCGTTCGAACGCGCGCTGCTGGGTTTCTGGCCTTCGGATTAAAAAAAGCCCCTTTTTCGTGCCGCCCTACGTTTGTCGGCGACATTTTGGTGGAGCCGCTGGGTATCGTTTCATGAACGCTCACCCCGAGGGCAACTCTGACGCTGATCAGCGACGCTTGGACACAACACCCGTCCACAAAGCGAGCCGCCTCCTGCGAGGCCTGCAACCTGAGTGTCAGCCACTGACGAGGCCGGTGCGTACCATGACGTCTACTACAGGCAGTCAGACAGGCCAGCCTTCCGGCACTGTCCCACCCGTTGTAGTTCTCACCCCTCGCTCACCACCATCCTTCCACGGCGATCGGTTTGAGGACGTCGAGGACTGGTTGTCCAGCTTTGACCGTGTGGCCACTTTTAACCAGTGGGACGACGTCCGAAAACTACGAAACGTCTATTTCTCGTTCCAAGACTCTTCGAAGACATGGTTCGAGAACCATGAGGCAGCCTTTACGATCTGAGAAGCGTTCCGCCGTCAGTTGCTGGCTACCTTCAGCACAAACGCCCGCAAGGAAAATGCCGAACTCGCCCTTCGCACCAGGTCACAGCAGGCTAACGAAAGCGTCGCTATGTTTATTGAAGACATGGCACGTCTTTTCAATCGGGCTGACCCTGCCATGCCAGAGGCTACCAAGGTGCGCCACCTCATGCGTGGTGTGAAGGAGCAGCTCTTCGCTGGCCTCATACGTGACCCGCCAAGAACCGTCGCTGACTTCGCTAAAGAAGCCACAGGCATGGAACGTTCCTTACAGGAACGCAGTGCGCAGTACGGTCATCCGGGAAGTGTTGCGGCCAGCAACTATTGTGCGTCCCTGCCAGTCGCCGGCGACGAGGCTCTTCGGGAGCTTGTGCGGAGTGTAGTTCGCGAAGAACTGCGCAACCTCCGCTTAGATGCTCCACCTGTCAGTGTTGCAGCTGTAGCCGATGCCGTCCGCGAGGAAATTCGGCGAGCAGTCCAGCCACCACCGGCACCACAGCCGGAGCCGTACGCCAGCAGCTACAACGAAGCCCTAGGGACACCGCAGCCGGAGCCGTACATCATGAGCTACAGTGAAGCTCTGCGGAGACCTGCGCCAGTTCCACATGCGTTCCGCCCTGCTGCCGAACAAACGCAGGGGTACTTTCCCTCCGCCGAGCTGCGTGACCCGCGCCCTGTTCGAAAAGCTGACGTGTGGCGCACACCCAACAACCGGCCACTATGCTACCACTGCGGGGAGCCCGGTCATATCCTCCGCAACTGCCCCTACCGGCGGATGGGATTAAGAGGATTTCCACCGAGCGCACCTCGACCGCGCTACGGTGAGAGACCGCGAGACTTTGAGCAGTACCTGGCCGATAATGTGCTGCCCTCAACGCCTCCACGAAGCCAGTGTCGCCGTCTCCAAGACGAGTTCCTCCACCCAGTCATGCACCATCATCTGGCCAATTCAGAGGCACGTCTCCCCGCCGGGAAAACTGAAGACGGCGTCCTCTGGGGGTAGGACCGCCGCTGCCGCAGACAGTGAACAGCCTCCATCCGACGATTTTATGCGACGACCCCACCCGCCGACCTTAAAGACGATCCCACCGCCGACCTCACCGACGACCTCAGCGACGACCTCAGCGACGACCCCATCAACGACGGCACCAAAAACCTCGCCGACAAATTGTCAAACAATTGTTTCCGCCGCCGAAATTCTTGTTGCCGCCGATGGCTATGACGTATCTGCACTCGTCGATACCGCAGCCGACTTTTCTGTCATGAGTAGTAACCTAGCCGCAACCCTCAGAAAGGTTCTAACACCTTGGCATGGGCCGCAGATACGCACAGCTGGTTGCCATGTGGTAACGCCGGTTGGCGTCTGCACCAGCCGTATAAAGATCCGCGGTGCAACTTTCACTGGCTCCTTCGCCGTGCTACGAGAGTGCTCTAAAGAACTGATTCTCGGCATGGACTTCCTTAAAGAGTATGGGGCGGTCATCAACCTGCACGAGCAATTGGTATCGTTTTCGACACAGCGAGCCGTTGATACCGACCCCGAGCCGCACAGAGCGCCATTACGCATCTCTGATGATCACACAACGATACCGCCGAGAGCAAGCAAGTTTGTCACAGACCTGTGTGATACCAGCTCCGGTACTCGGGGCATTGCCGAAGCGAATATGTCGCTGCTACTGTCTCGGCAAGTTTGCGTTGCTCGCGCCCTTGTCGACCTTGTTCACGCACGTACCACGCTCTTAGTGACCAACTTAAGTTGTGAACCCCAACATTTGACGAAAAACACGGTGATTGCCCATTTTGAAGAACTTGGCGAACATGCCGGCCAATGTGCCTTATCAACAACGGCCCCCGAAATAGCTGAACAGGACACTGCAACAGCCATTAGGACCGACGTGAACCCTGACCTTCTGACCAATCAGAAACGCCGCGTGGAAAGCCTTATTGACTCTTTCCGCGACTGTTTTCCTTCAACATCCAAGGTTCGCCAGACGCCAATAACTAAGCACCGTATTATCGTCGACAGTGACCAGAGACCGCTATGTCAGCGTCCTTATCGTGTTTCGTCGAAGGAGCGCGATGCTATCCGCCGCCAAGTTGCCGAAATGCTCCACGACGACGTCATACAACCATCGACGAGCCCCTGGGCGTCACCTGTTGTTCTCGTCGCAAAGAGGGACGGCAGCCTACGGTTCTGTGTAGATTATAGACGTCTCAATAACGTTACCAAAAAAGATGTCTATCCACTGCTGCGCATTGATGACTCATTAGACCGCCTCCGCCATGCTACCTACTTTTCGTCACTCGACCTTCGTAGCGGTTATTGGCAAATCGAGGTCGACGAACGTGACCGAGAAAAGACCGCCTTCGTTACTCCTGACGGACTGTACGAATTTAAGGTGCTTCCTTTCGGCTTGTGTTCAGCCCCTGCGACGTTCCAACATATGATGGACACCGTACTAACTGAGCTGAAGTGGCAGTCCTGCCTTGTCTATCTCGACGACGTCGTGATTTTCTCCGACACGTTCGAGGAGCACCTGAAACGTTTGCGTGCCGTCTTCGAAGCAATTAGTTCTGCGGGTCTGTCTCTCAAGCCTGAAAAGTGCCACTTCGCATTTCGGGAGCTCAAGTTTCTTGGCCACATTGTGAGCGCTCAGGGCGTTAGCCCCGACCCAAAAAAAACCGCCGCCGTTGCTGCATTTCCCCAGCCAACAGATAAACGAAGCTTGCGGCGTTTCCCGGGGCTTTGCGCCTATTATCGGAGGTTCGTTCAAAACTTCTCCAAGCTCGCAGAGCCGCTGACTTGCCTGACAAAAGACTCCGAACCCTTTTTCTGGGGCCAAGATCAGGAAAAAGCTTTCATAGAGCTTAAGGCCCGCCTCCAATCTACGCCTATCCTTGCCCACTTCGACGAGCAGGCCGACACGGAACTGCACACAGATGCCAGCAATGTGGGCCTCGGTGCGGTGATTGTGCAGTGGCAAGTCGGTGTGGAACGCGTGATCGCATACGCAAGTCGCACTTTGTCCCGTTCCGAAGTGAATTATTCCACAACGGAAAAGGAGTGTCTCGCTGTTGTGTGGGCAATCACAAAATTTCGTCCATACCTGTACGGCCGCCCGTTTCGAGTCGTCAGCGATCATCACTCCTTGTGCTGGCTTGCGAACCTCAAAGATCCATCGGGGCGACTTGCACGGTGGAGCCTTCGGTTGCAAGAGTTCGACGTCACCATCATGTATAAGTCGGGTCGGCAACATAGCGATGCAGACTGTCTCTCCCGAGCTCCTCTTCCGTGCCCACCAGATGAGACCGACGACGATTCTGCTTTCCTCGGCGCTGTCACCACATCCGACCTTGCTCACCACCAGAGGGCCGACTGCGAACTGCTGCCTCTAATCGAGTACCTCGAAGGAACCGCTCCGTCTCCGCCCAGACTCTTCTCGCGCGGACTTTCGTCGTTTTGCTCTATAGATGGAGTCCTCTACAAGAAAAACTACGGTCCGACCGACACTGCGTATCTCCTCGTTGTCCCAACCGTGCTTCGTAAGGAAGTTCTCGCTGCATGCCACGACGACCTTTCTTCTGGCCACCTCGGTTTTTCCAGAACATTGGGACGCCTCCGCCACAAGTACTACTGGCCACGGCTTGCTGCGGTCGTCCAACGCTACGTTCGAACCTGCCGTGAGTGTCAACGACGGAAGGTACCACCGACAAAACCGGCCGGCCTTCTGAAGCCAATTTATCCACCGCAAATCCCATTCCAGCAAGTCGGCATGGACTTACTGGGCCCATTCCCGGTGTCCTCCATGGGAAACCGGTATATTGCTGTTGCCACGCACTACCTAAGCCGCTATTGTGAAACCAAGGCTCTTCCCCGTGGCACCGCGGCTGAAATTGCACAGTTCTTTGTTCACCACATCGTGCTTCGCCACGGCGCCCCCGTGGTTGTATTAACTGACCGGGGAACCGCGTTTACGTCGGCTCTTACACACGAGGTCCTCCGTCTTAGTGGCACCAGTCATAGAAAAACGACTGCTTACCATCCTCAAACGAATAGACTTACTGAGAGGCTGAACAAGACCATCACAGATATGATATCTATGTATGTCGACGCTGACCGTCGCAACTGGGACTAAATACTTCCCTACATCACGTTTGCGTACAACACCGCCCTCCAAGAAACGACGCGCTTCACCCCCTTCCGTTTGGTGTATGGCCGAGATGCCCTGACCATGCTTGACGCCATGCTGCTCCCGGATTGTACCCCCTCGTCTGTCCCAGGCACTGACCAATTCGTTCGCGATGCAGAAGCCGCTCGCCACCTTGCTCGACAACGCATTCGCCACCAGCAGACAACTGACGCCCGGCGTTACAACCTCCGCCACAGGGAGGTGATTTACCAACCCGGCGAGCACGTCTGGGTATGGAGCCCTATACGTGTGCGCGGTCGCTCTGAAAAGCTGCTGCGGCGCTACTTCGGCCCCTACGAGGTGCTACGTCAACTCAGCGATGTGAACTATGAAGTGTACCCGCAAGGAGTTGTCCGGTCTTCTCGCCCGCCCAAGTCTGAAGTCGTCCACGTGTCCCGCATGACACCGTATTACGCCCGTTAGCCCCTCCCGGAGTTCACATTCAGTGCTGCCACCACACGCCATCGCACTTTCGGTGTCTCCACACTCTTTATCCCCCTTGCCGGAGGCATCGAGGCGATGCCTCTTGAAAGGAGGGGGGCAATGCCACACTGCTCACATTCTGCGAGCGCCGCCATGCGGCCGAGCGGCATTACTGGGCTCTTGTGGGAGCGAAGAAGAGGACGTTTCCGTTCGAACGCGCGCTGCTGGGTTTCTGGCCTTCGGATTAAAAAAGGCCCCTTTTTCGTGCCGCCCTACGTTTGTCGGCGACAATATATATATATATATATATATATATATATATATATATATATATATATATATATATATATATATATATATATATATATATATATATATATATATATGTAAGTACAGTATTACGACAAACGCGACTGTTCGTTTTAAAGGTTTATTGTGCCAACAGTTTCGGGAATGGTATTCCCTTCGTCAGGGCAGGCTTACAATGAAACAGTCTTGTCAATATAAGGACACAAAGCGGGCGAGGATGTATAAACTCCGCCCTCAAAGCAAACTTGAGAGTGAGGGCAAGGGGCCGTATAATGGACCGCGCAGCAGCTCTCACAGGGGCAGTGGCTAAATTAAACACAGAAAAAACGCAGAGCAAAACGGGGAGGTGAAATAGTAAAGGAGTAGAAAAGACAGCGAATTTGAACAGCGATAGAAAAGGGGAAGGAGCGTTAAACACGGCTCTCGGCGCACCGGGAGGCCGCACTCCCCCCCTCCCCCCCCCCCCCCCTTCCCCTTCTCTACGACACTCCCGCAAGACGCCGCCGAGTCCGCGCCGCCGGCCCGTATCAGGTATCCTGAGACGCTTGCTGGGGACGCGCACGAGAGACACTTGTTGCGCGCCGCAGCGGCAACCTGCAGTGGTGTCGTATGCGTATCTTTGCTTCTTTTCTTCGGTAGGCCCTTCCGTCGGGCTTTTGCTACCAGACATCCTGGCGCCCTTCTTCCCATAAATAAGCTAGGCCGTTTCAACCCGTGTCCGGCAGTGCGCTTCCCGTGAAAAAGTGGCAGCCTTGGGGGAAAAAGACAACAAATATTGAGCGAAGCCCGAGTGCGTAATGAGAAGGCAGAGAGGAATTTGGGAGAGAAGACGAAAAGGAAAAAGAGGAGAAAAATTATTAGCACAAGAGAACTTTGAAAGAAGAAAATATTAACACACACAAAAATAAAAAATAATAAAAAATATATATATGAATAGAATGGGGCGCCAACCAAATACCAAATGGTTAATGAGAATGAATAGGGCGCGGAAGACATAGCACAGAATTCAAGAAATGTATTGCAAGGAAGTTAAAAAAAAAGAAGAAAATAATAATAATACATGTGTGCGGAAACCGTGAAAGGTTTGCGGCCCGCGGGGCTGCCGCGTGGTCCCAGTCGGCTAGGTGATAGAGTTAGAATATAGGTGTTTATTCCAGATAGAACATGGAAGCTGGCTGTAAGTTGAACAAAGGAGATTACTGACAAAATAAACAGCTACATTCCCAGCCATTTAGAGCGTGGTTGAAGTTGTCAAAAACAACATCCGGCGTATTTTGATTTATAATGTTGTCCAAATCCTATGACGGGTGAAATTTTCTACGTTGCCTCCCTCAAGCAGGAGAGCCTCCCAGGAGTAGCGTTCATGCCATGGGAGAACGTGCGAAACTTGTGAATGAGGTATGACTCCCTTTGTTCCTTGTAATAGGTGCTAGGGAACCCGGACTGGAGAAGGATGACGCGGATGTTTTCGAAACTGTGGAGTGGCAAACGCAGGTGCTTGGAAAGGGGTAAGCTGGGTAATGATGACACGTGAGCTTTGTGGTTATTAAAGCGGAAGCGAAATGATGTCTTGGTCTGACCAATATACTCTTGTCCACACACCTCACAATGAAGTTTGTAAATCACATTGCTTGAGTCGCAGTCGAGGTCTTCGCTTATGTAATAGGTGCTAGGGAACCCGGACTGGAGAAGGATGACGCGGATGTTTTCGAAACTGTGGAGTGGCAAACGCAGGTGCTTGGAAAGGGGTAAGCTGGGTAATGATGACACGTGAGCTTTGTGGTTATTAAAGCGGAAGCGAAATGATGTCTTGGTCTGACCAATATACTCTTGTCCACACACCTCACAATGAAGTTTGTAAATCACATTGCTTGAGTCGCAGTCGAGGTCTTCGCTTATGTGAAACACAAAGCTGTCGAACTTGGATTTTGCCAGTTTGGTGTCTAAAATGTGCGGACAGACTTTGCACCGAGGTTTTCCGCATGGGTGGCACCCACCCTGGGTAGAGTTCTTCTTTGTTTTCGCATTGACAAGCAAGTCTCTCAGGTTCTTGTCCCGGCGGTACACCACTCTGGGCGGTTCCTTGAATATTAGTGACAACTTATTACTCTGTCTGATTATATTAAAATGACGGCTTAGTATGTTACTTACTCTGGGAGCCGTTGAGGAGAATGTAAGGATTAAGTTTGTTTTGCTGTCGTCTTTGACCTTGTTTTCTGCCAGGATGGATGTGCGCTCTAGGTTGCGAGCGCGTTCAATCGCGTCATCGACTATTTCCCCGGGGTATTTCTGTCGTGACAGAGCGGCTTTGAGAGTCCTTGTATGTTGGTCAAATTCCTCTGTTGTAGAACATATTCTTCGGTCTTCGGTATCTGTGCGCCTGAGAGTATGGAATGCTTGTTTTGCAGTGTTTCGGGTGGCTACTCTGGAAATGAAGATATTGCTGCCTATCTGTGGGCTTTTTGTATAGTGTAGTCGAAAGGCAGTTGCCGTCTACCGATATCTGCACGTCGAGAAAATTAATTCTAGAGTCGGAGATACTGTGGGTGAACCTGTGTGTGTGTGTGTGTGTGTGCGCGTGTGTGTGTGTGTGTGTGTGTGTGTGTGTGTGTGTGTGTGTGTGTGTGTGTGTGTGTGTGTGTGTGTGTGTGTGTGTGTGTGTGTGTGTGTGTGTGTGTGTGTGTGTGTGTGTGTGTGTGTGTGTGTGTGTGTGTGTGTGTGTGTGTGTGTGTGTGTGTGTGTGTGTGTGTGTGTGTGTGTGTGTGTGTGTGTGTGTGTGTGTGTGTGTGTGTGTGTGTGTGTGTGTGTGTGTGTGTGTGTGTGTGTGTGTGTGTGTGTGAAGGGAGCCAACAGTCACCGAAACCAAGGTGCATAGGGGAACATTATTTTTTTTAATGTATTGTGCATATCAGTGGGGTAATATTACTTAGATTAATTAATTGCTTAAAGTAAATTACTTATAAAGCAGCTGAAAAAACAACCATGCCGCCGGTGGGATATATATATATATATATATATATATATATATATATATATATATATATATATATATATATATATATATATATATATATATATATATATATATATATATATATATATATATATATATATATATATATACAGTATTGTGCGTTTTTATCGCTGACACTCAAAAATTTCCCCGCCTCAAACGCTGGCTCGTTTGCGGTGAAACTGCACACAGAGCTTGCGTATTATGGTAACTTTTCTATCGTAGGAAGTTTGACAACGGTACTTACTTAGTTGAGCCGTGCATGATGCGAAAACATAATCGTCTACGTAGAGATCGGCAATCAAAACCCGCAGACGACGCTTTTTCGCCGAAGGGCGGCAGTGCCGCCATCTGTTTGCGGTAGCGCAAAGCGTACAAGGCCGTCGAGGAGAGCGTTGCAACGAGCGCGGGCCGTTTGAATATGCCGTTCCTGTCGTTTCGTCTGCTTCTACTGAAGCGCTTAAAACATTTTCGACTAATTAAGCGGAAAAATATTAGAACAAATGATTTAACGAGGCTTTACCTTTTAAAGAATATTGTTTGCAATGGTCGCCTCGGTGGCCTTGTCGGGACGCTTTCCACTGCCCAAAACAGATGGCGCCACTGCCGGTTCTCAGCGAAAAAGCGTCGTCTGCGGGTTTTGGCTCGCCGATCTCTCGTAGACGCTTACGTTTTCGCATCATGTGCGCCTGAACTAAGTAAGTACCATTGTCAAACTTGCTACGATACAAAAGTTACCGTAATACGCAAGCTCTGTGTGCAGTTTCACATCAAACGAGCCAGCGGTTGAGGCGGGGAAATTTTTGAGTGTCAGCGATAAAAACGCACAATACTGTATATATATATATATATATATATATATATATATATATATATATATATATATATATATATATATATATATATATATATATATATATATATATATATATATATATATATATATATACACAATATTGTGCGTTTTTGTATCTCTGTACCTGTCCTTCCAGTTTCTGCACGATCGAGGAACAAAACAAAGATGAACCGATCACTAGGAATTCCACACCTAGTCCTCATCTATCTGCTATCGCGGATTAGCGGATAGACAAGAACTAGGTGTGGGATTCCTCTTAATCAGGATATAGCTGCCAACGTACCGGAGTTCTATAATATTAACGAGAGGGCGGCAGCTATCGTAATTAGGCTCAGCTGAAGGTACAAGCTGAAGGTCGTGCAGGCCTACGCGCCTACACCCAGCCACGATGAGCAGACCGTTGAAAGCTTCTGTGAAGACGTGGATACGTCAATGAACAAATAAAATCATAGTACACAGTACTGTTGGGCGACTTCAATGCGAAGGTGGGTAAGAGCAGGCTGGCGACCAGGCGGTAGGCGACTCTGGGATAGTTTCTAGGAATAGCAAGAGAGAGTTCTTAGTAGAGCTCGCAGATAGAAATAATTTGCAGATCATGAATACCTTGTTCTGCAAACTAGAGAACAGGAAGTGGACCTAGAAGAGCCCCAATGGTGAGACTAAAAATGAAATCAACTTCATACTGTGTGCTCAAGCTGGCACGTTCAGAATGTGTCCTTCCTCGGAAAGGTGCGCTGTAGCGACCACAAAATGGTCAGGTCTCGAATTAGCTTAGACTTGAAGAGGGAACGGAAGAAGCTAGTGAAGAGGAAGTCCATTAACGATTTAGCGGTAAGAGGGAAAACAGAGGAATTCAGGATATGGCTGCAGAACATATATTAAGCTTAACTGAGAAAGGCTATCTAAAGGCTCATACAATGAACGATAACCTGACAGCTTTCATTACGGAGTGCGCAGTAGAAGTAGGCGGTAGGACGGTTCGACAGGATGCCGGCAAGCTATCTAAGGAGACGAAAGATCTGACTAAGCAACTGCAAGGCATGAGGGCGTCTAACCCTACAGATAGCATAGAACTGACAGAGTTATCGAAGTTAATAAATAAGCGCAAGGTAGCCGACATGAGAAAGTTCAATATGGAGATAATCAAGCATGCTGTAAAGAATAGAGGTAGCCTAAACGCGGTGAAGAGAAAACTAAGCATAGGTAAAAATCAGATGTATGCGCTAAGAGACAAGGAGGGCTATGTCATTACCAATATGGAGAAGATAGTTAAAGTAGCCAAAGAGTTCTGCACAAATCTATCCAGTAGCCAATGTAATCAGAGTATTAGAGGCCGTGGCGCAAAGCAATGCGTCATCCCGCTGGTAACGAAAGATAAAGTAAAGAAAGCCGTTGGAGCAATGCAAAGGGGAAAAGCCGCTGGTGAGGATCAGGCAACAGCACTTCTGTTGAAGGACGGAGGGGAGATTGTGCTAGAAAAACTAGTTCCTCTGTATACGCGATGCATTATGGCCTCGACCATGCCAGAAGCTTGCAAGAACGCAAACATTATCTTAATTCATAAGAAAGGAGACGCCAAGGACTTCAAAAATTACAGACCGATCAGCTTACTATCCGTTGCCTACAAGGTATTTACTAAGGTAATCGGTAATAGAGTAAGGGCAACCTGAAACTTTAATCAACCAAATGATCAGGCAGGCTTTAGTAAAGGATATTCAACAATAGATCATATTCACGCTATCAATCAGGTGATAAAGAAATACGCAGAATATAACCAACCTCTATGTATAGCTTTCATTGATTACGAGAAAGCATTCGACTCAGTGGAAACCTCAGCACTCATACAGGCATTGCGTAATCAGGGCGTAGAAGATCCTTATGTCAAAATACTGGAAGTATATATAGCAACTGCACAGCTACCGTAGTCGTCCATAAAATCAGCAATAAAATTCCAATAAGGAAGGGCGTCAAGCAAGAAGACACGATCTCGCCAATGCTATTCATCGCCTGTTTACAGGGGGTATTCCGAGGCCGTAATTGGGAACAGTTGGGGATAAGGATTATTGGAGAATACCTAAATAATCTGCGATTCGCTGATGGCATTGCCTTGTCGAGTCACTCAGGAGGTTAACTGCAAATCATGATCAATGAGTTTGACAGGCAGTGCAGAACAGTTGGTCTAAAAATTAACATGCAGAAAATCAAAGTAATGTCCAACAGTATTACAAGGGAACAGCAGTTCACAATTAGCAGTGAGGTGCTGGAAGTGGTAAGGGAACGCGTCTACTTAGTGCAGGTAGTGACCGCTGATCCGTATCTATACAGGCAAATAACTAGAAGGATAAGGATGTGGTGCATCGCATATGGCAAGTTCTCTCAGATCATGAATGGCAGTTTACCAATATCACTCAAGAGGAAAGTATACAACAGCTGTATCTTACCGGTACTCACCTACGGGGCAGAAAATTGGAAGCTAACGAAAAGAGTTCAGCTTTAGTTAAGGACAACGCAGCGATCGAGCCATGGAAAGAAAAATGGTAGGTGTAACGTTAAGAGACCGGAAGCGGGCAGAGT
Source organism: Amblyomma americanum (assembly GCF_052857255.1). Lineage (NCBI taxonomy): Eukaryota > Metazoa > Arthropoda > Arachnida > Ixodida > Ixodidae > Amblyomma > Amblyomma americanum. Next base: position 123,318,325 of record NC_135507.1, on the reverse strand, counting down.
GGGTGAGGGAACAAACGCGAGTGAATGACATCCTAGTCGAAATCAAGAAGAAGAAATGGGCTTGGGCAGGGCATGTGATGCGAAGACAAGATAACCGCTGCTCCTTAAGGTTAATGGAGTGGATTC